>NC_140591.1:241172005-242372005 GCF_964204655.1 Triturus cristatus
TGTCCCGCAAGCCAGCCGAGGGTCCGGGCGCTGGGGACAGGGTGTCCACCGGGTCCCTGGGAGTCTTTCCCCGGGCCTGGCTGGAGGTCCGGGAGCTGGGCCCGGTGCTGGAGCTCCGTTCCCGGGGTGCGGGAGCCCCCTGTCCCGCAAGCCAGCCGAGGGTCCGGTCGCTGGGGACAGGGGGTCCACCGGGGGCCCGGGGAGGCTGTCCCTGGCCTGGCTGGAGGTCCGGAAGCTGGGCCCGGGGTTGGAGCTCCGTCCCAGGGTGCGGCTCCGTCCCAGAGCCCGGGAGCCCCCCCGTCCTGCGAACCAGCTGAGGGTACGGGCGCTAGGGAAGAGAGGGTCCACCGGGGCCCGGGGAGGCTCTCCCCGGCCTGGCTGGGGGTTCGGAAGCTGGGCCCGGTGCTGGAGCTCCGTCCCAGGGTGCGGCTCCGTTCCCGGGGTGCGGGAGCCCCCTGTCCCGCAAGCCAGCCGAGGGTCCGGGCGCTGGGGACAGGGTGTCCACCGGGTCCCTGGGAGTCTTTCCCCGGGCCTGGCTGGAGGTCCGGGAGCTGGGCCCGGTGCTGGAGCTCCGTTCCCGGGGTGCGGGAGCCCCCTGTCCCGCAAGCCAGCCGAGGGTCCGGTCGCTGGGGACAGGGGGTCCACCGGGGGCCCGGGGAGGCTGTCCCTGGCCTGGCTGGAGGTCCGGAAGCTGGGCCCGGGGTTGGAGCTCCGTCCCAGGGTGCGGCTCCGTCCCAGAGCCCGGGAGCCCCCCCGTCCTGCGAACCAGCTGAGGGTACGGGCGCTAGGGAAGAGAGGGTCCACCGGGGCCCGGGGAGGCTCTCCCCGGCCTGGCTGGGGGTTCGGAAGCTGGGCCCGGTGCTGGAGCTCCGTCCCAGGGTGCGGCTCCGTTCCCGGGGTGCGGGAGCCCCCTGTCCCGCAAGCCAGCCGAGGGTCAGGGCGCTGGGGACAGGGTGTCCACCGGGTCCCTGGGAGTCTCTCCCTGGGCCTGGCTGGAGGTCCGGGAGCTGGGCCCGGTGCTGGAGCTCCGTTCCCGGGGTGCGGGAGCCCCCTGTCCCGCAAGCCAGCCGAGGGTCTGGGCGCTGGGACCGGGTGTCCACCGGGGCCCGGGGAGGCTCTCCCCGGCCTGGCTGGGGGTCCGGAAGCTGGGCCCGGTGCTGGAGCTCCATCCTGGGGTACGGGAGCCCCCTGTCCCGCAAGCCAGCCGAGGGTCCGGGCGCTGGGGACGGGTGTGCACCGGGGCCCGGGGAGGCTCTCCCCGGCCTGGCTGGGGGTCCGGAAGCTGGTCCCGGGCCCGGTGCTGGAGCTCCGTTCCCGGGGTGCGGGAGCCCCCTGTCCCGCAAGCCAGCCGAGGGTCCGGGCGCTGGGGACAGGGTGTCCACCAGGGCCCGGGGAGGCTCTCCCTGGCCTGGCTGGGGTTCGGAAGCTGGGCCCGGGTCCGGGGCTTGTGCTCCGTCCCAGTGTCCCAGGGAGCGGGAGCCCCCCGTCCTGCAAGCCAGCCGAGGGTCCATGCGCTGGGGAAGGGTGTCCACCGGGGCCCAGGGAGTTTCTCCCCGGCCTGGCTAGGGTTCTGAAGCTGGGACCGGGCCCGGGGCTCTTGCACCGTCCGGCGGGCCCCGGGGTGCGTGAGCCACCCCCGTCCTGCAAGACAGCCGAGGGTCTAGGTGCTGGAGACAGGGGTCCACCGGGGCCCAGGGAGGCTCTCTCCGGCCTGGCTGCTATCAGAAGCAGGGACCGGGCCGGTGTGCAGGAGTGGCTGGCTTTATCTGCTACGCTGACGGAGCGTAGTTTTCTGCCCACCCCTAAAATGAACTACTTTGTTTGCAGATGTGTTCCTTGAAAAAGAGTAGAATGTTGTTACTCAGAGTGAAGTTAGCCAATGGCTGAAGTAGGCTGACTAATTGCCAGTGGTGGCTCCTCCGCTAAGGTGGAGGAGTGTCGCCCCACTGCCAGAAGGGAGCAAAAGAAAGGAAAAAATAAAATGATAATAACAGAATGTTATTATCATTTTATTTTTACCTCCTGCTGAGGCAGTGAATGGGGGGGGCGGGGCGGAGCTGCAGGGGAGGAGTGGTACAACACTCCTGTGTGCAATGATTGTTTGGTCGGCCCCCCAAACCAGTCATGTGCACTTTCCCCCTTCCCCATGCAGGCTACATTACAGCCTGCATGGAGAACATGCCCACCCCTACAGGCCCTGGCTGAGCGCCGTGTCAGGGCTCTCAGACCAATCATAACGCTGCGAGCAGGTGAGAAGATGCGGGACCTTGCGGCAAGGTAAGTGGTATTCTTTTACATTTTTCACAATGCAGCCCGCACCCTGCGCGTCCGTTCCCCCAACCGCGAGCCATGCTGGCTGCCCCAGCTAATTGTCCCATGCTGTATGTTGTAGCTGATTAAATAAAACGGTGACTAACACAACAAACATACCAATGGATGTATGGGGTCATTGAAAGCCCCTATATGTAAGTAAATTATACATAATGTTTGCAAAATCAAAAGATCTTGGCTAACACCAGAACTAAAATAGCCCTCTCAGCATCATAATGAATAGTTGCGCATGCATGATTACTCATGCATCTGTAGACGGGACCAGTCTTTTTTAATTTTGTTTGTTCCGTTTTTGTCAAGGCGTCTTGCTGATGCTAATCAGTATCAATAACTTCCTTCTATTTATGTCTTTGTGATGATGATGAGCAGCACCGGCAAAGCCAATAGGCCTCCTAACACCTTTCAAGGTCAAGACCAGTTGGCATTGCTATCGCTTCTTTGATAAAGCCAGCTGGGTGTGGGCGGGAGTGCCCTTTTTATCTAGCATCTACTTCAAATTCGAAATTACCTGAGGTATGTGCCACACAATTAAGACAAATTTTAGGACAGCTAGCACAGTGTTTGGGGATGACTACTTGGTAGTCCATCCCAGAATGATGTTGCTGGTGGGCTTCATCTTTTTTGTGATCCCATTGCCGTCTGGATAGACGGTGATTCTGTTGCCTTATTTGAAGAAGAAGCAGTGGCATTATAAGAGGATAACTGGGGATGGGCGATTGGGTGTATAAGAATGTATCTTTACAGTTCATGAATATTTCATGATATAAGGAACATAATTTTTAGACAAAACAAGAGTGTATTAGCTATGTCACTATTACAATATACATTTAAATAGAGGTTACACATTAATAGAGATTATGAGATTAGGGTCAGGAGAAAAACTTTTTGACAGGACCCCATTAATGTCTTTGATGGTAGTAAAAAAAGCTCAATTACATTTCTAATTGTTGTTATGGGAGATTTCAGTGAAAGAAGGCCCTATCAACAGGCTGGTCTTTGGGACGTCTGTGCAACATGTACTTGGAATGAGTCAGCAGAACAAACATATGTGTGCACTTAAATATTTTGACTGACTCTTATGTCTCAGGCAATAGTGGGTCAGAAGTAGTTTCTGAAATATGTACATGCTCAGGTCATCTCAGCGAGTTCTTGCGACTGTGCTGCTTGGAGATGTAATAAAATTGCCTACAGGGCGTGGACATAACAAAAGTCTTGAGTAGGATGTGATGGGTATGGTTAAAGGTTTTTGGTCCATCTCTGTCTTGGCACTCCTATGTCTGCATGCTGTACGAGCTCGGGAAAAATACTATAAGCTACTATCTTCTGTTTCTCACCGCTACCAGTGACTTTGACAAATATTGTTTAAGCTTTAGATAATTATAGATATTGTCATTTTATTAAAAAAGAAATTGTTGGTATTTTCTATTTACTTCCAACTAAAAATGTCTTCTCGACCAGAGTAAGTTGGAACAGGTGAAAATGATGGATTGTTTTTATGGGTCTAAAATACTGCGAGCTGTTGCTAACAGTTACGGGACCAAAACAAACCTCAAATGACCTCTGTCTGTCATGCAACTCACTCATTTCCTGTTCATCATCCTTTGCGCCATTTCCTGTTCATTATCCTTTGCATTATTTCTTAGATTTGAAGGGAAGCACTTCCTTCAGTTTGTAGAAAATAACAGAGACACATCTGCAGGAGCCACTGAGAGCAAAACACATTGTTAGATACATGTGTTGGCTGCGGTAGACCAGGTTCATGATCTCAATGCCTGCAAGTGTGACATTGTTGCAGATAGTGTTGATGTGGTGCCACTTCACTGCAGGCCACACCTCCATGGCTTCTCTTCTTCAAAAGTCATGTTCAAACACAAATTTGAATATTACTTCTTCGGCAGATTTACACCACTTCACAAGATGTCTTGTAGACTCATTTTGTCACCCTCTGTCCCTCATGAGATTTCAAGCTTCATCCCTACTAGGTTTGCCAAGCTCCATCCCTTCTCTATGTGAGGAAAGAGATAATATTAATTCCCCAGCAAGCAGCTCCTGGTTGCAAGGAAACAAGACATGCCCCACCCCAGATTGACCACAATTCCCCTCCCAACGACACCCCCACCTTCCGCTTATCCCTCCTTGCGATTTCCATCCCATTTTATCACTGCCCCTGCTACTAGTCCCAATCTTACCTCCCTCTAGGCCTGTTCTGTAAACTCTAATACAATACTTCTTTTAATATGTATATCACAGTATCTTTTCTGTACAGTGCTCTATTTCTTTGTAGCTAGGTCTACAATTTATAAACCTCTGCCATCTGCCTTTTTTTTACTTAAGGAAGATATGCCCGTTTTAGAACATAATCAAAATTTAGAACCTGATCAACATATTATTCTGTGAGTTGCTGTACATTCAGTGATGTGTAGGCTATATCCTATCCCCGAGATAGCACATTGCCCAGAGAAGGGAGCTAATGATGTTTGCTTGTACTTTACAAGTTTAAAATACACCTGTCTATCCATTATTGCACAATGAGTGTTTCATTTATTAAATAAATCCTCGATGCTGCTGATTCGGTTTCGTGTGCCTTCATCAAAGTTCCCCTGTTAACAATGGAAGGCTGCAACCTTTTCAGCTGCTACTCTTCAAGTTCCATAATCTCATTTGGGATTAATGAACTCATTAGTGTACTGTGCTCCTTAAAGGCATTCCAACTGAGTTAAGTAGCTTGTGCTGTTCCCGGTGGCTCACAAATGATGCACTACAGTTCATATAGATTACTTGGCAATTAGAAGCCTGGCTTCTACACAAGCTGTCATTATATGATCTACAAATGTTATGGGATGTGAGAGTGCTCATAAAGCATTGACAAACTTGACCAGATCCACTGCAGACCACCACCTACTGATGGGTTTCGCTGCAACCCCAGCACCGCAGGGAAAGGATATCTAACCCCCTGGAGCAAGGACTCAATATGAATTTGAAACCAATTGGGCTGCAACCAACAACAAGCATTTGCAATGCAATAGGTCTTACATTACTGATAGTTTGAGGTATTGGTGTTGCAAATAATAATGCATTGCCAATAGCTCATACTTTCAGTAACGCGAGACCTAGTGCATTGCAAATGCTTGCGTAGTGAGCCAGGAACCAGCAATGTATGTCTCTGTGCAGTACCACTAGCTTCTCCTAAAGGTCCCTAGTGAGCAAGGCCCCAGCACTTCTTGTCTCGTTGCAGTACTTCAAGCTGCTCCTCGAGGTACCTAGTGTGCAAAACACCAGCACTGCATGTCTTGGTGCAGTACCGCAAACAGCTCCTAGAGGTCCCTAATGAGCAAGGCACCAGCATTGCATGTCTCAGTGCAGTACCGCAAACTGCTCCTAGAGGTCCCTAGTGAGCATTGCACCAGCACTGCATGTCTAGGTTCGGTACCACAAACTGCTCCTAGAGGTCCCTAGTGAGCAAGGCACCAGCACTGCATGTCTAGGTGCAGTACCGGAAGCTGCTCCTAGAGGTCCCAAGTGAGAAAGGCACCAGCCCTGCATGTCTCGGTGCAGTACCGCAAGCTGTTCCTAGAGGTCCCTAGTGAGCAAGGCACCAGCCCTGCATGTCTCGGTGCAGTACCGCAAGCTGCTCCTAGAGGTCCCTAGTGAGCAAGGCACCAGCCCTGCATGTCTCGGTGCAGTACCGCAAGCTGCTCCTAGAGGTCCCTAATGAGCAAGGCACCAGCACTGCATGTCTCTGTGCAGTACCGCAAACTGCTCCTAGAGGTCCCTAGTGAGCATTGCACCAGCACTGCATGTCTAGGTTCGGTACCACAAACTGCTCCTAGAGGTCCCAAGTGAGAAAGGCACCAGCACTGCATGTCTAGGTGCAGTATCGCAAGCTGCTCCTAGAGGTCCCAAGTGAGAAAGGCACCAGCCCTGCATGTCTCGGTGCAGTACCGCAAGCTGTTCCTAGAGGTCCCTAGTGAGCAAGGCACCAGCCCTGCATGTCTCGGTGCAGTACCGCAAGCTGCTCCTAGAGGTCCCTAGTGAGCAAGGCATCAGCCCTGCATGTCTCGGTGCAGTACCGCAAGCTGCTCCTAGAGGTCCCTAGTTAGCAAGGCACCAGCACTGCGGACCTCTTTTGGTCTCATATGGTACTGCACCCTGCAGAAGATATTGTAAATCCACCCTACCCATAAAGCATTGCGTGCAAGACAGTACTACGAGTACATTCAAATAGATATGTCCATATTTACAATTAGTAGCTTTGAAATGTGACAAAAAAATTATTACATTAGTTTTGGATTAGTTTGTACTCTGTGTGGAGCTGATGAAGGGAAGTTTATAAACGGTCTCATATAATATGAGATGTTCTAGTGAGCGAAGTAACCACTGCCAACCTAGCTTAGGACCAAGTATGTGTCTTGCCTGAAGACTTTTAAGAAAATAGTCGCTCAAGGCTGTTATTTAAACCTAGGAAGTAACAACACATGTAACATGGGGGGTCCTCATGGGAGGTTACAAGAAGAGATATGGTGGAACTAAGGAGGGACTGCTAAGCATATTGGCCAATGAAAAGCCACCATTTACAAAGGACAGGGACAGGAGCCAATTAAAGAGATGGGCGGAAATTTGGCTTAGCTTTATGCCCATATCCTGAATACTATATATTAACAAAATGGGGTGACCCTGTGTCCCTAGGAACCTGGGTATTTGATATATAAAGAACAATGGTTCCCTTGGGTAGAAACAATGCGTATTGCGGTTAGCCGTAGTTACTTCAGCATAACATATGAAACATTTCTGAAAGCCAGAACATTTCTTAAGCAAATGGAGGAAGGAACAACAACACAGAAAAAGGGTTTTTCATTAATTTATGTATCAGAATTGATAGCATTCGTTATGCGAACCAAATTACATACAACAAAAATAAAAATACACTGCAGAATTTTTGCACTTCAAAATTCATACAGTGATACACAATGGTGAGATAGTAGTGCTCAGTGGTGATATAGATACACAGTGCAGTGAGGTGGTAGTGGGGGGATGCGGTTTGTTTTGGAGGGCCAAATTCAAGAAGCAGTGACAAGTACGTTAAACAAATTATATAGTTGATAGCGACTATGTCCTGCAATCTGTGCCAAAATAGATCGTCGACGTTTCAACCCTATGGGCGCTTGGTGGAGTGTCACAAGCGGGTCTTCATCGGGTCTTCATCGTGATTGTATTCTGGTAAAACGGAGTCCTCACGAAACACTGCTTTCGTGAGGACTCCGTTTTACCAGAATACAATCATTTTTTGATCTTCTGTGCAATTCATATCACAGTTGACATGTTGCTAGAATAAACCAACCCCTTCAATCAATTGCCTTGACCGCCCTTGAAATTCTAGGGCGGCCTCTCCTTCTCCACAGTCCTGATGAAGACCCGCTTGTGACACTCCACCAAGCGCCCATAGGGTTGAAACGTCGACTGAGACGCAGGCGATGAACTTTTAAAATTGTAGTCTACTGCATAAAATATGAATGTTAACCATACAAAATGCAAATAGAAATGAAGCAATTTATGTCATGATCCGTGAGAACAGCAAGAACATTTTTAACATGGTTAACGAGTTTCTAACACCTTAGAGCTATTTCTAGGTGCTATGGTGAATTCTAGCAGAAGCAGTAGATAGCAGGACTGTGTTTTTACGTTCTTAAAATGCATCACACACCATACCTGTTTTTGCTAGACAGCGCTAAGCTTAAAACCACTTCTCTGCACTGCTATTGGTGGAGACCTTGACTGCGGCTGGCTGGCACCGCCAAATGTCATGACCTGTGGCTTGACAGTTCTAGTGCAAAGTCCCTCTAACATAAGGTCAAACACCAAGGTTTTAATAGTATCTGATCACTGATTTTATCTCAATCTTTATAAAACATAACTGTAATGCAGACACAAAAACACCATCATGACTAAACAACATGGCGATAAAATGCGTCCTCGCAATTCACACATTTGATTATTATTTCCTTTAACTAAAAACCACAAAAACATGTTGGCTACTACAGTGTGTATCCATGATACTATGGCAGCTCACCATAACTGAAAACTATAAAATATGTCAGCTGAGACTGTAAGCACACATGATGCCAACATATCTGTGCATGTCTAAGAACTTCACTCTTTGTAAAAGGAGATAAGAGTCTAAAAACAAACATTTGATCTAAATAGAAGAGCCATAAACGGGAACTGTCACAGTGTTCACAACACTAGTTGCATGAGTAGGCCTATGACACAGGAGTTCTTCCTCTTGGTCATTACATAGGCTAGAGCATGGACTGTTCATAGGCTGAATGCATAGACCAAAGACAGGGGGTCCAGTGTTTGGGGGCCCTATAGCAAAATATCAGTACATGACAGGGGCAACTTAAAGGACAACGTCATGTACTCCTAATCTGGGATTATGCGGTTATCCTTCCCTTATTGTGCTCAATTAAAATAACGTAAAACAAGGACATTTGTGTATCCAGTATAAGGGCACAAGGTATCCACTTAAATATGCGACAGATGTATGCATTTGATTGAACAGGTGCAGCTAAATTGACTACATTATTTTAATAATTGTATTGTGCGCTGTGTGTGTTGGTTTTCTATTTACTGAACAAAGTGGGACTCACTGTGTCACATCTCTGTGCACCGGAGCAGGTAGAGGACTGAGAGTTAAAATGCTTGAGCCTAAAATTGCATGGTTGCGAATGATGGTAAGGGTGTTGGTTGTACGTGTGACCTATATGGAAAATGTTTGGTGCCGTGCGTGCAGTGGCTTGCTCGTACCGTGTCACTGCGAGAATGCAGCTGTGTTTTTGTGTGGGTGGAGCCAAAGCCGTTATAACCTTCTAGATGTTCTGTATATTGTTGGGTTTTCTCCTAAATCTTGCTTCCTTGCCTCGTCATACTGAAAGTAGGCCCTCTCTAACCAGCCAGCTTAATTCTTCCTTAAATGTTTCCCATTACTGGCTCCCTCTCTTCCCATCTGTTCCCCTTGCTTCCTGGCCCCCTCCCTGGCTTCCTTCTCCCCTACTCCCTGCTCCTTCCCCTGAGTTTACACTCCCATCTGTCGCCCCATAGCTCCTCCTTCTTAGGTTTCCTCATCTTCCATCTAGCTCCCGCCTCCTCCATTCTGCCTCTTCAGGACTCCGCTCCACTTAGTTCTCTGCCCCCTCCCTTTTCCCCTATGTCTTCCCCCTAATTTCCCACCCCTCCTCTACTTACTCAGAATCCCCTCCCCTGATCTTAAAGTGGCTCCCTCCCTTCACTCCACCTGCATCTTGTCTGCTCCACCTCAACCTTCGCTCTGCTTGCCCTCCCTCCCTTGTCTCCTTAACCCCTTCTCCTTCCTCTGTTATCCCCCATCTTCAGCGAGTCCCTTCGTTCTTATGTTCCTGTTCGATATTCGGTCCTCTGTTCCTTGTTAGTTGTACGACCTTCACGTCACTGTTATATTATTCTAGAAAGTGCTCCCATATCATCACAGTGTTCATTCAGCACTTTATAAAGTGGTTCAACAAATAAATAAATAATAAAAACTAGAAAACATCATAAACAAACTGTAGGGAAGAGGTCCATGCAGGAAGGTATTAATTAACGATGCTTTACTCATGTAGATAACAAGTAGGATAGTTCAGAACAACAAGATGTTAAGTTGTGAAGGAGAGCCCCACCAGGAGCAACCTGTCTGCTGCTCAGCCCATGTCCAGCTGTCCCTGCACCTCTCTGTGGCCCAACATTCCGAGGCACATCAGACTCCAACATTCTACTGAGTCAGAGCACAGGCACTGGCTGAACAGGAGGTGTAAAATACATTTCATTACAAATGCAGGATACTACACAAACCTAATGTTCATTTATTTTATTCTTAAAGCTATACCTTGCATGCACTTTCATATATATAGAGCTGCATAAACAAGTCCTCCCAATACTCTCTGAAATAATATGTTTAATTTAGAGATCTCTTTATATGCTAAAAATATAGGTTTCAATGTAATTGACCTTCTACCCTCCCACAACACAGACGAGACAGTTATTGCTCAAGAAGCCTGTCTAGAGTACCCATCTATAATGACAATAGCTTGAACCACTTCCTCTGTTAGTATATGTTCCCTTGGCAAGCTGCGGAACATGAAGAACACACCTGTAGTGTTTTTCTAACCTCTGGAAGAACCCCTTGTTCTATAGCCTGGCAGGACATACAGGTGACATAAGTAAACTTAGAATGTTTAAAGGGCGGGGCACCCTAGCGGTGAGGTAAGGTGTCAGCAATCGGGTCTAAAGGCAACAGCCTGAAAACTAGCCTCGGGAGCGCTCGGGCAGCAACATTATATTTTTCCTGAAATGTCTAACATCCGAATGCTCTCTGTAAAGACATACTCTGTATCTGCACAGTAATTTTAAATGATATAGTAAATGGATTCTTCAATATCCTCAAACAGGTTATATATTGTCCAACACTAACTGAACATGACTCAAAATAAGAACACTTTGCCTGCCTGCATGCTTATTAGTAGACATTTGGCGGCTGTTTTCCTCAGTCGCTCATGGCAAACGTGCCAAAATGTTGCAAAATGTAATGGCCCATTTTAAAGGCAAGTAAAGTGCTTTTCAACACATGCCAGAGCTGTCAGTAAGGTAGCAGGCGCCAATGTGCTGGCCAATGTACAGGCACCGACTTCATGATAAACTCCCTGCTAGCCTGCTTTAGAAAGCTAGAGCCTAGGTCACACATTTTCTACCAAGAATTCCATGACTTGACCGGATATAGACGGCCCGGCTTCGTCATATCCTCACAGGTGACTATAATACATTTTGGTAGTGAGTAGATTGATTTGTGACATTCTAGTAGCCATTTTCAAGAAGGAAGTAAACTCCCAAAGCAAGAGAACTAGTCAAGTGATGACGTGTGATTTTTTTTCACATAAGTTCAAACAGTTGCCAAGCAGCATGGAACACATGTTTGAGCAGTAGAAAATAAATATGGCAGTTGGGGATTTTTCTGGCGAGACTTTTTGTAAGGGCTCCAAATAGTGCTACCATGGCGAGTCTAGAGCTACAGTGCTTGTGCGCTGGCGCGCGCGCCGCGCTTAATCGCTTTTACTTTCACTTTCGCGGCCGCTTTGAAGTTCTCAGTGAGCCATTCTGTTTATTACTTCTATGTAGTAATGGTGGCACCCGTACTTTAGCTTTAACATCTTAGGCTAAAGTTGGGTGCTGAGATTGCTTCAAAAGTAAAGAAATAGACAATTCTTTACTTTTGAAGCAATCTCGGCACCCAACTTTAGCTTAAGATGTTTAAGCTAAAGCACGGGTGCCGCCATTCCTACAGAGCAGTAATAAACAGAAACAAGCATTGGCATAGCCAATAGGTTTCGCTTTTGGGACCTTATAAGTATTTAGTTATGCAACTGTTGCATGGCTAAACACTTATAAGGTCCCAAAGGCAAGACCTATTGGCTGTGCCAATGTTTGTTATCTTTAGTGCAGTGTCTAGGACCTTTGCATTGTCTGTCTTCTCTTTTCTTCATTTCTAAAACCTCTGTGTGGCTTTTCAGTGTCAGCACTCCATTCATGCTCTCAAAAAACATTAGTGCAGACCAACTAAAGCCAGCCTGACTCTAGAAGGGAGACTGCTCTATGTGCTCTTCTGACAAATTATTCTTTTGTTTTAGTACATGGCTATATTCTTCATAGGTATAATATGAAAATTATGTCTTTGTGGATATATTATTAAATATTATTTATTGTATATGTTTTCAAAAATAATATGTTGATGTATAACATAAAACTACCAAATCTTCATTCACAAAGTGCTTTCCTCTGAAATACAATCATGTTTCAGCTTCTTAGAAGCATCGACAGCTGAAGCAGATTCTCATTTTCTGAATGGTAACCCCAGATTTGTTGCCTTTTTGTAGACCCTATTTTTGCTGGCTTTAGGACTGTGTGCACTTTACCTCTGTAAACAGTAATGAAATGCCTGTGCTTCCCCTCTAAAACATGTGCTGTACATTGGAAATCGCTATTTGGCATACTTAACTTCCCGATAAGTGCATTGAAAATGGTTGCTTCTGTGCATGTATGGCATGGAAAGTTAAATGTCATATGTGGGCTACAGTGTGTATTTACACCACCCACATAAGTGACATAAATATATTTATGCCAGGAGTGCCACTGTACTCTTGCTAGCCTGCAGTTTAAATACACTGCAGTGACATATAGTGGGCAAAATGTATTTTTCATGTAGGAAAACCCTATTTTATATATTTATAAGCCCTAAAATGTGCCTTGTAATCCTACAGGGCAAGGTGCTTACATATAAAATAGCAAAAGACATACAATTGATGGACGGAATGCAGAACAAATCAAATCATTCACCCCCTGTCAAGTTATCTTTGTTAAATCCATCATTCTTTTGCTCACCATGCCACCCCAGTTTAGACCTGGCCATATGCAAATCAGTCTTGACCCTGTGCCTCATGGGAACAGTCCAGCCCGAACTGCCAAGCCAGGTCCTCCCTGGACCGGAAACAAGAATCCTAAGACCGGTTTCGGGGTTTCACCCCATATCAGCCAGGATAGCTTGAATCTAGTGACACAATGAGCCCGGGACCCACGTCTGGGCATACCCGGCGCATTTAGGGTGAGAAAGCAAAAGACACACAATTGATGGACGGAATGCAGAACAAATCAAAACATTCACCCCCAGTCAAGAGATCTGGGTTAGACCCATCATCCTTTTGCTCACCATGCCACCCCAGTTTAGACCTGGCCATATGCAAATCAGTCTTGACCCTGTGCCTCTTGGGAACAGTCCAGCCCGAACGGCCAAGCCAGGTCCTCCCTGGACCGGAAACAAGCATCCTAGGACTGGTTTCGGGGTTTCACCCCTCATCAGCCAGGATAGCTTGAATCCAGTGGCATAGTGAGCTCAGGACCCAGATATGGGCATACCCGGCGCACTTGGGCGAGAAAGCAAAAGACACACATCCATCAATAGTGTGTCTTTTGCTTACATATAAAATAGGGCACACTACTTAATAAGGTTAATGTGCCCGCACAGTAAAACAAAACCCAAACGCTATTTCACGATGTAGGCCATGCTAGATTTTTCCCTAACAGGCCTCAGTGGATTTAAAACTTTATTTTGAATGGGAAAGTGCTATAAACATGCTTCAAATCTATTTCCTACTTAGATTTTAGCATCAGACTTTATAGTGAAATCATAATGCTGATTACATAAACAGAAAAGTATGTTTGGAAAAATGTTCTTTAGGCTGCCAGAACTGGCTTAAAACTAATTCTGCCACTCATCACACCTCCGAAGCTGGAATACAAATCATTGGCTGGCATAGTTGACAGCTCTAACCCAGAGGACAGTGGCTTGCCTCAGGGCACAGGACTGGCCAATAGCTATTAACTACTGACCACTTAGCAGTGATTAGCTAACTGATAGTGGACAGGAACAGTTAGAACAAAAGACTGCTTTAGCACCACCTCTTTTGACTTGGAGATGCCAAAGAGGGCTTCTTCCATTCATTCCCAGGACACATCTAGACACTTATTCTACAGTGACAGTATTAGAGAAAATCAGTTTAAGAAGTGGCTAAGAAGCTTATGAATGGCCTACCTGGTGGCAGCTGGACCCCACCATCATAGAAAAGGGGCTCCTGGATAATTTTACAGTAATACAAAGAGGAACAGCTTCAAAAGGTGGGGGACTGTGAGAAAACGCTTTCAATTGGGCAGTAGAATTCCTCCAATCACTGGCTAGAACACAGGATAAACCTGACACCTCCACCACCACCTCCTCAAAGCATTCCTGGACTTAGGAAGACTCCATCTGAAGACGAGGCCCTACTGGAAGAACAATCATGACTTCTGCCTCCTGCAAGGACCCCTGAATCTGGCTGGTATCCAGGGACTCGAACTCCTCTCGAAGGATCAACTGATTGGCCTCCTGTTTACTTGCTTCAGGGACAGAAAAAGTAAAATGACTCCAGACTCCAAGAGGGCCCAGTTGGTTTAATAGATGGAGACCTGTCTGGAGAAAAACCTAGTGCCCACTAGCCTCCTCTGTAGGGCTAGAGTCTTTAGGACTGACCAGAAGAAGCTTTACCAGGAGTTAAGAGACTAAAGGCCTGATTTAGAGTTTGGTGGCTGGTCACACCATCTGAAATGTGACGGATATCCCTTCGACCTTATTACAAGTACCATAGGCTATAATGCACTTAAAATAAGGCAGCCAGGATATCCTTCATGTTGTGATGGAGTAACCCGACTGACAATCTCAAAATTAGGCCCCAAGTCTGGTGGCAAAACGTTTGACCAGGATGCTTGGTGTATCCTACTTCCATTCCATCATGGATGCCTGAAATTGCTCATGGGTCCAGGTCAGCCGTGAACTTTTGTTTTTCCAGTGCTTGACTTTTTCTAGGCGCATTTTGGCTTCCAACTATAAAAATTCATGTCTCCGGTTCACATTAACCTATTTGATGAACTTGTATCTTTTTGCTCATGACATTTTTCTGTAATTTTCTAAATTGATTTGGGAATTTCATTTTATTGTGTTCCTCACTTTGAAATTTGTTGGTACCATTTGAACTTAGCGCACACTCCTCTGGAGATGACCTTCTTCTTGTGCTATAGCTACCAGGGATAGAGCAGAGATTCTCTCAGAACTATGTTTTGACCTAACCAGTATGGGTTTATTCAGTTGTTAGGGGTGCCCTCTCTCCCAAATGAGTAACCCCATTTCTGACAACTCCCCACTGTGTAAAAATATTCTTTAACAAACCATCCATTTATCTTTTGTGATGTCGGCTAACATGCTAGCGTATTAAAGGCAATGATGAAAAGGTTGGTTTTCTGTCTTTATTCCTGCATATAAGTGCCAAACAGAAATGTTAAATGTTTATTTCAATTTCTAACTGGCCTACACTGGAAGAAGGAAAGTGACAGACACAGGTGAACTGTATACGATATTAGTGCTAGATAATAATGGAGAAGGCGAAGGGAAAAGTGTTCTCACTGCCTTTCTTATGTAGCCGTACAGAAAGCAAAAACCAGCGGGATAGTAGCAATCGCTCTATAGGTTTGTGTCTTTTTGTGAACTTGCTGCATAGAATGCATCAGATTAAACAGGCATGGTTTATGGCTTTGATTGTTTTTTTTAAGTGCAATGTCTTTGTGTGTTATGTATTATTAATTGAATCCAGATTTTTGTAAGGAGCAGCATGCTACTATTTGGCTGCTTTAGAGGAACATGGAAGGTTGAGGAAGGACAAGAGGATGGCCAACAAGCTGGCTGGTTATGGAAGTATTGTAGTAATCAATAGTTTATCTCTCTAAACCAGTAAACTGGTTTCATCTGCCTTGAGACAATCTTTAACAACAATGCCAGATCAATGGAGCACACCTGGAAGGGAGACCTCCAGCATTCTGACAAACGTCAACCGTATGGCATGCGCTGGTGACCAGTTTTTGGTATCTGATCAGCCAGGTGAGCATTGACGATCAGTGGAATAAGTGGTATTTTCATTGATGCCAAATCATAGACATAACCGAAGAGATTTGTCTTCATCAAAATTAATTAGGCCTGTTGGATTGTAGGAGTGTGCTTTTCATTGGTTCTGAGTGCATACTGGCCAATTTTGGCATGGACTGAGTGTACATGGTGTCTTAATTCACTTTTACTCTTTTATGCAGGTTTAATGTAAGTTTGTGAACAGTTGGTGAAACTAACGCTTACCAGGAGAGCTCCTGTACTTTGGACGAGGCAGTAAGAAAGCTTTTCAGCAGAGCTCACATATTATTTTGAACTGGCGCTACTGGCAGTATTACCAGACCTGGTATTGCTAGGTGTAGAAACCCCACATGTGTTACTGGGGGTAAATCCTCCAGGTCGTACCTGGAGGTCTTCGTCTGCAGTAGAAGAAAAAGCTTGCAATTACCATTGCAGAAATACTTACTCCTGCATATTTTTCCCCATTGGATACTGGTATGTGGGGGATTACTTTGAGATCACTGGTAAACACTGGTTCTTGGTGTTACCAGTACCCCTCATACCAATAACATCGACTAACACGGAGTGTGATAGTACCGGCTCTTAAATCAGGGCCACTCATAATGAGAGCCTTACAGTGTAGAGCAAAGAAATCAAGTGATGCCCTGTGGCAGATGGGCCATTATGTGAAAGGTTGCTGATGATGGAGCCAACTCAGACTCAAAGCAAACCCAAGGAGATGATGGACGGCGCGCTGAAACTTTTCAGACACTCACCCCCAGTCACAGATCTGGGTTGAATCCATCATCGTTCTTTAGCTCACTTCGCCACCCCAGTTCAGAACCAGCCGTATGCAAATCAGTCTTGACCCTGTGCCTCATGGGATTAGTCCATACCGAACTGCCAACTGGACTGTTCCCATGGGGCACAGGGTCAAGACTGATTTGCATATGGCTGGGCTCAAACTGGAATGGCATGGAGAGCAAACAAACGATGGATTTAGGCCCAGATCTCTGTAGTGGGGTGAATGTATGATATTGTTCTGCATTCTTTCCATCAATTGTTCTTTTTGCATACTCAGACTCTGCCATTGGAAACCATGTGTTTCCCCACCTCTAAATGGGATAGGGGGACTGAAGGGCGTGACAGACACTAACACTGCTGATTTACAGCGTTGCTATCACTCTGCCATATTCATATGACCCCCCATCTGTTTAGATTGATGATCTGGGAATGCAATTTTAAATTCAATAGCTGTCTGAAACTTGCTTTTAAATCATCTCAGTGAGATGCCAAGTGCCTTCGTTTGAGAATAGCCACCATTTTCGGGCTATTTCTCAAACATATTCTTACATTGGCCATGCACGGCTGTACACAGGGACCAATGTAGTACATACCCAGCTCTCATCACCTCAGCACCCCGCTAAACACTGTGAAGGTTGGAAGTGTTACTGATGACTGCTGTATGCTTTGAAAAGAAATGGAGGCATTGATTCTGTCCTACTTTGTGTAGATGGATAAGTGAGGGCTAGATGCACTTGTGGATGTATGTCACAAACTGAGATGCCCGCAAGGACTGACACTTAACCCAGCATCTCAGTAGTAGAGGCCAATCAACAGACAGACAAACCTCACCATCAAGGAGAGGCGCAAAGGTGCAATAATGTGCGAAGGCGCAAAACAAACATGTTCAGTACATTAGAGAGACTGTATCATGATAACTTGATTGAAGGGCAGGGTAATGCTGTCACCTATCACTTTGCTATTGAGTGACAAGAAGCTGAAATGTAACTAATGCTTGTTTCAGGGATCCCACACTCTGGCTAAGTCCACAGAAGTGAAAGAGATTCCCTGGGGATCCTTTGTATTTACTCTCTTCTGGTGTGGCCCAACTTACTGAGAGTTTATTCCTGTAGCCAAAGTTTGGACACCAATATAGTCGGTTTTTTATATTTGTAGTTTTTATGCTGCCAAGATGGTCATCTCTTGTCTGGGAATTCAGGAACGTGTCCTCAAAGTTAAATATCCATCCTCCCCTCCAACAGCCTGATTGGTCCCAGATTCACTGAGAACCCTCAACGATGTTGACGGCTCCCTCAAAGACCACACATTAGACCTCTGTTCCCTGTGAAGAGGCAGCTATGAGCCTCTCCTTCCCTCCCAGTGCCATGCTTCAATACTGGCTCCTCCGCCTCAGAAGGGGGGCATGCAATAAAATGAGGGAGCCCGATCCCACCGCCACTCACAGCTGCCGAAGGCTCCTTCGGACCTCCCTGTTTCTATACGTCATTGCATGAGGGGAGACCCCATCTGTAAATCTTCCTCTTATCTGTATCTAGAGAACACGTCCCCATAGCAATGGAGCCTTCTAGAAGGTGTGCTGCATCAGCAGCCAGGATTAGAGGCGCAAGGAAACCTTAGGGGGCCCTCAGGGGGCCAGCGCAATACTCATACCCTTAAACTGACAAGCTGAGGGGGCGCCTCTTTATGTAGAAGACGGCCCCCATACCCCGCACCGCAGGGGCGGTAGGGGTGTCTTTTACCCCTGGCCAGGATACCATGCCCATGATTGCATTTCCAATAGTGCTGTGCACTTCATTAATCCTGGTAAGAAACATTGGTTAGGGTTGCATTGCAATGTGTCCCTGAATTCCAGGTCATCAGTACGTGCAAAGCAAGGTGGCTCAGGCAGCTTGTGTTAACAGGATTAAATAATTAGGGACATTTTGAACAAGGGGCCGCTAGAGACAAGAGCTGTTGTGTACTTCACAAACAATACAGTTCCCACTTGGACACTGTCCATTATTGTTTGATTATACCCTCTGCCAATGTTTTGCAGAGGCGAGTAGAAAAGCAATTAGTAAACAAAAAACAAGATGAGCAGCATGGGGCAACATATACTAGGTTGTCAAGGTAACACAAACACAAATGACTTCTGGCCATTCCTATGGGCAACGCCTTAATCAAGTTCTGCGCTGTAATCGTTCTGCTCTTTCACAGAGGCAGTCTCCTCTTGACAGACGCGATCCTTCTATGGAAGGTGTCGTCCTCCCATCTCTGGCCAACATCTCCCGTACAGAAGAAGAATGAATAATAATTATGAATATTTATCTAGTGCAAGATATATTTTTTCTGTTGGTGTAATATAAAATAGCTAATTTATATTCCTACTGACAAATGCCCCCTTTCACGAACATGGAACATTCTCTTGAGCTTTGGAGCTATTGGCTCCTCTGCTGGTTTGGTTGAACAGTAACAGCCAACTACATGCACTCTCTGTCTGCAGCCTCCATGTCTTCTTCCCAGGCAGCCCCTATCAGTCCTTGGGAAGCTAATTTGGGTTCCGGAGTAGCGAGCTACCTGCCGAAAAGCGCTTCAACACCTCATCAGGGGTAGCAGGAGCTATATAAATGCAAACCCTTCCCTCTTCTATCCCTCCACTATCCTTTTTCGAGACAAATAACAAATTATCATGTCCACCGCACAAATTTATTTCATATCTCCCTATACTAATTCACCACTAATCCTCTTTGGGTTCCAGAGTAGGGTGCTACTTACCGTAAAGCGCTTCGACGCCTCGTCAGGAGGAGCAGCCTGAGAAGGTAACAGCGGTGGGGCCGGGTTGGAAGGGGGATTCGACAGACAACCACTAGGGGAAATTAAATAAATAAATAACTTTTCCTCATTGTCGTCTGTCGAAATCCACCCCCACTGCCCCACCGCTCTTACCTGCATGGGCCGCTGCTGCTTGTCAGGGGTAGCAAGCGCCACTATATAAATGCAATTACAATTACAATCTCCTTAGGTTGGTTATTTTGGGTGAGAAAGAGGTTGATCGTGTCACACCCACAGAGTATGCTGGTATGACAAACCTCACCTTAAGCACCTTTGATTGCTACCATATGTGCAAAACGCAATTCAGACGTATGATAATATGATATAATTTGCATATTGGGTACATGAACAAAACAGTAACAATAACAGTAACAAAAATGGTCTGCAAAGCGTATGTCTAGATTTTCTCCCAAAATCACACCCTCTCTGTCGGTTTTCCCCCTTCTCCCTTTCCTCACCTTTTCTCTTTATAATTCTTCTCTGCTTCTTACTTAAAGATATATACCTTTATGTCTATAAAATTACATTACTGAGTGGCCAGTATGTATAATTTAAAGGAGAGATATACTATACAATGCCATGTATGCTCAGGTGTGGTTCCCTTTCATTTCTCTGGGCTAGGTTTCCAGAACTCCTTGGGGCACATTACAAGCAGCCTATTATTACTGTTACTATGTGGTATTACCTCACCTGTAGAAATACCAAGTGCATGCACATTTAGTGGGTCATGACACGTTTCGAGCCTTGTAATGACCGTGCTCCGTGCACAAACGCTGCACTGTTTTCTGCATGGTGTTTCTCAGTTTTGACCCTTTCTGTGACAGACATATTCCACCTGCTCAGGTGGATGTGTGCCTGGAAATAGCAAACCCTGCCAGCTCACACCGTGCCACCATGTGTCACACGATTTCGGCTCCCTTCACACGGTCACATGGTGAGGAGCCGAAATCATAGAGTGATATGGAAAACAGGCTCGTTTTTGGAGGCAGTAACCAGCTGATGTCCAGTAAAATGTGGGAAAACACCCCAGGAATTCGGCGACAGCCTCGATAACCCTATGTTTTGGGGGGGGGGGTTGTTTGGAGGGAGTGGGGGGCTTGGTGAAAAGCAGAGTGCCTCTAGATAGCTCCTGCAGCAGCCCCCGCCCCTTCCAAGGCCCCGCGCCCTCCTCACACGGTGAAGTGATTTTGTAAGTTGGCACTTACGCATTATGCGTAAGGACTCCAGTTATTCCCTCCCTCTTTTTGGCATAGTTCGATAGCCACGCCCCTTCCGAGCAGAGATGGGTGCACACCAGGATTTCTGTGCTGATCCTGCTTTGGGAGCTGTTGCCACCTAACAAAAGTCTGTGTTAAGAGCAGATTTACAGTAAATGCCTCAGCGCCATCTGTGCCAACACTCCCAGTCCCTGCCAACTCCCCCACTCAAGCCACAAGCCGTACATGACTCAAAAATAAAGTGCTACATCGAACTCCTTCTTCCCAGCAAGGCTTGGAACAGCACCTTTTCATTATTGCTTACAGTTTTACGTTGTGGACATTTTTGTTCTGTAGTATTAAAATAGATGCGAAGGAAAGTGGCCGTGAAGTATAAAAACATGTTCACGTGACACTTTGTTGCCGCATATTTAAATGGCTTCCTTTGTGCAGTGGCGCTCGAGGGTGGCAGGACCGGATGCTGCGCGGTGGATACACACACATACATACATCCCTGTCCTTGAACACAGATAGTGCCGGGAGAGGGGGTGTGTCCGAAAGCATTTTAATGAGCCCTGCCTCGGAGCGCGAGCCGTGCCAAGTGAAACTGGAGAGCTGTTTGTGCTGCGGGGCTCTCGGAGGTCGTGGGCGGGTGGATTGTAATTACAGCCTCCTCCAGTCCAGTATTGGACCGCTCCCTCGCCGGTGTAATACAATGTAGGGTTTTGTCATGCCCTGTGTTTAGCAGTTCATCTTTTTAATATAACTTACTGCTACTAATGGGAATTGAAAGAGGTCGGCTCGTGCCCAATCATGTTTCGAACGTACTGTAGTAGGATTTGGTTTTACACTACGAAGACGGTGATAGTTAATTTGTGGCACTGCATATGGTTTCTGGACTCGCCACCAATGCTGTCTTTTCTTGCTTTTAAGTCTTAAACAAAATTTTATTGGGAAATATTCATATTTGAAAGAGCACTGCCTGGTTACCAGAGTCGTTCAGGGACATTTTATGCTCACCCTCAGTACACAACAAGGCACAGGAACTGACATTCCACTGTTAACGTCCAACCTAATTAGTCACTTTGGTTTTTATAGGTTTCGGTCAGAAAGCAATGAGTAACTTTATAAACCAATGATTTCCGTGCATATAAAGATAGATTTTCCACAGGCAGGTAGTCTGCAGGTCCCCATTATAGGTAGTCCACGTACATTTTTTTTTCCTACTTTTAATGTTCTTCATGTAGAGAAACCCCTACGTCCATCCTTCTGGTGAAACTGGGGCTATCTGGCAACCTTTCAAACCCGGTTTGTACATTATTGCGACCTTTTGTGGCTCTACCACAATGGTGCTGCTAAACACTAGAATAACGATTAGTGAATACTCTCAAAGTTATGACTTGGTGAATGTCATTCAGGGCTACTGGAATTATGCTTCAGGGGTGGTACAAATTATGCGGTAGGATTGACTAAATTATGCATCAACAGAAGCCAAATTATGTGGCATATTGTAGTACATTTGGTGATATTATTACTTCATTATTTTGTCACGTTTACACTTGTTAACATAGCCTGGGCATTGGTGACACCTCAATAGTACCAATTTAACACCCAAATATAGCAATAGGCAACAGAAAGGTGACCAGTCAACCTTTGCTAATGTTCTTCCACTGTGTGGGAAAGTGTTTTTCTGCCTCTTTAGTACCTTTTGACTCGATTTAGTAAGAAACATTTTTTGAGGGTTTAAAATCTGCAGGTTAGCAGGAAATGAGGGATTATGTGGCAAATGCGGCAAATCTATAATTATGTGAGAAACGTAGCAACCACACAATCATAAAATTCCAGTGGGTCTGATGTTCATTCATCACCTTCACAAAGTTAAGTTTCATCCTTTCCGTGGCATTACCCCCTCTCCTAACCCTAAACTTACAGATCCGGAAAGTCTACCCTAGTTTGGGATTTCCCAGATTCTTAAATTCTATGAACTGAAACTAATGTCGGCAGATTAGGAGTCTCAGCATCTGGGATTTGTACAAGTAGAGGGTACTATTTGCCCACCTATGTTGGACTGTGGTGCACCAAAGAAATAGTATCCCACACTTTAGGCTGGCACTTTATTACATTGACACAAACCATATTTGAAATTATACATTTGTCTATGAACAAGCAGTTGTATACCACAGGGAAGTTCACCTAGATCAGTTTTGTGTGCAAGAACTTAGAAATCAATAGTTTGTTTTCAAGTGCTTGCACATAGATAGTGATCACTTATGTGGTGACAGTGGCCCAGTCCATTTTCTACCCTCCATTCTGTGACTCGCGGAATGAAGCTTAGGCCGGCCTGTTGAACTACTTCCCAAGGGTTATCACTGGATGAGTAGGAGAGAGATGGCTATACGCAGAGCTCTGTAAGAGGACAGGACATTAGAATACAGCATGTCATGTCACACTTTGTGATTGGCATTTGTAAGGCACCCGGTCAGTCACTTGGACAGCATTGCAGTGCCTCCCTTAGCTAAGGGGTGGCGTTCCTGTGGTTTTGATGTTTCTGTTGCAGACTGGTTCTGGGACTCAGTTGTCTTGTGAAGGTATGCTATCAGTAGACTGAATGGCTTAGGTCCAATGTTAGGTCACTGTGTCGACTTCAGTGAGCAGTGGTCAGTGCTGGAAGTGTTTGATGAGTGACACCCAGGGCTGTTCTGAATCACTTGCCTATCTTCAAGGATAATAAACGTTTCCATTGCTCATCGGTGCATAGCAGGTGTGTACACATACAAGTGCATGTGTGCCCACACGTGTGAGGCAGATCCAAGGCGAGAGTGACACACAACAGCGATGATGGGTCAAAGAAAGCAATCACTGAGCACATTGTATAACAAAGACCTGACTGTATTTGAAGATAAATTAATTGTGGGTAGAGTTTACCATGGCGATGAAACCTCATCTGTGCAAATGTAGTTCTGTGCCTATGGTGTACTTTCATGCGTTTGTGGAGTGCGCAAAATTCCTCTTTTCTCTTTGACATTTATTTAATTGTTCAGATTGTTTTCTGTTAGCATGACTGCCTTGTAGTCGTGTTTGTGTGTGTTTTGTTTCTTTAGTGTATATTGGCGCTCTTTTGCAGACGGCTATAATGTACGACACAGTGTAAATTCACGTTGCGATGACGTCACCTTTGGAGAAAACAATCGAGCAAGTGATAGGGATTTGTATCGAGGTAACAACAAGAGATTCAGCAGCACTGAAATCCTGTCCATACAGAGGTGACCGCGTCCCAGAAGCAAAGCAAAGGAAAATGATGGAGACCCCTAGCAAAGTATTGTGAGGCCCCCGGCCCTTTAATTTCCAAAACCTGTAACTGCCTCTGGTGAATACGCTCTTCCTATCCTTAAAACGCTTATGTAGCTCTAGCTAGAGTTAGTGGTTCCCAATTTTGATAACACTTCGCATCTGGCCAGCTACCAGCATCCGGGGGCCTTGGTATGGAAAGCTGCTGACAGTGTCCGGGGGTCCAGGGGGTGGAAAGCTGCTGCCAGTGTCCGGGGGTCCTTGGTATGGAAAGCTGCTGACAGTATCCGGGGATCCTTGGTGTGGAAAGCTGCTGCCAGTATACAGGAGTCCTTGGGGTGGAAAGCTGCTGCCGTGTCCGGGGGTCCTTGGGGTGGAAAGCTGCTGCCAGTGTCCGGGGATCCTTGGTGTGGACAGCTGCTGCCAGTATCCGGGAGTCCATGGGGTGGAAAGCTGCTGCCAGTGTCCGGGGGTCCTTGGCGTGGAAAGCTGCTGCCAGTATCCAGGAGTCCTTGGGGTGGAAAGCTGCTGCCACTGTCCGGGGGTCCTTGGGGTGGAAAGCTGCTGACAGTATCCGGGGGTCCTTGGTATGGAAAGCTGCTGCTAGTATCCAGGGGTCCTTGGTATGGAAAGCTGCTGCTAGTATCCGGGGTCCTTGTGGTGGAAAGCTGCTGCCGTTATCCGGGAGTCCTTGGGGTGGAAAGCTAAAGCCTGTATCCGGGGGTCCTTGGGGTGGAAAGCAGCTACCATTATCTGGGGTCCTTGGTATGGAAAGCTGCTGACAGTGTCCGAGAGTCCTTGAGGTGGAAAGCTGCTGACAGTGTCCGGAGGTCCTTGGGGTGGAAAGCTGCTGACAGTGTCCGGGGGTCCTTGGGGTGGAAAGCGGCTAGCAGCATCTGGGGGCCTTGGTATGGAAAGCTGCTGACAGTGTCTGGGGGTCCTTGGGGTGGAAAGCGGCTACCAGCATCTGGGGGCCTTGGTATGGAAAGCTGCTGCCAGTATCCAGGAGTCCTTGGGGTGGAAAGCTGCTGCCAGTGTCCGGGGGTCCTTGGGGTGGAAAGCTGCTGCCAGTGTCCGGGGGTCCTTGGTGTGGAAAGCTGCTGCCAGTATCCAGGAGTCCTTGGGGTGGAAAGCTGCTGCCACTGTCCGGGGGTCCTTGGGGTGGAAAGCTGCTGACAGTATCCGGGGGTCCTTGGTATGGAAAGCTGCTGCTAGTATCCAGGGGTCCTTGGTATGGAAAGCTGCTGCTAGTATCCGGGGTCCTTGTGGTGGAAAGCTGCTGCCGTTATCCGGGAGTCCTTGGGGTGGAAAGCTAAAGCCTGTATCCGGGGGTCCTTGGGGTGGAAAGCAGCTACCATTATCTGGGGTCCTTGGTATGGAAAGCTGCTGACAGTGTCCGAGAGTCCTTGAGGTGGAAAGCTGCTGACAGTGTCCGGAGGTCCTTGGGGTGGAAAGCTGCTGACAGTGTCCGGGGGTCCTTGGGGTGGAAAGCTGCTGCCAGTATCCGGGGGTCCTTACGATGGACAGCTTCTGCCAGACCTGGGGTGCTTGGTACCAACAGCTTAGCTATGGACCCCCAGGGAGGTGGGCCGCACTGCACCAAGGTGGAGGTGTAGTTTGTGCTCCACTGTGCAACCGCGTTCTTCTTCGTGACTCAGTAATGTGAGTTTTAAATCTCTTTCAGTGGCTGTTTGACCCAGGCCCTCTTTGGTTAAGACTTGTCCACATCCCTGATAAAATATAGACAGTGGTTTAAAACCATGCTATCGCAGGTAACATCCAATTACTTGCAAAGTTGGGAGACTTTAGGAGACTGTCCCAATATTTTGAGGCACCCCAGGCAAAAACGGAGAGTGGTCATTTTAGGAGTTAATATATTTACAACACAAAATGATTTTAAAGCTCAGGGAAATGTGCCAAACCGCCCACCAGCGTAGCTTCGCTAGAGAACATATGGTCGCATACTTAGACATTTGTTTTGTTACTCAGTCTCTTAAAAGGTTTACACGTTTCCGGGATTTCTTTTCTCAATCCGGTGCAAGGGTTTGGTTATTAAATGCACAGTTTCTGATAGTGCTATTTGTGCAACATATAAAGAAATGACAGTATTTCTCTTAAAACATAGTGAAAATGTTGAAGCTACGTGATTGTGGTTACTATGTTTTAATTAGTAATGAACAGTGATTTCTTTTTCCTGAAACTCAGGGTCTTAAAACGATTTCATGTAGTGCTTGGGATCTTTCTTATAGTGATCTCAGGTTTAATGGTTGAAAGTTGCTCCCAGATATCTGGTTTTGTTCCAAAGCAGGTTGGGACGCCATATCCATATAATTTCCTAACCCGAAACCCCTTATACTGGAGCCTAATCTTTCACTATAATAACTATCAATTATTATTATTATTATTTTATTATTTTTGTTATTACTAACATCTGTACGTTTTCTGGTCCTAAAATCAGCAATGTAAACAGGAAAAAAGGCAGGCACGGGGCTTTATGAAACAAGCATTGGCAAAGCCATAGGTCTCACCTCTTGGAGATCTTGGCTTTGGCAATGATCTGCAGCCAGGCTCGAGGAGCAGCAGGAAGTGTGGGTATAGGCTATTTGGGGGGAGGGGTTGTGTTTTAGTCAGAAGTTCGGGTAGGGAGGAGGCGCTCTTCAGTTGCAAATGGATAACCAGTAATCTAAAGAGTATAGAATGATGAGCTGTTAGGATTGACTAGTTACTTTTAAAAAATCACAAACGTCATCTATTTATTGTTTCCAGCACATTTCAAATGATGTGGCGGTCACCGAAGCCTGAAAATCAGATCATAGACCCGGAGTTTTGTAAATGGATTACCTTGAACTGAACTTAAAATGTTGTTGCCCATGGTCCATTATTGTAAGCTTCCCAAGCAATGGTCTTCAGAATGTTGTCTTATATGGAAGTCATATAATATGAATTAAACACCAGAAAGGCAAGTACTTGACTTAGTACTATGCAGCCCTGACAGAAATCCTAGAAAGCTTTGTAGGCATTAATACATGAGAAGACCTGCCAAACTATGCTCTCGCTAGGAAACAACTTGAGTATGGGGACTTAGTGGGTAAACAAAGATGTCTTACATGGCTTTCTAAGTAATCCGCAGTTATTAGGTTTGCTTTCCCCGAGAACAAATAAATGAACTGGTCAGGAAGTACTCTTGCAATCTCAGATCAGCAGCTGGAAGTGCTGTTTTCGAATGCATTTTAAATTAAATAAAACCTGATATCTTTGCGACAGAGTCAGTGTACTACAGAATATAAGAAAACCATCCAGTCCTGTCAAATAAAACTCCTTTATCTTGATGGGGCACCTTCATGAAAACAAATGTGTTCAAAACCAAAAGCAGTGTAAAAAAAACAACTCAAATGTTGTTCCTACTCAAACACCAGGAAGTATTGCCAGCTTTTGTAAGTGGGCTCGAAGACTTATTTTGCATAACGTGCATATTTCCCCTCATGATGAGGTATCTCTTAATTCTAATGGGGCCAGTAAAGAGCGTTGCCCATCCTATTACAATGTCCCTCGTCACTGTACATACCTGAAGTTTTCTATGACATTATTTTTGTGTAACAGAATGAAAATCACCACATCATATTACATCAAGTGCGATAGGGTGTGGATATAAGACAATAAAGAGCAGGTCGACATAGCAAATGTGAACAGAGGTCCACAGAAAAATATAAAAATGCAGTACATCAGGATGTTAAATCTTGTGACCCTTGGGGGTGGGAGGAGGGTCTGGAGGGAATCGTAGTTGGTAAGAGCGGAATGGGACCCAAATATCCTTTGTGGGGGCAGTGGGATGTATTTCTGCTGCAGCCTGTATCGCCATATCATGGCAATATGATATATCTTGAAGTCAGTGTTTTATTGTGTATGGCCTCCGCTACATCCAGATAATCGCCACGCTTCTCTTGGCCAGTACCATAGACGCAGGATCAATGTATGTAATGCAGGTGTGTCGCCCAGCAGGCAACCACTTGTGTCCTCGAGACGGACGAGTCCATGTCCCCCCTGTGTGCTCAGAGTGAAGGTACATAGCGTGAAGGCTGAGATTCCCCCCACGTAGTGGCTAAGCTGAAACCTTTTTTTTGTTCTATTGAACTAATTAGATGGACTCACTTGAAATGAATGATTTGTTGGTAAAAAGTTCAGGACTGGAGACAATGTGCATACTAACCGAGAGAGGTGGTCACTCTAAGCACCTTCCATAGTTTTGATCCATCTGAGACTGTTTGTAAAATCTTTTTATGTAAACGTTTCAAGATTTGAAGTGTACAATATGGGTATAGCATAGCCAATAGGTCTTGCCTTTGGGACTTTATAAGTGTTTAGCTAGAGCAATTGGCTTTGCTAATGTGTCTAAGCTATGTTGTAGAGTGGTGTGGCTTGTGTGCAGCATGGTGCAGAGTTATAATAAAATAATGTTATTAAGCATTTAGGTTACCTTATTTATAAAAAAGCTGATATTATGTATGACTGAACGACTTAGTAAAAAAGAGAAAATGAAAGTAGCGCTTCACTGGCAAACTCTGTAAAGTGGCGCTAATGTGCGTGGTGGTGAAAACAACCAATCTGGCCACTTTGTGACCACTCTATCTTGCTTTATTTAATTTATTTATTTTTCTTATTTTGAATCTTATTTTCCTCTTCGTCCTCGAGGCAGAACTTTGGAATAGAAAAATGTCAGAAAAAGAGGACATTTCCAGCAAAAGTGTTTTTCATTTTTGGATCCATTTCACTGGGGAACAAATAAAGGAAAGGAGAAGAAGAGAGGGTAAGAGACATTTCTTAAAGTCATGGTTTTCAGCAAGTGAGGAGGAGCAAGACAGAGACGGAAAGAGAGAGACTAAGAGGAAGAACGAGAGAGAGACGGGGGCAGCGGCAGAACGGGAGAAGTGAACACTGACTGTCCTTGTTTTCTCTGGGCAAGAAGGGAAATACAGAGTCCTTTTCTTTCTCTGCCCTCCACACCCATCCCCGAACGGCCCAACCTTATCTCTAGGACTTGGCTATTTCTGCCGTCTTGGGACGCGTTTCTTAAAATTAAAAAGAAGTAGGCTAACGGATTGCATTAAATTAAAGAAGTAGAGGCACGCTGGGGAGAGAGTGGATTCACAGTGCGAGGTATCTCTGCTTTGAGAAACCTGCAGCTGTGTGTGTGCTTGGAGGGTCGGGGAGGGCTCCGAGCGTGAGGAGGGAGGGGGAAAGCCACAAACAAACAGGCAGTGATGGGAGTGAAAGTGAAGGCTGCCCTAATATCAATGCATCCAAAACATAAAGTGCGGCATCCATGAAGCCGTACTTATGAGCGGACGGAAAGGTAAAAAGAGCGTGCAGGAACCAACATATATTAAAAATAGAATAATGCCACAGTAACAGGGGCAATCCCCTGAGAGGGTACAAACCGCCAAAAAGTTGGACTAATTTTCCCTATCCACCAAACAAAAGCAGGCCTTTAATAACGGCACTAACAGAAGCCAATAGAAAAGAGGGGAGTTTCTCCCACCACACATACCGGATACAGCATGCCTTGCAGAGCAGCGCATGTGTGCTGCGCTAGGCTTGACCTAAAAATAGTGGTGAATGAGTAAATAGTAAAACGTATACCTTACCTTTTTTTCACAATTTGAAGGCGAGGAAAAGGTAAGGGAAGATGGACATATAGTGGAATGAAAACCGCTGTCACAAAACCCACTGAAGAAAAATATAAGACATTAATGCTAAAGTTCAAGGCACATCTCGGCCTATACCATTAGAAACAATGGGCAGCGTGATTTTCCCAGATGGACTGGTTAACTTTTCACCACTAACGGTGGATAAAGTAACTAGAGTAATTGAAGTCACCAAATCGGGCTCCCCATCGTATCCGTGTCTGCATTTTGTCTTACATCTTGTCCCTGGTCTGATTGCAATCCATATGACAGAATTACTGAACAGTATCTGAAGGGTAGGTCACTACCCGAGGGCCTGGACAAAGGCATCAGTCCTTCCTATTCTAAAGAAACCATCCCTAGATCCTACTGTGACTAAGAACTACCGTCCAATATCTCACCTGCTGTTCCCTGCGAAAATCTTAGAAAAGGCCAGAAATGAGGATCTCACACTCAATCTGGATTCCACTAAAATTCTGAACCCCTCCCAGCATGGCTTTAGGCCAAAACACAGCATGGATTCAGCCCTAGTGGTTGCTACCGAGGAGATACGCAGGCTTGTGGACGAGGGAGGTAGGACAGCTTTGATTCTCCTAGACCTCTCAACCAGGTTTGATACCGTGAAGAATGACCCCATGACCTCTTATCAACCACCTTGAGGGGTTTGGGTTAGGGGGCTCAGCCTTTGCCCTGTTGAGATCCTTCTTAGCTGACAGAGAACAAATCGGTGAGTTAAGCAGTTTTAAATCTGATGTGGGGTGCCTCAGAGGTTGTCTTTATCTCCCACGCTTTTTAACATTTATATCCCTCCCTAAGTGCAACTGATTCAATCCTTTGGCCTGTCGGCCAGCTTCTATGATGATGATACACAAATTATTGTATCAATCCTGGATGAGGGAGATATGGCGGCCAAAAATTTTAATAATTGTTTGTTCCAGGTCGCAGCCTGGATGTAAGAAAATTGTTTAAAACTAAACACAGTAAAAACTGAGGTCATTCTGTTTGGGAAGAACACTTCGTTCTGGAACAATACATGGCGGCCGGCTGATCTTGGCCCATTAACCTCCCCGGTCCCGAAGGTAAAAAACCTATGAATCCTATTTGATGAGCATTTAAACTTCGCAGGTCAGATCAATTGCATTACATCTTCTTGTTTTTATTTAATTAAGATATTAAAAAAAGGTTTTCCCGTTTATTCCCAGCGAATTGCAAACAATTATGGTGGTAGCACTGATCCTGTTAAGGATAGATTACTGTAATGCCCTTTACTTAGGGAAATTACAATCTTTACAGAACTCAGAAGCTCGGTTACTCCTGAAGCTGCCTAAATTCAGTTCTGTCTCCAGAAAGATCCGGGATCTACATTGGCTGCAAGTGATGGACAGAGTGAAATTTAAGGTGCTCTGTATAGTTCATAAAGCCTTGCATAACTCTGGCCCCTTATACATTCAAAACATGCTTACTTGATACTCCCCACGGAGACATCTAAGATCCGCTATAGCCAAACTGGTGGTCATCCCAAAAATAAAAAGGTCCACATGGGGTGGCAGGAGGTTCTCTTATCTAGCAAGCAAACTTTGAAACTCTTTCCCCCTGTCTCTAAGAGCCCAACCCAGCCATCTTCTCTTCAAAAGATCGCTAAAGACATGGCTTTTTGTCGCTTCTTCTAAATAATGTTGTGCCTTGTGGGCTGGTGTCTGAGGTTTCCGCTAATGCCAAGGTACTTTTGTAATTGTGCACTCTATAAAATACTTACTTATTTTCCCTAGTGCATTATTTTGCTGTAGGAATCATTATTGTAACCCTGGTCCTTGATCCGTGAACCTTTAAAAGATGTTTACTCTTCAGTAAAAAAAATAGTGATGTTTAGAGGTCCTTTTTTCATTCAACGATGAGTTTCTCATTGCAATTTGAAATGAATAGTCTTAAAATTATGTAATATATGAAGCGCTATTTAATGTCTTGTCATTAGGGAATACCATAACCTAGAATTCAGAAATACCCATTTTTGGCATGCGTACATGATACATAAAATTTACCAGTTTGGTTTTTATTTCTAGAATTTAGATTATCACCTTAATATATGTGATATCATTTTGTTCACTAACACTAACTGTTTGACACATCTGTTTACGCCAGGGTTTTCTGTTGATTCCCGATCCATGTACTTTTGTGAGAGGAAAATATTTTTTGGCCCGCATTTGCCAGTTTTACCAGTTTCTGTCCCCACACCGACAATGGTAACCCAAGATGGCCAATGGTATTTGTGCTGTCTGGGGTGTTTTTTGTTCTTTCTGGGGATTACAAAGAGGTGAGAAGGGGAGGACAGTATTCAGTTCCCTGTTGTGGCTGTTTTTCTAATCCCTAGGAATTGGACTTTTCAGCATTTTTGGGACACAACTCATACACTCCACTGTGTTGGTTCTGCCTATGGTGTGTGGCCTTGATAGCCACAAATGTCATTGAAGTCTTTGAGAAGATTATTCTTCCATTACCTGCAATGCACACTCAGTGTGCTAGGAATATTTGAGAGTGGTAATGTCTTGCCTCTCAGACGAATTATGTCATCAGAACTACAATTGAACCATCCAAATCTGTGATATAGTAAGGTACAGTGCAGAAAAATGAGCAAACCCTGAATATTTATTTGGCAAAGGTGGCAGCAGAAGTATTTTATTGACAAATTTGAAAGATAATACTTCATTCTGAAATTTGATTAGAAGGTTTGATGAAGCATTCCGATGTTGTTGCACGTTCATGCGCATACATCTTGATTTTGTGTGCACATGCCATTGCAAACAAGCATTGGCAAAGCCAATAACTCGGGCCTTTGAAGCCGATACCCATTACTTTGCCAGTGCTAGTTTAGAGAAGGTACATGAATAAACAGGTCTATATTCTAGTAACATTCATAAAAAGGCACACAATATGTAATAAATGGATCCAGTTGTTTGCCTTCTTATATCTCAAATTGACCTTTGAAATCATAGATAAATGTTGTTGAATACAGTGGCTGAGCTGATGGTCGGGCCATCCTTAATTCCGCTGATTCGATTCTACCACAAAGCGTAAAGGTGTTTGTTAGAAATGGTAGGGATGGCTAGCAATTTTCTGAAAATACTAAGTAACCTCCAGTTTTTTCAAGCTCTGTATAAAGAAGGTTTTTTTTTTTAACTTACTTTATTGATGACTTCAACAGTTTTGAAATGTAATAGTCATTCTACAGAGACAGCCTTTTGCTTTTATATTAAGAACATTATACATATGACTTATAATGGCTATGTGTGTCATTTTTTGAACGATAAAATCGAAGATAATGATCTCCAATGGCATCGTGAACATCAATACTGTATAAAGAAGGTTGAGTCCTGGGCTACGTGTCCAGCTCATTTCTAGGCAGATTCGGAGTTTCTGGAAAGTAACCTCTGGCAGAATCTTTAACACTAGGTGCTAAAAAATGACAAGAACATTTTTTGAAATATTGTTTATATTAGGTGACTGGGAAAGGCTCCAACAACAAAATGCTATATTGGCGGGAACACAAAAAAATTATTTCTCCATATGTGTTGCTGTTGTGTCTCTGCCAAGGCTTCTCTTTGCAAATGATTGTATATTATCAGCATCAAGAATGCACTGCTGTCTCTAATAAACAATCTCCACAGTTTTGTCTCCATCCTTAAATCTTTCTAATCAAAACAAACAGTATGACTTTCCTTGACAACAAATATAGGAAGGCATAGACTTGCCATCTCACGGGTTGGAGCACCAGAGATGTCTGGGATGCTGGTACCCACACTTGTCTGTGCTTACCAGTCTGTTGTAATAGTTTCAACCTCAGATGGACATGGGATCTGATTGGAACCATTAAGCTCATTTGTCTCAAGCTTGGTATTAGTTTCAAAGCTTCCAAATTATATGAGGACAGCGCAAGATTGGGCACAGGAAACAACTGTGAGCAATTGAAGGTATTGCTTTATTTTTTATATATGCAGCTTCATTTTTTACCAGTTGGTAATGTAAAATAATTCCACATTTGTAATGCACAAACTATTCACCCCTCAGGGTATCCAGGCACTGGGGGGGGGGGGGGGGGCATCAGGGAGATTAATTGAGCTATTGCCCAGAGTTACATGATGCTGAGCTGAGCTGCCACCAGGGATCAAGCTGTGAGCCCCGCGCTCTGGAGTCAGCCGCTCTGGTCGCTGCGCCACACCTCTCCCTCAAGCGATGTCTTCCCCCTATAGAGAAACATCACTTTACAGACCAAGCTTTAAAGATGATTTTGCAAAGGATTCGGAATCTTAATGCGAATAGACTGACAACAGGGTATGTTGCAAAGATATAAGGCATAATATCCTGCACAGCAGGGATTAAGTTGTTCGTTTATAACAAGCACTGGCAAAGTCAACCAGGCTGGGTTTTAAGGTGCTAACACATGCAGCCTATGCACATTGAAGTCAATAGTAGTGGGCAGATAAGTCTATAATTGTAAAGTAGTCCCTTGTGCAGTTCAGTGCAAGCAATCAAGTGGAAACTGAAGGATATAATCAAGCAGCAAATAGCACAGGGGAAGTGATGGATAGTCCACTGGACTGAGCCAAAACTGACAAAGTCTCAAGCCAATGGCTGAAAGAGGCCCATCGAAGAAAGCCAATGGCTGAAAGAGGCCCATCGAAGAAAGTCAATGGTTGAAAGATGCGGATCAAAAGGCCACTCTATGTACATTGTAAGCAATAGCACCGGTGAGAGCTGCACTGCCAAAGCCCAGACCAGAAAAGAGCCGTCTTTCTGCTTCTAAGGAGTTGTCTCGGGGAGTAGAAAAGTGGTCGCTCATAAATAATCAAGAAGTCACTAAATATACTGATTATGATGTTGCTTATAGCCTTTTATATATGAGAATCCCTCTCAAATCTAGATTAACAATAATATAGAAACATGTTTAACATAACTCATGTTATCATACTGATAGCTGGAAGGATTGACAAGGCACGGAGGGGTTGGATGGAGGAAGTTGCAATGCATCTCAGTTTGCCCCTATATGCATTTTGTGCTCCAGCGATCCAGGATTGGGTGCAGGCGCTCCATCCATTCCTATATCTGATTTAGGAGAATTCAGCTCTGTGCTTGTAGAAAGTGTAGCTACCTATGGGCAGAATGTTATTTACTAATGATACCCCTTTTTAATGAAGATTATCGCAGCAACATTTCACTGCTGATAATGAGTGTAGTTTCGTCATTTTAGAAAGCTTTGATAAATATTTGGGTCTGACAATAGTTGGTAGCAAATTGTGCAGAAAGTTGTGCAACAACAGATGTGGCCCAATCTGTAGTGATTTAGAGCAAATGGAAGGAACGTTGATCCAAATATAATTGCAGCAGCTCTGCCACTGCTCTGTCAAATGTGGAATTTGTTGCTAGTTGAGAGTTTCGAAAAGGCTGATGCAGACCCAATGCTGTACCTGGACCACTGGGCCTGAGTTGTAAATGTAAATGTAAATGTCAAGGTACTTATAGAGCGCACTGTCACCAGACGGACACCTTGCGGTGTTGCCTTTTGCGGTTTCCTGGCGCTGATACTCATACCGCTGTGGAACCCCTCCTGGCTTTCCCTGTGAAGTGTCCACTCCTGGGCACCCCCAGGCATCCTTAGCGCTGTTGGGGCCGGTGTGGAGGCTAAGCAAGCTGTTGCCCAGAGTTGCAGCGTGGGGCCCATGATTAGAATAGGCACCGAGGCGAGAATAGACAGGTCCGAGGAAATTGAGCCCGAGCCCCGCCGAGGCAGGAATCGAACCCTGGTCCCTGGCCAGAACTCTGCTTCAGGGTCTGCCGCTCTAACCATTGAGCCACACTCCTCTGGTGACCGCATCACAAACATATCAGGCATTTGTGGCGCTAATTAAGAACTGTGCATTCCAATGCTCTATACCCTTGAAATTGTATTGTGTCGATTAGGTTGAATGGACATATGCAGCGTCTTGGGCCCCTAACGAGGCGAAGAAGCGCTTTTGGGTGGATAACAAGGAAGCGTTGCCGTTGGCTTTTTCTGGTTGGGACAGTGTGGGTTTATAATGTAGAATATGTGGGAAGTGTTTTTGGTTTTTGTACGCATGGTAGGTGCATTTACACATATGTTATGTATTATTAAAGAACTTACACTTTGACCTTTTTCTCTGGAACACGTTCTTCTACACACATTCATTTTGTGGTTATTCTCTTATTAGTCCCACTCTATAATTGGATTTACGCCTGTCCATGGCAGGAGTAAATCACAACAATATCCAGGGTTTAAGTGGGCAGTAGAAAGGTTTGTGAAACCCACAAATAAGTATATTTGTGAGCGTTCCCTAATTCATGAGGGCATTCCCGCCCTAGCATATACAACTCGTGTTTTTTTAGCATTGTCTTTTTTTGTCACATTCCTTGACTCTCAGGCCACAACCCTCAGGTCTTCATATCCTTGCCCTCATGGTCTCTTTTTTTCCTTCTGAAGACCATGCATCCAAACTAGAGCTCATTTGTATCCACAGAATTACAGAGATGAACCTCTTACAATCTTAGTAAAACTCCCCCTGCTGATATGTGGGTTCACATTTCAGCATACAGTTTTATCAATGTATGTATGTATATGGTATTTCTTTATGCAAACCTACCCTATAGGCAGCGGATCTCTGTCCGTGGTCAAAAACAATCATAAAAGCAACTGGAGAGGAAGCTGGATTCAGGGCATTTGAGTTACAGTTCTACAGTGGCGGGCAATAAACCAGCCTATTTGGCTTCCAGTAAACTAACTGATACATTATCAAACACTATCAATCCTTGTCACGTAAGACAAGCAATAGTACTCCTCTACAGTCGCGGTCGGCATTGCTCACCAGTGGTGGGGGAGGGCAGGCATGAGGGGTCGTGGGGGGATGGTATTCGCGGGGTGTCGGGGGTGGGCGGGTCGCAGGTAAGTTATAAAAAAACAATGTAATTAAACTTACCTTCCTTTCTGCGGGTCCCGCGTCTTCTCGGCTCCTGCTCCTGCTTCCAACACGAACAGGAAGCAGACAGCCAGCTTGCAGCGTTGTGATTGGTGGGGACGCCGCCTAGCCAGGGGCTAATGGGGTGGCCAAGTTCACCATGTCGGCTGCCATGCAGCCTGCATGGAGAAAGGGCAGAGTGCGCATGACTGGTTTGGGCGGCCCCAGGGGGCCGACCAAACAGTCTTTGCACACTCAGGAGTGTGCAAACCACTCCTCCCCTGCCCTGCTCAATGAGCAGAGCAGCCCCGCCAACCCACCCGCCCACAATGCACAAAGGAAACATAAAATGGTAATAACTTTTAGTTATTGCTATTTTATGTTTTGGCTTTATCACACTGCGAGACAGCAGTGGGGTGACGCTCCTGCGCCCTAGTGGAGGAGCCGCCCCTGCTCCCCTCCACCAATATCAGAAGCCCTGACTTCTAGTGTGCTCTGGCGGCTGTTGCATTGACTTGTGTGTTTCTTCAAGAAACTACAATCCAGATACACCTGGATCTAGCATTGTTGCCTCTTCTTCCCTGTCTTGTTGCTCCTAGCAAGATTCTATTTTTAGGCTAGATATCTCTCTGCTTTTCTGAGGAAAGCTGGAAAATGTTTCCCTGGATAATACTGGGACATCGTTTCCTGGACAGTGGACATACTGTAATTCAGTTTGTTTACCTTTCCACAATTCCCATACCTGATGCATAAGGAATTTTCTTAGAGCATTTTCTGTATCTTATCTCCAGTGCAAAGGTGATTCATGACCATGCATAATAAAAAAAAAGTACTTCAAGAGCAAGCTCGTTTTTAAATGATTGCTTGGCTTAATCACTTAGACACTCAACATGAGATGATCTGGGAAAGCTGAGAGACTACCTTTGTTTTAGAGGCCAGCCTCCCCGGATGCAGAAACAAGTCTTCCCTCGCAATATAATACATTGTTCTTAATGTGCATTTCCGGTTACCATCTCATTCTATGTTATCATGGACACTGTTTCCAGGCCTGGGCTTTCAGATGACAGACTAATGTATTCTGGTATTGCTGGCTTGATAAACGAACACACTTGGTAATTGTGATTTGTACATTAAAAGTCCAGGAATGTTGACTTTGTGACAAGAATTGGAAGTAAACACCCTATGCACAACTTGCGCAAACTTGTGGTTGTCATCTAGTCCCTATGGCTTCAGAAGCACCTTCTTCCGGTCATAGTTTTTTTATCCCTCAACACTCCGTGACCGGTAGTCATGTAAGTGATATGGCTACAGGTAAAAAAACTGCAGAATTTCATGCATATAGAAGGCTGTTGTCTAGAAAAACAGAACTAGCTGATGACAGGGTAGCACTAAGTTTGCAAGTCCATGCATGAGTGCTGTCATTCATCCAGACTTGGTTTTATCTTTACAAAAAACTAATTTTGTTTCTAGCTCACAGGGTTCAAAAGTTACTTAAAATGCAGCAGCACGTGATGCAGCGTGGTGGAATGCCCCTTGCAAAGCTGGGTTGATCCCCTTTCTTTAGCTTATTGCTATACTTGGGTGTTAAACTGGTACCGATGAGGTACAATCAGTGCCCAGACACTGTTACCAAGTTAAAAAGTGATGAAATAATGAAGTAATACTATTACAAAATGTGCCGCATAATGCTGCATAAGTTGCCTTGTCTTTTCTTGCCGCATAATGTACTCAACCATGCCGCATAATTTGGCCTCTTTTGCCGCATATATCTAGTGGCCCTGGTTTTGTTCTGCCAGCCTTTCTTTATTAATGTTCAAGAAAGAAGATTAGGTGAGGAAAACATGTGCCAAGTCCGGGGACATGTAATCAGGCAGACAGAGACTCCCGTCTGCCTTCTACTCCCCTCAGAATCAATCGACGTCACCTTAACTTTTCCTGGTAAAACCCGGACCTGTTATCAAGGGGCAAAGACACAGTCAAAGCATTCCTAGCCATGCCTTTGGTACACGGAGCCAAACGGGAGTTGTAATGCTCAGACTGTTCTAACATGGCGCCTAAATGCTATCACGATTAACAAAAAATGTCTTCATTTTTTGCCTAACTCCTAGTATATGCACGCTACGATTTTGCTTGATCTACATTTTTACCAGCTGACGTGTGCCAATATTGCGGCTTATTTTGTGACGTGCCTCATCTTTTTTTCTCCCACGTGTGTGCAGAGAAGACTTCATTCTGTCCGATTACAGATTGCTTTGTCAAAGGCTAGGGTAAGCAGTGCTTCTGTTTCCCATGACCCTTACTCTCATGTTTTTCCAAGGGCCCGCTACTTGGAAATGCCTCGATAACAGATTTCATTCCTCACGCGCCCTCCCTAGCAGAGAGCAGCCACAGTGACGTGACCCATATCCGTGCGGCTTGTGTAACTACGGAAGCCACCCAGCCAATTGCAACCTAGGGGGCGACGCGCGCTGTGAGCGCGTTGTACGTGCAAATCAGTAAAGGCAATTAGACCAAAACTAATCTGTCTGGGTCTGGCAATCATTGACTTTGTGATGTCGTAGGAGTACTTCACCCTCAATGTTTTGACAAGGACCGGTTTTTTTTAGATGCTAATTAAATGTACAATACCGTATTCTCTAGTTATCGAGGTATGTAATGTTTTGTTTTTGTTGCTAACGAATATGTTATGTTGGTCGACTTCCTGGTTTTGCCTGCCTTGAGTTTCAAAAGTAAGACAACTTTTGTGTATAAGTCTTTGAGAGGCTATTGTGAGAGATGCTTGTTTACAAAGTTGGGGATCTGGATAGTGAAGACTGGGGAACGTTTAACACCACCCTCAGCATTATGCTGTTTTTAAAAAAAATAATTTAGTGGCAATGGTAAGTAATTCACCCACACTACCTTGGCCCTACTTTCTTTGCTTCGAAGATTGAGGTATGCAGGGACTTCCTCTCAAAACGAAGAGGAGAAAATAGTCCTACTGTGCTGCATATTCAAGAGACTCTCATTTGATCGTCACACATTTTTCCGATGTGTATTTTTGATGTCCTTCGATGGACACACAGAAATAAAACAAACCTGGCTCCGTCAGCAGGAGTCAGACTGAGGCCACCTATCTTATGTCATCGGTTTACATGCAGTGGTCAACGCCATAGATCAATCAGTGTTGAACACGCGTTCTTTGGAATGAAAGGTTTATTAACAGTCTGCTGAAGTGCTGAGTCATATATATTCTTCAACACATCTCCTTTCATAAATAAAAAATAATGAGCTAAGATGTACTGGCGAATTTAGCATAACTGACAAATTAAGTTTAGTTGTGTAATATTAACTGGCCCCTTTGTTTAGGACCATAGCGTTTGCGTGCACGCTTGTTGGTCAACATATATTTGTAATCATTGGTTCTATAGACCGTGGTTGGTAGACTTTTTGCTTGATAAGAAAAACCACCGGTGTCAGCTTCTGCTTGAAAACATCACTGAGGAATTGTGCTTGAAACTCTGACAGTGAGTTGTTGCACGTATTTTCTTCTGTTCCTTTGGGTATTATCAGTGAATAGCCAATGCCCCCTAAACACCACTGCATTTTGACAAATGCAATATTTGGATTCTGCAACTGCCATGATGCAGTGGTGTTTCCAGATTCTCTATGCACACTGTGTAACAGTACACAATGCAGTAGCAAGAATGAATCTACACTTCCTAATGAAAGCCTGTCTGTGTATGCACCACAATGCATTGTCTCCTCATATGTAAAATGGTCATATTTAGGGCGCATCAGTGCCAGTGGATGGCAAATTCCTGCTTTCTGCTTTCCCATAACAAGGCTAAGAATGTATTTCCCAACAGAAATCTGCTGCCTCAAGTTTGTTTCTTAGGGTCCTTGTTAATAAATTAAGAGTTAGGGGAAAGGCCCTTCTAAATTGATTGTAGGCAGAGAAGGAGATGTCTTCAAGATATAAAGTCACCAGGGGACAACCTCAAAAACTGGAAACCTGGCTCTTTCAAAATTGTTTTTAATTCTCTGTACATGGGTTTGCATTGTATTTCTCACTCTTATTCTTTCCTGGTTTGTGCCTGAAGCTTATTGCTGGGAGATCTGTGTGTACAGTAGATTTTGGATTCTCTTAGTTCATAAATGAAGTAACTTAAAGCAGCGGTGTCATGTTGTGGGCGTGCCAAGTTTTGGCAAATGCAAGTCCCTTAGTTGGACCGGTTTTGCTTAAGTGCTCTGCCTCAGTAACCCAAATGTTTTCTTTCAAACAATCCTAAGCTCAGTCAGAGTCATTAATTTACAACCCACGCTTTTAAGACCCAATAACAAAGGCATTGGCAAAGACAGTAGGTCTGGACTATTTTAGATGTATGCGTTGTAGTGGCTCTATCTGGTGCAGTGTGTGTTTTTAATGTGATCAGGCTTATGATATCTACAGATACACTTGCTAATGTCACCACCCTACCTTTTTTGTGTCACACCACTGCTAACTTTTTTTTTTTTTAAAGAGGAGCATATCTATGTAATCTTGCTTAACTACAATACGGCCTTTTATGTGGTCCATCCGCTACTACACGATGGAAGCCAGTTTTTTGTGTATTCTGTAACTTAATACGATCAAACCTAAACTTTCAATTACATGAAGTAAATAAACTGTCAATACCAAACTGTCCAGTGCGCGAAGGAGAAAGAATGTCCAAACTGTGACCAAGTGATCACCTCGTGTTTCTTCTCTCCTATTTCCCACCATCATATAGAACATTCAGTACACGATTTGAACTTACCAAGTATATGAGTGACATATACAAGTAGATATCTGTCCATTGCACATCAACAATATATAAAAGAAATATACGTCTGTGTCACATTTTGGTTGTTAGAAGTAATTAATTATTCAGAAAAATATGATTACTGTATTGTAGTATAAAGATTCGAGAGCAGAGAACAAACATGATTTCCATGCTATTACTTGAAAACCATTCATCACTGGTACCTTACTGCTTTTAAGTCAGCTACAGATCTTAGATATTTTTTCCAATTTAGTTGTAAATTGTTGAAAAATTATGTGATAATTGATGAGTTAAGCCTGGTGGTAGATAATGCTACATAATGGAGTTATGAGTTGGCTGTATTGACAGGTGCTCATCTCTGGTCTCTTTTTTTTTACCTTGCCAGCAACCAGACAACGCCTGCTTGTCTTGCAGTCATTTCATTTCATTTCATTAGTCTTTATTGTCGATGCATTTCATCATAAAAGACATTTACAAAACATTAAAAATGTAAATACATATTTTAAAAAACACGGTTTTAAAAAGAAACATAATCAAGGTGGTTAAAAATGGGTCAATGACTTAATGCCTCTTGTTTCGAATAAACCAAACCCAGGCCAAGAACTTGGCAACAGCAATAGCAACATATTCACTGGGCTCAAATCTCAGCATTTCAAGGGCTTCTAACCCTTGCCTAGTGCCCAATGTTTGACATAAAGGCTTGAGCCATTTAGCACGGGGTGCAGCATAGGCAGGACATACAAAGAAAATATGACCAACAGAATCAATACAGTCAGGGCAACTTTTACAAGAGTCACTAGACATACCCTTCCACTTTTTGGTGAAAGAGTTAGTCTGGAGTGTGCCTACCCTAAATTGATGATAAAGTTTCCTGTCACAGGGTCTGGTGATGGTATCCCAGTATGCCTCGAGGAATGGGGTTCTTTTTTGGGCCAGGAACCTTCCCGTCAAGGACTCAGCAGTGACTGTGTTAATATGTTTCTGCTGCACCATAGACCAGTAAAGACTCTTAAAGTCTTTCTTGGAGGGAAAGGGATTGTTAACCGGGTCGATCCATAGGTTGGCCAATCCCATGGATTCCAGGAGCAGCCTGGTCTGTTTGAACCACGGAATATTGCCAGCCCCTAGAATAGAGCGCACATCAAGGAAGGCCTTTGCATATAGGTCCAGCTCAGGGACTGTCCATAAACGCCTCCAGAAGGCCAGTGGCTTAAACCTCGCGATGTCTTCAAACGAATGGCAGCCAAGGTCCAGCAGGAGGGGTTTAACTGGAGTGGAGCATGGGAGGCCTGTAAGTAATCTAAAAAATTTGTATTGTGCCTTAATCAAAGGAGAAAGATCTGCAAAACCCCAGAGCTCAGCACCATAGAGGATCGCAGAGTTTATCCTCGCATTAAAGATTTTGATGGGGGGGCCCATCATTCTCGACTTTGATTGCTTATGTTCTTTAACTAGGCAGCCAGAAAGCTGGGCAAATTTTAAAGATAGGACATCAACTTGCGGCCTCCAGTCCAGCTTATTTTCAAAAACTACACCTAGATAGGTCATAACGTGTGTACGCTCAAGCAGAACTTTGTCCATAAAAACATGTCCCTTTATGCCTCTCCCTTTATTAAAAACCATATATTTGGTTTTGGACACGTTGACCGCCAGGTCAAAATCGGAACAGAAATGTGTAAAGACATTAAGTGCCGCCTGTAGTCCTGATAGGGTCTGAGAGAGAAGTAGGGTGTCATCAGCGAACATAAGGAGTGGGATTTTGATACCTCCAAGCGTGGGAGCGTCCGTCGATGTGTTGGAGTAGTACTTAACAACACTGTTGATAAACAATAAAAACAAAGTAGGAGCAAGTACACACCCCTGCCTGACACCCCGATTCACCCTGAACCGTCCAGTAACCTGGCCCTGTTTACCCCAGCGGACTTGAGCGTAGTTGTTATCATGGAGCCTAATGATGATATTCAAAAGGGCTGGGGGAAGCCCAAGCTCCGCCAGTACGCTCCATAGTTTAGTTCTATTGACTAGGTCAAATGCTGACCGGAGGTCTACAAAGGCAGCATATAAAGTACCGCCACACAAATAGACCGTTTTCCAGACAATCAGTTGGAATTTGAAAGCCTGGTCGATGGTACTGGTACACGGTCTAAAACCGGCTTGGAGAGGAGAGATGATGTCCTCCTGCTCAATCCAAGCCTGGATTCGTGCCAAGATCATTCTAGCGATAATTTTCTGGACCGAGTCAATAAGACTAATTGGGCGGTAGTTCCCCGGGCATGAACGATCACCTTTTTTGAAAATGGGGAGAATCTCAGCCCCCCCCCCAGGAATCTGGGATATCTGCCCCTCTGGCTACGGCATTGGCAAAGTGTGCGATGTAGGGCACCCAGTTCAATGTATCAGATTTGAAGAGATCTGCAGGAACACAGTCCATGCCCGGCGCCTTGCCACTTGAAACCTTGCTTAAGGCCTGTTCGACCTCGGCGCAGTCAAAATTTAAAGTTATGGAGAGGGAAGGATCCCCTGTAATAACTGGGGCAGGCCCCTCGACAACTGTGGGGTCTGAGAATTGGGATTCAAAGTGAGTCACCCAGGCTTCCGGGGGGACATGATTGGAAGGGACCTGGCTATTCTGACTGTTACCCCACTTAACAGTATGCCAGAAGAGGGTTAAGTTCCTGTGCTTGCTGGCAGCCAAGAGGTTGTTCCAGTGATCGTTATCCCACTCCTGTTTTGCCTTGGCCTTCACCTTTTTATAGTTTATCCTGGCCAATCTGACCTTATCTAGTTCTTTATTAGCAATGGCAGATTTTAGTTTGCAATAAGATTCTCGGCAGGTTTTATTATACCAGGACGATGATTTTGGAGTTAAGGATTTCTTGGCCTTACAAGGTTTTAAAAACAGGGATTTAAGGCCAGTGAAAAGATGATCATGTATGCATGATGCTTTACTAGTCACATCCTCGGTGTTCTGGAGAGACTGAATGTCCACCAGGGCACCGGAAACCATGGAGCGGATCCTGTACACTAATTCAGCATCCATTGCAACTTTGTCCCAACGTACCCTCCGTTGGTCATTAGTTAAAACGGCTTCCGCAGTGACTAATTCTGTGGGTTTGGCTCTCTGGGCTGGGCAGAGTAAAAGACTTAAAACCAACGGATTATGATCACTCTCCGGGCGGTCTAATATCGCCATATCACTTAAAGTGTACCAGAACTCGATTTTAACTAAGGCATAATCAATTCTGCTGCTACAACGACGGCCGTCTGAGAAAGTCATCTTTCCACCCCTGTCAGAGGCAGTCCTCCCATTGGCGGCCCTGAATCCCCGCTCCATACATAGTCCCATCCATTGTGTGGCTGATTCAGTCCACCTCTTAATAGGTGGGAGATCGAGGGAGGGAATATTTAAAATTACATCTACTTCCCAGGTTAATGAGTCTAGAGTAGACAGCAAAGGTTCAAAACAGCAATTTAGATCACCCACAATCAAAACATTTGTAAGCATATCAATAGTGTCAAGAAACCCATCTAATAATAGAAAGGTATTAGTGCCCCGTCCCCCGGGGAGGCCTCTGTTATAAATATTTACAATTAGGACTACAGGATCATTGTCATGTTGCAAGGAAATAATTAATAGGTCAGGGCTATCAATAGCTATTTCCTTGATTGAATACCCAAGGGATTGCTTAACCCAAATACAAAGCCCACCAGACGGTCGGCCCCTTGTGCCACGACTTGCCCCCTTAGAAAAATTCACATACCCTGAGAGATAGATCGGGTCCACAGCCCATGTCTCCTGGAAAACCAGGATGTCGTGGGTGTCAACCCAACTTACCCATTCTTCAGAGGATACCCTGGTACCAAGGCCCGCAACATTCCACGAAACCAGGGTCAGGGGCATAGAACTAAGTGACATTGTACATGGTACTACAGATGTTGGGGTAGTGTCGATATTAGTATTAATGTTTATAGGGCCCCTAGTCTCGCTTATAGTTGGGGAAGGATCAATGGGGGGGAGAGACGGACTAGCTGGATGGGAAAACTGAGTATTGGAAAACGTATTTGCCAAACCAACTTGGGCCCCCCGAGAACACCCACTCCCTGCTTGCACTGGGTTAACTGAACTAGAACAAGCTTCCCACAAATTATTCGAATCTACCAGGTGGGGTAACTGTCAGTCAACCCCATCTAATGAGCTCAAGGGTGTGTAAAAGTTTGACAGGGGAAGATGGAAATCCGGCCTTAGCTGATGGTAGGAAGGCCTATTTACCCTTTCCCAAGCATAGGACCTATCCCGTGTAGTGACAGTGGAGTTGTGTGGAAAAAAATATGACAAATCCACTGTAGAAATGCCAGTCCCTCTCTGGGTGTTAGAAAAGGAACAGATATGCCTGACAACCCTCGGGTCGCGAAAATTTATGATCACACAGTCACCCTGCACCTGTTTAGCTCTGTTGCCCAGCCAACATACCCTGCGGACGGTCATTATTTCGGTCCGTAAACCAATAGGTAAAGGCCTGTTGGTATTTAGCCAGTGTGAGACTTTATTCTTTAAGTCGTTATGACACTCAGACTTTGACTGGGGAAGCCGGGGTACATCCAACAATATAATAGTATATGGCTGCGACTCAGGTGGGAGATTGATAGTCGGAAAGTTTTGATATGAAACAGCTGCCTCGGGGATAGTATTACATTCTGTTTCTCCCGGGACCTCAATATTAGCCTGAGGACATGGAACGTCCACCGCCTGAACATTGCGTGTCGGGATGCTAGGTAGTACTCCATCCAGAGGTGAATGGGCAGTAGAGGCAGTCCTAGGTTTATCTACAATGTCATTGTTAGAGGAGGTTGCATAGTCAACAGAAGACACTGCAATCTTCTCCAGCAGGGACGTGTTAGCAGATACCATACCCTCTAGCCTCTCAAGTGAGGAGGCTAGACGCGTAACTCGCTCCAATAATGGGAGGAGTAATGATTTAAATAACTTCTCTATAGGCTTGAGAAGATCACAGGTAAGAGAGTCTGCGTTTGGTTGAACAGGGGATGGGAACGGGGACTTCGAACCACTAGATGCCAAATGTAAACTAGCAGACGTTGCAGGATTTTTAACTTCGCTTGTAGGTGCAGATTTGTGTGTATTGGACGCTTTGGGGATTTTAGCTCGTTTCCCCTTAAGGGATGCTCCCATACGTTTCCTTTTACTTGGAATGTGCCTGGCCTTGGGAACCTGGATCATTTGCTGGTCGGTGGTAGGTTGCGGGATATCAGTACTGTCAGTGGTTTGATCACTACTGGTATCAGGGATACTAGTTATCTCCTGAATATCCGCCAACGGGCAATGATCGAGGGTGTCCGGCTGTACATTTAAGCTATCACCAGTAGAAGGAATTTGAGGTTGACTGTTTACCGGCGAAACAGCCAACATGATATTGCCAAGGGATGATCTTTTGGCAGAAAGTTCTAGGGACAGTCTTTTTTCCGTTAACAAAATTTCGTGTTCAAGAACACGAGAAGCTCTAGTAATGAAATTGTCAAGGGTCCCTGTAACCTGACCCCCTACGCTGTTTCTTGCCACCTTCCTGCCAGACCTTAAGGAGGCCATACTTAGGGGAATGAACAAACAAGCGATCAAACTCACAAAAAATGGAAACGGAAGAACCTCTGATTATAACAGGAGGATAAATATCACTAAAAATGTCCAGCACACACTACAATGTTTATACTCAAGATATGGGCGGCCAATGTTAGATGAGCAGGACACCGGTTGGCAAAGGTGCATGTACTCACAATACCGGCTGGGTGAATGGCCTGGTCAGTTCAGCTCGAATTGGGGAGGGGGCCCGCCCCGACCACAACCGTCCACGAACGGCCACAAACGGCCCGCTCTTTGTCCGGTCTTCGTCCAGGCTGCGTCCCGCGCTGCGGGAGTGAGATGGTATTTTGAATCCTCAGGAGGGCGGGGGGCGGGCCAGCAGGGAGAGCGGACCGGAAGCTCTCAGTCGGTCTGGCAGGGACTTCTGGGAATTGAAGTCCCCGCACGCTCGCAGCCCTGCAGCAACAGCACGCCAGCTGCCGCTTTCCGTCCACAATGGTCCTCACAGGTGTCGAGTGCAGTCTCCTCCACGAGACAGGCGAAGGGGCGCCCGCGAAGCGGGTGCGCCGAGGAGTAGACAGGGTCCAGGGTCCAGCTAAGTGACAGGTGAGCCGGTGATTCGCAAAAAGACCAGGGTGATGCAGTCAATATGCCCCATGGGTGGCAAAGGGTGCCACAAGCTAGGCCATATTTGTGCCTCCTTTGCCTTCAGAGATGGAAAAGCCTAAGAATGTGCAGCTGCTGAATACCTCCTGTAAGAAATTGGGTTATTGGTTAAGGGGGGTGAAGCCCCACCCAGGCAACAACCACAATCCTTGTCACTGTGAAATACTAAAGTCACAAAATTAACCTGTGCTTAATCCTATGGTAGCCTGGCACAAAAGCAGTCAAGCTTAATTTAAAGGGACTCTGTAAGGCATTTATGCAGCACACAAATAACCATAAAGTGAAAACACAACACATGAAAAATCCCAAACCAATTTAGAAAAATTGAGAACATTTTAATGAATAAAATGATAATAAAACAACCAAAAATCTAACCAGTAGAACAAGAGATATGCAATTTCAAAGTTTTAGGTAAGCATAGCACCTAAAAGCACAAAGTGCCACTTGCGGTCATCTGGTCGTGCTTGTCGTGGGTAAAGTCACAAGTTCAAACTGACTGCGTTGGAGCTTGGGCTGGATACAGGGACCAACTCAAAGTCTGGCGCAAAGAGTCCAGTTTACGGTAGAGAAGGTCACGAGGAGCAGGGAGAGCATTGCGGACGGTCTTTGATGTAGCATGAAGACCATGCCTGGCGTCATGGACAGTCTTTACTGTAGCGATATCCGGTCGGGCATCAAGGATTGTTGTTGCTAGAGCTTCGATTTAGCGGTCACCTTGGGCTGTTGCTTCTGAAGTGCGAAGTGCAGATCTCACATTGACGGTCTTTGCTGGCAATTGCTGTAACACAAAAAGTTGGATTCACCGGAGCTTTGCGGTGGCAGTTGTGGGTGGCAGAGTCTTGGTGCGAACGGGCCCGTGCCGGGTCGTAAAGAACCCACAATTTCAAGACTTCTCTTTTCTTGAAGAAGAGTGCACTCTGATGCCAGCCAAGAGTCCAGCACCTGAGGAAGCACCTCTTTAGGACAAGGGACTCACTCTAGCAGAAGCCAGCAGGACTCAGGCACGTCCAATTACAGGTCCAGTGCTGCAGGTCAGCTGGGCAGTTGCAGGGAGGCATCTGGAGTTTGTTATCTCCCTGTAAATCAGAAAAGGAGGTCAGCTAACTAACCCTTGGAGCCACTCAGGATAGCGTGGGATGAAGGTAGCAGGTCCAGTATTTTTTCTCAGAGAACAGGGCAGGCCTCAAGCAGCAGGGCAGCCCTCTGGGGAACAAGACATGCCTCAAGCAGCAAGGCAGTCCGCTGGTAGCACAGGGCAGTGCTCTGGAGAACCATGAAGCCCTCAAATGGCAATCCTTTGGAGAACAAGACAGTTCTCCTTCCATAGCGTCCACACGTCCAGGTGTGTATTGCAGAGGTGGTTAAGGAGGTTCAATACTTATACCTGGTGCAAGCCTTTAAGGTAGGGGTGATATCCTGATGTCCCCCACATCTGGTTGTGGAAATTTCTTCCCTTTCTCTGCAAGGCTCCAAGAAGTCTGGGGTGACAAAAGATTAGTGTCATGTTCCTTTGTGTGTGTGTTTGAGGCAGCCCTTTAAAATGTAAGTTGGGCCTGGAAAATCTCCGCCCCATCCATCCTGGTAGGATGGCCCATCCTGCCAACACCTAGTACCGCTTTGTCTCACTGGAAATAATACACAAAGGCCAACTGCCAAGCTATCCACAGTTATGTTACCTAGGACACAGGCAGCAGGCCCCAAATGTGGCATTTTCAGAACTATGACTTAAAACTCAACTTTACCATTGAAGGGGATTTTAAATTCGTATCTGTTCCCAATCCAAAGTTTGCTCATATCAAATGTAATAAGGTAACCCATGTTATCCAATGGGAGAGAGAGACCTTGCGGTAGTGGAAAAAGAATTTAGGAGTTTTTCACTACCAGGACAAGTAAAGCTTAAAAACACAAGACCTACTTTTTAAATACAATGGACTCTGCCCTGCAGCCTGTTTAGGGCCTACCTTAGCAGTGAGTTATATATTTTTTTAAAAAGGAAGGTTTAGGCCTTGCAAAAGGGTTATTTGGTCGCCTCAAATTGGCAGTTTTAAAACTGTAGTGCAGGCCACATTGGCACGCCTGAGGCATGTTTTAAAGTGATACTTAAGAGCATAGCACAATGAGTGTTGCAGATCCACAGTTAGCATTTAATTTACAGACCCTGGGTACATGTAGTACCATATTCTAGGGATTTATAAGTAAATTAAATGTGCCAATCAGGTGTAAGACAATGGTACTTTATTTTAAGGAGAGAACACATTAGCACTGGTTAGTAGTGGTAAGGTGCACGGAGTCCTAATGTCAACAAAAATGAAATTCAGAAATAGGAGGGGTCAAGGCAAACATTTTAAGGGTGACCCTGCACATAGAGCAAAGTCCAATACCTCCTAATATTGGGAGAGTTATAAATGTTTAATTATAGCTGTTGAAACATACCACTGTCCCAGGTTTAGTGAAGCACACCACCCTGTTCATAATATTGTGATAGAAACATTTTAATATGGAAGCCATCTTGGAACTAACAGTGATCGTTAACATACAAAGGTTGCTCTTACGAATAATTGAAGGTAGTTGTATTAATTTAAAAGCAAGAAATGGGTGTATTAAAATAAATGTTTGTAAAATTAGAGGTTGTCAGGTGCCTTTTTAGGATTCAGATGAAAATTCTGAAAGCTAAAGGCAGAAATGTTATATATTTAATACAAAATATTTGAAAAATGATGCCAAAGCTAGGAGGAACTTAAAAAGCTCTAGGATGCTGCTTTGCTAGCCCAGCAGCCGAATAACCGAGAGAGAGACAGAAAGGAATTCTCTCTGCCTTGACATAGCTTGTCCCTTGTCTTCAGTTTCTTCCCTGGCCTAAATGAGGGTTGCCAGCCCCCTGTCCACCTGCCTGCAACTTTATTTGCTCTGTTGGTTTTCTATAGAGAGGTGTGGATCCCACCCAGCCATATGGTACATTCCGGATATCACTAAACGTAATGGCAAAAGAGGACTCACCCTGCAGGGACTGTGAGCGCTGTGTGTTGGTCTTTTGCAGGATAGGATCATCATTAGCTTTTCCCCTTTTAAAGATTGACCCGCTCTCTTGCTCTCAAGGCACCATACTGACATGGTGACCCGCCATCACACAGCTGGCTAGCCGGTGTGTCCTGCTCCCATTTCTCTAGACTGGGAAACTGGAATTCATGTGAAAAGACATGCAAGGAACATGACCCTAGATTCGACTCCATTGACCTCCTGCCGCCACTGCTGCCCTGCCTATAGGTGCCGACCATGTTTGAATTGTCTATCAGGAAACCTGCTCCATGTTTGTGTGAGGTCAGGTGGGGATTGCTTACTGACTGGAAGGAAGTTGGTGTTGCATGGCTGTGGCTGTCGTTTTGGCAACATGTTGAAGACGTCCTGCTGGGAAGCACTAGTAAACGGACTGAGCAGACCCCTCTGAGAATCTCAAGGAAAGGGGGGGTGCTTTGGGGGAACAACCTTTACAACGCAACTTTTACAACGCACTACCTTTACAACGCATTTTTTACAACGCATAATCCATTACAACGCATGACATTACAACGCATGACACTACAACGCATTATTAAAAACTACCTTTACAACGCATTCCATTACAACGCATACTACCATTACAACGCATACCATTACAACGCATAATATTACACTACACTATCCAACACTTACCCTACTGTTGCACCCCCTGGAGTTAGAATAGTAATTTTTACCCCTATACTATCCAACACTTACCCTACTGTTGCACCCCCTGGAGTTAGAATAGTAATTTTTACCCCTATTCTATCCAACACTTACCCTACTGTTGCACCCCCTGGAGTTAGAATAGTAATTTTTACCCCTATACTATCCAACACTTACCCTACTGTTGCACCCCCTGGAGTTAGAATAGTAATTTTTACCTCTATACTATCCAACACTTACCCTACTGTTGCACCCCCTGGAGTTAGAATAGTAATTTTTACCCCTATACTATCCAACACTTACCCTACTGTTGCACCCCCTGGAGTTAGAATAGTAATTTTTACCCCTATACTATCCAACACTTACCCTACTGTTGCACCCCCTGGAGTTAGAATAGTAATTTTTACCCCTATACTATCCAACACTTACCCTACTGTTGCACCCCCTGGAGTTAGAATAGTAATTTTTACCCCTATACTATCCAACACTTACCCTACTGTTGCACCCCCTGGAGTTAGAAAAGTAACTTTTACCCCTATACTATCTAATACTTACCTTAAATGCAATTTAATATTATGCGTTGTAATGGTATGCGTTGTAAAGGTAGTATGCGTTGTAATGGAAATGCGTTGTAAAGGTAGTTTTTAAAAATGCGTTGTAGTGTCATGCGTTGTAATGTCATGCGTTGTAATGGATTATGCGTTGTAAAAAATGCGTTGTAAGTGCATGCGTTGTAAAAGTGTGCGTTGTAACGTCATACATCCGGTGCTTTGCTCGCTGTGGTGTTGACCTGGCACGCTGTGACACATGCCTTTGCCATTTATATTTTTTTAATTTTAATTTTGGTTTTCATTGTACAGTGTTTCCCATGGTGAGACCTCTCTCTTCCCTCCCTCCCTTGGAAGCAGCATGTTAAGCATTCGGGGTCATCTTTTTCCACTCACAGGGCCCGTCCTCCCTTGCTAAGCAGCATGTATGCATTCTGGGTCATAATTTTTCCACTCACAGGGCCTGTCCTGTCCTTTGTCTTTACACTCCCACTGCAGGATTCCATCTCTTCATTGTGCCCTTAATTTTGCCACGCATTCTCCCATGTCCTCAACCCATACCCTCTGTTTTATTGGTTGATTTACTCACTCCTCCGTATGCCTGTGAACCTGGCAAATGAGCGCTAATTCTGGTAAATTGGAATCTGCTAGCATGACCGAGTACTTTTTACAGGCTGCGCTTTATAAGAGTTATTGGCCACTTAAATGCTTTCCTGCTGCTGGTGAAAAGCTAGGTAGGCATTTCCCTGCCAACAACACTTATTTATTCCCATTGTCTGCCATCTGAGGTGTTTTTATCCGCTTGTTTTGATTACCCAATCTGAAGGAAGAGTTTTATCAAGAAGATTTCACATTCCCTGGCATGGCAACATGTTTATTTTTCAATATGGCGGTCTTTTATTTCCAAAAGTTCCCTATTATTCGAAAAGACAGCAACATTGTCAAATAGCAGTATTGCGTTTCAGTCCATCTGCTTTATAAATAAAATCCGCCGACATCAGTGCTCTGTGTTCTTTATGAGCGCATAAAAGTATCATGGCTTCAGCATGTGCCGTGTGGGCGAATCACAGATGGAAAGTATTCAGAGTGTATTTTTATATAATCTCCAGACAGAGGCGTGGCCAAGGATATTGTAGCAAAGCTGAAAGGAGTATAGCCTCCTCAGTGTACCAATGGGACCAATGGTGTAAAAGATACTATAAGGTCGCACAGGGCTCTGCACCCGTTGGAGACATCTGATTCGTTTATTTGTTGGAATAATGATTACAAAGTAAACAATGAATTACCAATTTGGGGGCATATTATCAAGACAGGCGATAAAATTATCGCCGCTTTAGCTGCAGAAAATTGAAGCTCAGGTTAGATGTCCTTCACATCTAACATGGGCTTCAATTGGAATTCCATAGAGCATATTATCAAGCCCATTATCGCTGTTTTAGCGGCAGTTTTCTGCCGCTAAGGCGGTGATAATGTTATCGCCTGGCTTGATAATATGCCCCCTGATCTGCATATATGTCATCCTATGCAAAAAAGGGGATTTTTAACCCGCAACAGTAAATTCCTTTCCTGGTTTTCGATTCTGAAACTGATAATGGAGAATATTATCTTCTGTTATTATCTAAGAAAAGAATCTGTGGGAAATAATATCACCGAGGTACTTGCATGGGAATGTCAGCATTCAATTATTTCATTTATATTTTATGATTTCTATGTTCTTCAATCAAACTTTACAAATGTTTATGCTAATATTTTCTTTGCAGCCATATTGGGCCCTGTTCTGAACAAAAAAACACAGTCTGAAGAGTTTCCTACTATGCTTGGGTACCTTTACAACTGTACTCCTTGAACTGAGGGGGTACTCCTTGGAACTTGTGGCTGCTTTAGTTTTCATAGATACGCCCCTGGGATTTTTTTGTGAATTCCGCTTTCTATAGGGTTGGGCACCAAACCTTTCATAGAAGGGTGCTACCCACTGACATTGCTGCCATTTAAATTATTTTTTTTCTAGAGTTTTATATAGCGGAAACTAGACCCGAAGATATCGGGTATTAGAGCGCTTTACATAGCACCAGTTTCGTTTCACGAGGACACATTCATTTTTGATAGGCACAGGGAGATTAAGTGATTTTACCAGAATCACAGGATGTTGAGCGTTGTTGCCGAGACTCGAACCCGGTTCCCCAGCTTTGACGTCAACCACTCTAGCTGTAAGGCTACATCCACTCCCCATCCTCTGCCATTGCCCAATCCTACAACTTATGCCACCCACCGTGTAGTTACGTCTTAAGTTGTAGGTATATCTAGGAGCAAAATTAAGGTTAACTGCAATCATTCTTTCCAGGATATGACTAGGAGCAATGCACTGCAGTAGTTCAGTTGTGAAATGATCGATTAATGATAGTTCCTTCGTTTTTAGGTCGAGCCTGGGTAGTGCATGCGCTGCTCTGCGAGGCATGCTGTTTTGAGGTTTAGAGACTTGAAGCTCCGCCCACATTTTTCATTGGCTTGTGTCATTGTCCACTGTAAACTATGTCTGTTCATTGCTCAAAAGGCTTAGTAGTTCCGCCTTCGTACTGTCTTGTCTCATTTTGTAACCTCCCATGGCGACAACCCCTCTTACATGTGTTGTTGCTCAGTAGGCTTTAATTATCCATCTTCCGAGAACTATTTTCTCGAATAGCTATGTCCTGCCTGCTTATGCAGACAGTACACCCTCTCTCTTAACGCTTTAAAAAAAAAATTAAAACATGCATTTGTAACGTAATAGGACTTGCATTTGCAAGAGGTTAAACTATTGGCATTGTAAATGACAATACATTTTATTTATCTGTTTTAAAAACAACACGCTTAAACTCTCATAAATGCAAGACCTATTGCATTACAAATGCATGTTCTTCTCAACAGTTGTATCCTATTCGCACTGAGGAGTTCTTATCTCCCAAAATGACTTCCTGTGGCCACCACCATGAACCACCGGCACAAATGAAACATCGATTTTCACATAAGCGAATATGAAAATGTACATTTGCTCGTGTGAATATCTCGGGAGATGTTCAAATTCTCTTGATAACTTCCAAGCTGTTGCTATGATTGGCAATACTTTTTTGTTTAGGAGGTTCATGTTAACGTAACTTGGAGCCGGCAGGAGAGAGGTCAGTGAGGGCATTAGCTTGGTTTCGAAGCTCTTGCCCTTCCTCCGCTCCTGCAGCATGGGAATGCTGTTAAAAGGTGTAATCTTCCATGAATGAAGAGATTAGAGTAGATAGATCTTCACAGGTTGTTTATTCTTGAGTAGGTAGGTTTAACAGCTCAGCCACCCAACTGCCTCTGGCTCCTCTCAGTCCTCTGTCACACAAGATTCTGCCCTTGAGCAAAAGAAGCTCTCCCATTCTAGAACACTGAGATGTCACCAGAAACATGAAAGACAGCTGACTGTCAGATGTACATAAGATAAAGGATACACAAATCAATCAATACGAAGTTAAATGTGTAAGTAACTTTACAACAGATGCCTTGAAGGATGAAGGTGAAAAGAGTATATATTTGCATTGCAGCAGTAGGGTTGCACCTCCATTTATTGTTTTCTTGTGGACCTTGTTTCCGGGTTTGAACTTCCCTCACTTTATCCTGCTTGTGTGTCTTGTATTGAGGCCTCAGGGCAATATGTCCTGCTTGTCTTTGTCCTTTGTTCCATGTCCCTTCACAGTGCTTTGCCTGGTCCAGGTTACAGCTCCCTCGTGTCAGCCATAATTTAGCGAAGGTGCAGAAGAGAGGTGATTTTGACGGCTTGTCTTGGAGCCTCTTGTCCTTCCTGGTAGGCTACAGCACGGCTATTGATTGTGGGAATGGAGGTGAAACGTGTATTTAATTCAATTTCAGCATCAATGGCTGCATCTCCATTAACTGTTTTCTTGTGTGCAGTGTCACTGGTTTTTTGATTCCCCAGTCTAGTCCTTTGTGTTGTCCTCTGGTATTTGAGGCTACTCCTTTTGTCCTGCATGACTCCTTTGTTGCCCCTACCACTCAGGTTTGCCTGATCCCATGCCGCCTGCCCCTTCACTTGCCTGGCAGTACCTTAGTGAACTTAGTGCAATGTCTTGCTTTGGAGTCACTTGTCCTTCCTGGAAGCCTGGGATGGACTGCACTACTGAAGGAGAAAACTGTTTAATTAATTGCAGCATTAGTGGTTGCACTTTCATGTACTGATTTCCCATTCGCCTTTTCCCTACATGTGTGCTTCCCCAGCCTAGTCCTTTGATTGCGCTGTCTTCTTTCTGTCCCACACATCATCCTTACTAAACTTCCTCCTGGTCTAGGGCTAAAGCAGAAGTGATGCCTGGTCTAGGGCGAAGACATTAGTGATGCTTCAACCTTAAGCTCCTTCCTTGAGCTATGCCACAGCCCCAACCCCATCTTTCTTGTCCCATAAGATAAATGCATTCTTTCTACAGAATTGCTGACTGACTCTCCCTCTCTTAAGTACCTGATGAGTTGTACTATCACAGCGCCGTGTCGTGGATGGGCCCATGTTCGCGCGCCGTCTTTTGACTCTTTGTATTGCTCGCTTTCCACTGCTGAGTGGGCCGCTCAGAACATATACTTTAGCTGGCTGCAGAATACCCAATCCTATGGGTTGCTTCCTGTCTCTGCTGGGTGGGCTCTTGAGAGCATATACAGTGACTGCTCCTATAGTGTCTATTTCCATGCGTTGCATAATGCCTTTTCCTATCGGTTTCTCCCTGCCATTTCTTAGTGAAATCTGCAGGACAAGTACAGTGGCTGATTGTCTCTGCTCCCTGCCACGCCGGGGTGGGCTCTCCAGCATATACTGCGGCTGGTAATAGAATAGTTGCTCTTCTGTCACACAAGGATGGACTCATCAATAGTAGCCATAGCAGGTAGCACATGACACATTTCTGTGGAATGCTCCCTCGTTCTCCTGGGCAGACTCCTCAGGACATTCTCCAATGGATGGTTGCAAAACATCTCTTCCTGTGGGTTTCATCAATGCAGCTCCTGTAGGGCTCCAGATCATCATTGTTGCAATATTTCACCTGCCAAGGATAGCAACGTGACCGCAAGACATGTTCTAGTGCCCCAATGTCGTTTAAGCTGTATGATGCAGACAGTTCTAAAGGTATATGCACCATCGTGCATATATAGGTATGCACGACGGTGCCTATTCGCACACTTTTCTTCTCCACCCATGTGTAAGCGGAGCCGTATGCATGTAACACTGACTGAACAGTATCTGCTATACAAGCACTGACCTAAATACTTGACTGTTCACTTTGGCCACACACTACCTGACCTCAATAGGTGCTTTATCAAAACAATTTAGGTCAAAGCTGGCCTCTCAAAAATCTTATTTCATTTATTCAGATTCCTGGCAGAAAAAAAGAAAAACATATTTTTGTAAGTTGGATTTGAATTATTGCTACCATCATGGGTTTCTACAAATCTATAATCTTATTAGAGCAGTAGTTGAACACCACCAGATCCTCTAGTCAGGATTTGGGACGGTGACCTGCCTGTAAGGTCACCGACCCTATTTCCCCAGACCGGTAATGGGGTTAAAGTATTAAATATGAAGGCAGGGATCTGAAGCAGATAACTGTCAACTTTAAAGATGGATTCACCCTTCCTAATATCTCAATAAAAAATAAAAAAAGAATATGGGTTACTTGTGATTGGGTGAGACGTGACAGACTCGTAGCGCAAGAGATATGTATTATAGTTCTGTCCCTTCACACCTATTTCTGAACTGACAAGGTCAATTTTTGAGGGCAGCCCCAGTGAATGATGGCCATATATTTCAACTCCCACATCACTAAAGGAAGTATAGGTTTGTGTCAACTATACCTTTTTAGCCATAGCACTTTGCTGGAAGATCTAAGACCCTCATGCACAATTTTGTGGCGTGCTTCATAACTGTTGCGCCGATTGTTGAAGTTGCACAAAAGAACTTATTACATTCTCTCACAGCTTAATATTCTCCTAAAGAGTTAAAACATTAAAAAATAAAACAAACTGTAATAAATTATAAATTATAGAATGAACATACAAATGACAATCAATAAAAAAGTACCAACAGCGGATACTCTCCATGTAAGTCATGTGGACTAAGTCGTAATGATGTTATTATTACAACAATCGATAAAAATGTAGCAACACCAGATCCTCTCCATGTATGTTGTGTGCACTGAGTCATAATGATGGTATTGTAAAGTGTGAATGAAAGACATAGTGGGACACACTAAGGATAATTAAAAGTATAACCACTTTAGCCAGTGAGTTATTTGTCCTGAAGAAGGCCGTTGACCCATAGCTCACAAATTCGTACAGCCGAAACATGCTGACGCAAAACAAATGATTGACAGGGTAATAAGAACTCTCGCACATAGTCCTATTTCTTGTTTTTAAGTCCAAACTGATCATCAAGGAATAAAGCACTTTCATTGAGAGTTCAAGGTTGTTTTAATAGATCCCCTTTTACTCTAATTTTAATACTCTGTCATCAGAAATTCCCTTGCTCCCACATCTAGACCCCACTTGGAACTCACACAGGGGCCTAGATGTGTGAAGCCTGGTGATGAAGCATGACACATACTTGCCTTTTGTATAACATGGCTAATAAACATTGGCAAAGTCAATAAATAGCGCTAACATACGCAAGACCTATTGGTTTTTGCCAATGCTTGTTTTTAGGCGTGACACCAAATTGCACTTTTGCGTAGCTTTGTTTATTTTTATAGTCACTAAAAACCGATAACATTGGGAGGTGTGATATGAGTGCATACTGATCCCTTCTGAAGCCCCTCTAGGCTTTCCATACTGTTGTGGATCAAAGCAGTGACATCTTTTTGCATTGTGTGAGGGCTGTCCATCAGTCCTCTACTGCACTGGGCGGTCGGACGGATGAATGGATGGCCCGTCCCGCCTGCATTCCCTTCGCTGAATTGGCTTCCTATCTTGCTTGAAACTTCAGTCATTCCTATCTCTCAAAATGTCCCATGAAAAGGTGATTTGCTTAACGTCTCAAAAGTGAATTTGATGGTCCCTTCCAAATGTATAATCCGTGCTGTTCCTGCTCCATCCGCTGGTGTCAAGGCTGTTTCTAGACAAGTGGCTCCAAGCACTGCACTTGAAACAACATATTTGTGAGCCTTTACTTTGATCAAATCAGAAATCTTAAAAATGTGTATCCGTGTGCCCGAGTCCGTCTTCTCAGCTGCTTCCCTCTGCTGAGATGATAAAGCACGTTGGCTCTTCGCCAGTTTGCGGGCTTGCCAAATGGGCTTCGCAGTTTTACAGGAGGCAGATTTACCAACATTATGTTTGTCACATTTCATTTACTTTGGATGGAGGAACAGATCTGCAAACTTCGTTAGGATTTTAACCCTTGATATGCAGGCTGGGCACTGGTGTGGGTGTCTGTTTAATGCAAAAAAAACGAGTTCTAGAAAACCTTAAAACTAGCTAAAAAGAGTCACAGAAGAAAAAAGAAAAGTGAAAACTTTTTTAACAGAAAAAACTACTAGGTAGAAAGAGGAAAAGTTTAGTTCCATTATGCGTAATGATTCATTGACTGCGCATTTAACTTTAGACACCTTTTGTCAAACAGAGAGTTGAATGTGCTATCCTCAATAAATTACATTTTTGTGAGTTTGACCTGGAACAATCAGATGTTGCTTGAGTAAAATCTCCAACTAAGGTGTGCAAGAGAATGGCGTAAATCAGATGACAGATGGCACAGCTAGCGACACTAGCTAGAAACCTATTTTATTAGGAATGCGACTGATACAAATATGTCACTCATACGGGGTTGGGCTGAATTCGAGCAAGGTTGTCTTAGCCTTTCAACCTTCTGAAGTTGCTTGGCATTTTCTGCGGTAGGATGAAACCTGCAGTATCAAAGATTGGATTGCTTGTGTTCTTAACTGACCAAAGTGTTGAGTAGTCCTTCTGCTGGGCCTCCAAAGCTTCCCGGACTACCCAGATTAGATTGAATGTATGACGTTACAATGCTTACATTTACAACGCATGCCTTTACAATGCAGTTTTTACATTGCAACATTCTTTACAACGCATTCTTTTACATCGCATGCCATTACATAGCATTTTCAGAAACGGCCTTTACAACGCAGAGAGAAATCACAATATTTTGTAAAATTCCCAGTATTTTTTAAGACTTCCAAAACCGAGAGATGGAGAAAGTGTGCATCCGTTTTTGTCTGTGTGTCCTGGTGAAATATAACAGACACCTCACCTAACCCGACTGAAAGCACCTGCACCTAATTATATACCATCAAATACATTTATTAGAGGGGTGTTGCTCCCCAAGCACCACCCCTGAAGGTGCACTCCGAGTTTTGCCCATAAATCCCATCTAACCTTTTTTTAGGGTTTAAGTTTTCACATTAACTTAAAGTTGCATATTGTGTGACCTAAATATGCTGTCATCATCTGATTAATGGCCCCTACCTTGGAAGTGTGGTTCATTATACTGAAAGGGGTCAGACACATTTCTTAAGAAATTATGTTTGTGAACTCCTGGTCACCTACAAGAACATCAAGACTTCGCCTGAGACCTCGATCCAAGTAGAAAGTAACCCAGTCTAGTGTTGGACCTCAGCACAGCTAGGTGTAGTCAAAGGACCACAACATTAATCTTGGAAACATTTCTTTTAGCACGTACGCTACTCCAGAGTGTCGGGACTATACTCATTGGCACATTGGGTGGAGGCTAGTGGCTACTTGAAACAACATCTGCAGGAGGATTCTCACAAAGGTGAAATAAGCCAGCGAGCACAAAAGGAGGGAGTGTGCTCATCAGACAGAATTACCACACTGCAACCTTGCAATTGTAGGTTAATCTCGGGCAACCCATCTCTGGTCTCCAGCGCGATATAGAGAGGGTTTTGTGGTGTTTGAGAATTTCGGGACTCCTTGTGCTGGCTAAGTCTTCCATGAAGGAAAACCCCTGCTGAGTCAGCGGTATAGTATAGCAGAGCTTCAGCAGGGCATCCGTTTTGGCCATAGCCGAGAGTAAATGGACAGCGTTATGTCCAGGATGCAGTACAGCAGGGATCACCCTGGACTTTGTTGACGTAGGTCCTAAGCGTATTGAAGCTGGCACTCTGCTTATTTTCAAAGATCCTTGGCAGTTGAGAATTTGGACAGAAACTACTGCCAGTCAGTTCAAATGCATCCGAACTCGAAAACTGTGTATTGCAGGCTTGTCCTGCTCCCAAAATGGATTCTTGATGGCTTGTACCTACTTGACACCAGGCCTGAATACTCTTTATCAAGCTATTCTGGTGGCATAATATTGTGTATTCCCCTGCATATAGATTCTGGGCATACAGTTGTAAGGGGGAGGGCAAAAGTAATGGAGAGTGGGATGAACCTCTTGTTTCTGTAGGGGCAGCAGTCACCCTGCATCTTACATTCACCTTTCACGCAACCAGATGTTTGGGATCATCCAAGCTTAACTCTAACCACTGGTAACCAGCGGTGGCCATAATCAAGTTTACTTTTACATTTAATCCATTGTTTGAGATCATATTGTCATCACTGTTCTGACAATTATCACAATCACAGACATTCATTCTTTGAAAAAAATATGAATACAGAAGAGATAGCAGTTCTGTTTTGGAAACACATGGTTGCGGAAAGAATATGGCCTATGGTAACATGGACACCGGCAAACAGATAAAGTTGGGTCATTATTGAGAGGGTGATCAACAATGGTCTTCAGGGGTGGCCAAAATCACACACATGGCTATAAAACGACATAGACTAGTTCACGGCCCCACTGAAAGAACTTCTGACCAGTTCACTGTAAGTATCCTGGATGTATCTGGTGGTGTCTCATTTACAAAAATGTTTAGTGGTTGCAGAACCCCGAGGCACTTCTCACCTAGATGGATAACTGGATGTTCATTGCATTTTGTAGTAGCAAAGTAATGATTCATTTTTTCACACACAAAAACCCCTGATTGTATGAAACAAAAGAATATAGAAATGAACGGTTCTTCCATGGGTTCTACAGCGGAAGAGGTTTGTCCTCTTTCCAGTTTTGGAATTCTGTTGCCTGAGCACACCGCAGAAATATGCAGTGCGTGAGTCAGTTGAATACTGTGGCTTGTAGAAAAAAACTTGAACTATGGTGTTCATGGCTTGTACTGTGATGGCCATTGTTCTCCTAGATTGCTAGTGGCCCAGCTTTGCTCCTGATCACAGTGAAAGCCTTTTTGCCCTGCTTTGGCCATCTTAAAGCAGTCAGGCGTGCAGCCAGCACAATTCAACTTTCTCCACAAAGCAGTCTGTTCTCTGTATGAGTATGCAAAGCCCTTTGTTTCAGTAAATCCACCAGTGCTTTTTCAATATATGTAAAAAGTGAGAGGAAACCCAGAAGACTACCAATGACCTTCTCAGCATTTAATTCTATCAAAGAACAGGGTGCGATGTGCAATCCGCTAAATCTGTAAAAAGGTGAATGTCAGGCATAACTAAGCTGCTCTTACGAAATCAACTCAAGTCTGGGAGACAAATATGTTGCTCGATGAAATGAAAAGAATGGTGAGTTTTCGCAGTTTACTTACTTGTGTGACGTAGGCCCGTGTGTACTAATGCTTTTTCCTATAGACACAGTATGGGAAAACCCCTCCATACACAAGGACCTAAGGGCATATCAACAACAACCGGCGATAATTATCGCTAAGCGCACTTAGCGCTAGGATAATTATCGCCGGCTAGCGTGGATTTTTATCGCTGAGATAGCGTGCTATTAGCAACGCTTATCTCAATAGCGATAAAAATCCTCACGCTAAGTGGCTAACGTGAGATTATCGCTGGAAACCCAGCGATAATCTCACGTTAGATTGTTGATAGGGACTGACAAACTTAGCCAGGATATCCTCCTTCCATAGGATATCATGGCTAAGTCAGAAAAATACCAGACGTAAAAAAGCAGCGTTAACCGAGGTTAGCGCTGCTTTTTTTGTCTCTAACAGGGTTAGCGATATTCTTGATAATAGGAGAAATGTCGCTTAGCGACATTTCTCCTATTATTTTACTCTGGAACGCCTCCTTTGCATCTCATTAGAGATGCAAGGGGAAGCGTAGAGTAAAAGGGTGCTAACATGCCAATTTGCATGTTAGCACCCTGTTGTTGATAGGGTGCTAGTTTTATCTCTGCTTTTTTGGCTATTAAAGCCAAAAAAGCAGAGATAAAGCCCTTGTGGATATGCCCCTTAGTTTCTTATTGTTTCTTTAGCTTTTAAGATCTTACTTAACAAAGGGTGACCAGATCTTGAGAACCAAAAACCGGGACAGCCCAGAAATAAAAGGACTCAAGCCTTCTGATTCACTCGCTGCTTCCGCCTTGAGTGATCGCTCCCCTCGCTGCTCCTCACAGCGTGGTATCGTATTGCTGCATTGTAACCAAGTTGTGATATCTGCATAGCTCCATTTTTAGTAAGCTTCGTAATTTCATAGCGCTATTATCCCACAGCGCTTACATTGCTTTGATTGCATTGTTGTGTGTGATTTCCCCCGGCGCCCTGCTCTGACCTCCCCTCCATTTTGATCCTGCTGTTGTTGTGTTCCCCTGAGCCCGCCACGCCTCCCAGCTGAGCCGCCCTCCCACAAGCACCCAAAAGCATTCCCCAAACCTCGCAGCGCTGTGATTCACTCGCTGCTTCCGCCTTGAGTGATCGCTCCCCTCGCTGCTCCTCACAGCGTGGTATCGTATTGCTGCATTGTAACCAAGTTGTGATATCTGCATAGCTCCATTTTTAGTAAGCTTCGTAATTTCATAGCGCTATTATCCCACAGCGCTTACATTGCTTTGATTGCATTGTTGTGTGTGATTTCCCCCGGCGCCCTGCTCTGACCTCCCCTCCATTTTGATCCTGCTGTTGTTGTGTTCCCCTGAGCCCGCCACGCCTCCCAGCTGAGCCGCCCTCCCACAAGCACCCAAAAGCATTCCCCAAACCTCGCAGCGCTGTGATTCACTCGCTGCTTCCGCCTTGAGTGATCGCTCCCCTCGCTGCTCCTCACAGCGTGGTATCGTATTGCTGCATTGTAACCAAGTTGTGATATCTGCATAGCTCCATTTTTAGTAAGCTTCGTAATTTCATAGCGCTATTATCCCACAGCGCTTACATTGCTTTGATTGCATTGTTGTGTGTGATTTCCCCCGGCGCCCTGCTCTGACCTCCCCTCCATTTTGATCCTGCTGTTGTTGCGTTCCCCTGAGCCCGCCACGCCTCCCAGCTGAGCCGCCCTCGCCCCTCCCCCTCCGCTATCCATATATGACAGTAGTTCCCGCGCGCAGCGCCCACGCGCAGCGTCCGCGCCCAACCCGTGCCGAAGGTGCGCCAAAGGTAAGCCCGTCTACGCCCGTCCGCGCCTGGACCGCGCCCAGCGCCAGACCCCCTGCCCCTCGCGCTGCGCCGCCCTCCCGCATCACCTACGATGCCGCCACCCTCCTAGCCCTCAACCCCGGTCGCGCCCCCAACTGCGTCCAAGCCGCTCCTGGACACACTCATGGACCTTTCTCCTGCTACTCCTGCAAATTCAGCGGCACCGACAACATCTCTGCTACGTCCACACTACAGATTCCCGACCCCAACCACCTACAATGCATCCTTCTCAACACCCGATCGGTCCATAGGCATGCCATTGACCTATGGAATCTACTAGACACCATTTCCCCGGACATCGCCTTCCTTACGGAAACATGGATGAATGCTTCCTCCGCACCAGACATCACCATTGCCATCCCTGAAGACTATAAGATCACCCGCAAAGACCGTACCAGCCACACAGGAGGAGGAATCGCCATCGTCCACAAGAAATCTATCCGCATCTCAACCAGCTCTGACGTCAATCTCGCCAACTCCGAACATCTTCACTTCCAGATCCACATCGACCCCAAAACAACACTCAGAGGCACTCTCCTCTACAGACCACCAGGACCCCGCGCAAAATTCAGTGAAGACATCACGGACTTCATCACCCCACACGCGCTCCCCTCCAAAGATTACATCCTTCTGGGAGACCTCAACTTTCACCTTGAAAAGACCAACGACCACAACACCTCCACCCTCGTGGACAACCTCGCCAACCTCGGACTTAAACAACTAGTCACTTCCCCCACCCACATCGCAGGTCACACACTCGACCCCATCTTCACATCCAGCAATCATATCTCCTTCTGCCACACTACGGATCTCCTCTGGACCGACCACAGCTGCGTTCACTTCATCTACAACAAGCCGAAACCCGTCATCCACTCCCAACCTACCCTGCAAAGAAACTGGAACAAAATCACCACGGACCAAATCTCCGCATCGCTCCTTCGAAACTCCCCAGCCCTCTCTTCTAACGCCAACGAAGCCGCCGCCAACCTCACCCTATGGTTATCCAACACCGCCGACACCTTAGCTCCACTGAAAAAACGTCAAAGCAAACCTGGCAGCAAGAAAGCCTCATGGTTCAACGATGATCTCAAGAAGTCCAAGAAACTCTGCCGCTCCCTTGAAAAGGCCTGGAAAAAAGACCCAACCACCAGCACCAAGGACGCCTTCAAAAGCGCCACCCGCACCCACCACCAACTGATCCGAAAAGCCAAGAAAACAGCTTTCAAGGATCGACTTGACAACAACGCCCACAACAGCAAGGAACTTTTCAACATCGTCAAGGAATTTTCCAATCCCTCGGCCAACTCCAACGACATCACCCCCTCTCAAACCCTCTGCGACTCCCTAGCCTCTTTTTTCCACAACAAGATTGCAGACATCCACAACAGCTTTGACAACCAACCCGGAAACCAACCCACCCTACCATCTGCTGACCACCTTCCCCCCGTGAACACCCTTAACGCTTGGAACCCAATCTCCACTGAGGACACCATCCGCCTGATGAATTCCATCCACTCAGGATCCCCCACAGACCCATGCCCTCACCACATCTTCAACAAAGCAGACTCCGTCATAGCACCGCACCTCCGAGACGTCATCAACTGCTCCTTCAACTCCGCTACCTTCCCAGAAGACTGGAAACACGCCGAACTCACTGCCCTTCTGAAAAAACCAACAGCGGACCCCACCGAACTCAAAAATTACCGCCCCATCTCGCTTCATCCATTCCCGGCCAAAGTCATCGAGAAAGCCGTCAACAACCAGCTCGCCGCTTTCCTCGAAGCCAACAAATCCCTCGACTCCTCACAGTCCGGTTTCCGAGCCAAACACAGCACTGAGACCGCCCTCATCGCAGCAACAGACGACATTCGAACTCTACTGGACAACGGAGACACAGTCGCCCTCATCCTCCTCGACCTCTCTGCAGCATTCGATACAGTCTGCCACAGCACCCTTCTACAACGCCTCAATAACATCGGAATCCAAGGAAAAGCACTTGAATGGATCACCTCGTTCCTCACCGGAAGAACCCAGAGAGTCCGCCTTCCTCCATTCAAGTCCGAGGCCTCTGAAGTCATCTGCGGCGTCCCTCAAGGATCCTCACTCAGTCCCACCCTCTTCAACGTGTACATGAGCCCCCTCGCGGCCATCGCATGCCGACACAACCTCAACATCATCTCCTACGCGGACGACACTCAACTAATCCTTTCTCTCACCAATGACCCTAGCACCGCCAAAACTAACCTACACGAAGGAATGAAAGAAGTTGCCGAATGGATGAAACAAAGCCGTCTGAAACTGAACTCAGACAAAACTGAAGTCCTCATCTTAGGTACATCCCCCTCTGCATGGGACGATTCCTGGTGACCTGAAGCCCTCGGAAAAGCACCCATCCCGACAGACCACGCACGGAACCTAGGCGTCATCCTGGATTCTTCACTCTCAATGAACAGACAAGTCAGCGCCGTATCCTCTTCCTGCTTCAACATTCTTCGCATGCTCAGAAAAACATTTCGCTGGATCCCCCTTGAAACAAGGAAAACAGTTACCCACGCTCTAGTCACGAGCCGACTGGACTACGGAAACACCCTCTACGCGGGTACTACCGCAAAGCTCCAGAAGAAACTCCAACGAATCCAAAACGCATCAGCCAGGCTCATATTAGACATCCCTCGCAACGAACACATCTCTGATCACCTTAAAGACCTCCACTGGCTACCCGTCAATAAGAGGATCACCTTCCGACTGCTTACCCACGCACACAAATCACTCTACGACATCGGACCAGATTGCCTCAACTCTCGACTGTCCTTCTACACCCCCTCCCGCCAACTACGATCTTCCAGCCAAGCCCTCGCCACTACACCTCGCATCAACAAGACCACCATGGGAGGCAGATCCTTTGCATACCTGGCTGCTAAAACATGGAACTCACTCCCCGCCTACCTTCGCCTCACCCAGAACCACCTAGCGTTCAGAAAGCAGCTTAAAACGTGGATATTTGACAAATAATCCTCCTCCCCTTCCTAAGCGCCTTGAAACCCTCTGGGTACGTAGTGCGCTATACAAATTTTATGACTTGACTTGACTTGACTTCTATATCTGGCCTGTCCCGTTTTTTGCGTACCCATATGTGCCTATATATATCAGATATAAACACACATTTACAAGGCTACATTTAACAGCACCTCCGTCCTGGGCCCCCTGCCCTCCCCCCACCCTGTCTCCCCTCGGCAGGAAGAATGCAGCCTGCCTCCTTCTGTGCTGCCAACAGAAAGAGATCAAGTGCTCATTTTTTCAGTCTTAAAAAGCACCTGTAACATGAGAGTATACATTTCAATTCTGCTTTGCTGAATTGCCTGTCCTGTGTCTAAAAAACCGGGACATATATTTAAAATGAAGAAATGTGTCAGGACACCGGGACAGTCCTCTGAAAACCGGGACTCCCCGGGGAAATCCGGGAAGTCTGGTCACCCTAGCTTAACAGCACAACTGTTTGCTTCACCTATTGTTACCAATTCTTTTGAAATATACACAAAATGTACTCTCGCTCTACCCAGAGGAGGATTTCTGCCTCACCTCGTGCCATTGGCTCTTTGGTGTACCATGCTTGCATTGCAATGCATATGGGATTACTTTACATCTCAATTATTTTTCTTGTGAATTCATTCTATAAAAAAAGGAAAGTTGTTAGTTTTAGTTTTCCCCACTGTGGCAGGCTTTTTAAAATATTTAGACAAAACTCAAATTGCAAACCAGATCTATTGGTGTTGCCAATGCTTGTTTTTCTTGTTTAATTTTTGACAAGCATAATCGCATTACCCACTGCTATGCTTACACTGCCTTGTGGTAAAAGATGTCCAACTGTGCCATGTTCTACTTAGAATCAAATTGACTGTAGCAAACGCAGCAGCGGCTGGAGCGCAGCTCTTCTCTGCGGGATTCTCTTAATCATACACCATTCCGTTTAGGCAGTCTGCCTGTTTGTCATGCCTTTTGCTTTATTCATTAATAAAGCCAACCTAATTCCCAGCTTGCCGTGAAAAAAGATAGCCTCAAATGACGTTCACATTTAAGTAATTTTTTATTAAAAAATTAACTGAAACCTCAGCGGAACTCTCACTTTTTATGAAGCGTGCTCTACAGCATTGTTCGCATTTATAGCATTTGTGGAAATTGGTATCTTTTTATGTCTGGCCTAGGGATAGCTTTAGCTGTCTCCCCATTCTTGTGTTTTCCTAAAGAAATATGTATACGTGCATGGAGAAGTTTTGGTTTGGGTCTGTCCTCTTCGTTGATTGGTCTGTTCAGGTTTCATTCACATTTTGCTTCCACCCACAACAGCATACAGCAATGGGAAATGGGACAGCCTTGCACTTTGAGTGACCGCATGTTTCCTGATTTCAAGTGCTCAGCTGCCTGACCAGTAATGTACTCCAGTGCATGGGTTGCTGGAACACTCCTTCATTTTTATATTTTTCACAGTTGTAATATTGTTTGGATATTACAAATCTTAAACAAAAATAACTACATTGAAAAAGTAAACGATGCACGCTTGCCAAGGCCAGACCTGTTGGTTTTACCAGTGCTACTAAATTTGTGAAAAATATTGTTGATCACTTCCACGGCCGGACTGGGAACCAAAACTGGCCCTGGCAAATAGCTCGGCCGGCACCCCTATGTGAGGGATGCTTGTTGGAAGCAGCACTCCAGTCTCACCGCTGCACCTTTTGTTACAGCGGGCCGTGTTGCATCTATGCTGCAAAACCGGCCGCTGGTAACAAAAACGGCATCCCAGGGGTCCAAAACTGGCCCCCACCCTGGCGGCCCACCAGAGAAATGCCCGGTGCCCACTACGGCCAGTCCGGCCCTGAGCACTTCTTTTGTTTAGGCTGTTAAGCCTGCCAGGCAGGGAACAAAACACTGATGAATCAAGCCAAGCATGGCATACCCAATTGTTTAGGACTTTGTGTAGTAAGAATATTTTACTAAACTTCACCAACAGACAATGCAAATACAGCATAAACCGCAGCAGTGCAAGGTTCTGTTCCTCATCAGATCGGTACATCCCGCCCAGCAGCTCTGTAAAATGGCCGCCTTCCCACAACCGGTGCACCAAAACAGCAGCAATGTAAAAGTCCCTTCCTCACCCTTACCAAATAGGCGCCGCTGTCAATTTTCTCTCCTTAACAGAACATGGGCATCTCCCCAACAGAAGAGATGCGCCGTGGGCATCTTCTCCCATTCATAGAGCAGGTTCAGCACTGGTACCTCGTCTCTTCATCAAAGAAGTAGTAGCGCAGGGGCTTCAGGAGTGCAGACCTGCGTCCCTCATTGCAATAGCAGTCTTTAAGCATCCCCAAAGCACTGAACACACAGAGACGCTTTTAGGTGCGGGCAAAGTGGACAACTGACCAGGGCCCGACCTTCCAAAGGGCCCCCATTTGAAAGAGATCTCTCTCTCTCTATCATTCACTCCTCTCTCTGCCGCGCACTCTCTCTCTCTCTCTCATATTCACTCCTCCTCTCTCTGCCGCTCTCTCTCTCTCTCTCTCTCTCATTCACTCCTCCTCTCTCAGCCGATCTTTATCTCTCCCTAGTTCTCTTAAAAGTACCATCTTACCGATTTTGGGACCCTGGACAGACTTGATTCAGCTGTTTTTCTGTGACCCAATCTCTGGCAGCTTAAGCGTAAGTCAATATTGTTGGCAATATCGCTTGAATCAGCAGAAAATGTTTAATACAATTTCAAGTTGTTCAGAACAGGGGACCCCAAAATCTATCTAGCCCATGGCCCCAAAAATCCTTAAAGTAAAACTGTGGCCACATAAGCATGATAGCCGCAATGCACTCGTCCCTCCGACCCAGCAGATCAAGTGTCCCACACAAAACAGGTATGACAAAGGCAGAAGGTGCATGGAACTGGGAGCCAAGCACCGCGGGGGAGGCACGCGCGCCTTCTGGGGCACCGGCAGAGAGCAGAGTAGAGGGGGCCATGGACCTGATAGAGGACCAGCGTCAGTTCATGCTTCCCTCTTTAATGGAAAGTTTCAGCATGGCAGCTGCAATGAATGGAATAGCCAGAAAATACCCCTCCACCCCCAGTTTGACCCAGGCCTCTAATGACTCTGCTCAAGGTGTGCTCGCAAAATCCTTCGTATCAGCAGTTCTCTTTTTCGTCCATTTATTGACCCCACCCATCTATTCACTTTTCTTTCCAATCTTTTGTTTCCATCTCTAGATATTTTCACCCTTTCATTCATTCATCCTTTCAGGAATCAACCTCTTCATCCTTCAACCCACCTATTCATTTATCATCTTTACTTTCTTTTCCCATCCTTTCAGGTTTCCTTCATTCCATTAACTTTTTCTTCCACCCTTCCTTTCAAGTTCCATCCCCCATTCTTCCTATCAAACCTCTCCATTTCTTCCCTCCTTACTATTCACACACCTTTCTTTTTCCCCCATGCCTTATCTTTTCTTTTCTTTCTTACCTTTCTCCCTCCTGCTCACGTTTTTCATTTTTCCAGCTGTGTCCTTTTCCCCTGTATTTTCTTCCCCAGTCTCATTCGCTGTACCTTCTTTCCGGCATCTATGATCTCTTTCATGTTCTTTACAAGCTTTTGCCTGCAGACAGAAGAAGCCCAATAAAGATTAACCAGTCTTTTAGTGGGGCTTAGCATACCAGCCCATGGGGCTGTGAGGCAACCCCTGCTGAAGCCACTAGAGAGGGGGCTTCACTGCGCCTCTGTCCTCCCCAAAGAACATGTAGAGAACACCAGAAACAACGCACCCTCTTCTCACCAGAAAAGGCTCAGTCCATGCAGCAGCAGCAGCAACAAGCGACACTCTCATGGAACAGATACAGGCTGGACAGCTGCAGTTCAGGTCTCCATTGATCGCATAAGAGGTGCACCAGCATCCCTCCATCACAGACAGGAGACAGCACAATGAACTTAATGGGGAGGAGGCAAGATAGAGTACAGTCAGGGGGCTGAGGGTGAAAGGAGCACAGGGTCTGGAGTGGTACAACCGAAGCTGCAGAGGGGAAGAAGACAGAAGGATTGGGGTAAGAAGATCTTTCCTCCTAAATTTTAGAAGATGGAGCCCAAACTGCAGCCGAGCAGGCTCCAATGTGCAAGACGCCTGTGTAAACTACTAGGGGTGCAACGTTTGTTGTGTAAAGTAGCAGCAGCTAATTATGTATTGTGGTGCTTAGTGTATAAAAGACACCCATGTAACCCAGTTTAAGGGCATATTCACCCACTAGCATTACTTAAGGCACCTCAAGGGATCATGGGTACCTCTGGTAATCCCCGGAGTCTCTCTCAAGCCCGGATTAGAGAGGGATGTCAGGGTTAGGTTAGTGCAGAGGGTAATGCTCACTACCTGACAATCTTGCAATGGGCAGTGTTAGGCTGAGGCGGCATCATCAGGTCTCCATCACAGGAGGTGGAATGATTACACACGGATTGGAACGGAGTTCACCACACACTGCGGAATTGGGGCTGCGCTGAGAAAGGTGCTGCACAGCTTGGCATCAGGAGGGGCTGACTGGACTGGTGGCATCTGAGAACTTCCAGAAGTTGTTTTTGTTAAGTCAGTATTTTTTACCCCAAGAAGGATTAAGACGTCTCTGTAAATTCAGTTCTGAGGCAATTTGAGTAGTTTTTGTATCTTTGATTGAGAGGTTTCCTGGTAAATGTGCAATAGCTGTTGTGTAGGAGAATTTGAACAGGGTGGATGTTGGTGGTAGCCAAGCAATGAATGCCAGATTTGAAAGTGCTCTTGGCCACTTTGTGTATGCAATGCCTTGAGCAGTGTTCGATAAAGATGTTACATCCTCTATAAGGTAATGCTCCGGGCACAAACTTGCGCACCCGTCTGTCGCACTGCGATGTGGGAAAACGACCCTCATATTAAACCGCTCATTATAGAACTATCAATTTCCACCATTTAATACCAGTGATTATACGTTGCCTTGTTCCATCACTCTTCAAGACTTTATTGAATCACTGCAGAGACAGCGAGGTTCCATCTTGTCTCTTTATTTAATTTTTTCATATGCCTCCTGAGTGCCCATGAGGCATTTCGCAGGGACACGTTAAAATAAAGGTCAAGGTAAAACGTACAGCAGAGAAGATTCATTACTTATGCCCAATGCATTTCGAGCCCAAATGGCTCCTCGTCAGGGGTCTCTGCAACAAAATAAAAGAAACAACTCAGCTGACCATCACTGCTGACCTTCACAATACAAAACAAAACATGACGCTCCTCCATAAGGTCGCCATACGTGGGTTATATTTTTAGGTGGATTCAGATGCGAAAAACAAGATTCTGCAATGCGCCAATTACATTTATGGTATTCCACAAATAGTTTATATGGGTCAGTGTTTCTTGCAATTGTGGTAGTCCATGCGTAAAAATGTTCTTGAAGTTCTTTTATCTGAGATGTTTTAAGGTATTTAAGACAGCAGTGCAATATCTCTGCCTGCCTGAGGACTTATGGTACTGGAGAAGTGTTCCTCCCCACGCCCCCCCGAATCCAGTGTCTGATGACAAATGAAAAATAGCCTCGAGCTAGATGGCATCGAGCAATGATCTATGGTGCGTGGAATTCCCATCGTCACTCCACACCTAGTGGTTTGAACAGCTGCAGACAAGGCTCTCTAAAAGTGAACCACAACGTCGCTTCTGCCCGTTTCTCACACTCACACCGGCGCTTTGTGCCCTCGATGTGTGTGACTTTCACATAGGTGTGGGCAATCGGTGAGCTTCGCTGAGACACGGAACGATTTGCAGACATTTCCCCTTGGGGCAAACAGCGACACACCCTCGATGCCGGCGTTGGTGGGTTTTGTTTTACGCGGCTGCCCCTGTGCTCTTGCTGCCCTCCCCTCACTGCCCAGAGGCATTTCGCCACCTCCAACGGCGGTGCTGTTTAATTCGGCCCTGCATCGCAGGCAGCCAAATGTCCGTCTGCAAAATAAACGCGGCATAAAGTTGGCATACCAGACTGTATCCCAACAACGCTGACTTTATAAGACCTGTTAAAATGTCATGGAGAGAAGCTGGTGTTCTGGCCCCTACCATGACAGGCATTAAAGTTAGCAAAATTCAATCAAAGCTCCTAGGGTGGGAATATATTTTATATTTGCCTAAAATGGAACTTGTAGTGTTTGCAGTTAACCTGTTCTAGCCCAGTGGACGATGCAGTAATTTTACAGGCACCATTGAGCAAAACATTGTATTTTGGTTACTGCTTTAAATAGAAATGTTTTACAGTTGTTTTGACCTGAAGGGAAATGTTAGTCCGTGCCCGCCGCTGGACCGGTGATGACTCAGCGGCATTAGTGAGATGTGAGTAGAGTGTGATCACAACTAGTCAAGCCGTTTGATGCTATTCAGGGAACCCCTTGTGGTGGCTACCATAAAGAGTGAAGATGAAAGAGAACATTGAGTGATTGAGTTCACATTATCACTGGGTGGTTTTCCCTCCTATGGGCGATAATGAATGTCTTTGGTGAAGAGCCAACTTCCCAAGACGTTTGTAAAGGCGGCAGTAGTGGAAGGCACCAGTGGTGATAGTCAGAATTAAATTCCCTTTGGTTATGAGCACTATTTCAAAATGTACGCCCTGAAGAAGCGGTTATTGTATAACACTTACTGCGAAACACGTACTGGCCGTAGTTTTTTAAAAATCCAAGCACTTTTGGAACATAAATGTGTCATGAAGAAAACTGCTGCTCTTTGACTGGAAGTAAATTAGGAAATTATGTCAGTATATGTGATAAAGAAGCATTGCTTCTATAAACGCAAGGACAGTGAAACGAATAATTATATGCTACTGTTTGAATATATTGTTGATATGAATAAAATGATGTAAAATTTCTATAAAAACAGTACATCGAATTCTTGGATTCTGTTAAGCTAGAGCTACCTATGACTAGCCTGCTATGTTTCTTAACATGCTTAGGATGGCATTGGCTATACAAGTGTGTTTTCCTTATTGGTATGCAGGATAGCGACTGTCTGTGATTGACAAGTTATACGTGGCTAAAATAACCAGTGTCTTCTCTATCAGCAAACCAAGCACTGTGCCCGACACCTTGAATCAGGAGTCAATTTGCACTGCGAAAGCCACCTCTAAAATCTTGCGTAAAATCAGACAAAGGTGCTCCGGGTCCATACGGCATCCCAGGTCAAGTCTTCAAGGATGCCATTGACTTGTGGTCATCTATACTTCTCCCATTGTACCACACATGCTTAGCTACTTGGCAGGTACCAGAAAGCTGGAAGGCCTCAATCTTACATCCAATATTCAAGAAGGGAGACAGGCTGGACCCAGTCAGCTATCACCTTATTGCCTTCTTGACATCGAAGCTAAGGCATACTCCTCTGTCCTTAAAGATTTGGACTGCTGGGCAGCAGGAAACATTCTGCCAAACTGGCATCAGGGTGAACTCCTCAATCACGGACAACATAGTTGCACTGTTCTACTTAATTCACCAACCCTCCCCCTCTACGCATGTTTTATCGACTCTTCCGCCACGTTCGACTCGATGAATAGGAATAATTTATGGAGAAAACGACAGAGCTGGGGCATCTCGAACAACTTGCTCTGGGCAATAATGTCATTATACAGCTCGACCTGGTTGAAGTTCAAGCTATCCTATATGGTACAAGAAAAAGACGGGCAGTGAGGTATATCCTGCGCAAACAATTAGTGATTGAGGCAGTAAAAAAGACAAAAATTATTACAAGGCTTGCATCAAAAGGGAACAAAACAGCCACCACCCAACGCTGTTGCCTACAATTGTAAACAATTGCCACTGTGAAAAAACATTTGTAGTTCCCTGAGCAAACTAAATATATCGTCAGCTTCGAATTCAAATCATAGAAATTATATACGGATCACAGATAGGTATATTAATAAAGGCCTTGTCCAATCAGTATCTTTTTTCCATAGTCACTGTGATCACAGTCAAGACACTTCTCCTTAGGAGACTTGTTCAAATCGTAGGTGCCTTCAGTATTCAAAAGAATAATCCAAGTCCATATGTGACTTTTGCAGAAAAGAATATTTATTTCAGTTTCGACAGGTTCAACAGGTCATAAAAGAACAGCCTCAAGGTTGTCAACCTCTTCAGCTGTTTTCATGACTTTTCTATCTGCATTTTCAATCAGAATATTCATTAAACGCATTGAATTGCCTATCAATTCCTTCTCCCAAAGAGTAAGGAGATCATCTTCGAGGTCATCATATGTAGGGAAAATTTGTGCACGTAACCCCCTAGGGATTCTTTCTAGCCGTATGTATTCTTTCAGTGTTGCCCCATCCCACCATTTAGAAATCTCGAGCTTCCTTAATCTTTCTAGTCTTATGAATTTCGCTTTCAAACCCTCATTCGGTTTGCTGCCTGAACTCACTGCTTTGTTAATTGAGACACCTGCATGGAGGTTCTTGAACAAGTCTTCCGCTACTTTGCTCCTATCATTTCTAGAACACATTTTTTCAAATGATACCCAAGTGGGAAACCACTAAAGTTGCAGCCACCTCCAATAGATACAAGAAAAAGACGGGCAGTGAGGTATATCCTGCGCAAACAATTAGTGATTGAGGCAGTAAAAAAGACAAAAATTATTACAAGGCTTGCATCAAAAGGGAACAAAACAGCCACCACCCAACGCTGTTGCCTACAATTGTAAACAATTGCCACTGTGAAAAAACATTTGTAGTTCCCTGAGCAAACTAAATATATCGTCAGCTTCGAATTCAAATCATAGAAATTATATACGGATCACAGATAGGTATATTAATAAAGGCCTTGTCCAATCAGTATCTTTTTTCCATAGTCACTGTGATCACAGTCAAGACACTTCTCCTTAGGAGACTTGTTCAAATCGTAGGTGCCTTCAGTATTCAAAAGAATAATCCAAGTCCATATGTGACTTTTGCAGAAAAGAATATTTATTTCAGTTTCGACAGGTTCAACAGGTCATAAAAGAACAGCCTCAAGGTTGTCAACCTCTTCAGCTGTTTTCATGACTTTTCTATCTGCATTTTCAATCAGAATATTCATTAAACGCATTGAATTGCCTATCAATTCCTTCTCCCAAAGAGTAAGGAGATCATCTTCGAGGTCATCATATGTAGGGAAAATTTGTGCACGTAACCCCCTAGGGATTCTTTCTAGCCGTATGTATTCTTTCAGTGTTGCCCCATCCCACCATTTAGAAATCTCGAGCTTCCTTAATCTTTCTAGTCTTATGAATTTCGCTTTCAAACCCTCATTCGGTTTGCTGCCTGAACTCACTGCTTTGTTAATTGAGACACCTGCATGGAGGTTCTTGAACAAGTCTTCCGCTACTTTGCTCCTATCATTTCTAGAACACATTTTTTCAAATGATACCCAAGTGGGAAACCACTAAAGTGTCTCAATTAACAAAGCAGTGAGTTCAGGCAGCAAACCGAATGAGGGTTTGAAAGCGAAATTCATAAGACTAGAAAGATTAAGGAAGCTCGAGATTTCTAAATGGTGGGATGGGGCAACACTGAAAGAATACATACGGCTAGAAAGAATCCCTAGGGGGTTACGTGCACAAATTTTCCCTACATATGATGACCTCGAAGATGATCTCCTTACTCTTTGGGAGAAGGAATTGATAGGCAATTCAATGCGTTTAATGAATATTCTGATTGAAAATGCAGATAGAAAAGTCATGAAAACAGCTGAAGAGGTTGACAACCTTGAGGCTGTTCTTTTATGACCTGTTGAACCTGTCGAAACTGAAATAAATATTCTTTTCTGCAAAAGTCACATATGGACTTGGATTATTCTTTTGAATACTGAAGGCACCTACGATTTGAACAAGTCTCCTAAGGAGAAGTGTCTTGACTGTGATCACAGTGACTATGGAAAAAAGATACTGATTGGACAAGGCCTTTATTAATATACCTATCTGTGATCCGTATATAATTTCTATGATTTGAATTCGAAGCTGACGATATATTTAGTTTGCTCAGGGAACTACAAATGTTTTTTCACAGTGGCAATTGTTTACAATTGTAGGCAACAGCGTTGGGTGGTGGCTGTTTTGTTCCCTTTTGATGCAAGCCTTGTAATAATTTTTGTCTTTTTTACTGCCTCAATCACTAATTGTTTGCGCAGGATATACCTCACTGCCCGTCTTTTTCTTGTATCTATTGGAGGTGGCTGCAACTTTAGTGGTTTCCCACTTGGGTATCATTTGAAAAAATGTGTTCTAGAAATGATAGGAGCAAAGTAGCGGAAGACTTGTTCAAGAACCTCCATGCAGGTGTCTCAATTAACAAAGCAGTGAGTTCAGGCAGCAAACCGAATGAGGGTTTGAAAGCGAAATTCATAAGACTAGAAAGATTAAGGAAGCTCGAGATTTCTAAATGGTGGGATGGGGCATCACTGAAAGAATACATACGGCTAGAAAGAATCCCTAGGGGGTTACGTGCACAAATTTTCCCTACATATGATGACCTCGAAGATGATCTCCTTACTCTTTGGGAGAAGGAATTGATAGGCAATTCAATGCGTTTAATGAATATTCTGATTGAAAATGCAGATAGAAAAGTCATGAAAACAGCTGAAGAGGTTGACAACCTTGAGGCTGTTCTTTTATGACCTGTTGAACCTGTCGAAACTGAAATAAATATTCTTTTCTGCAAAAGTCACATATGGACTTGGATTATTCTTTTGAATACTGAAGGCACCTACGATTTGAACAAGTCTCCTAAGGAGAAGTGTCTTGACTGTGATCACAGTGACTATGGAAAAAAGATACTGATTGGACAAGGCCTTTATTAATATACCTATCTGTGATCCGTATATAATTTCTATGATTTGAATTCGAAGCTGACGATATATTTAGTTTGCTCAGGGAACTACAAATGTTTTATCCTATATGGTCACAACATGGAAAATCCCAACGGACAATGGACTAAAACAAGGCTGTGTCCTTGCTCCCTTGTTATTCAATCTATATGCCGCAGATATGTCCCTGGCCCTTAAACACGCCAATCTGATCCTGCAAAAAATTGGAAATGTTAAGGTCATGCTCTTTCAATATGCAAATGACATAATTCTGCTGGACCACTCCAGAATTGAAATCCAGAAAGTTCTAAACGCCCTGCATAAGTACAATGAGGTAAACAAAATGACGGCAAATGAGACGAAGACAAAAGTTATCGTTTTGGGGAGGACAACGAAGACAATAAATCAAGGCTGCAGCCTGAGCCCGCTAAAAATCATGAACACAAAATCAAACAACTATCTGGGTGTGTGGTTGACCGCAAATTGAGGAGATAAAACTCACTTGGGCCACCTCAACGCAAAGGCCGAACTCATTATCACCAGACGTAGCCAGCTCAACACAATATTAGAAAGCCCCTCTTCAGTTCCAATACGATGGGTACTCAGTGCATCCCTCCTACCTGCGATCAACTATGGTCACAAAGCTTTTCCGGGGCAACTCACTAAAATAACGGATAAACTGCAGCTTAAAGCGCACAAGAGAATCTTTAGGCTGCCCCAGTACACTAGAGGCTGCATGATAAGACTGGAACTCGGCTTAGAGGGCCAAATGTGGTCTAACATGGGGCTTTCTTAAAATATTACTATAGCATCATCAACCCCCGCATAGTACACTGAAATCAGCTCTCCACCCCATCTTCGATTTATAGAGCGCCCCTTGGGCCAACTACTTAAATAAATCACTCGATACCCTCCAAATAGACCAGACCGAACTGACAAATGTCTGCTCAAATGTCTGCTCTCGCACATAGCACATAAAAGCATCTTGAAAAGACAGATAACATCACTGTAATTGCTAACTATATGGCCAGGCTGCAGAGCACATCGAGCTTAGAAGCAAGCGGTGGCTGCATGGTATTGCTAATAAGAACCCCAACCATATCTGCAGTGCACGATTGGATCGGCCTGACTTAAAGAAATGACGGTTACAAGGTTGATGTGCCTCCAGATCCAAGAAATGAATCCAAAAGGGCACTTTGCTTTCCATGACAGTCAACTGTTGGCTTTGAGGCTATAAAACAGAGTCATTTCATAATGTATTGTGTTGTTGCCAGGTGCTGCGGCACGCCTTCGCACCCTCTTAAAACCACTTTTTTTAGCCCACAGAATACGAACCTGCAACCAGGCCATGAACTTTGTCTTCACTACAACGGAGCCATGCGCCAACGGAGCATTTGGCAAATATGTCAGCCCACTCCAAGAACTCCTTAAAGAACTTAATAAGACTGGCTAGGCACAGTCTGAAAAGACACATTCCATGTCAGCTAAGTCACTGACAGTACCTCTCTTTGTGTAATATGTAATACCTACGTATTTCATATTAATGGTTGCCACCAATGCTCCTTTTTGGACCCATTCTCTTTTAATGTTTATTATTAACTGAGTCTTTTAGCACATGACCAGTCAAATCGATTTTTATATGTATTCTAGTCATCATGAGGCACTTTATTTATAGACAAATGCCTGCTGTCAGGCTTTCAGGCCCTCTTTGGAACAACGCACTTTTCGGCAATTTCAGCTCTGTGGAGTATTGAACTGGCTTGTTCTCAGCCACAGGTTCCATCTTGAGCTCTGAAAGCAACACTTATAAAATCAACTTTAATGGCTTTTATTAAGCAATTTTACTCTCCTTGAGCATGTCTGTGATAACAGTTTTTATCTATTAATCTTTCTTGTTAATCCGAACTCAACCTTTGCACATATATTGTAGTGATTTTAATTAATTACACAATGAACGGAGATTGACTGACTGTGATCACTCCATTCTTACTTTGCATATGTATAAGAACATAGTTGTGATTCTACTAAATAGTGCAAATTGCTGAAGAGTTCCATCACTAGGCCGTGAAAGGATTATTTTTAAATATATTTTATTTATCATTTCCGTTTACAACATTGGCTGTTATGTGCACAGTGTCATCAACAGTGATGATCCAGCAGTTCAACATTACTCAACTTCAACCCAACTCTGCTCCCGCCTCCCCTGCATTACATTGCACAACAGGTCCCCAGAATCAACTGTGTGATGTTTCATGGAGAGAGGTTCAAAAAGAAACACAACATATGTAAATATGTCTAGCACAATGGAGGTTCAGTCAGCATTGCAGTCAGATGAGACATCAGGTGCATAACATGTTGCCCAGGCACTCCCCCCTGACTCCTCTAAGTTCTCCAAATTAACATGTTTGTTGCAGTCTCATTTACATTGCACAGTGTCAAGCCACTGTTTCAGAGGAATATAGCATGTTACAGCGAATGATATTACATCACATTCTATTACAACGACCGCGTTGTTAGAACGCAATACCTTTACATCGCAAGTTGACTTGCTGTAGGGGGCGCGCTGGACTTAGTAATAGTATCATTTACTATTCCAACTCCAGCGTGCGCAACAGTAGGGAAGGTGTTGGAATAGTAAATTATACTATTCCTTAGGTTAGAGCACCCCCTACAGCAAGTCGATCTAATGACTTGCGATGTAAAGGTATCGCGTTCTAACAACGCAGTCGTTGTAACAACCGCGTTGTAAAAGTAATGCGATGTAATGGCAGCGTTGAAATGCTGTTTACTGTTTCAGAGTGCTCAGTTAGTGAATTTATCATTTCTGTCCAGTCCTCCTTCTAACTTTTCATCCATTCTGACTTCTTTAATTCTACTTGCTTAGGCAACCGCCCGTTTTATAATGTTTTGTTCCCCTGGTGACAGTACCAGGGTCTTAGAGGACAACCAGCGTGTTTCAATTCTGCCCTTTCCAAGCAGCAAAGCTAGTGGTGAAAATCTGTTCTTGTGATGGAAAGTTGCCCTTTTTGTAGTGCAAATAGTGGTTTGAGCTGCTTTCTGCTACCTTGCATCAAGGAGACGTTTTGGTGCTACCACCCTTAATTTTGATGCAGAGCCAGATCTACAAAGATTGTCATATAAAGCTTTGCTTCTTGAGCCAGGTTCAAAATTGGATAAATGTTGTCATTTCTCCAAACATTTAAAACTTTGTATGTGTATAACACCTATCCAATGTGGGAAATGTTAAAATGTTAAAATTGTCAAAGCTTTGGATTTTGCATGGAAGTACTCCCAAACCTTTGCACAATGACGTCAAGGTGTGTGCATGCGGCTAGGCTGTCTTTGAGAGCGCCAGCGCAGGACAAGAAAGCAGCAGTAGGCCATATTTAATGCTGCTCTCACTTCCTCGCTCAGCACAGTGCAGCACCTTTAGTTTCTGTGCTGCGTTGGGCAATTTTTTTCAAATCTGACCCTGTTGTTCAGGCCTAAACATGTTTGGTGTGTTGTTCAGTCCTGGATAGGACTGTGGGTGTCCATTACCGGCACAGCTGCCCTGCTTAGGGGTGCAAACACTTACTCAGAAGTGCCGATACTGTCCAACTAGAAACGTAGATGCCCTGCGGAGTGGTTGGTGCCCATTACTTCTATGGCTGCTGTGCTGAGAAGTGCCAATACTTTCCTACTAAAAAGAATAGCTGCCCAGTCTTGAAGTGTGGTATTGGCCCTCTACAATATGAAGCTGCCCTGCCAAAAGGTTTCGGTGCAGCCCCACTTAAAAGCATAGCTGTTGTGCTGAGAGGTTCTGCCATTGTACATACCTCTTATACCCTCTCATAGGTTTTGGTGTGCCTCACAAAGAGGTATCGGTAATCTGATTTGTGTTGCAGTACTTTACACCTATAGCTGCCCTAATGGAAAGCGGCAGCACTGTTCATCAGCGGTATGCCTGCCCTTCTTTAAACATAATTTGTCACCTCAGTCATCTGTGTAGGTGTGGCCTCATAAGCCCAGTTACAGCTCAGTTTTGCATGGTGGGCCTATTGATGCCGCCGCAGCCTTTCGCTGCATGTGCGGGTGTTTGAGTGCCCATGCGTACATAAGACGATTTATTGCTGCACTATGAACTGGCCAATGTCCACATGCATCCTTCTTATGGAGAGGACAAATGGTGTTTGCAACATTTTCATTTTTTTCTAGAGATGGCTGGTTTGTCTGGGTGTTGTTGTCCATCCCTTAGTTGTGGATCTTCTCAAGCTGTGAGCCCACTTGTGACATTACCGAATTTTCTGCTGATGTGGAAGAATATCTTTGTTGGTGAGGCAAGGGCAGCATTAGGGTGCAGGCAGTTTCATTTCGTTGCTTGCTCTACAAACTAATCAGATTCCTCAGTTATGCCTTACTAGGCGAGGCTCCTGGAAGGGATGAGGGTACTTACTGGCATTCCATCAACCGTCTGTCCATTGGGTTTTTTCAGAGGTTGGAGGTTCATGTTTCTGGCGCCCATGCTGGTGTGAAATTGAGTTGCCACTGTAGGATTTTATGACCACTGCACCTTACTTTACACACGGGGTCCCTGTTGATTATATTCTGTTGTTATCAATGATTGTACTTATTTTTATGAACGTCTTTTATAAAAATAAATATTCTCAACGATCTCCTACACAAAACCTACCACACTGAGGGCCTTATTTGATTACATTGTGAGGTGGGTAGAGTATCAGATTTATCAAAAATATGATGACAAAACATGTTAAAATGTGACATTTTTGGGCAATTTTACACAAAGATGGAATATCCCTTAAAAGTACTTCAGGTTTTAAAGTTCTTGGAAAACGTGGCAAGAGATAAGAATGAAGCTCCTGTGGGTTTACAAAGCTCATACCTTGAGATCTTTAAATTGGCAAACGACTGCAAGCCTAAATCCGGACTGCCTCAGTTCTAATGCACTTGAGCTTCATGTGTACAGAGTCTGTCTGAGGCGGGTCTTTCTAGTGGATAATTATTGTTATTGCAGATGGGTCTCTGCATGGCTGATGGAGGGAAGCATTGTTTTCCTGCCAGGGGAACATCAGCTCAGACACAGACTGCATTTGAGAAAGACGCTCAGATGACAAGATTGCCATTCCTGATGTGGACTCTGTCGAGCCGCACTGTTTATGAGGTCTGATCAACATTCACAAAAATAAATCTCTTTTTTAAATATAAAGTGCTGTTATCTACTCTCCAGGTCAGTGCACTAGATGCAGTGTTTACAAAATTAACCAAATTGGTAGGTATTCCTGCGTTAATGATGTAGACACTTGTTCATTGGGAATACATTTTTATAACCATGTTCCTGCTATTGCTGTTATGGTTAGTAATTCCATCCATATACCTCCATGATACTGAAGCATTATTGACCGCTGGATAGGGTATTAACTGCTGTTAATTGCCTGTTCCACCATTATGGGTCCAGGCCAAAGTTGCATTATGATAACAAAGGGAAAGTAACAACTGTTAACAACTGACGGGATGTAGGCAAAAAGCTGTTAGCAGCCACTTCCCTAATCTAACCTGACACCTGTTAAATGGTAGCGGCAGTTTCAGTCGATAACCCTTCAAGTATTGCCCGGCGGTAATCGCCTCTCATACCATTCGATAATTTACCAATGAAAGAGGCAGGCGCCGGAGACTGGAAGGCAGGAAACAAAGTTTTTATTCCGTCGGAGCAGAACACATCAGATCAGACAGCAAGGTATCGTCACGAGGTGCTCTAACTGCATCTCTGAGGCCTGGCCTCTTATACACAGGTTTATGACTTTATTGCAGGTTTATCATACGTGGCACATTCTTGAGATTATTTTGGAACATGAAAGAACATCCTCGGAATCCCCACTTCGAGCTCGTTCCCACACATATCTACAGTGGAAGTCCCCACCCCATCCACAGTAGGAGATGGCTATCACACAGCTGGACATTCCGCCAATTCCCGGGGGGGTGTGTGACCGGCCGGGTCTCAGGGGGTAGGGGCTTTGATCTACCGTAATCCCTTTGATGTGGGGTGTTTCCCTTACAGTAGGGGCAATAAACTGCATCCGCAGGGCTAGGTGATGGCCTGGGATCGATTCGGACAATGGGGCGCAGAGGAAGGGGGTTATCAAAAGAGATGCATGACCATGTATGGGATGTCGGTCAGGCGTAGGATGTGGTTCCATGGTAGGGTCGCGCAGAGGGAGAGGGTTTATGGCCCGTGTACGAGAGAGCGGGGGTGGCCAGCGCGCGGGGGATGCTTGCAGCGCCAGGGGGACGCGCTGGCGATCGATAATGAGCGGGGGGAGAGAGTGGGGTGCCTAAAATGGCTGCCGTGTGCTCGCTGTGCGTGGCGCTGGGGAGAGGCAAGATGGCGCAGATAATGTTCAGTTTGCAAGCTAAATTTCCACAGTCCTCCCTTTTAACATATCTCGCCAGCTTGCCTGGCCGACGTTTACCTTCGTTAACCTTCAGCTATAATATCGTTAATGTTTTTCGTACATTCCTTAAAGATACAGAGTTTTTAGGGCAGGCAGGAGTAATCTGACACATTTGTACATAGTTACATACAGGTGATAAAGTAGGCGAGGAGGTAGTACATACAAAGTTACATCAGCTGCGCCGCATGTCAGGCCCAGGGGTAGGAAGAGGTGAGCTTGTTTGAGCACAAATAGGATACTGTAAAGCAAAAAAAAATGTTTCTGGCAAAGCAAGGGATATTTCGTACATTACATAAGGCCCAGACTTCGTGTGGATCAAAAAGATAGTCAGTATAGTCGTGTGCATGGCTGGTGTTGTATGAATGTCATTATACAAAGTTAGATTTTTAAACTTCTCAGTGTGCAGTCGGAAGTGACTGATGCAACATCATGAAAACTCGATAGGAAGATAGTTAATATAAAATGGTGGTTGGGAGAGGATTTTTCAACTTTAACATGGGTTCTTCTTTCCAGTGTCCTATTACGAAGAGCCATCACTGGTAAGCTCTTATTGTTGTTCTTCTTTCGTTGGCACTGTTGAGCACCGGCGGTGGAGCTAAGGTCCAGCTCAAATCCAATTTCTCACGTGGCAGGGTGTGATCATTCGCTGTTCTCTGATCACAGTCCTGTTCCTTAACACAGTTCATCATAGATACTTTGAGACAGGGTACCTGCTTTTCGTTCTTCTGTAGTTAAGTCAAATTCATAATCCATATAAAAGAGTGAGAGAGAGAGAGAGAGAGAGAGAGAAGGGTGTGACGTGCTTCGGGATGCCGAGGGAAGAGGGGGTGGAGTGGGATCGGATCAAAATGCGGACCAAGGAGAGCAGAATCTTCCAGTACTGGGCCCATCAATCGGGCCCGATGGGTTGCGACTTCAGGCACGATGGTCAGTGAGCAGGGGGCCTTGATATAGCCCTTCGTTCCATCGCTTATCATCCTGATAATGGTGCCTCGTCTCACGCCCTTTTTGCTTCGATGCTTCCACCTTGGTCGATGCCATAGATGTTCCATGGTCTGCAGCCAGGCTGTGCGTCACGTCCGACCCCTCTCCTCCGATGGCCGCAGGTTATCTTCGAATGGGTACAAGAAACAAAAACCTTAGAGAGTTGGCAGGGAAGACATTTACATACTTCATCCTCTCTCCCAACCACCGAGTAGTTGCGGAAATGCTTGTATCGGTTGCTGTATGATTGGTGTCTATTAACTCTGATGTTAGTGTGCGTGCTACTAATCTATTAATCATTGCTGTGGTGCAGGTTTCTGTGGGTGTCCCTGTCCATTGTCTGGCCTTCTAGGTGTCGATTCCTGCGCCCTATAATAGTTGCAGGAAGCCTGACATCTGTCAACCTTTTGGTCTAGTAAAAATTCGAACCGGCTTCTCCGGTAGAGACTCGTTCATCTTAACACAAGTTTTGTTAATACACATTTTCCTCCGAGGACTGCTAAGTTTAAGAAAAAGTGCGAGGTGCTACTGTCACGTGTTCACGAGTATCCATTTCGGGGAGGAACATAAGCTAAGCATTATTTTTGCTGGAGACAATAGGTAACCCTTTATCAGTTTAGGCGATGTATTATTAGAGAATAAGGTCATCAGCTGTTTCGTTAGAAATACTCTGAGGCGGCTAGTATAGGGCTGGGGTTATTTTGGGAGAACGGGGTGCTTTAGACATTCTATTTCGGGGTAATTGGGCGGGGGCAATTCTGGGCGGTAGAGGTGGTGTTGTTGAAGCTCTAAAGACAAAAACCACTGACATATAGTCCCCGTGATGAGGGCCAGATTGGGAGACATCAGTCGTCTTACCTGTCCTTTCTTTTTCAGCCAATTAAGCTCAACATTTGCAGAAAGGAGAGGTAGTAACGTGGTAAAGTATGGTCGTTTTGTTTCTGTCAATTTGTTCGAACACCACCGTGTTTTTAGGCCAATTATACACCTACCGAAGAGGTATGTATCATTAATTTATTTCAAAAAGAAAGAGGGCAAGAAAGCCTTTAGAGAGGGGGGAGAGAGAGAGAGTGAGAGAGAGAGAGAGAGAGTGAGAGAGAGAGAGAGAGAGAGAGAGAGAGAGAGAGCATGCTGCGTATTTTCAGTATTTTGTAGTTTATCTTGGGGGGGTGTTGGACCTTTTACTCTCCTCCCTTTGATCGATGGACGAGCACTTCAATCATACGGTGACGCTCTCTTCAAGTGACCCAAGCATGAAATGCATACACAGTCATAAAGTATAATCGTAGCACACACGCACAGTCATATCATACAGTTTTTCATGTTCCCAATGGTGGTCTGCACTTTACGCACTATCCCACAACGTTTGTCTATGTTTTTCCTGATATCGAACACGGTGCGGTCCATGTCCACTCCATTCTTCAGTCGGAACTTCGTTGTGACCTATAGAGGGGAGAAAAGAGGGGAGGGGATGTGCAGTATTCAAAGTACCTTAGCGCGCGTAGACACGAAAAAGTTCTACTTACCACGTACCAGGCTAGCCGCAGGAGTGGGTAATACCACAGACCTATTATTCTTTTTGTCCGAGGCAAAGATGCTCTATTTCATTCATCTCCTAAATTCGGGTTCCCTGGTCGTGCATGCCTTTCTCAATCGGTCGTGTATTATGGTGCAAGATATCATACCTTGCGTTCGGCCTACACCTTAAGCTATAGTTGACCATCGATTTGACAACTCTTGGAAAAGGACAGGTGTGATGGGTACAAATTCCGTTAATCAAAAAGATTCAGGCAAATGGGGTCTGCATTATCTGTATTCTTTTGCTTGGGAGTAACAATCATTTATTCAAAAGAAAAACCTTTGCCAACTTAGATGATTTGTCATGACATTGATTCCGTAATTCCTTTTAAGAAGCCCTTTATTTAAAACAATGTCAGTATACAAATACGGGCCTACAACCGCTATAGGCCGGCCACGGCGTGAGAGGCGTCGAGTATCATGAGCAACACTATTTTAGCATAAGATCGGTCCCCCCCCCCCCCCCCGACCATCATGTGTGGAAGCATCGCATACATATCTCTTTTTAATACAAAATGCCACGTGACTGGAACGCCACAAGGAGTTGTAGGCCTCTCCTACATCGGCGCCATTTTGGGGCGAGGTCGGGCCAGTGTACAGTCTAAGTCTTTCCATGAATTAGCTGTTGGACCAGAATTCCTTTCGGTAGTTCGAGAACTTTCGTTAGCGTCAGCTTTGCGTCAGCATGGCGTCACCGCGATCTTGTAGCCATGCCGTGGTCCGTTCTTGGGGCGGGGCAGCAGGCGGGTTCTTCCGCCGACGGCTTGAATCAGTCTTTCTCACTGCACCAAGCAGAGGCAAGGTGGCTGCCGTCCGGTGCAAAGAACAATGGCGGCGGTTTGTCCTTACCGGAAGTCCGCGGGAGTCGAGTGCCAATGACTCCAGCAGATTCTGCAAAGCTGAGGGGAGCGTTTTGTCAAGGGTGGGGCCCACGCCCAAGCAGACAAGCTTTCGAGTCCAGAATCGCCTCACAGAGGGCTAGGCCTGGATCCGAAGAACCGACCGCCGGAGTCCAAAGGCAGCAGCAGTAGCAGCTCTTCGGTACAGCCACCGGGTGGGCCCAGTAGCAGCGACAGCAGAAGTTCGGATGGTATCGCCACCGGGGTGATTCCAGCAGCAGCAACAACAGCAGTTTGGATGGTATCGCCACCGGGGTGGGTCCCCGATTACTTGGCTGCGGGGGCCCACTCCTCACGTCGGGCGCTAGTGGCGATCCTGGTGAACCCGTGCTTGGGTGGCCGTCCGGCGGTCGAGCGCAGGGGGCGCCAACTTGGCTGGCCGGTGAAAAGAGACGGTTGGGGTGCCCTCATCTGCTGGCGAGCCTCCACCTGGGGAGGTGGGGGAGGCCTGTCCGCGGCGCTTCCCCCGGCCAGGACACCCTCCGTTATTGAAGAAAGAAGAAGAGAATGGGAAGATCCGCCCAGCAGGGCAGACCCCGCCTTGGCGCTGCCAGAGCTTCGGCGCTTCGTGCAGCCTCCGGCCTATTCGCATAGTCGTCCGCCACTGATGTCAATGGATTTTTGCATGGCTTTTATAGCCCAAAACCGACTAAAAGGACCGTCCAAAACATGCCAATGTTGCAACTTCGAGGAAGGAGAGGCGAGGACGGTGTCACGTGGACGTGGATGCTTTGGGATGCAGGTCGCAGCAGACTGTCATGTAAATAGTTGTTTAAAACGTGTTTTAACCTGTTTACCCTGTTGGTGTGTTTGTTATACCTATAAGTTATTAAAATGTTATAACTATACTACTTTGTTGGAGTGTTTGTACATATTTGCAATCTGGCGACGAGCACAAGGATGCTACTGCGTAATCGGAAAAATAACATAGCCCAATTGTGCGCGATCTAGCCCTAGTTCGGTGACGTCGATGGTGGGTATCAGCAGGCTTCCGTTTGTGCAGGATTTGGTCATGCTTATTGGGCGGGGTGGGTAGTAGGGCAGACATGTTTAGGTAGCGAGAGCGATGGAGTCGGGCTACCTCGTGGCCGTCTCGACCGTGAGCTTAGCTCCTTCCCTTAGTTCCATATATCCCACAAAGGGCTATTTCCTAGCATTACTTTAGTTTTGTAGGGTCAAAAAGGATCCTACCAGTGGCCACTGACTCTCGGGGTCCCCCTTTGTATATTTTATGCCATAGCTTGCTATAAACTACGGCGATTAGTTTGTATTTTAGTGAACATGTCCTTATTAGGGGTGCCTTCCAGAGGAGCCGGATGGTCCACCTCTAATAAGCGGTCCGGGCAGAACCAACTACCAATCAGTGGGGAGAAGATAGGCATGACGGGTTTCAACGGGGACAAAAGTCAGCACTACCTATCTTTTCACTGCTTGCAAAGACTAGACAGAATATCTCTATTCCTCGTTATTTGTAAGCAGAGAATACCTCCAAAGAACCAATATCGAACAACTAGTGTTCGGACAATCAATCAATCAATCAATGGGGAGATAAAGATAGGCACGACGGGTTACAACGGGGACAAAAGTCTGCGTTACCTACCCTTCACTATTTGCAAAGACTAGACAGAATATTTCTATTCTACGTTATTTGCAAACAGAGAATACCTCAAAGAGCACTATTCTTCAAAACAATCAATGTTCGGACAATCGATCAGTGGGGAGATAAAGATAGGCACGACGGGTTTCAACAGGGACAAAAGTCTGCGTTACCTACCCTTCACTATCTGCAAAGGGAGAGAGAGAGAGAGAGAGTATTTCTACTCCTCCCCGTTTGTAGACAGCGAATATCTCAAAGAGAACAATCAATGAGCAATACTAGTATTTCAAAACTTCAAACAATCAATCAATTATTTCGCAATTTGTCGTGTATCACGACCTTACCCGGACCGCGTGGACAGTTTCTCGTCTTCCGCCTCCAGCGCCCGATCGTCCTCTACTCTCCGTATTTGCCGCGGCACTCCTGATGGTTCCCAGTCAGGACCGTAGATCACTCGAGAGAGGTCTGCTCGGAACCAGTGAAGTTCGGATGATCGGCTGCCAGACGAGGGTCTATTGGGCAGGAGCTCTCCCGATCGTTGCAGTCGTTCACTCTGTCGTCAGGACCTCTCCCACTGGATCCACGTGTCTCTGATGGGCCCCACGCTTGGGACGCCAATTGTTAAATGGTAGCGGCAGTTTCAGTCGATAACCCTTCAAGTATTGCCCGGCGGTAATCGCCTCTCATACCATTCGATAATTTACCAATGAAAGAGGCAGGCGCCGGAGACTGGAAGGCAGGAAACAAAGTTTTTATTCCGTCGGAGCAGAACACATTAGATCAGACAGCAAGGTATCGTCACGAGGTGCTCTAACTGCATCTCTGAGGCCTGGCCTCTTATACACAGGTTTATGACTTTATTGCAGGTTTATCATACGTGGCACATTCTTGAGATTATTTTGGAACATGAAAGAACATCCTCGGAATCCCCACTTCGAGCTCGTTCCCACACATATCTACAGTGGAAGTCCCCACCCCATCCACAGTAGGAGATGGCTATCACACAGCTGGACATTCCGCCAATTCCCGGGGGGGTGTGTGACCGGCCGGGTCTCAGGGGGTAGGGGCTTTGATCTACCGTAATCCCTTTGATGTGGGGTGTTTCCCTTACTGTAGGGGCAATAAACTGCATCCGCAGGGCTAGGTGATGGCCTGGGATCGATTCGGACAATGGGGCGCAGAGGAAGGGGGTTATCAAAAGAGATGCATGACCATGTATGGGATGTCGGTCAGGCGTAGGATGTGGTTCCATGGTAGGGTCGCGGAGAGGGTTTATGGCCCGTGTACGAGAGAGCGGGGGTGGCCAGCGCGCGGGGGATGCTTGCAGCGCCAGGGGGACGCGCTGGCGATCGATAATGAGCGGGGGGAGAGAGTGGGGTGCCTAAAATGGCTGCCGTGTGCTCGCTGTGCGTGGCGCTGGGGAGAGGCAAGATGGCGCAGATAATGTTCAGTTTGCAAGCTAAATTTCCACACACCCACTCCCACAGTCGGTCTTGACCATGCCTTTGCTTCTCTCGCTCATGGAATATTGTTGTCATGCCAATACTCCAGGCATTCTGATCTGATTGGCTGAGGGAATCACAGCCTTCTATACAGGGCACAAAAATATTTAATACTGTGAACTACATTTAAAATTTTAACTCCTCAAAAGAGGAGGAGAGACTCCATTGACCAGAACCCAAAAGGGCCTTGAGCTTTTACTTCGATTGCACCAAAGACCATCAGGTGGACTGTCAGCTCTTTTAAAGTTCTCCGGGGCTAAGAAAGGTAAGGTGCTGCAGAAAAGGACTCTGTTGAGGTGGATAGTCTTCTTGATTAAGATCTGCTATGCATTGGCCAAGCAGCAGACGGACTGAGGGACCGAGGAACCATTCCACCAGGGCCATGGCTCCTACCACTGCGTTGGCGCATTGTGTGACTTTTCTTGAAATATGCCAGGTCATGATACGGGTGTCAGTGCACTACTGCCTTGACAGCCAAATCTGACGAAAGGGCATTTCGCCTGTTCGGTGCTGCAAGACCTTTTGGTCTGAACCAGTGCTAAAATTGAAAAAAGGTAAGTGCCAGGGGCCTTCTCAGGAGCCCACTGCAGTCTGCACCACCTACTGCCCCTGTCAACACTGCCAATGACTGGTCCAACGCAGCTACTAGCCATCGCTGTCCTACAGGTGAGACAATTCAAACTGTTCCAAGCCACCTAACGCTATATTAATGGCATGAGCAGCAGGTATTATCCTTTTATTAATGTATATTGACTTTTTAAACACTGTGTTGTCTCATCTTAAAAGTAGACAGACAGTGCCACCATGTGGTGGACTGCCACTAGAGCCGGTGCTGACAATTAAGTGCTGGTGCTGAGCACTGTAAACCACTGGCTCATTTTAAGCACAGGTCTGAGCCCACTCCTCAGAGCGTCTTCTTTGGTATCTATTCTAAAGATGAGGAATCTGTAGTTAGAAGCAACCATCAGAAGCATAAGTTACTTACCTGTGATAATTCTCTTTCTGGTGGACACTCTTATCTAGCCAAAAATTTCTCACTTCCCACCTCCTCTATCTGTGAAGCGGCCTCTTTATACCATCTAAAAAGGTCCCAAATGAGAGATCTGCACACTGGTACTGACAGCTGTTTTGTGATCTGTGTCCAACGGTGCTTAGATAGTCAAACAGGAAACAGGACTAGCACATATATACACTCCGCCACTTCCGAGGTAGAGCAGGATCGACATGGATCTGCATGACGCCACTTGCAGGAGTACTGCTGTGATTAACATGGTGGAACATTTCAGTGAATTTGATAGAGGAGTTGAAATTTAAGGTTTGAGCATGGACAAGTTCCATGAGCGATTTGATGTCGATGATAAAGAGAGAAGGCATGAGGAATGAGCCCTATAAGACTCCTTATGTGAGTGTGAGTGAGGGAGGTCATGCTGCTTAGTCTCAATCTTTGCCGTTGGTTGGAAAGGATTGAAGCCACATTGGCCTTGGACTGGAGGCAGCAACAAAACATTGTATAATCTACAGAAGGAAATGATACAGGGAAAACTAGAACGATCAGTTTACTGAAAGCCTCTTCTGCAGAATCAAGAGAATCATCACACACATTGACTAGGGTGGATTTTGTTTTGCGACGTGTACAGAAACCTGCTTGATGTTCCCTGTGGAATAGAAACAGTGTTTGCTTTCTCAAATCCTCTTCTCAATTACTTTTCACCTTGCAGAGGTTTACCCCTCCTTCGATACTCCTAAATGAATATGCATGTTTGAGTACTCCTGGATATCTTTGACTTCCTTAGGTGTTCTGGAGTAGGCAGGAAATCTTTCTGAATTTAATACACGATAGAAATGTATTCCAAATGTAGGTGTAAGTCTTTGGGAGTAGAGAGGTGTGGCTCACTGGTTAGAGGCGGCAGACCCGTAAGCAGAGAATTGGCCAGGGACCAGGGTTCAATTCCCGACGCGGCAGGGTTGTGGACCAGGGTCAAAACGGACTCGATAATTCTCGCCTCGGTACCTACTCTGACCAGGAACACACTCGGCAACTCTGGGCATTAAGCTTGCCTCATCTCTACAACGGCCCCCCACAGACGCTGGGGATGCCTGGTTTCACCTTGGAGATACCCAGAAAGGGACCATCTCACAGGGATAGCCAGGACGGGTTCCCCAGCGGTCTATAGCGCTGGGACACCTCCTCGTGAGGTAGCTGTTCGCGCTTTACAAATATCAGTATTATTATTATTATTATTATTATTAAATGTCTGACTTTTTTCTGGGCTTTTCCGAATTCCGCTCTTCGATTCTCATGTGGTTTTATTATCTCTCAGTCACCCATAATTGTGTCTTCACCCCAATCCTCAAACTACAAGTCTTCACATTTCATACTATATCATTCATGTTTTACCCTGCTATATTGATCTCTTCAATTGGGTGACATATTGTCATCCTGGGTACTCCCCGTATTTGCAATGCCTTTATTACCTTCTCTGACAGCCCCTTTGATGAGCCAGATTTGACAAGTATATGAATGTTCTTCTTCAATGTTTGGGCGCTTCCTGATACTCAAGTATTCACATGAATAATTAACAAGTTTCACAAATAAGGAATTGAATGGTTTACATCATGTTTAGCGCTTTTCTGTAAACCCTCAATTGTTGGATTTTTACATTTTTAGGTCTTGCCTGACCCAGTGCTTGCGCTGGTCTGGCGAGACTTTAAGTAAGGGCTTCAAAAAATGCTACCGCCGGCTACAGGTTGCATTGCATGTGCGCGCCCTTGAGCAGAGGCACCATATGGCATTCCTCATGCTCATTAAGCGCATCGCTCGCCGTGCGCTTGATCGCGATCACTTTCACTTTTGCGTCGCGCGACGGCCGCGCGCGCACCACTCCCTTTATACTCTCTCTTTTTTTTCCAAGCAAAGAGTGTGTTACAGAATGCGTGGTCGGTTGTGCTTAAATCACCACACAGCAACGCGTGCACACACAGCATTGCAAAGATCATTTCGAAACAAATGATACCAAAACCAGTTTCCGTCGTCTTCTCTCTTGCTTCCCTTCCTCTTCCACCCTATCCCATTGCCAGGGCTCCCACCCAGCGCCTGTCCCTAGCAGTCTTTCTTGTCTCCTCTCTCGCTGTATGTCCCCTCTCCCTCTTCTTGCCTCCTCTCTCTCTGTATGTTCCCTCCCCCTCTCAGTCTTTCTTCTTGCCTCCTCTCTCTGTATGTTCCCTCTCCCTCTTACTTGCCTCCTCTCGCTGTATGTTCCCTCTCCCTCTTTGTTGCCCCCTCTCTCTCTGTATGTTCCCTCTCTCTCTTTTTTGCCTCCTCTCTCCGTCTTTCTCTGTATGTTCCCTCTGAGACTTTCTTGTTGCCTCTCTCTCTCTCTCTCTGTTTCCCTCTCCCTCTGTCTTTCTTCTTCCCTCCTCTCTCTCTCTGTTTGCCCCCTCTCCCTCTTCTTGTCTCCTCTCTCTCTATATGTTCCCTCTCAGTCTTTCTTCTTGCCTCCTCTCTCTCTCTTTCTTGACCCCTCTCGCCCTCCCCCCCTCCCTGTTCCCACTCATCCCACGTTCTCTTGCCGTCTCAGCTCCTCCACCCCTCTCTCGTCGCTTGTCCACTCTTTCGCCTGCTCTCTCTTCCATCCCTCTCTTCCCTTTCTCTGTGTCCCTTCCTTCCATCTCCCTCGGCGCCCCTCCTTTCTCTCGCCAGGTGATGCATCTCTTGTGTTTAAATGGCCAGTAGCAGCTGGATGCTGCGCTCCGTTCAGCTGGCGCTGGACTTGATTAATCCCTCCTCCCCACCCCCCAACACAAACAGTAATACATAAATACCTGGCAAAGCCTCAGCCGGCTCATTCCAATGGAGTCACATAACCGCATTAACACCGCTGTACATGCCTCCTTTAATAAAAGCCTGGACTACAAATACGCATTTGTAGTCCATTGCTCTAGAACCTCTTACTCTTGAGTGATGTGTCTGTTACGTCCCTTGTGCAGGACCACTCTGTAGTTCTCTATATCACTGTTACTTTAGTATAGGCACACATTCAGCATCGCGCTGCTAATGACTGCTGGACTGAACAAAGCCATCATTTCGTCGTCCTGTGGCACACATGCTCATAGCCAATAGGTCTCGCCTTTGGGACCTTATACGTGTTTGGCCATGCAACAGTTAATGTTGTTGCTGCATAACTAAATACTTATAAGGTCCCAAAAGTGAGTCCTATTGGCTATGCCAATGCTTGTTTTATTTTTAAGTGGGGTTGAATCTGTGCCGTTAAGTTACTTGAAGATATTCTGCAAGATATTTTTCTAGTGCTGAAAGTAGGTGCAGCGCCTCATTTGGTAGGAAATGTCCTACTGAAGGGAAATCTCAGGTTAAGCTAAAAATACTCCTCTATTTTAAAATCTGACTTCTCAACAATATGCTACAACTGTACGATTCTATAAGGTCTAGTTCCATGACGGTACTATCATTTAAAAAATTACATTTGGATTTAAAAGTGATAACAATTGCTAGCAAAGTGTCATATTTTATGGAGTGCATGCTTTGTTTGGATTTGTTTGCTAACGGCATTCAATTAAAATTTCAAGCACAATATTAAGGTTTTTAACAGAATTCCTTTCTTAGCTGTCTTAACCATGGCCTGTCCTATTGCAGTAACTTTTGTGATATAGCAGTTAAAATGTTGTGTGTTTAGGAATAAGCTGCATTTCTTTAGTAAGTAACATGACCTAACTATTTAGCATTGGGAGTGTTTTGCCGCTTGCACCTCCGCTCCACAGCCCTGATTAGAAGTCTGGCGTAAGATGAGAAATCAGTTGATCACAGCTGTAGGTTCCTTCTCTGCTGGACTATCTCCCTGCCACAACATGTTTGAACTTCAACATAGCTTGAAGCTTTGTTTTTCAAGTTCTCAAGCTGAAGATTTAAACACATAGGGCCCGATTTGGAGTTCTGCAGACAAGTCACTGCATCACAAAAGTGACGGATTTCCCACCTGCCATATTCCAAGTGACATTGGATATAATGCTCTTGTAATATGGCGGATGGGATGTCCATCAGGTTTGTGACGGAGCAACCCGTCCGCAGAACTCAAAATCAGGCCAATAATCTCAAAGCAGTTATAGAGCTATCATGAAACTTAAAACACATTTAAAAAATCATTTCTCTTTTCGGCTCAACCTACCTTTTCATCTACACTACAGCTACACTCTAGAAGCAGAGGCAAGAAGCTTTCCAAATCTACCAGGGCCCAACCCACTGTTCAATACTTATCTCTGTTAATCAGCTATGAACCTGGACATGTGGGGAGGGGGACCCGTGTACCCACACTGCTTATAAGAGGTCCATTTACCTAGGGGGGTATAGTTCCTATACCGAAACCTCCTGCCACCTGCCATTTAACCTGCACGGACTCTCTGCCATCATCTTCTTACACACAAGTAAGACATGACAGCTCTGTGGCTCCCATATCATTGCATTGAATGTGCTGCAAAACTGGAGCCATCATAGCCCAATAGAGTAGTCCTTTGCAAATTGCCGACACTGGTCTGGCTCTCCTTTCATGGGATGAAGAACCAGAACCCATAAACCTTCCTACATGTTTTTCTGGTGGAGTTTGCAGTCCTAATTACCTCTTGCGGCTGATTTATTTATTTATATTTGGAGTTTTATATAGCACTGGCATTACCCGAGGGTATCTGAGCGCATCACATCAATACATGTTCTTAACAGATCACTCAGATAATCAGTACAGTTGAATTGAAACAAAACACATCAGATTATAATCACGAGTTAGGAAGAAAAATATTAGTGAAGGGGAATAGGTCGTTTGAGTGGAAGAGTTCCCGCTACTTTAGATGCTGGTTGAGGAAGTGATCCTTTAACTGTCTCTTGAAGCTCTAAAAGGAGGGGTTTGACCTATATGTACTGGAATGGAGTTCCAAATTTGAGGGGCATTCCTTGAAAAGGAGCATGTCAGGTTTTTTTGTTTGTGGGCTTTAGGAGGAATGAGGAGTAGGGTGTTTCTAAGTCTTCTAGTCTGTCCTGTCCTTTTGAGGTTAGAGACGATGTATGCTGGTATCCCTGTGTGAAGAGCTTTGTGGGTCAAACAAGCAGTTCTGAAGCTACAGACAGCTTCAATTGGGAGCCAACATTGTTCTTCCAGGGCAAGAGAGATGTGGATATATTTTTTTATTCCAGTTACCATTCTGGCTGCTGCATTGAGAGTGGATCTCAGGGGTGCTAGATGAGCTTTCGCCGTGCCTGTGAGTGTGGCGTTCCCGTAGTCTATTCTGGACAGCGCTTGCATGGGGGATTTGAGATCATTTCAGGTCAGGAAGGGTTTAAATTTGTTCTGAAGTTTCAGGTTGTAGAAAGCATTCTTTGCACTGTTTTTTATATGATCTTTCGTAATCAATGTGGGGTCCAGTGTGATTCCTAGAGATTTTACGAAATCAGCTAGGGTTAGATTGCAGCTAAGAGCGTCTATGGAGTTTATCCATTTTTGCGTCTGGGGGGATTGCTCTATCTTTGAAATTAGAAGAATGTCTGTCTTGTCTTTGTTGAGTTTTAGGTAGTTGCGGGATAGCCATTGTTGTTCTTCCTTGAGGGTGAGAATGATGGTGAGGGGCTCCATATAGATATTGAACAGTGTAGGTGAGAGGAAAGAACCTTGGGGGACTCCCTGTGTAATCGCTGCTGTGTCAAAGGACAGGTTGCTTATTTTTATTAGTTAAGAGCGGTTCTGTAAAAAAGGATGTCCATGCCGATCTTTTTTGGATGGCATCCAGGAGAAGATGGAGGTCAACTGTGTCGGAGCCCACTGATAGGTCTAGAAGTATGAGCAGGCAGCATCGGTCTGTATCCAGCAATTTATTTAGGTCATCTACTATGTTCAGAATAGCTGTTACCGTGCTGCATCTTTTTCTGAAGCTCGATTGATGAGGATCCAAGCGGTTGTTGTTGTCAATGTGTTGATTTAGTTGAGAGATAACATATGTCTCTAGAATTTTGCCTAAGAAGGGGAGATTGGAAACAGGTCTGAAATTATTGAGGTTGTTCGGGCCTGCTCACGGTTTTTTAAGCAATAAAGTGCCTTGACCAAGCTTGAGGCAGTCCGGCATCACACCAGTCATCTGGGAGCTGTTTATAATCTTAGGGCCTGATTTAGATCTTGGGGGAGGGGATACTCTGTCACAAACATGACGGGTATCCCGTCCGCCCTAGTACGATCTCCATAGGATCTAATGGGATCATAATATGTTGGATGGGATATCTGACATGTTTGTGACAGAGTGTTTCCCTCCTCCAAGATCTAAATCAAGCCCTTAGTCCAGATGGGGTTTAGGTCATTGTTGGTTCTTTGCCAGGGAAGATGGCCCCCCCAGGTGAGAGAATGGTTTGGACCTAGCCAGCAGAGTGGAAATGTCCGCTTCCGAGAGTGGGTTGAATACCTTCCAGCTTTTAGGAGTTTTGATGGGTCTATGGATTTGATTACACCCGTTGTTGTCATGTGGAGGGATCGTTGATAGAGAGGCGGTGGAGCAAGAGGGGAGATTGTTATCTTCCTTTTTGGGAGGAAGATTCACATTGGTTGACTGGTTGTGATCTTCAAGGGAGACCTCAATCTTCATGATTTTTTTTTTAAGGGTGGTTTGGAGGTTTGTTGTTTGATGATATTGAAGAGCTCTTTAAGAGGGGTTTAAGCATTATCTAGAGCTTTGCAGAAGAAGGTGTTTTTTTCTTTCGTGATCAAGGTGTGCTGTGGATGGATTTGCTCACCAGATCCTAATAGTTCATCATAGAACAAACACTTACATGAATATAGAACAACCACTTTCATTAATACAATTATAGAGTCTTCCGAATCTCTTGACTTCATGTACAAAAATCTTACTCTTTAAGTGCACCCAGATCTGATGGCAAAGGAGGAACAGTTTCCACTCACTCTCTTCCGTTAAGTCAAATCCATTGGATTTTAAGAAAGTAATCTTTGCACTAGTACTGTTGAGACAAGAGTAGAATTCCAAACCTCATCTTCCTCCCCTCAACACAGTCCTAGGTGCAGCTGGCAAGCTGGTCACAAGCACAAGAAAGCTTGATTTCCCATTGTGGTTTCCCTGATGTGGCTCCTTTAGAAGCGAGGAGCATATTTGAAGTATCCTTGCATCACACATATAGCCAAGGTTTTGGAAACCCCAAAATACCTTGCCCAGAAACTATCCATGTCTAGTGGCTAATGGCTTTGGAGCATGGGCAGCCTTCTTCTTAAAACACCAAAATTTAAGAGTCAAGACATTCATGACAATCGTCAGGAAGTGCACCTAGAATGTAGGGCTCTATCCCTCCAAGAATTAAGACTTTTAAGTTTTAAGCATACTCAGTGAGACTTTCAAAATTTCTTTCTCCTTTTCTTTTACAGCAATTTGTAATGATAGTACATTGGAATGATTTTAATTAATTGAACAATAAAGTACAATTCACATTCTGATATTGCCATTCTGTGATGTGTTGCAAAAAGAGCTGAAAGCATACTGTGAATGAGCCCTGTGTATTTTCATTTTTTTTAAACTGCCTTGCTCCAGACAGTGAAATCATGTTTTGGAGGCAGGGCAATATTGTTTCTGTGTTTTATATGCTTGCTTGTCGACATGTGTTCACATTTTGTCCTCTAAACTGCCCATCGTGGCATGCCCTAAACTAATACATGAATAAATACAACTGCCAAGACAAAATAGAATACAAGCAACATGGTAGAATCTTTCAGGTGTCAGCTATATATTTTGTTAGAATACGTTAGCCAATGAGCTTGAATAATGCAAGTTATAGTTAATAAGGCTTAGCATGATCTTCAGTTGCAACTAAAGGTAACTAAAGGTCAGCCGTAGTTGTACCCTGTGAATTGATTTAGTAATTACAAGAGAAGTCTGTGATTTCTTTGAATATGTAGGATCAATGTTTCCATGTGTGAAATAAATACTGAGAAAGTTGCAACCTTATTATATGTACTGTTCATGCTGTTTCATGCTCTCACAGATGTATTTTTTCCCCCAGATCTCTCAGTAGCGGTACAGAAATTTTCCCAGTCGCTCCAAGATTTCCAGTTTGAGTGCATTGGCGATGCTGAAACAGATGATGAGATTAACATTGGTAAGTGCCAGATATAATAGCGTAACAATAATAACCAATCACTCTTCGCACTGTTTTGAACGATGCATTGTTTACAAAGTTACAATTAAATATAGTCGGTACAGCTGCACAAAACACCATTTTTTCTCACACAGTGTAAAACTTGGCTTTACAGCACAGTCTTATGTTTTGTACTATTGTCTGGTGTCCAGAGAATTGTGGTATAAGGCTTATTGTGTTTCTGCTCCAGCAAAGACTTCTAGTGGCATGCACCTTCTTAACTGCGGTCAAGTTGTTTTCGATATATAGCTCTCCTCGTTATGCAGCCCTTTTGTTACCATCCTGGGAAGACTGAAAAGACCAATGTTTAGAGGACCACAGTAGATTAATGATGTAATGAAAGGCCGGCAGCAAATGATAGCTTGATTCTCTTTAGTAAACACTGTTTATATTCATGGAACAAACCTCAGAATCCCAAGGGATTACTTAAATATGTGCTCCATAGTATGTTTTACAGTCTGATATCCTAAGGGTTTGGTTTAATTTAATTAAGATCTATGTCTTACTTGTCATCAATTAGATTTCAATGTTAAGAATCTACATTTGGCAAACTGTATATCCATCCACATGGTACATATCCCAGCGAATACCCCGTCAGCATCGGACCAACATTTTTGACTATGTGCTTCTGCATTTCATCATGCCACCCCTACCCTCCACAGAGTCAAACAGAGTTTGTAACCCATTTACAGTATGCCTTGAGCGCCTTTCTTGCTAGAGGGAATTTTGTCATCAAATGTTAAGTCCATGCATGTGTATCAATATCCCTTTCCACAATTTAATATGCAAATTTATAAGTTTATGTTCTGAAAATGATTTTATAGCCCTTAATTTGTATTGCGTTAACTAACTTCCAGTGGCGTCACTAGGGTTGGTGTCACCCAGTGCGGTAACTTATGGTGTCACCCGTGCGGTCCGCCCCCCCCCGCATCCCTCTAGTGACACCACTGCCAAGCTACACATACCTATAAAAATAATTTTTTCATCCTGGATAAGGGGAAGGAAATCGGGATGGGAGAGAAAAATATTGGGCACATATAACTCCAATAGTGTCGAAGTAAGAATAAAATATGAAAAAAAATATGCAAATATGGCACCTATTTATAGTTACAATGATATAGAAATAGCTAATATCTCAATAATACAGTCCATGTAAGGTGTGTGAACAACTTCTTGTTGTAGACTTACACATATGTTTAATACTTATGTTTAGAGAAACATTGTCCACTCTACATATACTGTAATCATTATGTACCCAATTCTACCAGAAAATATACACACTACAGCCATCGCTTTTTTTCAGTTACTAGTGAAATTCAATAGGAATTAACATGTCTACTAATTTGCCCTACAACAGAACACTGTCTTTGTTGTATCTGATTAGGTTTTGAAACTGTCCCATTTTTTGTTGGGCCACACAGCCTCCTCATCAGCTAGTCTTTATTCTGTATTCACAGTGTTTCTCCCGCTCATAATGACGATTTCGTCTGCACTGAACTACAATTAACCTTTGCACATTTTATTGAAATTGCTCTGGGAAAAGAGCAGAGATGTGGACAGTTGGTGTGAGCGCTCGGCATCGGCCCTTCCAGACAAAGCAAAACATTTGTACTGACAAGGAAGGGAAAGGTTATCCCAGGGGAGGTGGGAGATCAAATCGGAGATTATGGAACTTTCATTGTCAGCGCACTCCAGCCTGGATTGGCTCCATCAGACTGAAAGAGAATATGTGACATCACTTGAATTGCGTGTTCCGGTAACTTGCCTAAAGGCAACGCCCTACCTACAGTGACGCCCCAAAGCCCACCAACAGTAGGCGGGTCTTTCACGCAGCAGTGACTTCCTTCATCTAGGACGGGTCATTAAGGAGACTGTTTCTAATACTTGAGAGTTTTGCGACAGCCCAATGGATTCTGGGTTTTGTTGTCTTGCTGCTTCCATTGAACCTGTTATATGCACATGCGCGGCATATCTCATGCTGCGCTCGTGCTCTGTGAGCATTTCTCTTAGTAATGTTATTGTTTAAGTCGACACAAGTGTGGTTCTGTTTTAACGTTCGTGTCTATTTCATATGATACCCTGGGGCTTAGAGGGACCGCCCGCGTGTGTGCAGCGTCATTCAAATCCTGAAGGGAAGTTATATTGGTAGCATTGTTAGGACTGTTGCAGCATACTCTATCCTACCACCTTACTGTAAACACCTGTTCCACCACACGCCGCCTTGTCATTTCCTATAGAATATTAAATTTAAAAGCATACGAGCACGTTTCCCCTACCTTCACGTCCTGCATTTCGGCCGTCGTTCAGGGGAGGTGGCGCAGAGACAGGCAGGCGGAGGCTGCTGGCTCCTGGAGGAAACTTCTTGCCAGTGACTCGATGGACGAGTTGCAGGGGACGCTGGAAAACTGCCCCGATGAGCAGACTCTCCCCGTGGCCCCTAATGCAGAGAACATTTTACGCAGGCATAGCGAGAGCTGGACTCACCTAGAGCTCTTGGCGCGCCCGGACATCTGAGAGTTATTTTTTTCGCGAGGGAGGGAGTCAGTGACGCAGCCACGGACCCCGCCGCTCACAGGGAAGTAAGCAGGGACACATAATGGCCAATAGGAAGTCAATGGCTCCATTTCGAAAGTACGCCCCCAGTCCCCCGATGGTGTGGTGTCACCCCTTGTGATGGTGTCACCCGGTGCGGTCCGCACCCCCCTCACCCCCCTAGTGACGCTGCTGCTAACTTCTATTGCTTGCTCATGAAATATGGCACCTGTATAGGTGTCTGATCAATGAAATATATTAACTCTCATGTACAACATTTTAGAACAGAGTTCCAAATTCACTCTCTTCCTTGACAGTGTTGTTTGTATGTTAATGGTCAATATTATAAACAGTTGCCTCTTGGAGTGAGACCTCTGGCCCAGGCCTCTGACCTGTTCTTCCCCCGCAGCATCGACTCTGCCGCCGAGCCCTAGCCTCCTCCCACGAGGGGTTCAAGGCTGCTGCCTGCTCTGTTCTGTGCCCGCTGTGTGATAGTCTATCGGTATTGTATTGTATTGTTGGCAACTGTTGGTTTCTGATCTTGCCCCCACTGTATTATGATTTTGCTGTATTCTGATCTTGCCCCCACTGTATTGTGATTTTGTGCCCGCCTTTTATTACCTTCGTGTGCCCACTGTTTTTTTCATTTTCTCCGCCGTTTCCTTCCTGCCGCTGCTGCCCCTATTGCCCCTCCCCCTTCCCACGCTCGCTCCCGCCTCCCAGCTGATCGCCCCTCCCCTACTTAATGGTGGCTGCTGCAAGGTCACGCCGCTGGCGTGCCAAAGGCAAGCCCGTCTGCGCCCATCCGTGACCCGACCGTGACCAGCGCCAGGAACCCTGGCCCTGGATCTACTGCCTTCCATCGCTACGACTCCACCGCACTCCTCGCACTCAACCCCGGAAGACACACAGACTGCCAACAGGCCTCACCGAATATGACCCATGTCCAGTTTTCCTGCCTCCTCTGCCGCCGGACCTTCACCACCACCCAGACCCTCAACACCACCAACGCCAGCACCGACGACACCCTCAGCTGCATCCTCCCCAACCTGCGCTCCGTACACAAACACGCCATAGAAATCTGGAACCAACTCGACTCTCTCCCAACATCGCCTTCTTCACAGAGACCTGGACCAACGCCACCTCCGTTCCCTCCATCAACACCGCCATCCTGTACGGCTACAAGATCCAGAGGAAGGACTGCCCACAACCACCCAGGAGGAGGCCTCGCCATAATCCACAAAAGCACCCTCCACCTCACCACCTTCAGCGAAACCTTCCCCTCCGCCGAACACCTGCATTTCCAGAGCAGGACCAGCCCTAAGACGACACTCCGTGGAACACTCATCTATAGACCCCCCGGCCCCTAGACACCCTTCGCCACCGCCATCACCAACTTCATCGCACCCCACGCCATCTCATCTATGAACTACATACTCATTGGAGACCTCAACTTCCACCTCGACAACCCCAGTGACCCCAACTGCACCATCCTTTGTGACAACCTCACCAGCATCAGACTCAACCAACTCGTCAACACACCGACACACAGGGCAGGACACACCCTCAACCCCATCTTCTCTGCAGAAAACAGCATCCACTTCAGTCACACAACACAACCACCTTGGACCGACCACCACTGCGTCCACTTCACCATAGAAAAAACCCAAAACATCTAAACCAGCCCCCCGCCCGCCACGAAGGAACTGGAGCAAGGTCACCGATGAGCAACTGAACTCCACCCTCTACCGAGACAACCACACCTGGGCAGCCGACGCAAACACTACAGCCAGAGAACTCCGCACGTGGATCTTCAACTGCGCAGATGAGCTCGCCCCACTACGCAACCCCGGCAAACAACGCCCCAGAAAAGCCGCCTGGTTCACCACCGACCTCCAAGAAGCCAGGTGCGCCTGCAGATGCCTGGAAAAGAACTGCAGGAACACCAAGACAATCGACAACTACTCCACCTACAAGGATGGCATGACGAACTACCACAACCAAATCAGAACAACTAAAAGGAACTTCATCCACAACAAAATCCTCACCAACTCCAAGGAACTCTTCAATGTCATTCTGGAATTCACCAACCCACGCAGCGAAGCCACAGACTTCACTGCGTCCCAAGACCTCTGCGACAAGCTCGGAACCTGCTTCCACCTCAAGATCAGAACACTCTAGGACAACTTCACCGACCACCCACAAGACACCTCCGCCACCCCCGCCTCCCCAAGACACTAGTCAGCCCACCATTTCCAGCTGGACACCAATCACGACCATGGACACCGCCGCGGCCATGAAAGGCATCCACTCGGGGGCCCCCACCGATCCCTGCCCCCGCACATCTACCACAGAGCCGCAGACACCATTGCACCCCAACTGCAACACACCATCAACACCACCTTCAAAACAGGCACCTTCCCAGACAACTGGAAGCGTGCCGAAGTCAGGCCCCTGCTCAAGAAGCCCACAGCCGACCCCACCAAACCTCAAAAACTTCCGGCCCATCACGCTCCTCCCCTTTGCAGCCAAAGTGGCAGAGAAAACAGTCAACAGGGAACTGACACGATTCATCGAAGAGCACGCCGTCCTCGACCCTTCCCATTCCGGATCCTGAGCCAACCACAGCACCAGGACTGCCCTACTTGCCGCCACAGATGACATCCGCACCCTCCTGGACCAGGGCCTCTCAGCGGCCCTCATCCTCCTAAACCCATCTGCAGCCTTCGACACCGTCTCTCACCACACACTAATCACCAGACTACACGATTCCGGTATACAAGGAACTGCCCTAGACTGGATCCACTCGTTCCTTACCAGAAGAAGCCAAAGGACCAGACTACCACCCTTCCTCTCCACCCCCACGAATATCACCTGCGGAGTCCTACAGGTGTCATCTCTGAGCCCGACCCTCTTCGACATCTACATGGCCCCCCTCGCAGACATTATCCGACAACACGGCCGCAACATCGTATCCTATACCGACGACACCCAGCTCATCCTCTCCCTCACCAAAGACACAACAACCACAAAACTCAACTTCCAGAGAGGAATGCAAGAAGTCGCAGTCTGGATGACCAACAGCTTAAGCTCAACGCCGAGAAGACAGAAGTCCTCATCTTCGGAACCACCCCTTCAGCATGGGACAACACCTGGTGGCCCACCGCCCTCGGAAGCCCCCCTACCCCCTCAGACCACGCCAAGAACCTCAGCATCATACTCGACTCATGACTTGCATGAACCGACAGGTCAACGCCGTCACGTCCAGCTGCTTCAACACCCTCTGCATCCTCCAAAAGACCTTCAAATGTGTCCCCCCCGAGTCAAGGAAAACAGTCACCCACGCACTCATCACCAGCAAACTCGACTATGGCAACGCATTCTATGCCGGCATCAACAAGTCCCTACTCCACAAACTGCAAACAATACAGAACACCGTGGCCAGACTCGTCCTCGGCATCCCCAAATATGAACATATCAGCCAACACCTACTGCGACTCCACTGGCTCCCCATGGAGAAGAGAGTCACCTTCAAAATCCTCACTCACACCTACAAATGCCTGCACAACAACGGACCTAATTACCTCAACAACAGAATAAACTACCACGTACCCAAAAGAAACCTGAGATCTTCCAATCTCGCACTGGCTGAAACCCCGCGCATCCACAAAGCCAGATCAGGCGGAAAATCGTTCTATCACATTGCAGCCAAAACCTGGAACGAGCCTCCGACAGACATCAGACGCGCCCCCTCCCTGAACGCCTTTAGGAAGAACCTCAAGACCTGGCTCTTCAGCTGAACGAAGTGGCGTACCGCCCTCCTCAGCGCCTTGAGACCCTCATGGGTGAGTAGCGCGCTTACAATTCCCTGATTGATTATCTTTATTTCGAAAGTGCATATATCCTGTAGAGCCTTTGGTATTTGAGTACTGCACTCAACCAGACTACAACGATCCCAAGGTGCTTTGTGACAAGGAAGACCTGTTAGTTTGGCCATATTTACATCCTCATTCCACTGGCTTTAGCCCCACTTGGGCTTGAAAATACCCGGACAGTCATTGAGTAGACCCCAAAAGACATATAGGGGGATTGTTCACCACTTTCCTACCCCTTGTATTCCAGAAACTTTGGTATTTCTTCACAATAATCCTCATCACAACCAGGTAGACACACGAAAAGCAGAGAATTATGTAGGGAGTATGCTGTGAAACCCTTTCAGCTGAATAATCTACGAAACAGCTCTGTAATTTATAGTCCCGAAACCCTCCATTATACCGTTTTAGGCATATGTCAGTGGTTAATTGCTCATACTGGACCTCACATTACATATATATATTGTGAATGTTCCTATTATTTCTGGAGCTCATAGATTCAGTGGCACATAAATCCCTAAACAAATATCTCTCAATATAAATGGCCTAATAGGATATGAAAAGAGGTAGAAGTATTCTCTTTTTTGCATTCCCAACAAGCCAACATAGCCTTTCTTCAAGAATGAGAGTGATATGTTAAAAAGAGAATGAGTGAGGAAAGTGATCCATGCATGCATTATAGGACTGAATACCGAAAATCCAGCAACTCCCCATGAACATGGGAAAAAGGTAATTGCAATATTAATACCTAGAGCTCTCGCCGTGAGAATACTGAACACCTGGACTGGGCTGATGTTGAAGAATGTTACATATTTGTAAATTTGTGACTGCAGACCATGGCTATATAGGTTTCTGGTAAATGAAATCTATTAACTCTCCTCTAAAACATTTAAGAACAGAATTTCCAAATTCATCCGCTCCTTGAACAGTGATGTCTACTAATGGTCTATGTATTGTAAATATATGCTGCTTGTAATACGTATTAACACAACGTTTGGGTATTGCGCCCATGCTTAATTTGAATCGGTGGTTTCTGGTGTTCGGCACCAGCCCTTATTTGTCAGCACCTGCACTTATGACAGTCTGCCACCTGGTGGTGTTGTTTGTCTAATTTAGAAACGAGCACAACAACAGTAGCATATTAATTCAATATACATTAAGAGGGACTAATACCTGCTGCCCAAGCCGTTGTTATAGGGTTGAGCATCTGGAATAGTCAGGATTGTCACACTTGTAGGAGTTTGTTTGTCAGTAGTTGTGCTAATATTGTCATTGGTAAAGCTTTCATGAAAACTGATGGTGCGAGCTGCAGTAGCCTCCTGACGAGAGCCCTTGCACTTATCTTTTTAAATAAATTAAGCACTGGATTACGCTTCCTCCATATGAAATCTTACTTGATAGCAGTCCAGCTAGCATCAACCGTACAGTGATCAAACCACACAGAGGAACTCCTATGTGGGTTCCCATAGAAAAACACACTCTTAATGCAACAGGAGGCCTTCTCAGTACGCTTGTCAAAGAGCACATAAATTGATTGCGGTTTCTGCTGAGTTACATTCAAAGGCATTATGGTGGAACAAGAGTATTGATTGACGGGAAAGAGATTGATTGGTTACTGTGGAAAGAGAAAGGTATTAGGCACCTACATGATCTCATATCAGTCCGAAAATTTTGAATTGCCAAAATCCCAATACTGGAGATATTTGCAAATAACAAATTGTCTCACGTCACTTTTGGGAGATGCATAATTCACCTTACCAAAGGCCCCTATTCAATACCTGTTGACATGGAATAAGAACTTAGGGGTAGCAGTTCTGGCATATACTCCATTTAGTAGGGCAGATCTTTTGTGACAATAATTTAGCATTCTAAGAAAAATTGTTTGCCAATATTTGAGGCAGTAAGAGGGGCATTCATGAAGAACCTAACATGATCATAGAATGGATTCCATTGTGGATTGGAATGAGTAACAAACCTTTAGTGGTAACCAAGTAATGCGAGGAAGGGTATGATGCTCTGACAGAGAACAGTCAGATGAATGTAGCCAATAGCAGATGGCTGAGGGAGAACATGATGCAGAGGTGAGTTGGATTCAACAAATATAACCGCCTGGGAGGGTTATATGCTGTGAATTGTGGAATATTACGTGGACAAGGGCGAACACCAGACATAGAGCGGAAGGATATGATTTTAGAATTTTGCATTATTGATTCTTCTTATTGTCTTTGCTTATAAGGGGATGGAGACGGAGATGTTATATAAATAAGGAAGTGGGTGGTGATGGAATATGTTTTTGGGTATGTTCATAGGGGAGTTACTATGTTTAATATAGACATGCATTGTTTTATGAGTGGGGACATAGGGTAGATGGAATGGTATTATGGCAAAAAATTGTAAAATGATAACCATTTCATTCTTTTAATACTTCTTCATTTTTAATAGTAAAGAATTAAATCATGAAGGTGTATTGATCTTTTGTGAAACTGTTCAAAATGATGTACTGCTGCATATGGTCGGACCATCCTGATTTCTGCTGTCATTAATACTTTCTTCTAGGCGGTTGCGGCTGCCACAACACAGAGGTGGGGGAGGGGCGGGGAAGGCCAGGCATCCGGGGTGGGGGGAGTGGGAGTGGGAGGAAAACTAATCATTTAAAAAACGTACCTTTACTCCCGCGGCCTCCGACGCCGTCAGCCGCCTCCCGCCTCGGAGCTCTTGCAGCGGTCTCTGGGAAGGCAGAGGCTGCTCAGCCAATCCAGATGCTGCTCTGCTGGGAGAGCAGCTGCCTGTGACTCTGAGGGGACTCTCCAACCCTGATGTGAACACAGCATCGTTCACAGCAGGGTTGGAGAAATAGGAGTGCGCATGGTATGTTTGGACGGCCCAGGACGGCTGGCCAAACATACATGCGCACTTCTAAGTGCCACCACCTGCCAGTCATGGCCCGGCCTGGCCCCGCCCTCCACACATGTAAAATCCAGACACAGAAAAATAAAATATCATTTCATGATCATTTTATTTTTCTTTGACTGGTTTTGACGAGTGGTGCGACGCTCCTCCGCCGTTACAGAGGAGCTGCCCTTGCTTCTAGGTGAGAAAGCGACTTATTAGGCCCGGTTTACAATACTTTGTTCCCAGTCTTGTGTGATCAAAATCCAAAAAAGGAAATGTGAATGAAAAACAGCATTTTGAAATTATCAATATGCATTCATAAAGCATTTCGATGAGCCACATACATAACTGTATCTTACCATAAACATGCTGCCATATAACTGTGCATAATATAGAAATTAAATCTTCAATACATTATTTTATTCTAAAATATATAAAATATATATAGGTACAGAGTGTCCCAAAATAAATGTCTTTATCCATGTGACATGACAACAGTGCAGCTGAAGTTGCTCTCCATAGTGCCCTTTTCATGGCCATTGTGGTGAACACTCCCGTAGCTTTGTTATGATATTCGCATTTGCTTGGTGTACAGACGCTATCGGTGTGGCCTTGTAGCGCTGTCAGCTGTCTCGGGGTGCCTTGCCATAGGTTTCCATTGCGGACTCAAGTCTGATTCATTCTGTGACTGTATGTTCTGGGCATTGTGCTTTCTGCTTCCTCTGAGGTTGAGTGGAAATGTAATGTTCAGTGAGCTCTTGATATGTGCGTTTGTGGTCATAGCTGTGCGTCGAGAGCTTTTACCCGCTGCGTATCTCTTAGGACTGTATCGCTCACTTTCACTACGATTAGATGTAACCTGTTCGTAACATTGCTGACCGCTTGAGTATGGGATTTGTTAAGTCTGGTGTATTCTGTTGGATCTTTGTGTGATGTATTTTTGTCGAAAGTCATGCTAGAAGCGACAAGATAGGTGGCTATACAGCACATCTGCATTGTGTTGGGTGTTTGTAGGGATTCTCTGACTGATGGTTAACGTGTGTGTGTTTGTTAGAGAGAGGATAGATACAGGGATATTTCATGGTGACCTGGATTTCTCCTGCTGCATAGTTATATTTGTAGTGCAGACCAGTCATAAGGGCAATGTGGAGCCCAAAAAGCTAAATTACAGTAGGCCAGATTGAGGATGTCTCACAAAAAGCACCATTACAGTATTCCAGATCTTTAACCTCTAACTCTACAGAGTTTTCATCAAGTACAATCCACACACCAAGGCTTAGTGGAAACAAAATTTCCATAGTGTAAATCTGGGTTTTTGGCCTTTGGGTATAAGTGGGAAATTCATATATATAGACACACTTTTTGCAGGCTACCTAATGACTTGGGCTGTATGTATTATCAATCTGTTCTATCACTAAAATTGTAGCAATGTTTTATATTTTGGACATGTTTTTCATGTCCTATCCAGGAAATCAATATTATGAGCACACTATAGCCGTGCACAGATCAAGGCTGTGCTGGTTGCCCTACTACACTCATTGGTAGGCACTACTCTGTCAGCAGTCCTGGAGGAACACTGTGCCAACCACTACACTTTTAATGTTACAACACAACATAGTCATTATGACTTCACTTGATATTGTGTTTCCAGACACGTCATTAACATTATGTAAATGTTGAGTTATTGTTCACTTGACTCAAAGTTGAACGAGTGTGCAACTGATCGAGGGTTCACAAGTCCCAGGCTTTGTTTTATTGTGCCAGAAACACAGGTGAGGCCCCGTCACAGTACCTGCTGCCAGGTTTCAGTTGTAGCCTCTCATCCTGGACAGCAGGTGTGGTGATCTTAAAACCTAGTCCAGTGGCTGAAAGGTTCAATACAACATTTTCAATATACTTTTGTAAAACCTTCCCATTTAAAATGTCCAAACATTTAAATACATCTATAGTAATTGCGTACAAAGTCAGCACAGATTCATGACAGATTTTCAGTATAACCATTGACTTTGTGAGTTACATTATGATTCATTTAAATTATACTAATTGTATGGAAATATACATTATGTGTATAGCCTGAAAACCGGACCTGTATCTGTGTAAGAATCCCCTGATCCTTAACTATGATAAGAAGTATGTGCACGTGGAGAGGAAGGGGGGTCTCAGTAAAAAACGTGTTTACTCGGTGCATTTCAAAGGGTTAAACAACATCAGCTATGCATTCCCTCCTCTCGTCTAAACAAATGTATTTACATAATTGAAAGTCACTTATCTTCCCTTCCACATTCTAAAGGAGAAGCTGGAGAAATTGCAGACACTTACCCACGTTTTCATCTTGGCAGTAGCAGGGTCCTGGGAACATAAACAAATATTTTTGGTCTCTGAGGAATTTTTTTCATGCCGTCATTTTCTCACAGTCTCAGCTCAATCATGAAAGGAAGGGAAGAGTGTGGCTGAAGAGCATGTACACAGCTCGCTTCTGCATCGGATTAATTCTAAAATAAAAGCAAAAATGTGTTTTTTTTAAATTTTGCAAGTACTCATGATATAATTATTTTTTATCCTGAAATATCATAATTCTCTCAGCAATGGAGCTTAGCGTGGAGCAGTGCATGTAGACAAGTTAGTGTAGGATCATGCTGTCAGTGAGCCAACTAGCCTGGGGTCAATGGGGTTTGTCTAATACTTGGAGGCCTACTGGGGATACCGTGAAGCATTTAAATCTGTCCCCGCCAAAATAATTAAGAGAGTAACATTTACAAAATTGGAATTTTACAGAACCTTCTTTGAGACTCCTCTGCGTTTGAAGTTCGTTTTTGTGCCCTACTGCTTTCCTAGTTGAAGTTTTATTAATAGGTTTGGGATTCTTTTGTAAAAATAGATATATCAGGAGTTGACATAAAGCCCACTTTCTTCCCACAAATTTTCTCATGCAACTAGTGCCCCCCCGGTTGTGGATTTAGGCAGAGACGTCATGTATATCATGCCTCAATTACTTATCGGTAATTCTCCTGGAGTCGTAATCCCTCGCTTTTATGTCTTACATTTTGTGGCAGTCCTGTCTCACCAGACATAAAACAAGCATTGAAAATGCAATAGTTCTCGCCTTTGATTAAGTTAAAGCCATTTGCTTTGCTAATGGTATTGTATAGCAAAGTAAATGGCTTTAACTTAATCAAAGGCGAGACCTATTGCATTTCCAGTGCTTGTTTTCTTTAGCTTCCTAAATTTAGCCCAATAAAAGATCACTTTATATCTGGGGAAATGAGGTGCAACCTGGGCAGATGATGTCCAGACTAAGGAACGATTTAACATTCTCTGTGTTCATTCTGGAGTCTAAGCAATGCTTTTTAGTTTGTTTTTTAAGGCAATCTCAGAACAGAAATTTTCTGAACTATTCCTGACCGAGCTGCGAGCAGAGTGGAATATTGCCTGTAGATTTGTTCTCGGTGCTTTTACTTCCAGGCAGCGAAAAACAGTTCAGAAGCATTGGAATCAAATGATTACTGTCAGGAACCGAGAGGACTAGCAGAAACAGCTATCCATCTAAGCTAACAATTTCCGCCAGTAACTGAGGCAAGAGAATTCTAAACTGCCTCTTACTGCGCCACTAGCTTTCAGTTGATAGTAATGATAGCTCGGGAGAGTTGGAGAAGTGGCAGATCCGCACACAGCGTGTCTTTTTAAGGCAGATGCCCTTCACTTACGCAGTGAAGACTTTCCTCTGTCGCTTAGGGCAGTAGAATAGCATGCTACCGAGCCTATATGGCTGACATTGCATGTGATAACAACGGAAGGGTGAGGGGCTGATCAGAGAGCCTTAGATTAGGACACAGAGCGAGGAGAGAAACGTGTAAGGTGGAGAGAGAAGACATTGGGACACAGCGGCAGAGGAGATATGTGTGAGAGGGACAAAGGCTTTACATATTCGAAAGAGCTTGCTTTGAGACAACTAGGCAGGTTCCCAAAGCTCAAGGCTGAAAGGTTAGACTTATCTTCCTGCATGTTTTCTTCTGTGATTGGCGTAGATTTCCTACTTTAATGGGATTTACAAAGACTCTTGGGAATACACGTGAAATTCTGTGACTCGCTTGGATTTCCAAGAATACATCATTCCACAAGACCTGTGCATGCAAAATTTCCAACAAGTGGAAAATTCTTAGTTCACATCTGATGCGAATTGCACACATAAATGTCCCTCCCCACTCCCGAAAATATATTGTTTTTATTGTAGAGAAATCCCTTCTCCCAAGTTCCCATTACTTATGCTTTTCTTAGGAGTAAAGCTTCATGTGTTTTTGAAAAATACATGCACAATAAAGGTGAATATTCACTTACTTGTGAATTTGTGCATGGTTGAGTCATTTTTCAGGGCCAGGCCTCTGGAATGCCTGCACACCCACTAGTGACCCAGAACTTTGCAGTGCCACCACATTGATAGATTATATACTATTATGTGGATATGCCGATTGTGAGTGGACCTCCGGTGAGTGAAGAGATACTGGTGGTTAGTGGGCTGGCAGTGCATGAGATGGGGGTGCTTAACTGTTAGGTTAAAGTCCTTGCAGGCCGTGTTAGAGTTAACAGGCCATGGACTGTTGTTGGCCTTACCCCATTTTGCATGCCGTTGGGAGCGCGAGTAATTGTAGCAATATTTGAAAAGCCAAGACTCGCGCGCTCTGTTTCTTGGAATTCCGTGTACCAGAAATTCCATGTATGACGTTTGGCGGCACATCTGCAGAACGTACTCCATAGCGCGGGTGAGGTATGCGCATGGTGACGACTACCCATGCTAAACGGTTCGAGGCGTGTCATCAAAAAAAGACTGGAATGGAAGCGGCATCCAGAGCGATGTTGAAGGTGATCCATTAGCATAGCGTGTGCTGTGGGTAATAATCGCCGCGTGTCATCTGATGTTAAAAAAAAAACAAGGGAGGCCGACCGGCCGGGCTGGGGTTCCTGTGTGACATGGCGTCGGGGTGGCTGCAGCTGCTTGAGAGAGGCTGGCAGGGCTGGGGCTCCTGTGAGGTGCACGTCGGCTTCCTTCAACTCTGGGTCCGTTGCGCGTATGCGTGCACTGTTTAAAGTCATAGCACGCCGTGTTTAAAGTGAAAGCACGTTGCCATGTGCGCGCGCGTGCACATCTCTTGACGGAGCCAGAGTTGAAGGAAGCTGGCGTGTTTAACAAAATGGCGGCGCACTGTCCACTGTCCCACGGACACGCGCATGCTGTCTGCTATGGACAAATGGCAAAAGCAGCCATGTTTGTCCATGCAGACGCGTGCACGAAAGCCCTCGGCAGAATCGATTCCAAAAGGTTCTTGCAATAGCAGGCGCAGCGCATGCGTTGCTTTCGCCAGGCGAGACCTAAAAACCCAGTCATTGACAAATAAAAGGCTCCTCCTACCTCCGCTACTTCTGTTTGTCAAAGGCACAGAACTCGCTGGCCCTGGAGTATTGACTATTCTACATTGTGCCAGTGTTTGCCTGGCTCAGCATTTCGTTTCAAGGGACCAGAAACCATTACTAGAGGGAGCTACAGATTTGGCACTTATACTTGGCAAATTTATAGCCGGTTACAGCCTCCTGTTTATTTCATCACACATCTTGTGTTGGTAGTCTCAGAGGTAAGTGTGCATCAGTAGGTTGCATACTAAGGTCATTGGTACTTTAGTATTGAAATAGGTAAAGTTAAACTTTGGGGCTTTTTTACCCTTAGAGGGTTGTTCCCTTATAGTGAGTACTCATTTTTTTACCTCACCTGATCACTGAGAGGTTTCTATTGTTCTAGGCTGCATCCTTATAGAGTATGGCCTGCTGTATGATTATTCTGGTAACAGACGGTTCCACAAATGAGATATTGGTCTAATGTGAACTACCACCCTCTCTAATTTTTTTTCAAACTCTTTTTCTAGATGTCCCCATATTATATTCGTCCTGAAGAGACTCTTATATCTAGTATGGGTTGAAACTTCGTTGACAAGCAGAAGTAGCAAACAGACCAACATAGGAACTATTAATTAAAGGAATGAAGGGATATTTTTGGTGGGCTGTTTGTTACATATTGCTTAGCCCATATGTATTTTTCTTACTTATTTTTGTGTGTTAGACTTCACGTTGGGGTCACATTGCACTATTGTGACTGCTCGCTTTTTCTTTCCTCTTTATTTTTATGTTTTGCTAAATAAAATTACATGACATTGTTTTCGACGAACTGATGGTGGTATTTGTAAATTAATTCTCATTGTAATGCATGGAATGCATATGGTTATTTTGACTCTTAAATGATTATGCGTTTTTGTGAATGATACCAATTAGAACTAGTGTTGCATCTAGAATACAATATACCCAGGTTCCCATTGGTTTTAGGGTTGCTCTTGTAGCCTATTGAATACAAAAGGTCATAGAGGCGGGCGAAGTGTTACTTGAGATTTATTAGAATTCTCAAATGAAGTACAATATCTTACCAGTTTCTCCACTTACACATCAACACCAGGCCCCCCATATGAATCGTAAAATCTTCCTTTATTTTTCACCATACCCAGGTGATCTTCATGACAAATCTCAATAATTTTCTTGTGCAGATTGCTTGGAGGTACTACTCTGTATACTCTTAGCAAAATCCATTCAGCATCCAATCCAAGCTCAGCTCTCACTTACCAAAATGTAAACATTTCTTTTCTCAGGCCACAACATACCGAAGCACATGTACAATCTCATCATCCACATTAATTAAGCCTGGGCAAAGCACTACGCTACGCTCGCGTAGTTTGCGAAGTTTGAGCTACTTCGCACTCCACGAATTGCACGTAGCACAGTGCAAACACGCGTAGCGTAGTGCAGCGGTCATTTTTTGCTTGCTCGCGGTCCTCAACGTCAAGTTGGTGACCGCGAGCAAGCAAAATGACATCCCGGCGAGACTTTTTCCTCGTTTGCGATCAGCAACCTCAAGTTGGCGATCGCGAGCGCGGAAAATAAACCTCCCGGCGAGATTCTCAACGCGGGGAGGTCAGGTTTCTCATTGCGAGTGGTTGCGTATGCTCGCGACTGCTCGCGATGAGAAACTACCAGTCAGCGTTGAGAAAGCTGCCGCTCGAGTAAAAATCTACTCGAGCGGCAGAAAACTACAGCTCGCACTGTGCAAGATGCCGTTTTCAATGATTGCACAGTGCCGGATGCTTGTCTGCACTGTGCAATCATTGAAAACTGCATCTTGCACAGTGCGAACAGGGTACTACGCAGTTCGCGAAGTGCTACGCGTAGCTCGCGTAGTGCGAAGTGCACTTTGCGTGGCTACGCGTAGCGCTACTTCGCAAACTACGCCCAGGGTTAACATTAATGTTATTACACCATTCTTGTTTAGTTTTACACTGTATTGAATCTTTAATACTGCTAGGAACTTGGTAATCATCCCAAACATTCACAGGCATCTCCCTTTAAAGTAACTGAATCCTGCCAAAAAACATAAGCTGCATAGTTTTTTACTCCAGGAACTTATTCAGCCATGTAAATATAATCTAATAATCTCACGGACATATGGGCAATTCACTATGTGGCACTAACCATCCCTTCAGTCGTCAAAACTTTGACTAAAGGTTTATGATCACTTCTTAGAATCATGGGTGTGCCTCACACATGTTGCTGATAACGTTACAAATCACATACCCAAGCCAATGTTTCTTTTTCTATCACTGAGTTCTTCTCTTCTGCTTGGGTCAAAGTTAGTGAAGCATATGCAATTACTAGTTCTTTATCATTGCCATATTTTTGAGTTAGAACCGCACCTATACCATTATTGTTTGCATTAGTTGTGATAATACTGGGCAACATGTAATCAAAAGCTTGCAAAGGTAAAGCATTGCAAATGTCACTTTTCGAAACTATCAAATACTCTTAGGTGTTCTGGTGACCAAACACATTTAATTTTGTGTTTAAAAAGATTTCTAAGGTTGTATGTTTGAGTTGCAAAATTTCGTATACATTTAGCATACAATTCCACCATATCTAGGAAACCTATCACATCATCCTTGGATTTTGGTGGCGGAGCACACTTCATTCCTTCCTCTAGTACATTTTTTGGTGTAATACCACCAGCATTGATAAGTTAAGTTTTGTTGAGCAAATTTTCATTTCCTCACTTCTACTGCATTATTGTTTATAATATTCAACACAGTTATCCATTTATCATCAGGTTCCTTTCTACTTTTACCGATTACAAGGATATCCTGGAAAAACATGACATTGGTAACTTCCTTGAACAACAGAAACATTAACCATTGAAAAAGTGCTGCAGCAGATGCAAGACCAAAATGGACTCTACAGAATTGATAACACCCAAATAGCATAATAAAAGTGGTGAACCTCCTTTTTTTTGTTTAAAGGCACCTGATGGTAGGCTACTTTTAGATAAATTGTTGCAAACCGGTTTACGTCTTTAGTCATAGATAACATCTCTTGAATCTTAGACAATGGAAATTAATCAGTAAAATTATTTTTGTTCAGCTCACGATAGTCCACATGCAGTTACAATTACCATATGCTCGCCGTGTTACATCTAGGGGTGACACCCAATCTGAAGATTCACTGGTTCAATTATTCCTGCATCTTGGAATTACTTTAATTCTCCTTTAACTTCTCCCCTTATTGAAAGAAGGTATATTCCTGGCCTTCTGTATGCAAGGTTAAGCATTATCTTTTAAAACTATTTTATGCACAAACCTGTTATCCTCCCTATGTTGTCTGAATGAACTGTTGGAAATTCAGTTTTCATTTGCAAAATCATCTCTTCACCCTCAGATTCCAGTATAACAGGCTCTGCGTTATTGGGAACAAACATCATATCCAAAGCTCCTAAATCCCTCCACCTATAAACAGAAGTAAATTTAGTGGCCACATACAGTTTCCTCTCTGCTGTTTTACCTTTTGATTCAAATATCAAGCACTTATAACCCAGCAACTCAATAGGCTCTCCATTAAAGCTTTCTGGTTTGATATCTGCCGGTTCCATAACATCACACTATTCACTCACAGTTTTTTCCCCTTGCATGGCCATTAATGATGGTGTACGGTGAGCCCAAATCTGCAGCAATAGTTAACCTCGCCATACCATACAACATGTAACATAGTGGATTCCTAATTATCTTATTATCAATAGCAGCAACCACACAATCATGTACAACCAACGTACAATTGACTTCACTGTCGCTGCTTTGTCCACTAGATGCTTCTATATTATCACTAACACATTTGAGTTTGTTGTTATACGTTTTTTTCTTCTTTTGTTTCCTACATACCCTTGTATAATGCTCCACAAGCTGGACATTTCTGCTTTACAGCTATGCTTATTTTACTATGGTCTAAATGATCTGAGTTCCCATATCTGTAGCAATTGCAACGTCTGTCAAAAATGTTGTAGTTCCCATCACTACTATTTTTCCAGCACTCATCACTTTTAACAGTTTCTTTCATCTCAATCTCTACTGTTTTAAATTTTTGCAACAACATTACTGATGTCATCCGTAGCTGCGGGCTTGGCACATCTACTTCGAAGTTCTGCTTCCTGTACAATAGTGACTTCATCTTTTAGTGAAGAATCTTCTTTAATCCATGAGCGATCCTGTGAACTTGTCAATAACATGCATCATAATTTGGTCTCTGATGAGTTAATCATGCAACCAACCAAATGTACATGATATGGCCAATTTTTTAATAGCTGCTTTATAATCGTCTGTTTTTTCAGAGTTTCCTTGTTTCCTCTGAAAAGATTTGTAGTAATCGATGGCCAATCAGACAGTCAGTGAAGAGTATGCGTCCAAATCTTTAAAAGCATGTCGAAATATGTCTCCCTTTCCATCGTGTCTCACCATGTCTTCTATGTCAAAAGTGGAAATGTAATTATTCAAAAAAGACACCTTTCACTCTTCTCATTGGATGGTTGGCTCTGAACCCGATGGCATAAATGGCTGAGTTAGATGCAAATTAAGTGGCTGCGCAAACAGGTTGGCAACTTTATATCAGCGCAATGCAATAATTAAAGTGTACCTGAAAATCCTGATCATGCACTGGTGAATTGTGTGTTAATAAGCAATACCACTCCTGAGGCGGGATCCGGTGTACGAAGCGCAATTAAGATGGCAACTCCCAAGGTACATGTAGTGTGAACTTCAAATGAAACGTATAAGGAAACACGCTGTTACACACAAAATGGCAGCATTTAACGTCAGTTCACAACGTACCACATCACCCGCTCTGGATTACAGCAACATTGTTGCACATGAAATGCAGAATGCCGGCTGTCCACAGCCACGTTCCACTCACTGCAGAATGCTGGATGACGAGCGCCACATTCCACTCATTCATAAGTAATGGTAGCTTCCAAATGTGTCAGTTAATACTGTTAGTGAATGAAATATAATAAAATATCAACATCTTCTCCATGGCGTAATATTAAATATAGGTAGGTTGCACCACTGGAAGTTAGTTCGCTATTCTCAAACCTGTATATAGGTGTTCCAACACACTCAAACTTCTTTCCCTTCTCCTTTCCAACAGATAATCCTTGATTCATTCTTCTTGAAATTTAGGGCTGCACAATATGTTCTGCTCATCGCCAAGTTTTTAAAGACGAGGCGAAGCTGAATTAAGCAAGAAGAAATGATGTATTGCAGCCCCGAGGATTGCGACCACTTTCCACCAGCGTTTCCTTCAACTGTCAGTTTCTAACCATAGAAGATGAAACACCAAGGTATATGATGTCAGGCTACTGACATCACAATGGATCCAAAAACCGATTGGAGGTATTGCAGAAACCCCCTTTCGGGAGGGTAGAGAGACCTTTTCAATCTAGAAGGAATGGGGTACACTCTACTTAATCAAAGTTACATTATAAATACTATCCCACACCGAACATATTAATTCAGAGGTAAAATGTCAACATCCAATGAAGCACCCTGCTGGGAATGAAAAGAGAAAAAAAGATTTTTTCTTTTTTGTTAGACCCTCAATCACTCTGGTAGTGGCATGCTACATCCTCGGGTCTCATCCTGGTACCTAAAAACCGGGATTGGCTTGACCAGGTTCCAGGGAGCACTTTAGATATTTTTCCTGCTGCGGTGTTAGTTTTGCTTCTTTGGAGTCGGTTGGAGATGTGGGATTGAAAGTAGGTGAATCCACCGGCATGGGTGGATTTATTTTAACAAGCCGTTTTACTATGTTATGTTATGTTCTAAAACAGCTTCTGACTTAAAAGACTAATTGCAACATCAATAACAATATGCATCTATTGTGACCACAGCCAGGTTTTCAAGACTTTCCTAAATAAAAGCAAATCTTTCCTCTTTTCTTTTCTTTAAACATTCAATGTTCCCTAATCTTTCAAAATGGCAGCCAAAAACCCAACATGAGTGGTTGAATTGGCTTTTATCATACTCCACATAAAGTGAGTACAAAATGTTGGCTGCTATGACATCCACAGTCCATATAGAGACATAGCTTGCTTAAATAAAATCTTTCCATTAACATCAATATTATCTCAGCGTGCCAGGAGCCCAAACTGTCTAATTTACTGTTTTAACGCCCGACCTGCGACCTCATGTGCAAAGGTGTTTTGTGGTCACAAATAGCCACATGTATCAACAATTGCAATAGCAATGACCTAATTGTGATTTTCTGCGAATCACAATTAGGTAATTTCTATTACAAATGTATGAAACTCCAAGAGTTTCATATAGCGATTCATAGGGGGTCGCAAATCAACCTACCTCATTATTATTAATGAGGTAGGTTGCAATTTGCGACCCCCTAGGAATCGCTAAAATCATGAGGATGGTTGCCTGCTGAGGTCAGCAGACCACCATGTCCGTGATTGCTTTTAAATAAAGCAAATTTTTTTTTTTTTAAATGCCGCCCCTTTACCTAAAAGGAAAACGGGTTGTGTGTAGAAAAGAAAAATGTTACTACCTACTTTAAGTAGGTAGTAGCATGCAGTTTGGTATTAGGAAGGGACGTCCTAAACACGGCCCATCCTAATATCGAATACGTAATCCATTTTGTGATTCGGTAATAGTTCAACGAATCACAAAATAGGTTTAATACATTAGGAAAGCCTTTTTTCTGGTCGCAAACAGCGAAATGGGCCATTTGCGACCTTAAAAAAGGTACATGCATGTGGCTCAAAGACTGCTATTTTGCAAAATCACTGGGCTTATGACTGCAAACCACCTTTTCAATGTACCAAAGCCCTTTTAAGAGCCAGGAATGTAGTCCTCGCTCATAAATGTGTTTTGTGATCCATTACGAAATGCAAATAGGACGGGCCGCATAAAAACCTTCTCTCCAAAACCCCTCCCCCCACTCCCCTCCTGAAATGTATCAATGGTTTGTGACTGAATTTAAAAAAGGAACAGCAGATCATTTAATGGGCATGACTTGATTTTGAAAAAAATGTTTCCTACTTGAGAGTGCAAATATAGGGATTTACAAACCGGTTAGTGCGTAGATTTCAAATTCCTGGGTTTTGAATGGGAATACTACATCAGGACCATAGGAATTTGGATAGTAAGGTCAAGGTGGTGGTAGCTTGGGTATAGCCTGCTTTAATGTAAAGGTTTTGTTGTGGTCCAGGGATGTCAAAGTGATGAGAAAAACTCACCAAAAAGACGAGATCGGTTCAATTTCTGGAGCACAAACCTGTAATGTAAATCCTGGAGTGGCTGAAAACTTTATCTGAAGAGACAGACTTTAAAAAAAAAAAACCCTCAGCAGTAACCAGTAAACGCTTACAAAATGGTTTGGTTAAGAGTTTGTTTACCATTTAAAATAATGCAGCCGGTGTGTTCACAGCTATAGGTTATTACAGTAAAGAAATCTCAATAGTATATTTCTTTACAATATGGAAATTTTTAGAATAAATGTTAACTATTCTGCATAGTTTGGGAGACCTAATTTTGGCAAGCTTTTTTTCTGGACAAATATATTTGCCTTCAGCCAAGTGTCTCTCAGGTCTCGCATCAGGAAGGGTTGGATGGAAGCAATTGAATTTCTGGAAAACAACCTAATCAAAATAAATGGTAGCCAAAAGGGCACGGCTACCTAGTGGAAATCTCTCATCCATTCTTAGAAACAATAACAGAGATAAATCGAAGCAGAAAGGTATGCAGGAAGGTCTAGACAAAGACAGAAGTGTACCATGGTGTTCAGACAAAATTATGAACTGGTTACGTTTCCACTTTAGTGCCAAACTGCACACGAGATGGCTTAAACCCTTTTGTGCTGGCAAGTAATTAAAGAGAAGGCAGGCAGGTATTTCTATATATACAAAGTATGAGAACAGCAGCATATCATTTGCTGTCTGCATTTATGCTTTTGGCACTGGCAGAAAACAAACACAGACTTCTATTTCTGTTCTAGTGTGTATTATCTTTGAGTCTGTTGCAAAATGCTAAAGTTAGTAAAATCTGGACTAGAAAGCCCGTACTCTGAATGGGAATGTGCGTGTCAATTTAAAGTCAGAATACTTTGTTGAAGTTTGCGTATGTGAGTGTTGATTAGAAGGTATGCCATGCGAGGAATGCCCGCAGCAACCTACCCTGGTGGCAACAAGCTTGGCATCAAGCTTGCATCATGGGACGTTGAGAAACCTTGAAGGTGCTCTCTCTGCCTGGCAGACATAGCTACTGCTCTGCCATATTGGAGCTTTAAAATGTTTCTTTCGCCTCCTTGGGCAGCAAGCAATGAAAAGAACAGGGATTGGTGGAGCTGTTGATGATCTTTTTTGATAGGTTATTTCCTTTAATGAAGATGTCGTGACTACCTTAGGATTGCACCGAATAAAAATGTGCTCTTTAGTACAAACTATTGGACCAATTCGCAGATCGGTGACTTGCTCTTCGAATTCTCCTGACTCGTTCCTGAAGTCCAGGTGTACTACTTGAATTCAGGAGTAAGTGTGAAGTACTACGGGAGTAAGTCACACCTGCTAACACAAACATCTTTCTAAATTGGCGCAAAGTGTTCCAGAAGACCTAAATCTATGATGATAATCGATACTACAAAAAGGTGGTAATCGTTGTCTTCTGTGCCACAAGTGCCATCGCGTCAGCAGATGTGCTTCAGTGCACCTTATGTAATAGCCTACTTTATATTTTTGAGCATTGATCATTTGACTTCCAGTCCGTCATGGTCATTAGCTGGGTCTGGTGGCTCAGTGGACTAAAGCAGCCACTACAGGGTCTGGTGTTCGACCTTAAGATCACAGGTTCAAATCCCAGCAGGTCCACTCAGCCTTTCATCCATCTGAGGTCAATAAAATGAGTACCGTTGGGTAACAATAAACATCTGTTATTCAGCACCAGGACACCTACGGCTAATCGTGCGCTTTACAAATGCACCTGTTATGTTATACAGTGGTCTTCTAGAGTATACACATCAATCACAGGTTCATAGAAACATCCAGAATATTAACAGCTTTTTGAATGTCCGTGCAGCATAAATAATTATCTGAGTGAAGGTGGGCTGCTCAATAATTTGTTAAAAGAACATATGATGGAGTTTATTTCATTAACTTGAGTTATGATTCCATATCCATTTTATATCAATGGAAACTCTTGCCATATGTTGCACGTACTGCTGCACTATATTGGGATGACCATATCAAGAGAAACCACTTAAAGGGGCTGCCTCGACTCCCTGATAACTGTTAACAGTGCTGTAAACATTCCTGGTCCTAGGATATTAATGACCACTCTCGCCATGCGCCCAAATATCTTCTTAATTGTTTTATAGCAAATTAGCTGTTGTGTTAGGATTTGTAAATGTCTGAATACAAGTGAAAGTCCCTGTTTCCACCATAGATACTTAGATATTACATATATAGTTTAATTGCCCTCCCCTGTGTGTGACACCTTATTTTCACAGGTGCTTGTATTTATGTGGAACTTCATAGTGGGGGCTAGCCTTTTAACGTTTTGCCTAAAGCGCACATGCTCTGTCAGTGAAAGCTATTCTTAAAAACAAAATCTTAAAAGGGGCTTTGAGTCCGCCCATTACTTACCTTTACTTACCATCGTCTCTCTAATTTCTTTGCTTACCATTGGTCAGTGCCTCCTTTTTGCCTCCAGCTTTCTCCAGGGCTGTGAGTCTTCATTGATGCCGTGGAGCATGGACAAAGTACAGCTTCCTGTGCCCAGTGTCCTTCCACTGGCAGCAAGCTCCTTCAGGGACTCTTTTTTTACTTTTTGACATCCACTTTTATTGAGTTCATGTCGAAAAGGACCTCTCTATCATCCCGCTCTTGTTTCCCCCACCCCAGCCCTCTATTGTTTTTCCCCCACCCCAGCTCTTCTCCTGCTGCTGTCCGATCTTCTGAGTCCCCTCCCCCCCCCCCCCCCCCATACTTGCACACTGTGTTTTTTACGTGTTACACAGCGGCACGGGCTGCTGTGCAACATGGCTTAAAAAAAAAAAGTGCAAGGCAATGTCAACGCTGGATGCATCCTAGCGCTTTAAAAAAAAACTTTAAGCAATGTTGCACAGCAGCTCCCTCGCGCTGCTGTGTAACATGTAAACAAACATCAACCAGATTTCACATAGGTGAAACCTATTGATGTTGCCAGTGCTTGTTCTGATTGCCCCCAATATTAGTTGTAAGAACAAAGAGGTAGAGGAAAATAGTAATTACATCAGGATCACAAGCTAAGTGGTGAAGCCCAGGTTAGAACTTATGCTTGGTTCCGCATCTAATAGTTTGGTCACTAGACGACCCTGCGTGGGCTGAGCAAAATGTTCCCAGATTCGGGGGACGTATGCCCCAGATGCCACAATCAGCCGGCGGGGCTACTACAAATGATTTGGGCATGCACAAAGTTGATACCCTTCTGGGAGACGGTCTACACACTCCTTAATGAAGTGACACCAGGTATAGGCAACAACACAGTGGAATTGGGTATACTGGGGCTTTGTAAAATACGCAAATCTCAGAAGACACAGTATAGATTTGCTAAACTGGTACTTATATTGGCGAAACGTTCAATCACTATGAGATGGAAATCCGCACAATCACCGGCAGTGTTGACATGGCACAATGAAGTGGTGGGATGGGGGAGGGCGGAAGGCATGGCGATACGCAGAGAAGAAAACCGAGGTTTAGGGAAAGTTCCGATATCATTGGAGTGGAATGCACTGGTAGAACAATTTGTGACTCTTGAATCTTCCTTACACTGAATAATTACAATGGCATGACTAACCACACATAATATGGGCATACTGTGCAGCAGACCCCTCTGTTGCTCCCTGAGTATATAGTATAACAAAAAATCAGATACCCAAACTAGGAGGCTATGTTTGGAATCTTGGAAGGTGTAAACCTTTACGGTGAAACTTGATTTGAATCTGGGAGGGGCGGGTGTTCAGTTCTTATTAACAAATTAATGTTTAAGCACTGGGAGGGCTGTGCTACATTAACATGTATACTCTCTATATGTAATATCCGCGGCTATACCTTTGTTCAGAAATGTTCGTAATTGATTGAGTATCCAGCCTTTGCAATACCTTATGTTATCCTTTCTATGCTTTAAACCAATAAAATGTGTTAAAAAAAATAGTTTGGGTTTAATGAGGGGGAGGAGCCTAGCGCGCAACCAAGATGGCCGCGTAGGTGCGAGGCTCCCGAGGACCTCCGCGACCTCCTGAATTAATCCTGGCGATATCCTGTCCTTGTTGAGGGGACTGTGTCGGTGAACCCGAGCTGAGGCGCCGCCCGTTCTTTGGGCTCGAATCGGACCCCGAATACCGGTGGGAGCATCGATTGAAGGTTGCGGCCTTCTCCTCGCCGGCCCCCCGGATTGGAGTAGTGGGGCGATCCGGGGTCGAAGTGAATAACAACGGCGAGCGGGGCTGAGCGACTCGCATACCCCGCACTTTCACTTTCGCTTTCGCGCCCTCCTTGCCTCAGGCGGGGTCGGGCTGCGGAGCGGGGTGCGGTGGTGTTGCCCGGCTGACCCGCCGGCGGTGGGTTGACCCGCTGCCCGGTGGTCGCCCCCGTCCCCCCCCCTGACACCCGTGATCTGGTGTGGCGGCCCGTTTGGAGATCTTGGCACGACGGTGTAAGGGCCAGCATGTCCACCAAACAAGATGGCGACCGGGCGAAGATGAAGACAACCCGCCGTGGCACGGCGCACCAGGCCAATAGTATGGATCGCTATACGCTCCAGAAGGGTTCTCCGGAGACAGCGCGGTCCTCCCTGGTGGGCCCGACGGAGGCACCTGCCCAACCGGTGGATCTGACCCTCCGGGACGTCATGGGCGCCATCGCAGAGATGAAGGCCTCGGTGGACCAGCGTTTCGATACCTTGGCGGCAAAAATTGACTCGGTCCTGGTGGATGTGGGCCTTGTGAGGGCAGACTTGTCAAAAACGAACGACCGAGTTGACTCCCTGGCCCACACCACAACGAGCCTCACGACGGACGTGGTGGCCCTCCAGAAGGAGGTGCGCCGGCTTGGCCAGGCGAGCGCCCTGATGGACCGGCGACTGGAGGATTCCGAGGGTCGGGCCCGGAGGAACAATGTTCGCATTATTGGTGTGCCGGAGGGCCGAGAGGCGGAGGCGGCAGATCTCTTTGTGGAAGACTTGATCCTGACCCATCTCCAGCCCCGGGGGCTGAGTAAGCTTTTTGCGGTGGAGCGTGCCCACCGGGTCCCTGGGGGCCGCCCTAAGACCGGTGCCCCGCCGCGGCCTATTATTGCCCGGATTTTTAATTTCCGGGACAGAGACGCCATCCTCCAGACCTCCAGGCAACAGGGACCGGTCAGGCTGGACAACATGGATGTACACTTCTACCCAGACTTTACTCCGGCGGTCCAGAAGCAGCGACAGAGCTTTCTCGGTATTAAACGTCGCCTAAGGGACCTAAACCTTAAGTACTCCATGCTCTTTCCGGCTAAGCTGAGGGTGGAGGTGGATGGCCGTACGCACTTCTTCGACCGGCCAGAGGCGGCTGGGGACTGGTTAGATACTTTGCCTGGAGATCGGGGTGGGGGGGGCGCGGCTGGCGGGGAGGGCCCGCCGGATCAGAATTGAGGGGTGACTGTATAGGCCTTGCTCGGGATATTACTCCTTTACCATATATTGCTTTCGTATGTTCCCCTCCCATGGAGGTCGGGTGGGGTCTGCTGGGGGCTTCCCTCCTCCTCTGGGGGACTAGTTAGTACTTAGCTATGGGGCGACAGGCACACTGCACTTTGGGGGGGCTGTCTGGGCTCATGCAGGGGTGCAGGGAGGGGGGAGTTCTGTTGGGACCGGGGGGTGGGGGGGGTGTGTTGTTTGTTAACACCGCAAGGCAAACCCGCAACTGTTCTGTTGTTTTTAAGATGCTCGGTGGGGGGCGACCGATTGTTTTGACGTATCATGGGGGGTAGGGATTTGATTGTGTTGTCATGGAATGTTAACGGCCTGGGGGATAGGATTAAACGTGGTGTGGTCCTGCAGTATTTAAAACGTATTTCACCAGATGTTGTCTTCCTGCAGGAGACACACCTTATAGGTAACACCTTTCATGCAATGAATCGGCGGGGATATCGTTTGGCGGCCCACTCCGGCTTCACTTCGGGCTCGCGGGGGGTGGGTATTATGGTCAAGAACTCGCTCCCGTTGGAGATTGACGAGGTGCGCCATGATGAGAGGGGACGTTACACTGTTCTGGTGGGACGAATGGAGGGTAGAGTGTTTATCTTTATATCAGTGTACGTCCCGCCTGGGTTACAAGCCACTACATTTGCGGACCTGGGGCGCCTCCTTCTGGACCTTCCGGGTGGCCTGTTGGTGGTTGGAGGGGACTTTAACGCGGTTGCCTCTGGGTCTATGGATCGCCATCCCCCTAGGGACCTCCCCCGGGCACAGGCGTGGCTGCCCGGCCTTTTAGACACGCTGGGCCTGGTGGATTGCTGGCGCTTAAAGCATCCCATATTGCAACAGTACACCTTCCACTCGGGGGCCCATGGTAGCCTCTCGCGGCTTGATTACATCCTTGTCCCGGCGGCCCATGCAGGGAGGGTGGGGGAGGTGCGCCATTTGGCACGGGGTATCTCAGACCACTCCCCATTGTTGTTGCATTTCGATGTCTTCCCGAGGGGGGATGGCAGAGTGGCCCCGATCAATGCATGGTATTTGCGCGACCCCACCATTCGTGCCGACTTGATCAAATCCTTACAGCGCTATTTCGATGAGAATGTGGGGTCGGTCCCGTCTGCCATCTCCCTGTGGGAGGCTTTCAAGGTGGTTCTTAGAGGGGAGGCCCTCTCCTTTATTTCCAATGCCCGGCGGCGCGAGCGGGAGGAGGTGACCCGGGTTGAGGCCGAGATTGCAGAACTGGAGGGTGACCTGGGGAGCGGGGTAACAGACGCCAAGTTGCATGTGTTGCATTTAAAGCAGGCGGCCTATCGGGCCCTCGTCACGGAGGCGGCCAGGGGCCTCAGTAGAGAGCAGCAGGGGCGATTGTATGATGTGGGTGACAAGGCTGGCAAATTGATTGCGTGGTTGGACAAGAGGGAGAGAGCGAGCCGCGTGGTGCCTTTGATTGAGAGTGTGGATGGTGTGTGCGTCACTGAGCCGGAAGCCATTGTCTCCTGCTTCGCGGATTATTTCCGCGAAGTCTACTCCCCGGTTTCTCCCTGCTCGGAGGAAGATTCCCATGCCTTGCTTCGGGACATCGCGCTGCCCTCCCTTACGGTGGAGGACAGGGATTCGCTGGACGCCCCTCCCACCTCGGGCGAAATTGCCTCGGCTATTCGCTCGGTTGCATCCGGCAAGGCCATGGGCCCCAATGGTATCCCCATCGAGCTATACAAGCTACGCCCGGATGTACTAGCGCCCCACCTGCGCGCGATGTTCCTGGCGGCCCACTCGCAGGGTTCCCTCCCGCCGGACCAGCGTCTGGCCACAATCGTGGTGATCCACAAGGAGGGGAAGCCCCGTGAACGGGTCACATCCTATAGGCCGATTTCGCTTTTGAACGCGGAGCCCAAAATCCTCGCCAAGGTGTTGGCCAACCGGTTGGTTGGCGTGGTGGGCGATTTGGTCCACCAAGACCAATCGGGCTTTATACCACACCGCAACACGGCGCTTAATCTGCGGCGCTTGCACGGGGTGCTCGCGCGTGTCCCATTTGTGCGGGAGCCGGCCATCTTGGCGTCCTTGGACGCCACCATGGCGTTTGATACGCTCGAATGGCCATATATTTGGGCGATGCTGGCGAAGTTTGGGTTCGGCCCGGGTTTCGTCAGCTGGGTCAAATTGCTATATTCGGGCCCGTTGGCGCAGGTGGTGGTGAATGGGCGAGTATCTGCCCCATTCGCGCTGGGGCGGGGCACGCGACAGGGTTGTCCCCTGTCGCCTCTCCTGTTCGCCCTGGCCATGGAGCCCCTGGCGGAGTGGCTGCGGTGGCACCCTTCTATCCGTGGTCTCCGCTGGACCCCCGAGCATGAGGACCGCGTGTCTCTCTATGCTGACGATATCCTTTTGTATCTTGCCTCCCCGCGCAAGTCACTGATCGTCCTGGTTGATGTTTTGCGCTCCTTCGGTCGCAACTCAGGCCTGGTCATCAACTGGGCGAAATCCTGTGTCTATGTGCTCTCCGGGGAGGCTCCGGTCCTGCCACGGGACTGTCCGATCCAGATTGCCTCCCAGGGTTTCCGGTACCTGGGTATATATATCACTCTCGACCCGGAGGCCCGCTATGAGCGGAACTTGCTGCCCCCCCTCCAGCGTCTGAGGGAGGACGTGGTGCGCTGGCGGCGTCTGCCGCTCTCGCCGCTCGGTCGAGCGGCCTTATTTAAAATGATGTCCCTGCCGCGCTTCCTCTACGCCCTCCAGAATACCATGGACTTGGTCCCGGCACGCTACTTTCGCGAGGTGGAGGGCCTCCAGCGGCGCCTGTTCTGGGACGGGAGGCCGCGTATTGCTCTGGCTAAATTGACGCTCCCGTGGTACGACGGAGGGGTCGCCCTCCCGGACATCAAACGGTATTACTGGGCCTCCCAACTAGCTGCAATTAATCATGGCCTTTACGGGCCCGCCTTGAACCCGGCATTCGAGATGGACAGGACGCTTCTGCCCGGTGGCGATTATAATCGAGCGCTCTACTCTGGCGCGCCCGACTCCCGTTTGACGGGACCGACGCGTGTCATGGTGCGTGTCTGGCACGCGGCTAATGCAGCTATGGGGTGGAAGGACCGTTTGACCCGAGCGTCTCCGCTGTATGCATCTGAGAGGTTGGGCTCCCTGTGGACGTCGAAGGGCTTCGAGAAGTGGGACACGATCGGAATCAGCACGGTGGGAGATCTCTGGACGAGTGGGGGATTCAAAACTTTTGAGACGCTGCAGGCGGAGTTTCAGCTGCAGGGCAGTGAGTACTTTCGGTACCTACAGGTCCGCCATGCGCTGGGCTCCGTCTTCCCGGATGTTGCATCCATTCCGGAGTCTTCCCCCCTGGAGGACAGAGTGCTAGATGGCCATGTCCCGGACAGCACGATCTCCCTCATATACAAAAAATTGATTAACGATAGATCGTGTCTGCTGACTAGTCTCCGCGAGGCTTGGGTTGCCGACGGGCTGGAGCTGGACGACGAGGATTGGATTTCCGCGGTGGCCTCTCCGAAAGAGGTGGCCATCCCGGCTCGCCTTCGTTTCGTCCAGCTCAAGATCCTTCACCGGGTCTACGTGACGGGGCCAAGGCTTTTACGTATGGGTTTTGCTGGTGATGGAATGTGTAAGCGTGGCTGTGGTGCGTTGGCGACTTTCATGCATATACTGTGGGAGTGCCCGAAGGTGGAGCGATTCTGGCGTGGTGTGCATGAGGTTCTACGAATGGTTACGCGTGTCACGCTGCTGCCTGAAGCGAGGAGATGCTTGCTGAATGTCTGGGAACCAAATGACTACTCGGTCCCGCAGGCGCGGTGGGTGACTCTGGGATACATGATAGCCAAGCGTGATATTGCCCAATTGTGGGGATCCCAGAGGCCCCCTGCGGTGTCGGCCTGGAAAGAGCATATGGATTGGTGTATGTTTCGTGAAAAGGTGGTGTATGTGGCGAGGGGTAAGCCTGGGGCGTGGATGAAACTCTGGGGCCCCTGGAACGCCTACCGCGGGGGTATTTGTGAGCCGCCGCTGCTACCGGCGGCCTCGCCGGCTCCGTCTCCTTAGATGGCGCCCCTCCCTTGGCCGCGGGCGCGCGGTCCCCCAGTCCCTGATCTACTCCCGTCCCCCTCTTCAGAATTTTGCTGCTGGTGTGGATCCCCCACTTATGGAGCACGTGTTGTCACTTTGGATCGAGGGTTGCCTTGCGGTTGTGGTTTGTTTATGTTGTTTTGTATTTAGAAAATGGAACCGTACTGTGGGCATGGAGCTTGGAGACCTGCACCATCGATCACTCCTGTTTTCCTACCGTGCACCGCTGAGAAAATTTTTTGCTGTATGTATGTAATATGCTTTTGATGCTCTAGCGGCCGGCCGGGTGGTTGTAGGCCCATACCTGTAACTTCTATAAACTGCAATAAACGGTTTAAAAAAAAAAAAAAAAAAAAAAAAATAGTTTGGTCACTAGACGATAAGCCCTTCCTAGGATGGAATATTTGTTCCTTGCGTAGTATTGGTGACTCAGTTATCACGTCTACTTCTCGTCTTTCCTGAACCCAAAATTCAAGGTAAATGTTCTGCTACCATTCTTCTTATTCCTGCTTCTAATATCTTTTACTGAACAGTAATAATCCGGAAAACAAGACATTATCATAGGGATGAACTGTAAGCCCCTCTCAGATTAATAACACTCAGCCATGGTCCTTTGGGCATTATTGTTTGCGAGAATGACCCACTTCCTTAGTGTCCCTAAAACATAACCTGTGGCATGAAGTAGTAGGGCTATTTCTATTCTAGACTGACATCACAGAATCCTTTCCTCCAACCAGATGTTCTTCTTGAGAACAACTTATAAATTCCACCACTGGCATGATATTGTGATACAGCTAGTGCCTCGCTTTGGCAACATTTACCAGCCATAGACATTAATGTGATGTGTCTGATAAGCAGCAGACCTGCTTGATTCACATTTGTTCCCATTGGTGGTATAGCTTTTGAATGTGGATGGTTTTTTAGACAAAGACTACTCACAGAAAAAAAAAGTATGTGAATTGGGCCCATAGTTCTTATTAGTACCATGAAAACCTTTCATTGGTTAAGACTTGAATAGCATGATTTTTGCAGGCCTTCAGGGTATGTGAAAAATACATCAACTGTGAAACTGTTGAGTTATTTTTGCACACATGAATGTTGTTTTGGCGACGTTTTTGCACTGAAGTAATAATAAACTTTAAAGCACAGAGTAAGTAATGGAAAATTATGGCAGCCACAAAGGACCACCCCTCCTTATTTTGAAGAGAGGCGTGAACATTCAATGACATGTACCTATTTTGGCAAAACAGAAAATGAGGTGCAATACACAATAGCATGTCGCATTAATAGTATGCTTTCATGTGATAGCTGAGTGACCGAGAGGCTGCACTGTTCAATGTGATGAATACAACTGAATAAATGTTTCCACAAGAGTTTTTGAACACCAAAGATGTTTAATTAGTAAACTGCAAGACATCTTGTTCTACCTCCACATATACCAATATGGTGGCCTCCCCAGGGAAACCAATAACAAACCTGACACAAATATTAAAACCAGCTGCACTCTACAGAGACCACAACTTGAATGGGGTTATGATGGTAAGGGGTTGTGGGGGCGTGTAGGATGGCAGTCCATACTGACCTGGAAATAGCCCTCTAGCCCGCAGCTTACCAGAGAAATGCCAGAGGCACCAACTGGCTACCCCACACCTGTGACTTCCCCATTCAACTCTGAGTCAGGCACAACTAGATGTGACATTCATAGTATGCCTGGTCCTTGGAGCATCACACAGCAGAGTACAGATGGTGTCTAGTCGCTCGGCCCAAATGTAAATATAAATGCATGTTCTAAGAACGTTGATATAAATGTTTTGCCATAGTCACAGTTTCTCTAAGACAGTGATTTGTACTATCTTGAACGATCTTGAGCTAGTGATTTGAACAATCTTTTTTTTTTAAACCTTTTTTTTAGCATTTTCAAGCAAGTTAGCTTTGCAGCGGTAGTAATAGGAACCACAGTGTACAACAGGGATGTATAGGAAAAATTCCCAATAGTGCAATAGTAACTCTCATCCATTGCCATAAGAGGAACAAACAAACGTACAACAGCACAAGTTAGACACGCTCCGTCCCCCCATGCGTGAGTTCCAGGCAGCAAGGGGTGACTACTTGGAGCCATCACTTTCACCACTGTTTGGATCAGAATCCGGGGCTAAGAACATGCTAGCCAGTTCCCACCACACAAGGATATCGAACCCACTTTATCATCCTTCCTGCTAAGTTTAATTTGAACCTCATCCGCTGGCACCCATTTAGCCACATCCCTATGCCAACAGATTATCTCCGGGACACATTGTCCTATCCAAGTGATGGCCACCCTACGTCTATCTAGAACCCGCGCCAGCTGTAAGAATTTGTATGGCATTTTGCAACTTTTAGCCCTCCTGATGTCCCCAACAAGCAGCACTGTGGAGTTAGCATGGCCCTTAGTGAAGTGGTACCCAGGAGTTCACCCACCACCAAACCTGAAAATCCTGTACTGCGCAGCAGCCCCAGATAGGTGAAGAAAGTCCACCCCCCGAATCCCACACCAGGGGCAGTTGCCAGACCAGGACTGAGATATTTGCCAAAGAGTCAAGAGGGTCTGGTAAGTGCGATGCAAAAAGTTATAATGAACCAGCTTAAAGCAGCCATTGCTCAATATAGTCTGTGTGAGAGTACATACTTGAGCCTAGTCCGAGGGCTTAATGGGAGCCCTAAAGTTCCCCTCCCAAGCCGTCCGAGTCAGCACCCAGCCGCCAACTGCCTCTACCCTCAGGGCTTTATATTGCAATGATGTCAAATGCCTACCCGACCCGCATGAGAAAAGGGTTCCTAAAGTGTTAGTCGCCGTTGGCGCCACTGGAAAGGTGGTCTATGTCTGTCTGGCCTTCTCTGCCAAGCCAGCGTTAATGCATAAATAGGACCCAGCCCTAGTGCAAACTCCACCCATGCATCTTTGAAATAGACAGTGTTCATAGGGGTACAAGTCCCCCAGCAGCTCACAGCACCCTTCTCTTCATGCCTGGAAAGACATAGTCGAACTGCCTCACCACATAAGGCACGCATTCTGGGGCCCCAGTGGCCTCCAGCAATAACTCTGGGAGCAGCTCAAAATCGACCACCCCAGCCAAAATGTGCTTCTCCCAACTGTCTCCAGTCTCCAGCCAGCTCGCCGCTTGTTGCATGTGCGCAGCATAATAATAGAATTCAAGCGACAGCACCTCCAGTGCAACCTCCTGGTATCACCTGGTCACCATGGCCAAGGCCACCCTGCTTCACTTACCAGACCAAATAAGGGAAACAAGGATTGTGTCTAGTTGTCTGAACATGCTAGCGGGAAGTGGGGATTTGAACATTCTTGAATAATCTTTGACCAAAATTAATTCATGTTTCCAGCGTCATGCCCAAAAATCCTATTATTCAAAGGTGCTTTTGTAAGGTTCCATGGGCTACATCAACTGATATTTTGGACACCTGCCTACACAATTAAGTGATTGAAGAAAAGGGACACTGGAAACCTCCTTGTGTCAGATAAGAGCAAGGGTATCTGGAGAAGAGGAGCTTTCAGAAAGTCTTAATTTTGAAAGATTAAAGTGCCTTCTCACACCAATTCCCCAAATGTGCTACATAGTTGCTGATGTTGCCCCATCATCTCTTCCACTACTGAGAGGTTTTGATGAAAGCTCTGACGGATCATTTGCACAATGACTATCACCAGTACCGGCTGGTAAAAAAAATTAGGAGAGGGCAATCAAGTCGTACAACTGATTGTAGACAGGTTGAGAGACCGAAGGCCCTTGTGTAACACTGACAGTACTCTGGGAGACAGAAGACAACGCATTTATTCAGAAGGCAAGAGCTCAACATCACCACTATCAAAAAAGCTACTAATGTGGAAATGAAAAAAAACAAAATTATGCCATACAAGAGACACATTGAATGTAAAGAGAGCCCCTGATTAGTTGGCTCTTTTCAGTATTACTGTCCAAGCAGATAAAGGTAAGTATTTCCTCTGCGGACCGTAATGGCCGGAAGTTACTCATTCCCATTATTTAAAGCAAAATTGTCAAAATGCTGTGGCAGTAGGGTTTTAGCCCATGTCCACAGCCTTGTCTGCACACAAAGGCCTGTTGCACACAGTTAAGCACCTTCCTCTGTCAACACGTACCTCTCGGTCTTAACCAATTTTACAAAATTAGCAAAAAATGTCTTTACTGATCCTATCATGCTCCCCTATATTCTCAGTCATGGGTATTCAACTCCACTCCTTTCAGAGGTGTGAAAAAGACTCTTATCACTGGAAACAAGAAGTAGGGCAAGGACAAAATGAGCTGGATCTTGTACCTTGAGAAAGGATAAGGGGACACTCTCTGAGGCTCTCATTTGCTGGGCAGGACTTCAAAGCCAATACTGCCAGACTGCTCCAGAAGGAATGGCCGGCCTACAAATTAGTGGCAAAAGGCACATAGCACAGGACGCTTTCAGAGGCGCATCGCACGTTGGCTGGACAGGACTTCAAATTGCATTCAGCTGCGCTGCTTCAGGGGCCGGGCTGGCAAATTGGTGGCAAAGGGCCCACAGAGCAGGACGTGCCCAGATGAGTGCCCTGGCAAAGCTTGGGTCAAGAGCAGAACCAACTGTGCCCATCTGTAGATGGACAAGGCTGGGCTGGACCAGCTTCCTTGGTTTTAGGTTTTAAGAACCCCAACTCTATAGGTGAGCAGCATTTTTTTCTAATCTTCAGGTATCGGTTGGAAGTATATCTCTGCAACTTATTTAGTCATTTACTCTTATGACTGAGTAACTGGTTGGGTGTGCATATATTGTGGTAAATTGTCTCTCATAGCACATTCAAAGAGATTCTCTTGTATCTAACCTGGTGTCATGGGAGGAATCCACTGCATGCTTCTGCCTCTTTTCTTATTGTCAGAAAGAAAATGGTGTCGCTTTCAGGCAGTAATCAGCCTTGCCAACTCTCATGGTGCTGCCTTGTGATGTGCAGAATTGTCACTCTACATTCAAAGATAAGCTGGAAACCAATAGACAGAGTAGGTTTCCAGCTCTTGCGTAGAAGTTGTTCACTCTTACAGTGCATTGCAATTTGTGACCCTCGTACCCACCTGTTCAAATTGGAGGGAGCCTCAGATGGCTGTTTTCTTGGGGATTAAGGAGTAGGTTGGCCATTGGTTGAGACAGTGGCACCCCTAACTAGGGCCTCACAACTCTGCTCTGTGTAAATCATATCTAGGTTGGCAGGTCAGGTCACCCCTCTGTCTCCCACTTATCAGCAGTATCATTTTGAGAAAGGAAGCTCCACTTTGAAAATTCACATGTATCCTTTTTCCTGGTGCACATCTTCTCCTGCCTCCATATTTATGGACAATATATTTGACAGTTCATAGGAATTAAAGCAATGAGCTGTGAATTGATCACACAGTGGTGAACATCTTCTAAGCCACTGCATGGTTACGCCGTCAACACAAACTAATTTAAAAAGAAAACATCATTTGCAACTTCTTTCTGTTAATAACTTTCCATAACTCAAATCGAGTTGATTTCATGACTTTCTAAATTTAAATTGAACCACAATGCTTCCTGGATTGTTGACAAATCACATAATGCTTTGACATAAATACTTAATTGTTTTCAGAGCTTTCTAAGTTTACACTCCTCCTCAAAAATGTCACCATTTTAAGACAAATTCTGCATCTCTAAAAACAAGAATTAGCAAAGCCAATAGGTTTTGCATAAGGGTGAGATATTGTCTTGACATCAAATTTCAGACAAATCATGTTGCTGCGTTAATTACTGTACCAGTGCTCCTTATATCCTAGCCACAATGATAAGCCACCAAGAAATGCAAATAACAGCATAAAGATAATCCTTTCTCTTGGCTATTATTCATTTCAAAAGTGTTAGCCAACAATATTGGCTGCAAAGAAACAGATCTCGCTAGACTGAACATCTCATATAAATCAACACTGTGATGACGATTATTGATCCCTCCCTCCCCTCCTAACAACAAGTAGATAGCAACATTACAGACACAACATGATTAAATGAATTCAACAGACATGCCCTACACAGACACCACATGGACACAGCATCACCATGCACAGATTAGTGCTAACACCTGGACAACAGGCATTCTTCCAACAAAAGAAATTCATAAGCAAATGATGAAGCCCACCTGCCACTCCTCTCACACACACAAATTGCACACTCAATTTATTAATGAATATGATACTGCCACAGAATCATCTAATTTGAAGTTGAACTCAATGCGCAACATTCAGATCCAGTCATCACACAGTCTTATAGATATACCAGAGCATAATGTTCAAAACACTTCATGATATGACTCTGATGATGGTTTATGAGAAAACCTCGGAACCATGTGGAGACACGCATCACAGGTGACCCGCAGAACTCCAGCGCCAAACTAATTAATTTGCATTGCACAAATGTTGATAATGTACCATACCTGATCTAATGAAAGTCTCTTCATATATTGAGTCCTTCAGCACTGTTTATAGGAAGGGTATTTGCCTTTACTTCATTTTTATTGTTATGCTTTGTAATTTCAGGGTTTATAGAGGAAGTTGATGCAGTAGTTGGTAAGCGTCCACTTTTTGAAAGCCGAAGAACTAACCATAGTGTCCTTGAGATAGGAGTGTGTCGTAAAATGTATTATTATTGTGGGTTGAAAATTGTCCTCCTCAAAGAATAAGGCCACCACCTGCCAGATGTCACACACATTAAATAAAATAAACCTGTGCTCAATCCCTGATAGCAGGCTTAAATCAAAGGCAATGTGTAAAGTATTTAAGCAGTGCATACACAGTATAAAAGACCACACAAAACACAATAAAGCTTCACTACTAATTGTAAAATAAAGAAAAATATTTTATGCGTAAATTAAGACCAAAACAACACAAATCCAATAAGGAGAGCCAGAGATATGATTTTTTAAACATTTAATTGAAAATAGAGCCAAAAAGCACCAATGGCAGTCTATGGAAGAGTAAGAGTAAGACCGGAACCCAGACACTGGATTGGTTCTGGTGCAAGTCTGGAAGTTAACAGAAATACTACATCTCGTCATACCATTGTACCGCAGCACTATGACACAGCCAGCACTGACCCCGAAGGGCAGTGATCTGTTCTCTTAGTATGGGATTATTCTATGCCTTCACAAAAAAACTGTTTAGTTATCTTACATCTGAGCAGACATTCGCCATGTTGGCCCCACATGAGTGGTGCCAAAAAGCCATGCAGAGGAGGGAGCGCACTGTAGCATCTTGAAAACCATTGGCAGGAGTTTTTGGGCACCTTTTTCCCTGCAGGGGAGGAGGGGGCAAGAAATGAAGGGGAGTGGGTAGGATCTGGATGGGGCAATCAACAATGGGGTAGAACGATGACAGATCAGACAATCAACAACCCTGTAGGTGGGTGGGTGGGGCAGGGCAAGGAACAATGCCGGAGGGGGAAAGAAGAATGGTGTGCAAGTAACATTTTAAAAACTGGAAGGACTGTGGACAAGGAAATCACTACTTGGACCATGCTCCAGGATAAGGACGAACACTCAAAGAGGAAGGAATGCTGGCAAACAGAGAAAAGAAATTAGAGTGACAATGAAGCCAACCAATGGTAAGCAATGGGTGGAATCTAAGCCCCCTATAACTAAACAAAATATCTCGATAGCGACAGCACATGCACTCTCTCTGGAGAGACCTAAAGTATAGGGTGAAGGAGGGAGGAAGGGGGCAAACTGTTAAAGAGACACAGGTGCCTGAAAAACATCAGGGATATGTTCTCCCTGAGGGGAATCAGCCTTTTCAATGCAGCCTTTACCAGACAGTACCTTTTCCACTAAGGTAAGTATTTGCACCTTTACCACACAGTACTTTACCATGCAGGTATTTTTAGGCCGAGCATTCGAGACCTCTTGTATATACTTTAGTATATACTTATATGTGTATGTCCTATGTGGGCTCTGGAGATCAGCCCTAGGACTTTTCTGCTTACGCTTAGGGACTTTTTTTTCTGTTTAATGACCTCTATTTAACTGTCTTGATGGAAAACGACCAGTAGAGGTCAGTAAAATACCAGAATAGTTTTCTGCTTGTTCAACTGCCTCTATTTAACTGTCTTGATAGAAATCGACCAGTAGAGGTCAGTAAAATACCAGAATTGCTTTCTGCTAAGGGACTTTTTTTTCTTTCTGGCAAATGCCTCTATTTAACTTTCTTGATATAAAACGACCAGTAGAGGTCAGTAAAATACCTGAATCACTTTAGCATTCTCCAGATTCCAGTCCATAGAAATTGTCTTCCACGAGCCCCGTAGACAATAATATTTTTTTCAAATTTTGTATTTTCAGTGATATGACCATCGAAGGCCCTGATTTTATATTAAAAACAGAGCTTTGGACTATACCATTTCCAGCTGAAAGACAATATTTCTCTCCATGTGTTCCCATACCTGGCATGTCACGCAGTTTGGTGCTTACTTTCCCTCCATGTTAAAGAACAGTAGATGTTTCTGCACCCAGACTAATGTGCTGCATAGCTGAATTCATATAAGGTCCCAAAGGCGAGACCAATTGCATTTCAAATGCTTGTTTTATGAGTGTACTGTTTATGCTGTTTTATTAAAAAAGTGATCTTAGAGATGGGTAGAGGTAAAGAGAGGTAAGTATGACTTTAGTTTTCAGGGGTGGGTAGAGGTAAAAGGAAGTGAGGGCGACTTGAGGATTCAGTGGTGGGTAGAGGGAAAGGAATGAAATGAAATGAAAATTGGTTTTTATACAGCACGTGTTTGCCTTGGCGTCTTAGCGCTTACTGCCATTACATCTGGATCAGATCAACTTACGATTTTGTAGGGATACCTGTGAATAGCCATGTTTTTAGTCCCTCTCTGAATTGTAGTAGATCGTTTTGCATTCTAAGATGCGGCGGCATAGTGTTCCAAACTTTAGGAGCCAGGTGCCGAAAACTTCTGCTCCCCCACTTCAGAGTCTTTACTTGTGGCACCACAAGCAGGTGGGCTGACGCAGAGCGTAAACTTCTCAAAGGGGTATACCATTTACAGTATTGACCTATCTTTGTCGGTCCTAGCCTGTGCAAGCTCTTATGTAACATGCACATTGATTTAAACTGAATCCTCGCGGTTATGGGCAGCCAGTGTAGCTGTTCACGCGTAATTTGACTAATAGGGCTGAATTTAGGTAGATCCAGTAACAGCCTGGCAGCAACATTCTGCAGAGTCTGGAGCTTTTGGATTACATTTTTCTTGGCTCCAATGTAGAGTGAATTACAATAGTCAATTTTTGACAGGATCAGTGCTGTTACAACCATTTTTCTCAACGGCATGGGAATAAACTGAAGGACTTTTCTAAGGATTTTAATTGTGTGAAAGCAGGAGGAGGTTATACTATTTACCTGGTCAATGAGGGAGAGTTGGTCGTCAATGAGAATTCCAAGGTTTTTTACCTTCTTTATTGGCTGGGGGCAGAGTCCTGCTGCTTCCGGCCACCAATTTGAATTCCAAAGAGACATGTCTCCTCCAAACGTAACTACCTCCGTCTTCCCGGAATTCAATTTCAGGCAGTTATTTTGCATCCAGCAAATGATCTGACTCATACAAAACTTAAAACGCTCAGCCACAGTCTCTGTTGTGGCTAAAGAGATGATAATTTGTGTGTCATCAGCATAGCAAACAGCCTTAAAGCCATGTGAGCGAATAAGTTTAGCCAGAGGAGAAACGTATATGTTGAACAGGGTAGGTGAAAGTGCCGATCCCTGAGGTACTCCACATGGCATTACAAAGTGAGAGGATGTATGCTCATCCAATACCACAGCTTGCTTTCTATTTTTCAGATAGGAATGAAGAACATCTGCTGCTTTGTCTTTTATCCCTATCTCCGCCAGACGCTGAAGGAGAATATGGTGATCCACCGTATCAAACGCGGCGGATAAATCAAGCATTACCAATATAGCCTTTCCACCTTGATCTAGGTGTAGTCGTAAGCTTTCAGTCGCAGCAATTAATGCAGACTCAGTGCTGTGGTGTGGCCTGAAACCGTGTTGAGCTATATCTAGTTTATAATTGTTTTCTACAAAGGACCGAAGTTCCTCATTTATAACTTTTTCAAATACTTTTGAAGGAAATTGTAGGCTGGCGATGGGACGATAATTGGCCACTTCAAGAGGATCAAGGGTGGGTTTTTTGATGATGGGCCTAATCAGAGAGTTTTTCCACTCTACTGGAAAATACCCAGATATGAGGATATTATTCAAAAGAGGTGTTAGAATTTGTGCTATTATGTTTGGGACCATGTGAAGAATCTTAACGGGACATGGATCCAGAGAAGAGCCTGATTTAATCTCGAGAATAGCTTTCTCAACTCTATCCTGTGTAAGGGAGGAAAAGTTTCTTAAAGAAACTTTATTTAGGAATGTGATTGTGACTTGAGGGTGGATAGAGGTAAAGGGAGGTGTGGGTGGCTTGAAAATTCAGAGGAGGGGAGAGGTAAATGGACTTAAGGTGACTTGAGGGTTCAGGGGTTGGGTATAAGTAAAGGGAGGTGAGGGTGTCTTGAATGTTCGGAGTTGAGTAGAGATACAGGAAGGTGAGGGTAGCTTGATGGTTTGGGGTGGATAGAGGTAAAGGAAGGTTATAGTGACTTGATGGTTCAGTTGCGGTGAAGGTAAAGGTTGGTGCAGGTGACACTTGAGAGGTCAGGGATGGCTAGAGGTAAAGGGAGGTGAGGGTGACCTGAGGGTTCAGGGGTTAGTAGAGGTAAAGGGAGGTAAGAGCGACTTCAGGGTTTAAGAATGGGTAGAGGTAAAAGGGTGGTAAATCTGATTTTAGGGTTATGGGGTGGGTAGAGGTAAAGGGTGCCGAGGGTGACGTAAGGGTTCGGGTTGGGTTGCGGTAAAGAGAGGTGAGGGGGACTTGTGGACTCATGGTGGGTAGAAGTAAATGGAGGTTTTGGAGACTGGTGAGGGTGAAATGACGGTTCAGAGGTGGGTAGAGTTAAAGTGAGGTGAGGGTATCTTGAGGGTTTAGGGGTGGGTAGGGGTAAAGGTAGGTGAGGGTGACGCGGATTCAGGGGTGGGTAGAGGCAGAGGGAGTTGAGAGTGACTTGAGAGTTCAAGAATTGCGAAAGGGAAAGGGAGGTGAGGGTGACTTGAGGGTTCAGGGATGGCTAGAGGTGAAGGAAGGTGAGAGCGACTTCAGGGTCCGGGAATGGGTAGAGGTAAAAGGGTGGTAAAGCTGATTTTAGGGTTCAGGGGTGGGTAGAGGTGAAGGGTGGCGAGGGTGACTTAAAGGTTTGGTTGGGGCTGAGGTAAAGAGAGGTGAGGGTGACTTGTGGACTCATGGTGGGTAGAGGTAAATGGAGGTTATGGGGACTGGTGAAGTTGAAATGACGGTTCAGAGGTGGGTACAGGTAAAGTGAGGTGAGGGTATCTTGAGGGTTTAGGGTGTGTATTGGTAAACAGAGGTGAGGGTGACTTGAGGGTTCAGTGGTGGGTAGGGGTAAAGGGAGTTGAGGGTGACTTGAGGGTTCAGGGGTGAGTAATGGTAAAGGGTCGTGAGGGTTACTTGAGGGTTCAAAGTGGGTAGAGGTAAAGTGAGGTGAGATTGACTTGAGGGCTCAGGGGTGGCAAAAGGTAAAGGAAGATGAGGGTGGCTTGAGGGTTCAGGGATGGGTAGAGGTAAATGGACGAGATGGTGATTGGTGAGGGTGACTTGATGGTTCAGGGGTGGGTAGAGGTAAAGGAAAGTGAGAGTGATTTGAGGGTTCAGGGGTGATTAGAGATAAAGAGAAGTAAGGGTGACTTGAGGGTTCAGGAGAAGGGTAGAGATAAAGGAAGGTGAGGGGGACTTGATGTCTCAGTGGTGGGTAAACCTGAGGGGTCAGGGGTGGGTAGAGGTAAATGGACGCGATGGTGATTGGTGAGGGTGACTTGATGGTTCAGGGGTGGGTAGAGGTAAAGGAAAGTAAGAGTGAGAGTGACTTGAGGGGTCATTGGTGATTAGAGATAAAGGGAAGTGAGGGTGACTTGAGGGTTCAGGAGAAGGGTAGAGATAAAGGAAGGTGAGGGGGACTTGATGTCTCAGTGGTGGGTAAACCTGAGGGGTCAGGGGTGGGTAGAGGTAAATGGACGCGATGGTGATTGGTGAGGGTGACTTGATGGTTCAGGGTGGGTAGAGGTAAAGGAAAGTGAGAGTGAGAGTGACTTGAGGGGTCATGGGTGATTAGAGATAAAGGGAAGTGAGGGTGACTTGAGGGTTCAGGGGTGGGTAGAGGTATAAAAAGGTGAGGTTGAATTGAGCATTCAGTCATGGGTAGTGGAAAATGGAGGTGAGGGTGACTTGAAGATTCAGGTGTGGGTAGAAGTAAAAGGAGGTATGGGTAAATTTGAGGTTAAGGGGTGGGTAGATGGAAAGGGAGGTAAGGGTGATTTTAGCTATTAGGGGTGTGCACAAGCCAGGTACACATTAGGATTTTGTGATGATACAGTGGTACGCCAATCCATTTAGTTGGCTCCGTAAAATGTGTGTGATGTGAAGTTCTCTGACTCCCTACACTGGTATAAGTAGCGCTATAAGACAAATTAAATGCAGGTGAGGGGCAATATAGATAGTGGTAGTGAGGAAATCCATGGAGAAGGAGGTCGGGGTGCCAAAGACGATTCTTGCACCAGCCGCCACCGGAGCTAAAGCCTGCTCTGCAAAGAATACACTAGGGGGCAACTTTACTAAAATCTGATGCAGCTCAGCAGACAAAAAAACTGTGCTGACCTGCGTGAGAAAGAGAGAGCAGGAGAACGTTATATTTACAGAAATATGGCACTCTTCTCCCCTCTCCCTTGCGCTGGTGCTAAAATGTTCTACTATGCGCCACACACACAATTTTGCACCATAGTGCAAGGGCGTCTGTGTGAGTCTAGCATAGGTTTTGTACTAGAATGATACCCTTCCAGTAAAAAGTGCATGCTTGGTGCAGCACACTTGTAAAGTTGGAAAGTAAAGGAGAAGTAAAAGCATTCTCCGTGATAGCGACTTTGTGAAATAGGAGCTGTGTTTTGCCGGAAAACCTGTCTACTTTTTTGAGTAAATAGGGTTTTGCATCAAAAACCTTGGGCGGTTGCATGGGAATTCTCATGCACCACCCATTGAATGACCCCTTGGTGCTAGGTAATGCGAATCAGAACTATGCACTGCTGTGCGTTACTTTCAAGTGATTTTGTTTAGCGATGCAAAGTAAACTGGCAAAAAAAGATTTCACATCGATTTACTTCACTCTTGTGATGCAAACACAGCGCAAAATCTTAGTAAATCTACCCCTAGAAGTTGAGTTGTGTGGCTTGGTCTTTCCCAAACGTGTGGCAAGGAAGGAGGTCAGTGAGTTTTTTAGGCCTAGCGCTAGTCAGTACATCTTGATTTTATTAAAACAACATGCATAATATACTTGCTTTGTGCCATTCACATTTTTCTTATGCCCATTGCAACATACAAAGTTGATCAATGGGTCAGCCCACTGCTATTGGCTGACGTCACTGTGACTGACAGCATTCTGCCAATTCACTAGTAGTACTTCCACACACAAAGTAGTTGCCTTAAGTTCCTGGAACTACTATGGTTAAAAAAATGGTTTTAGCTAGTGTTTATTTGTGTTTACATTGACGAGGGCTCTGCAACTTCTCCAGCAATATGGTTTTGCAAAAACTGTGACACAACAAAACAAGCATTGACAATTCCAAAAGGCTAGTGGCCAATGCAAGACCAAGTGGTTTTGCAAATAACATAAGTATTTGCAAAGCACACGTTCACCTGGTGGTATCTTGGCACTGAATAACAGATGTTTCTTGTTACCCAACTCAATGGTACTCATGTATCAACCTCAGATGGATGAGTGGACCCGTTTGGATTTGAACCTGTGGCCATGAGGTTGAACACAGGCCCCTGCAGTGGAGGCATTAATCCACTGAGCCACCAAACCCCTAAATGCTTGTTTCATGATAAACAGTCCATAACTAATTGGCTGAATGTGGGTGAATTACAGTTGGGACTGTAAAAAAGTGGAGACGTAATTTTTTTTTACATTCATGTAGTTATTTAGGGCACTTTACAAGATCTGATTGCCTCTTTACCTTGCCGCACACAATAACTATTTTCTGCCAGTTTTGTTTCCTGTGGCTGAGGTATATGAAAGCTCGTAGGATGCTTCTCTGTGATTTGAATGGTATTAATTAGTCTGGTTATTCTTAAGACTGCAGATATTTTCTGAACTTCAGAGAGAGCTAGGAGATTAAACAGAAATAATGACTGCCACCTGTGTCTTTCCCTGATCACGATATACTTCCTCGGAAGAATGTCAAACCTTCCCTGTGGCGAGAGTTACTTGCAATTCTCAACGTGTTTAATGGAACTCCTAATAATACTCAGTGGTCTCCAACCTTTTTTGCAGTATGAGCTACTTATGTTCAATGAAAATCGCCCCGAGCTACTAATATTAAAATCGTTTCAGTACCAGTGACCACATCAGACAATTACATTAGTGGCCACTAGATGCAATATTACTAAAAGTGATCACTTCAGTACATCAGGCAGGGTGCTCAGCAATCATATGAATGGTTTTGTCAGTTTCAAATGCCTTTACATGGGTAATATATTACAGTCATAGCTGCAATGCCTCTGTCACCAAGGTAATGATATTAGTAATTGGTCTCCCCAATGCCACATGAGTTGTCACTCAAATATCAGCTTTAAATATATTTCGGAAATTCAGCCATTTTCTTTCCACATATCAGCTTATGAGTTCTGAAAAACACATTTTTGTCAATAATACACACTAAAATTCAGATAAAACTGAGGTGGTGCTGTTTGGCCATAATACATACTTCTGGACCCCTTCATGCTGGTCCCAAGATATGAGGACTCCTCCAGTTCCTAAGAATTAAGGGGCATATCAACAACAACCGGCGATAATTATCCCTAAGCGCACTTAGCGCTCGGATAATTATCGCCGGCTAGCGTGAATTTTTATCGCTGAGATAGCGTGCTATTAGCAACGCTTATCTCAATAGCGATAAAAATCCTCACGCTAACAGGCTAACGTGAGATTATCGCTGGAAACCCAGCGATAATCTCACGTTACCTTGTTGATAGGGACAGGCAAACTTAGCCATGATATCCTCCTTCCATAGGATATCATGGCTAAGTCAGAAATATACCAGACGTAAAAAAGCAGCGTTAACCGCGGTTAGCGCTGCTTTTTTTGTCTCTAACAGGGTTAGCGACATTCTTGCTAATAGGAGAAATGTCGCTTAGCGACATTTCTCCTATTATTTTACTCTGAAACGCCCCCTTTGCATCTCATTAGAGATGCAAGGGGAAGCGTAGAGTAAAAGGGTGCTAACAAGCGAATTTGCATGTTAGCACCCTGTTGTTGATAGGGCGCTAGTTTTATCTCTCCTTTTTTGGCTTTTAAAGCCAAAAAAGCAGAGATAAAGCCCTTGTTGATATGCCCCCAAGTCAGGAACATAGGAGTCCTGCTGGACAACAGATTAACATATAAGACCCAGGTTAATGCAGTAATTTCTTCTCCTTTTTTATCTTGAAAACCTTGAAGAAAACCAAACATCTAATTCCTCACGATCTGCTGAATACAGTGGTCATTGCATTAGTTCTTTCACACATTGACTACTGCAATGGTCTCTATTTTAGGGGCATATCAACAAGGACTTTATCTCTGCTTTTTTGGCTTTAAAAGCCAAAAAAGCAGAGATAAAACTAGCGCCCTATCAGCAACAGGGTGCTAACATGCAAATTTGCATGTTAGCACCCTTTTACTCTACACTTCCCCTTGCATCTCTAATGAGATGCAAAGGGGGCGTTCCAGAGTAAAATAATTGGAGAAATGTCGCTAAGCGACATTTCTCCTATTATCAAGGATATCGTTAACCCTGTTAGCGATAAAAAAAGCAGCACTAACCGCGGTTAACAATGCTTTTTTACATCTTGTATTTTTTCTGACTTAGCCATGATATCCTATGTAAGGTGGATATCATGGCTAAGTATGTCTATCCCTATCAGCAAACTATCGCCAAACCTTGTGGGATTATCGCTGTATTTCCAGCAATAATCTCACAATTGGCAGCTTGCACTCTGAATTTTATCGCTTTGGAGATAAGCATTGCTGATAGCACGCTATCCCCGCGATAAAATTCAGAGTTGGCCGGCGATAATTATCCTCACGTTAAGAGCGCTGAGCGATAATTTTCGCCGGCCCTTGCTTATATGCCCCTAGTCTGCAGGTGAATCTTATGCAGAAATTGCAATCGGTACAACATTCCGCAGCCAGAATGCTTACAAATGTGCCTACATTTCAATCTGCTACCCCAGCGCTGAATGAACTCCATTGGCTTCCAGTGAGAAAGCGAGTTGCTTTTAAATCTCTATGTCTTGCTTATAAGGCGTTGGCCGGGTCAGGTCCTGAGTGTTTGAAAAATACATTTTGCTGGTATATTCCTAACAGACCCCTCAGCTCCAGCCTCTGGGAAAACAGCTGTCGTGCATCGACACAGACTGACCACCTGGGGTGGCAGAGGCTTTGTGAAAAACACTGCACTCCTTTGGAATGAATTTCCTCTTGATCTAAAAATGGCCCCTACTCTTCTTACTTTTAGGAAAAAAATAAAAACGTTGCTTTACTGCAAATAACATATCTCACAGTTAGACATTGCTGTCACTCCTGCATCCTCTCCTGCTCAGATCAGCTCCAAGGTGCCTCAGAGCATAAGAGCGCATTATAAAACTCAAAATCAAATCAAATCAAATTGGGCTAATATTTCTCTCAGAAGGACGAGGGCTAGGCCAATGAGCCAACTGGTCCTTATACCACACCCTATTTAACCTATGGCATTCAGCAGCGTGTCGGCAAGCCTACTGGACATAGCCCATCTTCTACTAAGAGGGGAAGAGTGGGTGCGAAGCAGGAGTAGCACCCCCAAACTTGCTTGGGATGTAAGGCAAGAGGTTTCACAACACAGAAAAATATTTTCTCTCTGAGTAAAGAGTGGGGAAGTTAGCAAGTGCAGCAATGGTTTCAGTAAGTGTTGGTGCATGCTTTGTTATATACGATGTACCACTACGCATGTGTAGATGATTATGATTGCTAAATGCTCCTGGAAAGTTGTGACTGTTGAGGATTCCAGAAATGTGAAAATCTTTACACAAATGTGGGAGTTATCTGTGAATGGGGTCCATAGCGCGACATATTTCTAGCTCTACTCCTGACTCTTGCTGATACTACTCACTTAGACTGCATGCAGTGTTGTAATAGTGCCAAGGACCATAATACAAGCATGGACATTCTCCCCCAGGCCCTTTTAGTGGTAAAAAACAGCCAAAGTTGGGGTGCAGTGGACTGTTTATGCCCGTAGGCCCCGGTGCCACTGCACCTGCTGCACTATATATATAGCCTTGAGAATTAAGGCATTTTGAAACTGCTCCTCAAAGGAGCTAATACCAGGGTTCAACACCAAACTGTAATGTTAGGGCTACAATGCTTGGGGTACTGTGCCTGTCCTTTCATAAGTAAATGCTTCCTGTATGGCTGTTAAGAGTTGGGAACACAAGAAGTCCAGAAGAATCATCTGTGGTTAGACGTACAGAGCATCTGTGGTTAGACATCCAGACATCATCTGTGGTTAGCCTTCCAGAGCATCGTGGTTAGACGTACAGAAGCAACATCTGTGGATATACGTCCAGAGCATCGTGGTTAGACATCCAAAAGTATAATCTGTGGTTAGACGTCCAGAGCATCGTGGTTAGACATTCAGAAGCATCATCTGTGGTTAGACATCCAGAACATCGTGGTTAAATATCCAGAAGCATCATGTGGAGTTAGACGTCCAGAGCATCATGTTAGACATCCAGAAGCATCATCTGGAGTTAGACGTCCAGAGCATCGTGGTTAGACACCAGGAAGCATCATCTGGAGTTAGATGTCCAGAGCATCGTGGTTAGACATCCAGAAGCATCATCTGTGGTTAGACGTCCAGAGCATCGTGGTTAGACATCCAGAAGCATCATCTGTGGTTAGACGTCCAGAGCATCGTGGTTAGACATCCTGAAGCATCATCTATGGTTAGACGTCCAGAACATCCTGGTTAGACATCCAGAAGCATCATGTGTGGTTAGACATCCAGAACATCCTGGTTAGACATCCAGAAGCATCATCTGTGGTTAGACATCCAGAACATCATGGTTAGACATCCAGAAGCATCATTTGTGGTTAGACATCCAGAACATCCTGGTTAGACATCCAGAAGCATCATCTGTGGTTAGACATCCAGAACATCCTGGTTAGACATCCAGAAGCATCATCTGTGGTTAGACGTCCAGAGCATCGTGGTTAGACATCCAGAAGCATCATCTGTGGTTAGACGTCCAGAGCATCGTGGTTAGACATCCAGAAGCATCATCTGTGGTTAGACCTCCAGAACATCCTGGTTAGACATCCAGAAGCATCATTTGTGGTTAGACATCCAGAACATCCTGGTTAGACATCCAGAAGCATCATCTGTGGTTAGACATCCAGAACATCCTGGTTAGACATCCAGAAGCATTGTCTGTTGTGAGACGTATAGAGCATCTGTAGTTAGACATCACCTGTGGTTAGACATTATCTGTGGTTAGCCGTCTACATTCCGGAGGTGTAAGAGCGTTTAAAGTGGCCTTGAGTTTAACCCTGCGGTCAGGGCAGGTGGCAGCCTGCAGGGCTGGTTACTTAACATCACTGCCGATATTTAATTCCCACCTCCACATTGCTAACACCGTAACCATAATCAGCACTCTGTGTCGTTAGTTTTTAGGGTTGTATAACACAATCTGTGGTACTGTATTCTCTTGACGCGACACTTCATCGCCTTTCACCACCAAAAATGTAAATCTAAGACTGGAAGACTTGGAGGGGATCCAAGTAACACAGCTGCTGGGCTCCCCTATTGTTGTAAAGGCGAGTATTAAACCCGTGACGCACTCGCTTGGAGTGATCTGTCCTGCTAAATGTAGTTAAAAAAAGATATTACTATATTTATACATAATGCGCAGCTTCATTATAAAGGAGTTGAACTTGTGATACTTTCCCATGACCTTTGCTCTTCTAATCCTTGCTGCGTAATATGATTATGTTCGATCGGTACACTAAGTAATTTATTGACATCACTGGTAATTAAACCCCTTCCTTATCATGAGTGGAAATAAATAAATAGAAACAGAATACGGTTTTGGATAACTGCTGACACACGTGTGTGACCTCTTTTAGCTTAACTATGTCTGAAATGTTGTTCTAAGCCCCCCCTGGCACAAAGGAAGATCCTGGAAGTGGGTAAGGGTGTGCAGTTGTTTACATCAGCAAAGTTCCCGGATTTGACCTCTGGTGATGTTTGTATGGTTTTATGGTTTGCCGGCGCTCGAGAAAGTTTTGTTTTCCCCAGGGCTCAACTATTTTCACATCAGAGCAATGTGACTTTCATTCTAATCGAAGAGTTTAGCTCTGCAAATTTAATTTTTATATCAGCTGTTCTGTGCGCAGTGTCATTTTTTCCAGAATTTCTTACCGTAAGTTACTTTTTGCACAGCTTTTCTCGGTACAATTCTTACTGTCTTTGACTGTAAGAAAAATGGTTAAACACTTATTTTTTTGGGGCTAGTAGCTAATACATTTATCTTTCGTTTTATGAATTTGGTTTGCATCTTGCATCAGTTAGTATTCGACTCTTCCCCAGGTTGACGTGTTGTTGCCTTGTGTACCCCTCTCAAACAGTTATTACGAACAAGGATTGAACTCGGCCCATGTCACCGAAGGTGACCTCTGGACAACTCCCTGACCGGGTTCAAGACTGATTTTCAGATGGTTGAGCCCTTCTGTGATAGCAATGAGATATACAATGAATGCAGTAAAGGCAGTGGTCGAAGAAAGCCCCAGCCAGTGCTTTTTAATTGGCTCCCTGAAGGCAAGTAAGGCATCTATCTGCCTGAGTCAAACACCAGTTATTCTTGGCTTCATACTCACCAACTCACGGAAGTTCCTTCGATCAATCAATTTAGCTCTGGCGGCGACCTGAGAACTTATTTAGCACTGCGTTTCTTGTAAATGTGATTCCAGCAAACTGTACTGAGATATAGAACCACTAGCTCAGTGGCGGCTGATACCCTAAACATTTGGTAGGGCAACCACCCAAATATTTAGAGGAAGAGCCTCGTGTGGCTGTCAGTCATGCCTCGTTATACAGTGTTTATAATGAACTGTGACTGACAGCTCTGAAGTTCGAGGCAAGACTGAAATGTAATAAAACTGAAAATAAAAATGCACTTACCTCTGCTGGCTCACCTACTCTTGTCCTCGTGAGTCCCTCGACGCTCTGACCGCAGCAATGCAATTCTCCACACAAATCCTGACGCTGCTTATATGCTGCAGATAAGCAGCATGAGAGCAGTGCCAGGATTGGTTGGAGCAGGCTGGCTCGACACTCTTCGAGGCAATGGGGGTCTGTGTCTGTTCTCCACCTAGCTGTCTTAGACAGCCGCGTGGAGAGGTTTACACTGCGCAAGGCAGGCTGGCCATCACAAGACAGCCGGCCAAAATGACAAGCACAGTGTAAACAGGTAGAGTGAGCATCATTCCCCTGCTGCCAGTCAGCAGCGGTGGCCCCGCCCTCAAACAGGGCTCGTCTGGGGAAAGGGACAAATATATTGGTAATAAATGTATTATACTACCATTTTATTTTTCTCCTCTGCAGCGGCGCTGGCAGCACAGGGGCCGCTCCCTTGCCCAAATGGAGGGGCCGCCGTTGCACTTGCTGGCTTTTGGTAAAACGCTCTTTTGCTGAACAGCATCAGAGTGTGAGCATAGCAGTTGGTTCTGGATGGTGTATTGTCTTTGGATAGGCAGTTCTCAAAGCCTCCAAAGAGTCTGGCTGCTTTCCATGTATAAATCAAGGCACCTTCATAACCCTCCTCTGCTGGGTTAGCATCGCCCTTTTCAGGAGTATCTTTTGGGCCAAATCCAGACAGGAATCAACCTTTACAACACATTCATTATATCGCACTACCTTTACAACGCAGTCATTACAACACAACATCCTTTACATAGCATGTCATTACAACGCAGCCATTACATCGCATGTCACTACAACGCATGTCATTACAACACATGTCACTACAACGCAGGCATTACATCGCATGTCATTACAACGCACACCATTACAAGGCATAGTACCCCTACACTATCCAACACTTACCCTACTTTTGCTCTCACTGGAGTTAGAATAGAAATTTTTACCCCTACACTATCCAACAGTTACCCTACTGTTGCACTCACTGAAGTTAGTAATTTTTACCCTTACACTATCCATACACTTACCCTACTGTTGCACCCACTGGAGTTAGAATAGTCATTTTTATCCCTGCACTAGCCAACACTTACCTTAAATGCAATGTAATGGTATGCATTGTAATGGTCTGCGTTGTAATGGTATAATGCGATGTAATACAATGCGTTGTAAATGTAGTTTTAAAAAATGCGCTGTAATGGCATGTGATGTAAAATAATGCGTTGTAATGGATGTTGCGATGTAAAAACGGCATTGTAAAGGCATGCGTTGTAAATGTTTGCGTTGTAATGTCATACATTCAATCCAGACCACAACTTTCTGAGAAAGATCACAGTTTAAAGCTGAGACTGTTGGATAATGTCTACAGAAGGTTAATGTATTTGCACACAATTATAATGTTTGGGGCCATTCACCTTCACAATTAGACCCAGCCATTGATGTAATCAGAATCACTGAATGGATAGGTGAATGTAGAATTACTCTCCACTGCCAGCCTCACACACAGTCAATTTTGCATTTGGTTATACTTTGAATAGTGTCTGGAATGATCCTTTAGTGGACTTGCTCCTCCCAGCACATCTAAGTCTGGTAGCTGTTGCTGTCCCCGTTTGTGCTGCTGACCCGAAGGTCAGGAGTTCGAGGCCCTCCTCCACCCGCAGGCTCCTGCCTGCTCCTCATCTCTGGTGGTCCAGTGGTAGAGCATCACTGCTCTGGTGCTTGACTGCCCTTCTATCGCTCTTTCTGTGTTTTTTTGTTTCTCGCTCTCTCTCTCTGCTTTTCTCTTTTATTTTGCTTTTATTCCTTTTTCCTCCTGCTTTTCTCCCTCGGCCCGCACCCTCCAGTTTCTCTTCCCGCTCCCAGGTTTTCCCGCCTCCCAGCTGTCCATCCCCCCCGCAGCACTACTTAATGGTGGCTGTTGCGAGGTGAAAGTGCAGTCCCTGCTGGACCCCGCTCGCAACAGAAGACGCACTCAAGACCATGAAGAGCATCCACTCAAGAGCCCCATTTGGATCCCTGTCCATACCACACCCTCCACAGAGCAGCCGCCGCCATCGCCCCCCAGCTTCGTCGCACCACGACTGGAAACATGCCGACATCAACGCCCTGCTGAAGAATCCATCCTCAGACCCAACAGACCTCAAGAACTTCAGGCCCATATCCCTCGTCCCCTTCCCAGCTAAGGTCATTGAGAAGGCCACTTATATGAATGCTGCATTCATATAAGTAAACCACGTCCTTGACACCTCCCAGTCGGGCTTCCGCAGCAACCCCAGCACCCAGACCGGTCTCCTCACTGCCACTGATGACATCCACTCCCTCTTTGCCCGGAGTGAGACCGCTGCCCTTATGCTACTGGACTTCTCAGTTGCCTTCTACAACGTCTCCCACTACACCCTATTCACAAGACTCCATTAAACCAGCATCCATGACAAGGCACTGGACTGGCTCAACTCCTTCCTCACCGGCCGGACTCAACGACTTCCTCTCAGAACCTTCAGAGATCAGCTCTGGAGTGCCCCAGGGTTTCTTCCTGAGCCCCACCCTCTTCAACATCTGCATGGTCCCCCTCGCTGCCATTGTCAGAAACCAGGGACTCAACATTGTCTCCTACACCGACAACACCCAGCTAATCCTCTGCCTCACCAACGAACCCACAACCACCAGAACCAACTTCCACAGCGGAATGAAGGCCGTTGCTACGTGGATGAAAGACAGCTGCCTCAAGCTCAACTCGGATAAGACTGAAGTACTCATCCTGGGACCCACCCCTTCAGCCTGGGACGACTCTTGGTGGCCAGCCGCTCTAGGACCTCCTCCCACTCCAATAGACCACGCATGCAACCTCGGCATCATACCGGACTCATCGCTCACAATGAACCGCCAAATCAACACAGTTTCCTCAGCCTGTTTCCACACGCTCCGCCTACTTCAAAAGACATTCAGATGGATCCCCACAGAATCCAGAAAGACGGTCACCTATGAACTCATCACCAGCAGACTGTGGCAACACACTCTATGCCGGCGTCACCCAGAAACAGCTCAAGAAACTTCACAATGTTTAAAAATGCCGCAGCCAGACTGGTCCACAATATCGCCCTTTGCAGCCACATCACGCAACACCTCTGACAACTCTATTGGCTTCCAGTCTAGAGGTGGGCGGAATTTGCGAAATCCACTTTCGCAAATTATCGCAAAAATGTAAAAAATTATCGCAAACACGCAGAAATATCGCGAAGATGCGGAAGTTTTTTTCCCGCATGTTCGCCAGATTTTCTGCATGGTTGAGGCTCGCCAACTTACCCATGTGGTTGCTCGCGGGCTCGGACATCTTGTTTTCAGTTGTCTCGCGGTGCATGATCGCGAGAAGAAAGACGTGATCGCGCGACGCATGACGTCACTGCGGGCGCGAACTGTCGCGAGACAGCGCAAATGGCTAAAAACAATACAACATCTCATGGAGAATGCGACCGGATCAAGAAAACTTGTCGGCGAACGCAGGGATTCAGGTAAGGTGATCGCGCGCGCACGAGAATGTATTATTTTACAGCGCGAGCAAGAAACAAATTGCGGAATGCGGAAACTTTGACATTTTCGCGCTTTCCGCGAAACGCGAAAATGTCAAATTATCGCAATTTCTGCCAACGGAACGAAATTTTCACCCAGGCCTATTCCAGTCAACAAGAGAATCACCTTCAGCTCCTCACACATGCCTACAAAGCTCCCCATAATGAAGGACCAGCAAATCTGAACCACCGACTCGCATTCCACAACCCAGCCAGACAACTCGTTCTGCCCAACTCGCCTATCCTCCGTCTCCAGGATCCACAAGACCAGAACTGCAGGAAGTTCATTCTCCTACCTCACCCCGAAGCCCTGGAAGACGCTGCCCCTCCACCTAAGGCAATCCACATCACTTACCCAATTCAAGAAGGGCCTAAAGACCTGGCTCTTCCAATGATCCTCTTCACAGAGGGACCAACAGCCTTTCCTCCCCTTCACCCCCATCGCCTTGAGACCATCACAGGTGAGTAGCCGTGCTTTATAAGCCCTTAATGATTGATTGATTGAATGATCTGCATGTAGATGAAAGAGGCCTTAATTTCCTTTGAGTCTTTTTCCAAATTCACTCCTATTGTAGAGAGTAGCGACAAACCTTTTTAGGTCGAGCCCGGGCAGTGCTTGCGCTGCTCTGCGAGCCATGCTGTATTGGCGTATGGACTTTCACTTTAATAGCGGCCGGAGACCTTTCTATAGACACGGCTGTCTAAAGAAAGGGGCGTGGCCTCTGTTAACGTGAAAGCAGCATGGGGCGCTTGTAACCAACAAGCATTTGCATTCAAATAGGCCTCGCATTTTACAAACTTTGACCTATAGGTATGGTAAATGACAATGCCTTTTATTATTGCAGGTTTTTTAAACACAAATAAAAGACATTGGGCCAATTTTGCTAAGTGGTATGTATGAAGGCAAATCTGCGTGCAAAATAAGGAATTGCAAAATTTGTGATTCCTAATTTTGCTATTGCATTTAAGGAATCGCAAATTTGGCGATTCCTTAAATGCAATGTAAGAATCACCAAAAAAGTGCAATTTGCTCTTAAGGAATCGCAAATTACCATCAACTACAGGTTGGTGGTAATTTGCGATTGCTTTCAAAAATGCATATTTTTGCATTTTCCAAAGTGGCATTTGGCGCACACACATGCTCTTCGGGGATGTGTGTGCGCCACATGTGCACCCATGCTCATTTCAGGGGTGCAACAGGGTGTCCTTTTGACACCCTGGCACACTTGAAATTGCATTCTCAATTTGCGATTCTCTAATTGAGAATCGCAAATTGAGAATGTCTTCCCATTCATTCCTATGGGCCTCTAGGCCCATAGGAATGAATGGGGAGGTATTCCTTAATTGCGAATTGCAATTTGCAATTCGCAATTAAGGAATATGGAGGATTCGCAAAATGTATTGCAAATCCTGCATACATAGCATTTTGCGATTCTCAAATAGCGATTCCCAGAAATTCGCTATTTGAGAATCGCAAAACCTAACATTGATACATATGGCCCATTGTCATTTACAATGCCAATAGCTCAAAATCTTGCAATTGCCAGATATATTGCATTGCAAATGCGTGTTACTGGTTGGAATTTGACAAGTAGCACATTGACCTAAAAGAGTTTTTCAAGGCAAAGTAATTCCATTGTTCAAATTTCAGTAAATAGTAGTAATTCTGCTGTTTATTAAATTAAATCGTTATCATTTTCTTCTGTAAGGCACACGAAAAACAAAATCCCATAAGCCTATTTTTCCCAAAGTGTTTTCTTGCTTTCAGATTTCATCCGTGGTTTGTCCCAAATATTTACTTGAAAAACGGCACAGTATTGCTTAGATTTGGTATTCAGTTCTTTCTAAGATAAATGTTTAGGAAATATATTACTGTCCAATGAAACATACTTGTTTGGGTGTGTCTATATATACACAAATGTATGTGTTTGTGTGTGTATATATATATATATATTACACATTTGGGTGCATCTTGGTGTGGACGAGAAAGACGTAGTTTAGCATCGTGTAGACAAATGCATAGTGATCTTATTTCAGATTTGGGAAGCAAAATCTCCCTTTCTGAATGCTATTTTCAATTTATTGTTGGCTGCTCCTTCCATTGAACATTAAATATAGTCTGTGTGTATGTAGGCAGGGGGCTCTTAACTGCATTCATATCTTCACTGCCCTTTTAAAAACTTGTCATACTGTAGGTAATGCACATCCTTTTCCAGATTCCTTACCCCATCATCACCATCTGTGGCACCACGCAATTGAGCACATCTAGTTAAATAACAAGGGATTAAAGTCTCTAACGTCCTTTATTCCTGACCTGGAAAGGACAGTTTGTACTTTGGCAGGTTATTCAGACCTGTCAGTCAGAGGGATTCTCTGTTCTTCGTATTGCGTCAATTGTTATAAATAACAGTATTCCCACAGAAAAGATCCTGAAATATGTTTGTAGAATGTAACAAAAAAGATTCTCATCTCATAATTTTAAAACTAGCCTCCTAGGCCATTCCTCAAATGGAAAAGAAAAGAAAGCCTGGACATTGAAACCAATTTGGCACTTTTTTGAACTTTTTAAACACAGGTCAGCGTTTCTGTTTGAATGTTTCATATTTACGGTGCTAGCAACAAAGACCTGTTTTATCCATGTGGGATGCACAATTTTCTTAACACGTGTGTGTGTGTATGGCACAATTTGATTAACATGTGTGTGTGTGTGTGTCTCGCTCTCTAATTAGGTTGACTGTCACTTACCATGGAAAAGGGCTATTTGGCTCTGTTAATAGCTGTTAAATCTGTTCGAAATTTGGTACGTAATTTTCATGTAATTTTTAGTGGACATCTATGAAAGAGAGAAAAAGTTAAAGGGGAGGTAAACAAATGGAAGTGTTTTCCATTTTAGTTCCCATAGGAATTCCTGATTTACACTACTGCAAAAACTGATGAATTAAATGAAACTAAACTTTTATTTCATTTTATTTAATGCAATTTTATATAGCGCGAGCGTTACCCGAAGGTGTCAGAGCGCTTTACAACAGGACCAGTTACATTACATAAAGACTTCGGAGTACATGAGTTACACAAAAGGTACAAACAGAAAAACTCTAAATTTACATGAGAAAGGGAGTAAGTACAAAAGTCTACTACAGATACTAGTGGTTAGAGTTACATATTTACAAGTTGCAAATTCACTCAAGAAAAAGATACACACAGATAAACTCTAAATTCACATAAGAATTATAGTAAGTACATACGTCTACTACAGATACTAGTGGTTAGAGTTACATAATGTATACACAAGTTGGAAATTCACTCAAGATTACATTTTAAAAAGTGATTAGTATTTACAGAGCATGAAATTCTTGCCGTGTTCAGTCAGGCCTTCAGGTGCTGTTGCACTCATGGCGGTGGTCTTGGGTCTGGAGGATCCCCGAGGTGGAGATGGCTGTGGGGGTAGAAGGCCGGGTGGTGGTGGGCGGAGGCAGCATGCTGGATCCCCGGTCTGAACTTAAGCTGTCCTGGGCTCCATCTGTGGCAATAGAGAGGGAGGACACTCAGGGCAAGTGGATCTGTGCCACGAAGTCAGGTCTCCCGCCTTGCTCAAGCACCTACAGTGAGGCCCCGGCAGGCCCAGCGCACCAACACCGCATTAAGGCCTTAGGGTAGCTGGTCGGGCCACCAGGCTTGCTCTGCCGAATGTCCAGACAGCAGGCAATCTGGGCTTGCATGTCCACCGGCACTCTTCAAAGCGTCCAGGTCCTACCCGGGAGCCTCCCCAACTGAGAGTCTACCGATGGGTGACAACCCACGCCATGTACGTTGGACAGAATGGATGTGACCGTGCCTAGTAATCAAGGCCCTGCTAGGCCCACTAAGCTTCCCTCGCTCTCAGGCCCCAGGGTGATCGGGCCAGGAAGCCTCGCCCGGCTCAGCATCTCAAAAGCAAACTTAGCAAGAAACTATACCTTTATTCAGAAAAAAACGTTTGGTGAAATTCCGTTCTGTAGTTTTTGAAATATTTGCCATACAATAAGATGTTGATGTATTTCGAAATATTAAGTTTGAGATTTGGTTCCACCCAGAGGAGTATTACCGTCTCATCGTATTCTATTGGTCATTATGTAGGTCATTCTTCCATGAAGCACTTGCTAGGCATAAAGGACTATTCATCTAAAAAGTACACTCGCCCATCATGGAAATATGTATCTCCCCTACTTATTCGAAACATTAGCAATACTTTTTTGTTACTTTGTACCCAGCATTGGCAAAGTCAAGAGGGCAGGCATTAATGTGACAACATTCATTTGTGAAGGCAGCGCATGTAAACTTAATGTATATGCCTGTGTATTCCCGCACAGAAAGCCAGACCTAGTGACTATATTTATATCTCATGTGGCCTAGGGCTCCCTGGTGCACCCAATTGAGGGTGTGCCCATTGCAGAAACACAAAAAAAGTGACATTTTACAAATTTGGCTCCAGGCATGTCCAGGTCTCTACAGATTCATAGGAGTCAGAGAAAATAGGGGGGTCAAAAATCTTCCTTTGCTAATAACTGTAGCACAGTTTAACACATCAACATGAAATCAAGCAGATTGTGCGGACATATCGAGTTTTATGCAGATCAGTGAAGGAATGACCAAGTTAAAGTGAGTCAAAAGACTTCTATTTGCTAACAACGCTGTCTACCATTTAAAGGATCTCCAGAGAAAACCTGAGATGCTAGAATTCTGTTTGTGTCTGCTTACACATTTGTCGAATGGTACCAACATTTTTAGCAACTGAACACTTTTTGACCTCATTTTTAGGTCTCGCCTGAGCCAGGGTATGTGCTGCTCTGCGAGACATTTAGTATATGGGTTTTCAAAGTGCCACCTCGCTGGCCTAACGCTTGCGTTCACGCGAGTGTGCACACACACAGCCGCCATCTGCCTCCCTTCCAGCGCGATCACTGCTGCGTGCGCACCACTCACGATCACTTTCGCTACTTTCACTTTGATCGCGATCAATTTCGTTTTCACGGCCGCGCTGCCATTACTTTTACGGCCGCGCGGCCAATGCTTGTTTCTACTTCTTTCCCCTTCCTGCTGTATGGTATCTGTCAACAGAAAATCATGTGGGAAAATGACTGAAGCAAATCTGATTTCTTTTAACACACTATTGATTTTTGCTGCTTGCTAATGGCGCTGCAGAAAAGGCAGGTTTTATATCCTACCAATCAGAACCCTGGAACAACCAACTGATGATTGACAGAGGGGAGAGAATGTTTTGCCTGGCAGATGTAATGCTTCATGTTGAACACAATCATGCTCTTCTGTGAAAGTGTTGCCTTCCACTTACTCTGTGCAGGTGCACTGGCAGTGGGCAGATAGTATTTGCTGGGTGATTGGCACTTGGTCCCACCAATGTGTTCCTTGAAGACCAGCAACATTACTTCAGCAGCAAACCAATATCAGAAGACTTAATCCTGCCAGACCCCTTCCTCAAACCTCTTAATTTCTCCTAAACAATGTAAACAAAATAGAAAAGCCCTACTTTGGGAGTACCGGGTGCCAAAGCAGGGTAATTCAAGACCACAGCGCTCTGTAAAATATTGACGACCTGGACGTTACAGCAGGCCTGTACTTAGGTTTTTTCCTGTCCTCTGAGCCCTTTGCTTCGTACTGTTTACTATTTACCCATCTGCACACTTTGCTCCCTCATCGACCTTTTCTGGAGCGGTGTGACCAGCCTACCGGCGACATGCACCGTATCATGAAACTATGTGCATGTGAGCTGCTAGCAGGGTGCTTAGGAAAACGGACAGCATCTTCTTGCCAGAGGCATGCAAGCAAATTTTAATTTTCTGCGAAAATCCCCATCCCAGGCCTGTCTGCAGCTTTTGGAGGATAACTTTAAAAAAAAATAAAGACCTGCTTTTTAAGCAAGCGCAGCAATAAAATGTCTTTAATTTTATGACTCGCCAATTTGGGTTAGTTGTCAGAATATCCTTAAAGAACCTTAAATACTGTCTGACATAAATAAGATGGCCTAAATATAATTACTAGCAATGCTTCCATTAGGTGTAGATTTTCTATTATTAACTCCAATGAGGCAATAGCTTTAGAAAGGATATCTAGGACACGTTTTTATTATCAGGTCATATTCAGGGCACAATATTGTGGTACTATACCACAGAGGGGAATGTAGGCGTCTAGCTCAAGAATTAGAAAGACAATGGCAAAACAAAATATGCGAAAATAAGAAAATACGCATTTTCATGTGGAAGGTTGAGAGAGGCATCATCTTTGCTATTGCAAATACCAAATGATGGAAATAAAGACATTGTTGAGATTGATTGAGTGGCGTTTGTTGACCCACTTAATTAATTGTGAATTAGTTATTTTTAGCTCTGTGACATGAATGTTTACCAATGAAACAAGCATTAACATAGCCAATAGGTCTCGCCTTTGGGACCTTATAAGTATTCAGTTATGCAGCACAATATCCTTGTGCAACAACATCAACTGTTGCACGGCTAAACACTTATAAGGTCCCAAAGGCGAGACCTATTGGCTATGCCAATGCTTGTTAATTTTACTAAGAACCAAGCCCTTCACCAGGAATCAGCAACACAAACATTAGCCCTAGTCCTGTTCCAGTAGGAACAATCTAGGCACGAACTGTCCCGCTGGGCCCCTTCTGAATGGTACCACAAGCAACCCCAGACTAGTTTTGGTCTATTTGGGCCTTGTCAGTAGGGTCCAGTTTGAGTCCTATGGCACACTGAGCATGGGACCCTCTTCTGGGGAGCTCACACATGAATAAAGTGTGTATGAACAATACAGAACAATAATTGGTCCAGTACAATCCAGATTAATGTAACATCTATTTTTTTTCTTTATTTTTTTTGCGTGCCTATAGTTAACCAAATTAACTATATGCACAGAGAAACATAGAAAGAACAACATGTTCAGTGAGTTTCATGGAGCACCATATCACTTTATAAGCATCACAGTTTTAGAGTGTTCCTCCATTGCCTTGACATTCCACAGTTGCACAATGAGGAAATCAAATATGTATATTTAAAGTTGTGCTAATATTCAGGATAATAACTGGCTTGGTGAAAGCAACATACATTGGATTGACCCTGCAACCTCTGACACTTCTATGTTAATTAGAATTTCTTATCCCATAGTTACTTTCTCTGTAGCATACAAATGGTTGAGGAATCAATAGATGACCAAGCTTATTTTCATCCAATGATCGTGTTATAGGATTCGCATATGCTTCTTGACTCAGGCATTGCAAGGACTCTCTGTGTGAAAAATGATGCATCCATAGACATTCAATTACCCTGCTCTCTGTGTGAACAGTATTAACCGAAGGTAGAGACTAGCCATGGACAATCTGGCTGCTTGCTGGTGGGGGTTACGCTCCCTGGAGCCTTATAGGTTCACTTCTTATTAATCCGGGGACTTCAGTAATCCCCTTAGGCTGTATGGGAGAATACATACTATGGTGCAGCCCCCAGCATAATACATCCAGTGGAAGAGAAAAGAAAACTGTGAAAAAGACCAGAATAGGCGGTGATGTGTCAGGCTCCTCATTGTCAGCACTGTCTTTCCCGGCAATCAGATGACAAGCAGACAGATTCCAGGCTAATCATGCGCATGTATTCCATGAGCGGCAGACATCCAGCAGCCGCATTTTGAGACTGTCGGCAGTGAGGGATGGTAAAGGCTTGGTTACTTGGAGCACACTCATATGACACATATCTGCAGTGTTAGATAAGCCTCCATCTGGTTAAATCAAGCAGGACACTTACTGTACCTCTGCTCATCGATTGTTCATTACCTGATATGCCTGTGAAGTTGTACCACATGTCAACATTAGACATAGCAAACTCTAATATCAAGAATGAAAGATCTGGGCCAATTATTGAGATAATGTGTGTCTGAATCTTATGGACCTAGGAGATATTTGTTGACTCAGACGCCTGCCCTCAGTACCTCCACCAATTGTTAATCATAAAGCCAACCCTCAAATTAAGCAACACGTGTGGACACAGAAACCTGTTATGCAGCTCACCTGGTCCTGTCTGTGGGAGGCACTATAATGCTGTCGATCCTTTTTATCCTTAAATAGATGGTTGATAGCTAAACATCTCTCTATACCTTACCCACTTCCGTATGGATGGAGGGACCTTTAGGCCACATTGTCCTCCAAACTGGTCAGGCAGCTTCTTTTCTCAGAGGCCTTCGCTGGGCTGAAACACACAGCTCCATCTACAGCCCCCAAGCCACTTAACACACAATCATGCATCTATTGCCTCTAAGAACAGCTTGATAAACACTTGAGTGACCAAGATGTCCTCTGAAGTTGAGTTGATACATCAAGCCTCAATTCATCATTGACCACACCGAACAGGGAAATCACTCTAGAAGACAAAGTAAACTACAGCCCTGACTATGGACAGGAGATAGGGTTCCTAAAACAGAAACTAATGCTTTTGAAGACGCGTCTCACCATATCGTCAGGCTATGCAGGATCCACGAGAAGCAGAAAAACAAATTACATGATTACCTTTCTTCAGCTTTCTTCAAGAACTCGTCCGCTGTTTGCTGGATGTACAATTTCTGAAACTTCTACAATTTCAGGAGCCCACCATATATGTCCTCGGAAACAACGCGATTCTGCTAAACCCCAGGCCATAATTGGTATGAGATCTGCACATCAGGATGGTGCTTAAAGCTACTAAAAATAAGAGCAGACGTTTTCTTCTAAAAGGACATTCCATCCACATATTGGCTTATTTCTCCCAAGATACAACCATTGAGTGCAAATTATTCTTAGCTCTGCTTCCCTGGCTGAAGGAAAGAACATGCTATCCTCACCCAGAACAGCAGTGAACCCATATAAGGCCAACACACACAACTCAACATCACCATCGAAACGAGATGCCATCGACATTGAACATGCTGATGAAGGAATCAGACATAGAAAGCCTTCACCAGGTCATTAAGACTTTGGTGTCTAAAAGAGACAAGTCATACTTTCCTCAGAAACTGGGCCAATTCGGAGAAGGAGTATAATAATCTGCATTCTACTATTGCTTTATAAAATTCGTCCACAATTCACAGAGTGATGGATACCTGAAATGTATATTAGTGTTTAATAGATGGTGGGCAGTGTTTGCCAGGAATAGAAAGCCAATGTGACAATGTAATGTTTGGAGGTGCAGGTTTGAAATCTAACAGTGAAAAGTTGATTTGCCTTTAAACTGTTGTAATTACCGGTAAGGATGTAGTATTGTTTCGAAGTCATAATCTGGTGTAACATAAATGTTTCTGCTTAGACTATCAGAAGATAGGATACTAAATGTTTTTGAGGTGTTTTGATACCCCCACACCAGCCCTTCATATTTCTTCCATTGTTACTCTATTGTGAACACATGGTTTGTTGCCTCTTCTGTATCTGGCTGGTGTCTGCATATGTGTTTTAGTGGGTGGGTGTGTGGCAGCTAAAGTGAGTGCATGCTAGGATACTTGCACTGCTGTTGCCCTTGGTGTACCTGTTCTGTATTTATCGTGCATGGTAATCATGCAAACTGTGTGTGTTGGATGTGTAAGAAAGAATGCAGTATTATAGTCGATGTTATACTTGTTCTGTTGGATCTGATGGAAGCTTTTAGTGCTTCTAACAAGTATCTGCTCTTTGCGTGTGCACTTTTGCTACCATGTTATATGTATTTGTAAAGCACACACTTATCCGTAAAGGGTATCCTGGCTCTCAGCATGTGTGTTTGCCTAGTACTGCCTATGGTAGGTTGCTTAATTGAAAAGCCAGGTCTTCAGCTTCTTGCGGAATTCTACAAGAGCGGATGAGGCTCTGGTGTTAAGTGGGAGGCCGTTCCACACTTTTACAAGCATTTGCAATGCAATAGGTCTCGCAGTTACTCAAGTTTAAGCTATTGGCTTTGTAAATGACAATACTTTTTATTTATGTTTTTGAAACAAAGACAAAAATAAAAGGCATTGTTATTTGCAATGTTAATAGCTCAAACTTGCGTAACTGCGAGACCTATTGCATTGCAAATGCTTGTTTCTCCTGTGGTTAACCCCGGTACTTCTTGCTCCCTTCACATTCTCAGTGGCATCTGAAGACACAGACACCGTTTTACTTGGGCCCGCTCCACTTGCAACAATAAATAATTATTTTGCAAGTGCGTTACTTTCTTCTGAGGCCTGGGGTTTCAAGCACCGTACTAGGGGCAAGCCAGTGGTCGCATCACATGATCACATGTAAGGTGAACTGACACAATCTACCAGCATCTACAGCCCCTAAACAAGATGTACTGAAACCGTGTTTCAGCACTGGCGCTAGCTGTGCAAGATGTACTGCAACAGTGTTCCAACATTTTCAAGGTGTACTGAAACAGTGTAACTGCCTATAAAAGTTGCATTGAAATAGCTTGAAACCGTGTAACAGCATCTGCACTACCCACGTTATAAAGGAAACACCAACAACTGCAAACACCTGGGCAAGGTAATTATGTAACAGGCTCTGCACCACCTGAATAAAGTAACAATGTGGAACAAGTGCGACCATCAACAGCTTCACCAAAACAAACCCTAAATGTCAGCAGAGCCTGCACTAGGAGTCAGACTGGAAATGCAAGTATAGTGACAGTGGCGGCACTACCCACACAGGTGCACAGAGTGTGTGGCTGCATTAGCCCCACCCGTACAGATGAACCTAAACAGTGTGGGTACTGAAACCTCTCCTAACCTATTTGTACAGACAGTAGAAGAAATGCGTGCACAGGGGGTACCACGGTGAGATAGGAGCAGTGCGGCCTGCGGGAGCTCGTGACAGCAATGCTGCGACATACAGAAGCAGCGCCACAGCAGCCGCTCTGAGTAGGGAGGTCAATGGTAAAAACAAACAAAAAAATAAAACAGAGCAACAGCGGCAATACTTTCTACAAACGGCGTGGAAATACAGTGATGGTAGTATTCTACACAAGATGTTAGGACAATGTATGACATGAATAATCCCTGTAAAATGGTCCCTCAAAGTAGTAAAAGTAGCTCCTGACGCGCATTAACATGATGGTGGTGTAGCAAGGGTGCCAGAGACTCTAATGCAATTAACCAAATGGGGTTCCCCACCCCCTTGCTTGGTTTTAAAATACAGTCATACTTGGGGTATAATGCCCCTAGTGCCTGGTGGCACTGCACCTGCTGCACCATTGATCGCTATACCTTGCATTGTGATAGCATTACTCCTTCCTGTTCCAGGTGTACAGGAGTATTGTGATCACATCCTCTATTAGACGACGGAGCTGCTTAGCAGTTTATTACAGCTCAGACAGCTCCATTCAGCGCATGCTCCGTAGAAAGTACTTAGGCGGACTAGTCTATGTGAGAGAAATTTAAAGGGTATGATGTATATTTTAAATGGAAAGAATATAAGTCTTCATTTTTCTATGCTATTCCTTTAAGTGCCTTTGATGTATAAGTTAGGCGTTCGCTACTGATCTGGGTGTGATTTTCAGGTCACTGCCAGGTCCTGGTAGTGTCAACTCGACCTCTCATCCTTCAGAGGTCAAAGGAGCACTTTTTATACAGTGCTAGGAACGGCAAAACCAAGCAGTATATAAATAGAGGTTGGTGTTTGTAAACAGAATAAAGTGACTGAAGGTGAGGATGTGCTTTCTACTGAGTTCCACGATAGCCCATCTGTGGTTTTTGTGTCTTGTTTACCGTTCTTATTTACGGGATGCAGTCAATGTCGAACGAAAAAAAGGCGCGAGTATAAACAAAAAGTGAAAGCGTGCGATGCGCGCGCTGTGTAACGCCAGCCTCCGGGAACAGGAGATGTGCACGTGTACGGAGTGCACATCTCCTGTCCATACGCATGCACATCGCCTGTCCGCGCGTGCCATCTCCTGTCTCCCTTCGGCACAGAAAGCGGCAACAATAGATCTTGCGAAGGCGAGCAGAGCGAATGCGCTGCGTCGCTAGGCGAGACCTAAAAGGATGTAAGAGAATTCCTGTCCGCCTGATCTGATTCTGTGTATGCGTGGAATGTGTGCGATTAGGAGGCCTGTGGAGCGGAGGTGTTTGAGTGGTTGTTGGGAGAAGTGACAATTTAGGTAGGTTGGACCTGAGTTGTTTAGTGCCTTTAATGTGTATGTGAGGAGTCTGAATTGAGCATGCTTGTGTATCAGGAGATAGTGGAGCTCCCTGAGGTGTGTGAGTTCTATGTGGGAGGCTGAGGATGAGTATGGTTGCCGAGTTTTGGATGGTTTGTAGTCTTCTAGTGAGTTGTTTGTTAGAAGGTGTTACCATAGTTCCACTTGCTGGTGACTAGGATGTGAGTGACAATTTTTCTAATGCTGCTTGTGAGCCATTTGAAGATATTCCTCAGCATCTTCAGGGTGTGGAAGTAGAATGCAGTGACGGTGTTGACTTGAGCGGTCATGTCCAGTTTGCTATTGATGATTATTCAGAGGTTCCCGGTGTGAGTTCTGGGTCTGAGTTTGGCCGGCCATCAGTTCGAGTTCCATGGTGAAGTTTTCTTGTCCAAGATTACTACGCCTGTCTTGTCGGTGTTGAGTTTAAGAACGTTGGTTTTCATCCATTTAGGTACTTCAATCATGGTGGAGGTGAACTTGTTTCTTGTGTTGGGGGTCTTTACTGAGAGGGAGAGTATGAGTTGTGTATTGTTGGCATAGGAGAGGATGTTGATGTCATGTGCATGGATGATGTTGGTCATAGGGATCGCGTATGCGTTGAAGAGGGTGGTGGCAAAGCTATAAACCTTGATGCACTTCGTAGACGAGTTTGCTTTCTTCCAAAGATTAAGATGCCTGGCTAACAAGTTGCATGCTACACAGTTGGTCCTTGAATGTCAATCGTGTGCAGGCGCCTGGTGAGGATGAGGGTTTGGGACCATGTCAAATGCTGCAGAGAGGTCCAAGAGAATGAGGGCTGCGATGTCTCTTTTGTCAAGGATCATGTGGATGTCGTCTGTGGTGGCGATGAGTGCTGTTTCTGTACTGTGGTTGGCCCTGAATCTGGACTGCTTGGCATCAAGGAGCTAGTGGTTGCTAAGGTGGTCGATGTGGCATCGGTTGATTAGTTTATCTAAGACATCTGCTGGGTATGGTAGGAGGGAGATAGCTTTGTAGGCAGAATGTATGGCTGTGTCAGTGGATGGTTTCTTTGAGCAGAGGCATGACATGGTTCCAGGTGTCCAGGAACATGGCTAAGTCGATGGAGGTATTGAGGGTGAGTGTTTGTGCTTTGCTGTTTAGTAGGAGTCGTTTGGAAAAAGCGTGGTGGAGGCAAGAGTATTGTATGAGAGGTATGCCTTCACGGCTGCTCGTTGTACTATGTGTGTTCTCGAATTGATGATGGGTGCTTGCACTTCAGTAGTCATGCTGTGCCTGTTCTTTGTGTCTCAGTGAAGCTCGAGAAATTGTTCTCTATGGAAAAGCCGCACAGGCTGCTTTTGTCAATTTTTGTTCTTTGCATTCTGGAGCTGGAAGCTGAAAGTTCTGGATTTATTATAGGAAATCAAAACTACAAGTAGGAGAATGCAAAACTGAAACCAGAATTCGGTACGATATTAATTCCTGGACATATTGAGAACTTTGCAGTGAGCAAACTTAAACTGTCCGTTTTCATAGCTGCAAAAAAACATTCAAATTGTATCATCTGTTTCACTTGAAGCCACTGTTTTAGTTGATTAGTCTGTTGTGTGGTGCATATTTGTCAAAATGCATGTGCATTATTTTGTATTTGTTAGATTGTTCCTTTTTGATGCACACTTTCTACCCACTTTCTTAAATCTGCTCCATTTTACATCTGTGTAACTTCCCATGTATAGATTCTGTACCATCATTTTATTTCTAAATGATTTGCGGTTGCATTTTGTAAAGAATCTACCCCGCCCCCACAAGATATACTGAATAATGTTCTAAATCATGGGCTATTTAGCATTTGTTTTTGATTTCACCACTGTAAAAGCCACATTCTGTGTCGCAGCTTTTGTTCTGCATGAAGTGGGTTAGAGTTTCGCACTAGGCACAGTTTATAATTATAACAATTATGTTTACAAAGCTCGATATGTACATTCCAGTTGTCTGAATGTATGGATATTCGATATTTGAAAAGATCAGACCTGCATTTATGCAAACTAACAATTAAACAAAACAGAGGGAAGCGCTGTAAATGCCAGACGCCTCGAGAAAATCAATTAGGCTACTCGGGTAATCGTACAGAAATATACCTTACATCACAGCAGGTAAGCTGGTCTCAACGATAGGTAAGGGGATGCTGCCACCTAGTGCTGTGCACAATGAAGTTAGTCTGCAATCTGAGCAAGGCTTTGACTAATCGCTGCAGTGCTTCATGTGTGTTTCAGGACATGATATAAACATTTATTTAAAGTGAAACACAAAAAACAATCAGTGCTTCAATAGCAAAATGATCGACTCACTGACAGATATTCTAACAAGTATATAAGGAACTTTGTATCCAGAACATCAGTATATCTGGACTCCCCTCCTGTTTCAACCTGCTTTTTCTGGCCATATTGCAGAGATCTAAGAGCCGAGATGTACAAAGGGTATTAACATTCATAAATCCTCAGAATCAATAAATGAGAGCATTTGCAAATGCTAATAACCTTTTCCTATGTATTTCCAATGTTTTTTAATGCATTTAGTGATTCAGCATTTGTTTCTAAATTGCAAAATGTGTTGAAAAATGGATACGATTCGGTATTTGGAAGGGGCGTGTTGCAGGTATCACTTCCAAACACTGAATCAGTACACTATATATCAAAATCCTAAATGTAATAGCAAAACATTGATATTTTAACGACATCTCAATGGAGATGGCAATCCATTCGAAACAAGCATTGGCATAGCCAATAGGTCTCGCCTTTGGGACCTTATAAGTGTTTAGCCCTGCAACAGTTGCATAACTAAATACTTATAAGGTCCCAAAAGCGAGACCTATTGGCTATGCCAAGCGGCCACGAAAGTGATCGCGATCAAACATCCAAGCGGCCGTGCAGTCGCGAACGTGAAAGTAATCGCGGGCAAGCGCGGCGCGTGCGCCCGCGCACATGCATTGTAGCTGTAGGCTGGCCTGGTAGCACTTTTTGGAGCCCTCTCAAAAAGTCTTGCCAGACAAGCGCATGCGCTGGGTCAGGCGAGACCTAAAAAGGAAGGGGTCCCTTTGCAAACTTTTACCCTTTGAGAATGTAAAAAACATAAAGTCTGAGAGAAGGCAGTGGTGTACGGGACCACTGCCTTCTCTTAAACAAAAAAGTAACTTTTTTTTTTAACGGAGTCTCATTTCCGCTAAGAAAAATGGGCTGCATTTAAAAAAAAAAAATTCTATATTTAAAAGCAGGCCACCATTCCTGTGATGGCAGGGAATTGTAGTAGGTCGCAATTTGTGACCTATCTTTTGATGCTCACAACGTAGGAAGAATAGTGACGCATCTACGATTCAGTATTTTGTGAACCAACTTATTAGTACATAGTTTGGTTCGCAAAATACCACACTGGTCGCAAAAATACTGGTTGTTAACTGCGAACAGTATTTTGCTAACAGTGTTTAGTACATCTGACCCTAAGAGCTTCCAGTGTGCTTTCGACTAAAATGTCTTGCAACCAGATCAGTGTAATCGCTGTTCTTTAATACCCGTAGGTGCCACACAATTTGCTTTTTTCATTTACATATTGTGCCTCCACATATCTCATTTTAGATGGACCTTCAAGTTCTTCAACCACAAATTCACTGTTGCATGTTATTCCTGTCTCCAACCTGTAAATTCCTTTGCTCCTGCTTTGTTGTAAATAGTTTATTCCATGTTTTTTCGGGTTTGCAACTCTTACACGTCCAAATCCACACGTTTTGGACTAGGCAAGAAGGGATGTCCATATTTTTTCAAGTGGGCTATGAGCCCTCCATTGTTACTATCAGCGCCCTTGTGTGCAATTGTCGTCTTTAGCAGTGAGATCATCATTATGCTCCACTGCAGTTAAACCTTTGCATTGATGTGTTTGTTCCATTGATGGTCATGCCACTCTCCTTGTGTCTGCCCGGCTTTTATAGTATGAAACCACTTCCTGCTGCTCAAGTGCAACTTATTTACTACTTTTGCTGTTCTTGCATAATATGCTTTGGATTATGATTGAGATTGTCTATGCATACAGGTACCTAGAGTTTGGGAGACTGCAGTACAAACTGTGCACATATTAGTCTTTCTTTTATTTCCAGGCATGCATCTTATTTTTCAGCAGGATAGATTGAGCAGCACAAAATGGTAGTTTTTAAAGCTATGACAAAATTGCACAATAGCACTACATACCCCCCCACATTTATTTTAGTCCCACTGACTTACTTTGACTTATTTAAGGCAGTCATTCAAAGTGTTTTCATTGGCCTGTAGGATGGTGAACAGCATAACACCTAGAGGTTGTTGTCTATGTAAACCATGCATTCAAAGCAGGTACATCCAAAGTAATTCAGGATGCCACCATATGGGCCACACGACGCCAAAGTGGGTCTTTTGCCAGAGCTCAAGTTAAGAGAATTGCTGTAGAATATAACACCATTCATTGGACGTGTAGAAGGGCAATGAGGAAACAGGGATACCTGTTTACCCAATCAGGGCAGGCACAATTATTTACAAACCATCTTTGATCAAACGCATTCTTATTTTTTATGAAGGTACACGTCAAAATATACCAAATAAAATTATATAAGATATCATGTATGTCGTGTTAAATTTGACACTAGGAACATAATATGTAATGTTCTATTATGTTTGATGTTCATCCTTTAAATAGAAAGAATTAAAAAAGAACTGATCTATATATTTTTTCTCTTTTAGCCCAGTCACTCAAAGAGTTTGCACGACTACTAATTGCTGTAGAGGAAGAGCGGAGAAGACTGGTAGGTTCCATGAATGTGACCCTTCTAAATCATCACATTTAAAACTGCGGTTGCTGATACATTGTGTCTTCATGCTGTGCAAAGAGGCTGCAGATGCACCCAGAAAAGAATTCACGTTACTGAAAGAGCAAATCTGCTTGCGGTAGTAAAACACAGTCCCTTTTACTCCTCCCATTTTTGAAGACTCATTTCCATTTATTTGTAGCTCCCCTTTTTTATTTTCAGTTTTCTGATTTTTGTATAATGAAGAATCATTTACATTTATTTCCAATTCGCATTTTTTATTTTCAGTTTTCCGATTTTTTTAATAAAAAATGGCATCTGGTTTTTAGTTTTCATCAATCCACTGCATTAAAGACAATCCTTTTCTTGGACAATATTCTATACTAATTTATCTGTCAAAGTGGGAAGAGACAAAATTATAGTAATTAATAAAGTTGTAAAGCGCGAACAAGCAAAGTTAATCTGAATTCCTTTCAAACAAAACTCCACAGATAGGAAATCAACAAGCATTGATGCCTTTGGAAAGAAAATGTCTTCTTCGTCGAGTTTGGCCTTGAGATCTATTAAGGAAGTTTGCCTTCTTGTAAGTTACACCCATGCACTATAGGATGCGACATCTTGCAGACTGTCCTATGAGACCTATGGCCTCTGTAGCCCAGATGAGACATAATGGCCAGGACACAGCCACGTATGTGCTCTGAGCTGCACTGGACACTATGGACTGCATTGGCAGAGCTATTGCCACTAGAGTCATGCTCAGAAGACATCCAGAATGCAATCAATTGGGATTTCTGGAGACACGCAAGCATTCTGAATGGGCATGCCCATCAGATGCTCCAGGTTAATTGAGAAAAGGCTGATTCAGCACTAAAATTATTTAAAAACAGTTATGCCACAACACAATCTATGGGGCCATTGATACAAGCTAAACAACGTCCCAATCCATACAGAAAATTCAGAGGCTGTTCAAGGGTGCCAGCTAACAGAAAATGCCAGCCCTCTCAATCTGTACTGCAGCTGCCAACATAGTCATTTCAGGGCATGGCCTTCACCTTGCCTGTAGGAGGTAGGATACTACATTTCCTCCCCAGCTGGAGAACCATCACATCAGAAAGATGGGTCTTACAGATTGTGAAAAAAGGCTACGGCCTGCCTTTCGCCTCCCCCACCCCTATGTCCTCCCAAACCAGAGCAACCTTCAGAAGAACATTTCTGAAGAACATTTAGCAATCATGATACAGGGAGGCCATCTTTTGTTGTCCACGTGTGCTTTAGAGCCGGAATTAGAGAAGGGGATAGGAGGCTGTTCAGGTTAATTCTTGAATAAGTACAGAGGTCTTGGGCCTGGTTTGGAACGCTCCTCTCTGGACACCTTGCTGTGGAAGGACAGGTTTAGCATGCAAGCTAAGGTCCTGCCAGCTCTGGACCCAGGAGACCCGATGGGTCCTTAGACTTGCAGAGCGTTATTTTAGACATGCCCACCCTGCAGTCCTACAGACATTACCTACGGTTCAAAGTGGGCCGGAACACTTTCAATTTACTGTGCTTCCCTTCGGCCTTACTTTGGACACTTGTGTAGTCACAAAAGTGATTACTGTGGTCGCAGTCAATTTTTGGAGGTCAGGAATATAAGCATTCCTGTACTTCAGTGACTGGCTGCTAAAAGACAGGCTAACCATAGTCATTTGTAGATTACATCTGGACAACAGCTGAACTCCTAACAACTTTGGGTTTCACCATCAATGAGCTCTCACAGAAGCTTACATTCATTGGGGCAATTTTAGACCTGGCGATGCTCAAATCCTTTCCTCTGCTGCAGCAGTGAGAACCAGGATATTATTCTGTTGTTTTGGTATCAGTCCTGGGTTTCAAGGATGATGGTGTCATGTATCCTTCTCATCCAAATGGCAGTTGGCACTTGGGGGCCCTGCAGTGGAACTTCAGATCCCAGTGTGCTGAGCAACAGCGATGCCTCTGACTTCTTCCAGATTTCGAGGGATATGGAGCAGGATCTACAGAGGTGAGTGGCGGATGACAACCTGACTTGTGGCTGCCGCTCTCCTTCCCACACCCAGAGTTCCCTGTGGTGACAAACGCATCATTGCTGGGTTGAAGGGGCACCTGGGGGAGATGGAGATCAGAGGCCTCTGGTCTCCAACGGAAAGCCAGCTCCACTTCTGAAGCTTTGGACTCTTCCTCTGGCCCTAAAAGCCTTCCTTCTATCCACCAAGGGGAGGCAGGTTCAAGTCCTCATAGACAACACAACCACCATGTTGTTTTGCAGCAAGCAGGTGCAGAGTGAGGTCCTGGATCCTGCGCCAGGAAGCCCTTCTTCCTATGGCAGAAGCTGGAGGAGGAGAGCACTGTGGCATAGTGTGTAATGGGGTATTTACCTTTATCTTTGTCAATTTTGTTAAGTTCTACGTTCCTTTGTGACAAAGTAATGTTATAGCGTGTGAGGAAGGCGCGCAATGCCCTGCCGGCTGACGAAACGGTTGGCAGCTGATGGTGTCTCCTGGCTCTTGTACTCTCAGCGTATATTTTTAATAAACCTTTTGTGGTTTAACACCAAAGCGTCTGTGATCTTGTCACTACAATTCTGGCGACAACTAGGGGCTTTCAAGAAAATTGCATAGAGGCAAGAAGACCCTGACTTCCAGGAGGCACTCAAGATCTTGTTAATCTGGTGTTTCAAGATTTGCGGTGTTTCAGGACTTTCAAAGGATCTATGTGTTAACTGTATGGCCTCGTTCATGCTGCGTTTTTTTTTTACTGTTGGCCGTTAACTTTACCTTACGCTCCGGGACACTATGAAGTGTTCTGTACTTCTTGTGACCTTGAAGCACCTCCACGAGCCCACCCTCGCGGCCCTGAATGCGTCCTGCTTTGCGCATATATTTAATTGAGCATTCTACTGTATTGCGAGCTGCATGTGCTTGCAGTCCTTTTGGTAAATCCTTTACTTACCTGGTGGCCTCCGGTGTGGTCATCTCCTGCTGTTGGTCCCGTCTATGTTCTGTGTACCAGGGGCGGATGCTTACCACTGCCTTGATGGTGCATACCATCAAGTTCATTGGTTGTACAGCAATTGGCACGCTTTCTCTGGGATGTCAATTTGAAGGTCTACAACAGAGATTAGCTTGCTTGTCAATTCTGCTTATTGGTGTCAAGTTGAGGGCACGCTTGTCATTTCTGCCTATTTCAGTGCTACAACCTTTGGCACACTAGGTTTATTATGCAGCTCCCGTTCTAATTTGGCCAAAGTTTACCCTGTACTTGGTTAAGCAGCAATTGGCATGCTTTCAAAAGAGTGCCATTCCATCCACAGCAATTGGCCAGCTTCTGGACAGATTTTTTTCCCCTTTCTTTTGTGCTGATACTTGGACCATACTGTGTTTTTCAACGTGGAGATTATTTATATGGTTAGAACAAAAAGTTCTGTGATAGTCCTGTGTTTTACTTTGTGTATAGTTCATATCTTATTTTCTATAGTACACATTATTTGAAGAGTAGTAGTGCACTATTATGCAAACAGTCACGCCACCAGCTCCTTTCTTGCAAGATGCTAGTGAACCCCGTTGAAATGGTGTATTTGGATCAGATCATTTAATGCGTATTTAGGAGCGATTGATGGCCAGAAATTGAAACCAGATAGAAAAAGGAATCTCTAATACTTATATTTAGGTGGGGAAGGTCAGAATAAAAATATATTTTTTTGTAATTCTTTTTATTGATGACAAAAAGAACAGATGATGGACGGAATGCTGAACAAATCAAACATTCACCCCCAGTCACAGATCTGGGTTCAATCCATCGTATTTTTGTGCACCACACCACCACAGTTTTGACCCAGCCATATGCCATGCATATGTTTGATTTGTTCAGCATTTCGTCCATCATCTGTTCTTTTTGCTTTTGTTGCCCTAAGTGGAAAGGGTATGCATAGACTTGGGTCCTGTGCTCACTGTGCCCCTGGATTTAAGCTGGTCTGGCTGATGAGGGGCAACACCCCAAAACCGGTCCCAGGATGCTTGTTTCCTGTCCAGGGAGGACCTGGTCTGGCAGTTCGGGCTGGACTGTTCCCATGGGGAGCAGGATCATGACTGATTTGCATGTGGCTGTGCCAAACCGGGGTGGCGTTTTTTTGCTTTTGTCACCCTAAATGGGAAGGGTATGCCAATACATGGGTCCCATGCTCACTATGCCCCTGAATTCAAGCAAGCCTGGCTGATGAGGGGTGATACCCCTTAACCGGTCCCAGGATGCTTGTTTCTGATCCAGGGAGGAACTGGCCTGGCAGTTCGGGCTGGACTGTTCCCATCGGGAGCAGGATCATGACTGATTTGCATATGGCTGGGTCCAAACTGGGGTGGGGTGAGGTGGTGAGCAAAACAACAATGGATTAAACCCAGATCTGTGACTGGGGTTGAATGTTTGCATTGTTCAGCATTCCATCCATAATCTGTTCTTTTTTCTTTTGGGTTATTTATTATGACAATGCATTGATAAAGGCGATAGGCCTCATTGTTCACTAGGAAAAGTTATGTCTGAAACAATAGGTTTGCTTTGTTATTATAGAAAGTTATAACAAAGCAGTAGGCATGCTTTATTTATTGCATTTGTTAAAGTTAGTAGGGCTTTAATTGTGGATTGTTATTACACTGTGTCAAAGCATGTTAACAGGAATTTTGGTACTTGGAATTTCCCACATTACCAAAGAAAGCAAGGGTTTTGGTGTTGATTAACCCCTCTGAACAATCCAGGGGTTAAGGTTTTCACTGTGATAACCCTTTTTAACCCCTCTTAAGAGGGATTGAATATTACTTTGCCACATGTAATTTTGTGCAGATTTAGAAGTTTATGATTGTATGACTGATGGTGACCTTGTGAGAAAGCTTATGTTCAACATTGCAGGCCTGAGTTGGTTATTGTAGCAAGCCAGTTTTAGAAACTCTGGGCTTGATTAGTTTATTAGGAAAGGTTATGTGAGATGTCATGTGTCTGGTCTGAGTATTATGAAACATTACAACAAAGGCAGTAACACTGACTTATCTATTACGAAAATGCATGTTATAAACAAAAGATCTTTAAGGGTGGACTGTTATTCCACTGTGTTAAAGCCAGTAGATAGATATTTTGTTACATGGAATATCGCAGACTGCCTTAGCGGACATGGATTTTTGTGTTTATTACTCTCTTTGACCAACCTCGGGAGTAGACAATTTGCTTTGTTATAATCTGTACTAGATCCTTTTAGGACAAGATAGGTTTACTTGTCTGCCAGGGTCTTAATCAATCAATCAATCAATCAAAACATTTGTATAGCGCACTACTCACCCGTAGGGTCTCAAGGCGCTGGGGGGGGGGGGGGGTGCCGTTACTGCTCGAACAGCCAGGTCTTCAGCTTCTTCCTGAAGGAGAGGTGGTCCTTGGTCAGGCGTAGGTCGGTCGGGAGGGAGTTCCAGGTCTTGGCGGCCAGGTAGGAGAAGGACCTCCCTCCTGTTGTCGCTCTTCGGATGCGCGGGACAGCGGCGAGGGCGTGGCTGGCTGATCGGAGGTGGCGTTTGGGAGCGTAGAAGTTGATTCGGTTGTTGAGGTAGATCGGGTCTTGGTCGTGGAGGGCTTTGTGTGCGTGGGTGAGGAGACGGAAGGTGATTCTTTTGTTGACGGGGAGCCAATGCAGGTCTCTCAGGTGTCCGGAGATGTGGCAGTTGCGTGGGATGTCGAGGATGAGTCTGGCTGAGGCGTTCTGGATCCGCTGGAGTCTCTTCTGGAGCTTGGCGGTGGTACCGGCGTAGAGGGCGTTGCCGTAGTCCAGTCGGCTGGTGACGAGGGCCTGGGTGACGGTCTTCCTGGTCTCGGTGGGGATCCACCAGAAGATCTTCCGTAGCATGCGTAGGATGTTGAAGCATGTCGAGGAGACGGCGTTGACTTGCCTGGTCATGGAGAGGGAGGAGTCCAGGATGAAGCCCAGGTTGCGTGTGTGGTCCGTCGGTTTGGGTGCGGTGCCCAGGGCGGGGGGCCACCAGGAGTCGTCCCAGGCGGAGGGTGAGGGGCCCAGGATGAGGACCTCTGTCTTGTCCGAGTTCAGTTTCAGGCGGCTGGTCGTCATCCACTCGGCTACATCTTTCATCCCATCGTGCAGGTTGGCTCTGGCGGCGGCGGGGTCGTTGGTCAGGGAGAGGATCAGCTGGGTGTCATCGGCGTAGGAGATTATGTTGAGGTTGTGTTGGCGTGCGATGGCCGCGAGCGGGCTCGTGTAGACGTTGAAGAGGGTGGGGTTCAGCGAGGATCCTTGAGGGACGCCGCAGATGACTTTGGTGGCCTCTGACTTGTACGGTGGTAGGCGGACTCTCTGCGTTCTTCCGTCGAGGAAGGAAATGATCCAATCCAGTGCCTTCTCCTGGATTCCGATGTTGCTGAGGCGCTGCACTAGGGTGCGGTGGCAGACCGTGTTGAAAGCACATTCTTTTACAAATATGTGCATACATATATGTACATAGATATGCAAATATAGAGAGACTTTGGGTAGGCCCACTTCTACCTTTTATTTGTTCAAGTGTCTTTCACACTCTGCTCCCATACATTATAGCATGAGGTGGGGTTTCAGCCCCTTCAGCCATTGGCTCAATTGAACAGTGAATGACATCATTTAGAATCATTACATTGCACATCATTCTGAAAAGGCCAAACCTTTAGTTTTCTCCTTTTATTGGTACATTTTCATTACTTTCATTAATTTTTTGTAAGTGTACTAGTTTTTTAGAGCATACTGCATCTTTCTTGACAGTAATAATGAGGTGCTTGCCACTCATTTCATCTATCGTTTGCCACATCTCGCGTGGGTACTTCCTGTAACATGTGGGGCCATTTTGGAATTTATTTTTCATAGTATGTCATTGTCTTATCTTTCCAAGATGATCAACACGTTGCATCTAAGTGTGGCAGTTATGATGGAATGTTAAAGCAATAATGCACTACATACAACAACATTGCAAGATGGAGTAAAGCTTGTATGCTTAATTTAACTTTTTATTGCCAATGTGTGTCTGCTATTTTTCATTTTAAATCATTGTTATTGGGTTTTATAATAAATCAACACTGTTTTACATTGTAAATCGTTCAAAAAGCATCACATTTCACAGTGAACATTTAGGAAATTACCTATACATATCCAGACAAATAGAAATGCAACGTAAGTATTCTTCAAATGGCAAATATGTTAATATCCCCATATCCCTGATACAATATCATTCTGAAGGCGAATTTGTTGAATTTGTGCATGAGTTTTATTGTCGATGCGGAAGTGGATGAATGCAAGCATGATTCAGTGGGACAATAACTGCATGCATGAGTGCGAGTATGAGTGGCCGAGTGTATATTTTACAAGTTATTGTATGACTAAAATCTCCAGTGACGGAATAGACACTTTCAGTTATTATCCAGACCTATTGGCATTGCCAGTACTTGTTTTGACAATGCGTTTCAAAAATACTCTTAAAACTCCACTGTTTGGCGTATTTAGTGTAGAAAGATGTGAGCGGAATAAACCCCCAATTAAATATTTTTCTTTATTATTGTATATGTTCCCTTGTCGATTCGCATACTTTTCTCAGTATTTGCTGAAATTAGTTACTCAGCTAACAAAATTATTAGAATTTTGAATCCTGCTGGTTATAAAAGTGCGGTGTCAAAACACTACAATGTTTTTTTTTTATCTGACACAGCCCGTGTGCCAAATAGTTTTGTAGCATCATGCTAACAGTGGAATGCTCTATCAATATATAAAATGGTCATATAACTTTTGACATTGCAAGCACATCATATGAATGTACAAAAAAGTGAAATACAACAAAAAAATTAAAAATAGTCATATAACTGCGTGCATTGCAGACACCTATACACTTACTGTACAAATGTAAAAAATATTAATGAAATAAAGATAATAACATTAACATAGCAAATTGTCACATTTTATTTGACAGAGCATATACTCATATAAATTACATTGTTAAATTTGTTTAAAAATATAAAAAATAGAAACAAATGTAAAACTTTCATAGAGCTGTATAAATTGCTGAGACGTATACAAATCACATTGTAAACTGTAAACATAACTGATGCACAGACTCAAAAAATACAAATATGGAAATTGGTAATACATTTAAAAAAAATACATAACTCGTCTCACATCTAATATTACTCTACAAACACATCATAACACATTGCATGTCCTAAGCACACACACAGTAGTGACGCACAACACGACTCTATCATGTGTCTGGTCCACACCTTGCAACACAAGGAGAGTCATTTATTTGGGCACTTTCAGTAGCAATCTTTCTCACGTGTATGTTTGTTATTTCACTCCCTCTACTGATAATACATGTTCGCAAAACTAATCTTTAGTCTTTGTTCTTTAAGGGGAAGGCCAGAGCCGTTTGGCAAGGCACTGCATTGCTATGATAATGGCAAAATGTGTGCTTTATAATTTGGAAAATTAGATTAACAACAATAACACAATGCTACCTGGGAAACTCCTACCCATGCTGTAAGCTTTATCCTTAAAATATGTTCTGTTTTAGTCATTGTACTTGGGAACATTTTATTTTAGAATACGGCTTCTGTGCGTTTAAAGAAAGGTAGCATGCCCTCTTTCTTTTTTATTTAGTGTTTTTAGAAGCCGCGTTTAACCAAATATATTACATGGATTGCAGATCTTAATTTTAAAACAGCAAACAAGTGTATTTGTGATGATTTAATTGTATATTGTTTCCTGTGAAGTCCCCATTCAAATTTAGATTGTGAAAAGAACTACAGAGAATAGACATTTTCGGAATGTGCTATTGGGAGCTAATAATGTGTTTCAGATCACCTGCTGATTGGGCGATTCTGTGTTCCTTGCGTGCAAAACTCTTCCGCGTTTATTTTGTGACCTACAGGACTTCAATTTGAGAGTCTGCATTTTTCATTTAAACTCCAAGGTGTATGAATATGTTTTATATTTGTGTATTTTATGGCATTCTAAAGTCTTCTGAGAAACAAAAGATATGAGGTTAAGGCAGGTCTTTAAAAGCAGTATCGCCCTCGCTGAATTTGTGGTTCGTGAACGCACAAATACATGTTTCCCTTATAGCCAGTACCTATATGAGAGGCACATAGCTGAAATTTCTTCATGCTTTGGCACTTGTGCACATTTCTTTCTCACAACTTGAAAGGAAATCATAGAGTATTGCTTTTCAACTCAAAGTGTTAAATGCCCATGGGTTTAATAACATAACACACCGCTGAGCTGTTTTTGGACTTTTGCCTGGACAAGTTCATTCAGGGGAAATTGGTAAAAATACAACGTTCAACTACTGTTTTCCTACTGAGCCGTCAACTTTCTTCATTTCCTACCCTGCAGAATGTTGCCACCTGAGTACAGTGTGGAAGAAACCTTCCAGGTAGCTTGCACGTTTTAACCTTTGTGTTTTTTTCAGTGAATTTATATATATATTTTTGCTCCTAAAACATACCCAACCAGTTTCTGTGACCAGACCCTGCTGCACACTGTCATCGACATAAACAGGGCTTTGCCCTGTGCCCAACCTGTCACAAGTGCCCAATGCGTAAGTTCTTTTGCCGTGCGCAGAACCATGTGTGAGCAACACCAACTACACCTGGTGGTTGACCACAGAGCCTTGCCTTTATTCATGCCCTATTTTTACTCTTTTGTAAGATTTGCAGACCCCATTGTAGTGTTCACGACCTTCTTAGCAAGCTTCACAACCTGGAATAGTGAACTTATTACAAGCTTCAAGGGTCTGTACTGGGCCTTCCTTGGGGCCTGGAGTCCATGAACCCCTTCAAAAAAGGTCCAAAACCTCCCTATGAAGCTTGCCATGGATTCACATATTTATAGAGGCTACATTGGGGATTGTAAACCCAGTACTGAAGTCTGTAAACCCTACAGCGAAATCAGCATTTTTTTTTACCTCTCTCTCACCAGTGGGGGCCATTTGATGATGAAGGAATGCTCCCTCTCGCCCTTATGGTTCTTTTCATTTGTTGTCTTTGAATACAGGGGCAAACCATCATGTCCTGTAACAGTGAAGGCAATATTTATCTCTAACCTGGAGTCAGCAAATCGGATTGTTCACAAACCTTGGTTTGGTTTTGCAGACCCCAGAATAGATGGTGTCAGGAAAAGGTCTCTCGTCCAATCACATTTGAATATATTTTTAAATTTTGGCTCTGCAGAAGTGTGCAAACCCAGGTTTGAAGGCATCCAAGAATTAGGAGGCCAAATATTACTATAATTTAACCTTTTCATGCTCCGATAAAACCATTTTAAATGATAATTTAATGAAAACTGCTGAACGGATTTAGACGGATTTACATGAAACCAGGCAATGGCACTTCCGTGAGTGAAGTTCTGCCTTCATGCCATTTTAGATTTAATTCTTGATGGAGGAGGCACCCTAAAATAGTTTTTCAAATGTAGGTTCTTTGAATACCAAATCTCAGATTTATTATTCATATAAATAAATAGTATGGATAATATGCATCTATCATCACGTTTTCGTCAGAGCATAATACATTGAATTTGCTGGGAGCATAAGTCATTCACAGCCTAATCCAATACACAGACATCGATTATATTTAAACATCAGAATTTTTTCATCAACATATAGAAACGCCGATAACTGGTTACTCGTTGGGTGCAATTCACAGGTGAAAATAACCAGTAGAGACTTCAACTCCGAGTCTCCAGAAGCAAACAACAGAGATAATGCGATGCCAATTAGATGTTATTCTGTGCAGCTGTTTTTTCTGTATCAGAGAGCAAAGATTACAGTGAAGGAACCCCACCTACCCCACACATTGGCTGTCACTTAATAGCTCTGCACGAAACCTGCCTGGGGAACCTAAAGTGGATGAACTTTTTTTTGGTGGAAATTTTCCTGCAGATTCTTCTTATGGCAACCACGTTATTAATAAACAAAAAATGTCTTTTTAATCGAAATCCTGACCTAACCATAACTACAAAGGTGCTAATATCTCTTGTGATAAACAGACAGACAGACGGACGGACAGACGAACAGATGGATGTATAGATAGTTAGACAGACAGACAGACAGACAGACAGACTGATAGATAGATAGATAGATAGATAGATAGATAGATAGATAGATAGGTAGATAGATAGATAGATAGATAGATAGATAGATAGATAGATAGATAGATAGATAGATAGATAGATAGATAGATAGATAGATAGATAGATAGATAGATAGATAGATAGATAGATAGATAGATAGATAGATAGATAGATAGATAGATAGATAGATAGATCGATCATTCTATCTCTGGGAGCCCTCATAATGTTTTTGGTACTCCACTGCCGAAGTGTCGAGTGAAACAGGTGTTCTTTGAGGTCAATAATCAAGTGTTCTAATAGGTGGATTCCTGAGACCCATTCCCCTCTCGCCTGCGGTAGTCGTCAGGTTAAGCCCCACTACGAGCCTGAGTCTCAAGAGTCCCACTCTGGCTAGTATTAAAGTCAAACGTGTTCCTGCGCCAAAGTGCTCTATCGCAGGCAAATTCCCCCATGCCATCTGGTCTGTAAATCTGTCATACCCACACCAGCAGGGCTTGCATAACCGGTGTCTCTGAACGCTCCCCCCTTTGTGGGCGCAGCCCCGTAGGGGCTGTCTCTAGTGAGTTCTTCACATGCGGGCCTGGAGGGGCATACAGGAGTCACCAACTTTAACCTGCACACAGGCAATGACCTGATCAGTGCAGCAATCGTCTCTTCACAGCTCATTACTGGGATCCACTCGCTAGGATTCCCCACTGGAGCTCGCTCCTTCCAACTCTCTCCTCTCTCACAGGACACACTGGTCTTGGCAAGCAGGCAGGCACTGATGCCCCAGGCTCAAGAGGCAGGTGATCTTGGATTCTCTGGGGGATGTCCCCTCATCCAGCTGGAAGACTGGCTGGCCTTGGCCGTCAGTCATGGTCAAAGGCAGAAGTTGTACAGAGCTTCTTCTTGCACAGCCCAACAGGCTGCTCGACCGCTGACAATTTTGGGGGCCTCAAGCTTCCCCGTCTTATAGCTCATTTCCAGACATCAAATGTGATTTATAGTCTGTCTTTTGGGTTTATGTTGGGGTCTGTTTCCTTTTAAAGTACATTCTCCTCTGCCCTGCCATTCCTCCAGATAGCAGTCTGTCACAGCAGGAGTGACTCCAAATCTGATAGCCCACAACACAGGCCATTGGACTGACCCGAGTTTCACACCTGGATGTCATGCAGTGATTACTCCAGGGCCTCAGCCCTACTCTTACCAGCCCCATCCCCTTCCTGAGGTGTGCCCAGGCCCCTTCTTAGTGACCTCTCTCTGAATCCAAGAGCACCCTTTGAAGTATACTGAATAGCCTGGCTCTCCCTTCCTCCACTGTGTCCCACTCAGCTCACAGGACTGCAGCAGTTAACAAATCTGTCTGGGGGGATTCCTCTACCTACTCAAGTTTCTCCAGTTAGTCCCCCAAATGGAACCCAGAATCTTTCATGTATTGCACTATTTAAAGGCACACATACACCCAGCATATTCATAAACCACACAAGCACTGCACAGCGTTACATCTCTGAATGTATTGTTCTATTCATAGGCATGTATACACCCAGCACGTGTATACTGCGCATACACCACGCAGCACTACACACCAAACCAATGTAGGCCAAGGGTGAGATAAGCACATAGCAGCAGAACTATAAATAAGTGAGCCTGTCAGCCTCAATCCAGTGTCACAAGTAAAAAGGAGTGTTCACTCCTGCTGATCACTACACAGTATGCGCCTACCACTGCACTTGTGCTGCTTAACTCCCTGCACAGTCAGTAGCTTTTCACCACTTTGAGGGTAGCGCTTTGGGTGCCCCTTCTGGTCCAAAAAGACCAAAATCTGTGAGACAAGCCTATGTCATGGTGTACATGCATGAGTCGTGTTCGCCCATGGTAACGAAAATTATCACCAGGACTCCAGACCTTATTGCAGCAGCGGCACTCTGGGCAGGGGTATACATCCATCTCCACGCGAGGGACATTTCGCTCCAACCAGGCTCTGCTAATTATGGACCCGATTCACCGAAACAACTAAATAAAATAATCTGTCAATCATCTGCAATTGCAGCTATTCAGGCTTTTTTGATCATTCACAAATTGCACTGGAACTGAGCCTGGAATCGTGGACAAATTATAAATGAGACAGGATAGAAAATCCAGTGGAGTACGTATTGCAGATCTATTCAAAACATTATATTCTTCTTTCCTTTCTCGCCTGTTGAAGGCACTTATTTAATCCTTTCCCTGCAGTAAAATGTTGAGCATTCTCATGGTGGAAAATGACCTTTCATCTGTTTATGAATACACTCCCAGGATCCCACTAACACACTTCTGTCAATGCAGGTAGGATTGCAGTTGTTCTACCATCCTGGCGGACTGCCATCTTTTGCAAAATTGATTAGCAGAAACATTTATTAATCCTGATTTAAAATCTCACAATGATATTCTGTAAATCACGTTCAGAAAACTTCCACCTGCACTTAAAAATTTCACTTTCCTGTTATGGCTTATGCTTTGTGTCGGCTGTGTTGTGTGCTTTCTTTTTGCTTTGTTTAACCCAATGTTTTACCACTCTCATACATAAATACAGCAATAGATCATAATCTATATATTTATGTTTAACAAATTCTTAGTTTAAAAAACAACTATAAGCATATTTTCATTAGAATGCTTTTGCAATTTTGTGAGCCAATAGTGTTAACGTGCATTATAGTCTCAAATCTGAAGCCTAAAATGGAAATCGAATTCTTAAAAGTTACGCCTTAATTGTTCACTTTAGCCACAATTTGCCTAACGACAAGCTATTGAGTAAACTATATGCATGTAATAATAGGTTCACATTTTGTTGTTTTTTAAACCTACTCGTAAGCAGGTACACATGAAACAACATTAATAGTTTAAACATTTATATATTTAAGAATATGCTCCCACTAAAATTTACCAGGTTCGAAATTAAAGTATTTAATCTGTCCATTAGTCACTTCGTGCGCTCTCTCTGTCTCTTTTCCCTCTCTTCTTGCTTCTTTCAACCCTCTGTGACTGGTGGTTTATTGTAGAGGGAACATTTGGATTCAATCTCCCATAAGCTCTCCCGACTTGGTTCCTATCTTATTTAAGCACTTTTCAGGTGTCTCTAGAAAGTGACTTGAAAGTATTGTGTTATGTGCTATCCAGTCGTAGCACAGAGTTTAGGTATATCTTCTAATCGCGGATTACAAGATTTCACTATCAGCTTTGCCAAATCTTCCTGTTGTTCCTTCACAGAAATTAAAAAAGGATAAGTTGTCACTGCTCAAATTGTGGTCCTTGTGTATAGACATCTGTGTTAATATTAGTTCACCCTATTTGACCAGCTAGACGGGGTACGCAGAGTCTCTGCAGTGCAGTTGACTCAACTACAGTCGCAATTTGTTCCAACATTTCATGGGTATCCTGGAGTGTTGTTATTATCGGTATTTGCATGAATATTTTAGATTGTGTGCAACATGCAACCTCTTAGGTGGAAGTAAACTGTGTGGTTAATTTTGTTCACCAGTGGTGTCCTATGGCCACCAATACTATTTCACTTCAATTGAATTACCAAAGGCACTTGACCCTCCAGGGATAGCAAAGATGATCAGTCAAGGAGAATTATACGTGGTGAGAGAGGTAAAAAACTTTGATACACCACGTCACACCAAATTAGACTCAAGCTCAATGCCCCCTCCATTGAGTGTTGTAGCTTCATGATGCGTTGGACTTTTATTTATTGATATATCAAATGAGCTGTTAGAAATGTGACATAAATCTAAAACCTGAAGGCTTTAGCACAGCCAGGAACTGAAATACGACCCTCAAACATTTTATAGCATTTTTGTTGTAAGTTTGTATGTTCTACATTTTTTGTAGCATTGGCTATGCTATCCTGAAGGGTGGTACTTGGGTCTACTCAGAGGACTTTAGGACACTTCATTTTTAATGTAATGTTTCATTATAAAGTCTTGATCAGTGAGACAGAGGAGGCAGTCAAAAAAATGCAATGTAGCAACCTCACAATGAGATTTCTGGCCCTCTGTTTAAATAATGCTTGGGTCTTGACAGTGAAATTCATAATCCAAAAATGTACTAGTGAAACAAGGATTCCACCGGTAAAGTCTGTGATACATTTAGAGTCCCAAGAGTCTCAGGGGTAAAGTGGCGAAGCATGTCGTTAAGCCAAGAAGGCTAATGGCACGCTCCATCACTTAAGAAACGCAGGGCTGCACCATATTTACAAGAATATGGTTCAGCCCTGCGTTTCCCCTTGCGCTGGCAATAAATTTAGCTGCCTAGCGCCAACGCATGCACCCTTGCGCCATAGTGCAAGGGTGTCTGCGTTGCATGGGGGGGGGTTTATGTGCAGGAAGGTGTCCCTTCCTGACATAAACAATCTTTAAATGGCGTTTTTAACTTATATGTGTGCTGCTCAATGCAGCACACATAGATGTTGCAAAACGTCATTTTTAGAAAATGTGCAGGAAGGCACACCTAAAGGGGAGAAGCCAGAAAAGTAAAATACCCCCCACTTTGAACTAAAGCTCTTATGGCACAAAGCAAACGAAGCAAGTCACCACAACCCTCCCGGAAGAGCTCTCTTATTTCCTGCATCCAAGCGTCTTTCTATTCATCTTTTTACCCACCCACCGATATCCACGCTTCACCTTTACATTCTGTCTTCGATTCATTTTTTCATCCTTCACTTAATATCTGACCATTTCATCTGTCTTCCCATCCATCTCCAAACCTATTCATCAAACCTAACCATTAAACCCCATCCATCCATCCTTTCATTAATCCATCCACCCTTTCACTCAATCTTCTGCCCTTCCACCTATCCATCCATTTACCCTTTCACTCATCCATCCATTCATCCATCCATCCTTTTACCCACTCATCCATCCATCCTTTCTCTTATTCATCCATTTACCTTTTCACTTATCCATCCATCTTTTTATTCACCCATCCATCGATCCTTTCTCCCATCATCATTACCCTTTCACTTATCGATCCATCCAGTCATGCTTTCACTCATCCATCCATCCCCCTTTCACTAACCCATTCATTCTTTCACTCCTCAATCCTTTCATGCATCTATTCATGGATTCATCCATATATCCATCCACCCTTTCACTCACTAATCCATCTACCCTTTCACTCATCCATCCATTTACTCTTTCACTCATCCATTCTTTCACCCACTCACCCATCCATCTATCCGTTCTTTCATCATCCATCCACCCACTGTTTCATCTATCCATTCATCTACTCACACTTTCACTCATCCACCCTTACATCCATCCTTTCACTCATCCATCCTTTTGTAACTCCACCAGTCCACCCTTTCATTCAGTCATCCAACCCCCCTTTCACTCCATCTGGCCATCCTCCCTTTCACTCATCCATCTGCTCTTTCACTCAGTCATCCATCCTTTCACTCTGATATCCACACTTTCACCCATCCATCCAGTTACCCTTTCTTTTTTCCATCCATCCCTTCATTCACTCACTCACGCATCTTTGTTTTGATCACCCATCCACCCATTCAGTCATCCATCCATCCATCCGCCCTTCCTTCCATTCATCCATCATCCATCCATCCATCCTCTCACTCACCCCCATCCCTTTCACTTTAATTATGAGCGTTTGTCTGCCAAGTTGCAGAGATAAGAGGCCCATCAACAACTCCACCTCCGCTGTAGCTGCTAAATCGGGGGTTCACAACGCCCCTACTCAAATAAGAGAAAGAGTCTATTCTAATGACCATATTTGGATTGTTAATTACCTGTTGACTACTGCTCTTTGGATGGAGCCAGGTCTTGTCAAAGGCTAGTCTATCAAAAACTGAGTGGATGTAAGGAAGCCATGGTAAAGCAGGTGTCCGTTTATGCCCAAGTCATCTTTTACAGCTTCCTTGTAAGACTCCCAACTCTTCTATAGTCCATAACCTGCTTCTAAACAGAATGGGCTTTAGTTGGCAGTGAGCTGAAGACAAATGATGCTCAGTGTATAAGGTAAGGGGACAATAGGGGCACGAGCAGGCACATCATTTACAGGTTCTCGATACATTCCAGTCTCTTCCATGGTCCATAATGTGATTCACAATAGAAGGGGCTTTAGTCGGGCTTCTTGCCCAAGACAAGTGATATTTTGATTGCTAGCAGGTAGGGTGAGGCAAAGTTGTTCTCAATTTCCATTACTTTCCCACAATCCTCATAGCCCCACATTTCAGCTCTATAGAGCGCATCAGATCGTGCTTGGGGCTCCTAACTATCAAGGGTAGGGAATGTTGCACTTTCCCCCATATGTGCACCAAAACAGCACTTGCCTAAGGTGACAATAACACAATATCATAGGGTCGCTGATCATTGCTTAATTTGTAAAATAATGATTGCCTGTGCCCAAAGCGCTGCTCAGAAGCCTGCAGTCAGCGCCAATAGATGCCAATGCGCCAAATACCAAGGCTGCTAGTGCTGAATCTACCCTAGGCCTCTTTAATCCACTCCACTACCTGACACTTTATCTCTCTTTTGCAAGCTCCTGCTTTCTCCCTTTGAGATGATTTTTCCGTCTTTCTCCTCTTCCTTCTTTCCCCTTTGTGTGTTTTTCCCTGTCTTGCTCTCGGGCAATGTCCGATAAGAAAAAATAAATGCCGAATCCCAAATATGAGTACCGGTGGCTCCCACCAGCTCAAATTAAGCACTGTCTCTGTTAAGACCATTTTCCTTTGTCATTAACCCATAGTCCAAGATAAAGTCTGAAGCCTTCACAAACATTTGACGACCTGGATGACTTTGGGGCTTAAAAGACGTAAGAGGTTATAGACCATATAATTTTTTCATGAATAGATTAATTGTTAAACCCCTCTGGTTATAAAATAAAGCAAAGCATTTTATGAGATTCTGCCGGATCATTTGCATCTTGGAAGCAAAAGTAGAAGTATGTTCACCCCTTAGAATTAGAGAGTCGGAAACTGGGTCATCATGGATGATACATCTTTTGTTCATGGGCAGGCAGGTGAATGCTGGAGGGAGTATGCAGCCCTGGCGGGCAGGCAAGTTCACAGGAAGTCCCACAGTTGTTCCACTCTGCGTGCCTCATCTAGCCTTCCTGGAATTTCTAAGGTAAAGTTGTCTGATTGTGTAACGAAGATTTAAAGACACTGTCAAAAGCCATCGTCAGGTCTGCAAAAACTTCATAGACCCTTTCTTGAGGTGTTAGCAGGAGTTGGACTGAGCGTTTGATCAGGAGTACTGATTCATCTTTGGACTGCAGCTTGACCTTAGGGATAATAGTTCAGCAGGAGCAGTGGTTCTCACACTCAGGGCTGTGAGGGTCATACTTCACCACAATTATAGGTGTTTACTGAATCTACCAAGGATGCGGGCCATTTTTTAGGTCGAGCCTGGGCAGTGCATGTGCTGCTGCGAGGCATGCAGTAATGGAGCATGGCTTTGAAGCCCCGCCCCCTCTCTGCCCATATGTTTAATTGGCTTGTGTCATTGTCCTTCGTAAATGCTGGCTTCCGATTCGGTATTAGGCGTGTTAGTCCCTCCTTAGTACCACCTTGTCTTCATTTGTTACCGCCCATAACGACTGGACCTTTTACTGGTGTTGTTACATGGTCTGCTTTATTAGTTGGGGAGCACTATTTTATTTCATGCTCTTCCCCTATTCCACTTACTACCTCGCAGCCCGCTGCCCACTTTTATTTTAATTTTTACTAATGGCAATCCTCTATAACTGTAGCAGCCACGTTTATTTATTTTAGCAGTGTGGTCCGCATTTAGCGGCTGCACTTATTTATTTCTTTATTTATTACTAGCGCCCATGCGGTGCTTTCACATTCATGAAGGCCGCGCACCTTTCTTTACACAAACCGCTTCTAAAGAATGTACGCGGCCGACATTCAAAAGAAAGCGCGGCATGGGTGCTTTTACCAAGAAAAAACATCTGTTTGTCAACTTGACAAACAGATGCTTTTTTTGTCAAAGCCCCCATGCCGTAGTTTCACTTTAATGTCGGACACGCCCCTTTCTTTAGACGCGGCTTGTCTAAAGGAAGTGGAGCTTTATTGAATGTGAAAGCGCCGAATGAGCGCTACTAAAAAAAAAATGTGCAATGCAATAAGTCTCGTATTTGCGAGAGTTTAAGCTATTGCATTGCCAATAGCTTAAACTCTCGTTAATGCGAGACCTATTGCATTTTAAATGCTTGTTAGTTATTTGTGGGCCTATTTTATAGGCTGCTGGGCCATTTGTTTGCTGTTGATTTCCCTGACATTACCACAAACATTGCCTGCAGCAAGCACACATTCTTGCAGTCTCCCATACCTTGCAAATTACCTATGTCTTTACAAGTTGAAAGCTGCCCTCTCTTGGAAACGTGGGTCACTTAAGCTTTCTGATTCCTTAATGTGGGCTACTTATTTATTTTGGTGACCGGGCCTTTTATCTATCCCAGACCGTTTTAACTGGTCAATTTCATGATTTCCAAATATTATGATTACGTTCATTAAGTTTAAATGTATCATTCTTTATCAAAGTATTTGTATTTTACACATATTAACTTTTGGTCCAGTTGGGGTACAAAGTTTACTTCCTTCATTTTCTTTTACGTGGTTTAAAATCTCTCAGAATAAGTTGCCCATGATTCTGTTCCTTACTTTGTCTAACCTTTCTTCTGTTCGAAAGTTTGGCAAACTCTGCGTGTACAATTTTTAGGCACGTTGGAGTTTTCACTGAAAACAAAAATGGACTCTCCATCGGCAGAAACAACATGTGGAACATATTTTAGTCTTCAAGTGCCTGGGAAAGTTCAAAACATGGATGCTGGTTAAAAAAAATCACAACTGTTGTTTGATATATGGCAGGCGTTAGATGGGCTCTTAATGTAAAAAGAATATCTCTGAGTTAAATCTTAAGCATGAAACATCAGGTTTCGTTTGGTAGAGTCCCATAAATTGTACTGAATTAAAATGCACTAGGAACATTCTGTGACGTGGCTATGCACACGACATAAGAAGGTAATTAACATGCTTTTAGAAATGTTTGTTCTTATTAATAGCATGCATCTTATAAACTGTATGTGGCTTATGCTAAGGATGTTTCCACTTTTTCTTTGGCTCCTGCTTCTATTTTTGATTGTTGGATCAATGTATCAAGTGTGACGTTTCCTGTATTTACAAAGGATTGTTTGTTGGTTGTATCAAGTAAACAAACCAGCCTTACAGCTGGGTTTCTTTTATTTGTTCGCAGCTCGAATTCAGTGAATGTGTGACTTGTTCTCCTTACTGGCAACATAACCATTCTCAGAAACATCTCCGTACCCTCTTTATATTTTTGCTGTTTGGCCACATTCAGTCCTACAGTGTTTCTGTTGCCTACTGTACGCAGAATATGGAATCGATTTAAAAGACGTACACACTGGTGCATAAAGCAGTTATGTGTGTAGATGTATGTAAATTGATGTACAGTGTACACAGATCTGTTTCATTAATAAAATGCACACATATATTGGAACCATAGGCATGTTTTAAAATGAGGTTAAATACGCAGGTGTTTCTCGTCTCATTTTTCTACAAGGGAGCTCAGAATTGCTGAGTTGTACCATTTGTGAGAGATGCTTTTCTTCTCAGTTGTTGTTATGATGCACCACACACCAATAACTTTTTGTTAGTGTAGCACTAGCATTTCATAAAATAACTAAGGGCCAGATGTACGACCATTTGCTTTTGCGACTTGCACTCTGCGAAAAATTGCGAGTCACTATTTGCGAGTCACAAATGCAATTGTTCAACAGTGTCAGAGACACTGTTAGCGATTCCCAAGAGGGTCGCAAAATGGGAGGCTTATGAATATTAATGAGCCACTCACAATTTGCAGCCCCATTGGGAATGGCTGGCCCTCCCAGGAATGGGGGCCTGCTGGGCTCAGCAGACCTACAGGTCTGGGACTGCTTTTTAATAAAGCAGTTTTAAAAAAAAAAATGCAGCCCGTTTTTCTTAAAGGAAAATGGGATGCATTTAAAAAAGAAAAAATGAAACGTTTTCGTATCATTTTTTAAGGGCAGGCAGTGGTCGGACCACTGTCTGCCCTACCAAAAATATTTTTGGATCCAGTCACATAGGGGAAAGGGTCCCCAATGCCTCAGAGATTCGACTTCAGTATATTGTCATGAAAAATCGGAAAGTTTGGATGGTTTAGGATATATTGACACACACTAATACAAGTGTGTATCACTAGCCCTGAACATACTTCCACCCGGAAGGATGGACCCCCTACAGTCTTTCTCAAGATTTATTTAACAAGATCAAAGAAATACATTCTAAAATTTGGGAGTGAGGAGGAGAATAAATGACCATAGCAGTACTGTTTTAAAATATTATGTTATTCATTCAAAATTATATTCAAACAGTAGCATTTAATTGTTAATTTAAATGTCTTTGTGTTTATACAAATAATGTGTCTTTATTCCTTAAATTAATTTCCATTGAAAGAGCTGCAATTATCTTCACGATACATTAAAAGTCCTTTTTGATCGGGGGACGCAAGATGGCGGCTGGCTGATTCGGCAGTAGGCGGATTCCAACGCAGCAGCAGTAAAGAAGAATTGTTAGGGCTCTTAAAACTAGATTATGACGAAGCACCCATGGATTAGGATCACAACGGAGCCCGGTAGCATCTTACCTTGGATACGGCTGGTGGCTCGGCAGTCAGAGCTGCTGCTCACTCGCTGCAGGTGGTTGGAGAGGGAGCTTATACAGACGACGGGACTCCTGTTCGCAGGAGTAGTGTCAGCAATGGGACCTTAATCTGCAAGAGGGAGAGGAGCAGGTCAGCACTTCGCATCTGGGACATCTATTCCGTTAGCCCAGCAGACACTGGCAGCTGATGCTGTCCCCGGATTACCCGCGACAGGACGCCAGCAGAAAATCCGGTTGGAATCCAGCTAAGAGGTGAAGTGGAAGAGCATGCAGCCCCAGATGCAGCGGATCGGTCCTTCTGTGATTGAGCTGCTCCGGAGTGCCGGGAATGGAGCTATGTCAGCGGGCAGTACAGGACGGTTCAGGTAGTTATGCAGGTTCTGGTCACAACCGGAGGTGGGGACAATGATACAACTAGGGGGGGTCGAGGCATTGGAGGAGCGAAGCTTGGGTCTGGGGAGAGTGCACCGAGCACTGGAGAATTTTTGGGGGAAGCAGAAGCTATAGCTGAAACTGCTCGGTACCCGGAGCGAGGAATCAAGTGCAATCCAGCAGTAAACCCTGAGGTAACCAGTGGGAGTGGAAGGGGCAGCGAAGGATCCTTAGGTATCACGGCTCAGCTCACCTCCTAACCACAGCAGATGAGGCAGGGAGCCCCTCAAACTGTTCCAACTCCAGGTAAAGGTGATCCATCTCTACATGCGATCCTTGAGGCAGGGCACAAGGGCTCTATTAAAGTACACACTGGACGGACAAGTGGGCTCGCGCTAGCCCCTTTCGACGTGGATGTACATGCAAGCCTAAAGCAACATAGAGAATCAAGGTCCAAAAAACCGGGGGCTTGCAGTGAACAAGAGCAGAATTCAGAGGCCAATGAACTGTTCTTCTCTCTAACAAATGTCACCTGGTCAGACGTGGGTTCGGCTTCAGGTACCAACTCAGATTCAAGCGAGTCGGAGTGTCTTCCCAGTACCAGCGGTAGGGACTCTATAGCCACTACTTGGAATGGTCATAACAAAGGTTGCAGAATGGACAACCAGAGCTACAAGGATTTGAAGTGGAACAACTCACACAGCGACCGATTGGTTGCGGATAATAACAAGGACCCCTGTGACAGTCAACCTGCACCCCCCCCTACATTGGATACTATTCTGCAATGTGTAATTGCACAATGTGAGGAGACTCGCCAGGAGAGCAGGCGCTCATAAACCGCAGCTTGCAAACTACAGGGGGCAGTAAGGAAAGTTGCCAAAACTTGTAATGCCATTAGTGATTGTCTGACGGACCTTGAGACCAGAACAGCTGCCCTCGAGTCGGATATCGCCGGGACTAAGAGTCAAGCAGAAGCCCATGACTCGCAATTTATTGACATTCAGTGGAAGCTCGATGATAACGAAAACCGGCACAGGCGGAACAATTTATGGTTTTTAGGAATTCCCGAAGAGAGAGAAGAATCTGTTGCCCGGATGTATATGGTACAGTTACTGCAGAAATCATTTCCAGAACTAGAAGGCTGGAGCTGGCTACACAAAGTACAAAGAGCGCATCGCGTCCCATTTACTCTTCGGCAGCCTGCTAACCCTGATGCCAAACTACGCGCACTCTTGGTGTATTTTGGTAACTTTCTGTTGTGCCAAAACATTTTTGAAAAAGCCAGACCTGATTTTTGCCACGTCACCGTGGGACGCCGATGGCGCTTGTGCCAAATGATTAGACCCTTCCATGAGAAAGGGGCACAGTCCTTTTTATTAAACCCTGCCCGACTGAAAGTAGTTTGGGGAAACAATACCAGATTCTTTACTTCTGAAATTAAGGCTAAAGAGTACTCGTCCCCAGGCGAAAATAATTGTCCCTTTTTTTTTTTTCTTTATGCAGAAACATCAAGAGGAAAAATAGCTTAACAAGGGAGAATGACAAATAAGTATTGATGGGGGCCATGTGGGCCAAGTGGCAAAGCACACAAATTGTTTTTTTTTTCTGGCATTTTTATTCCAACTTTGTTGATGGGGTATAGTGTCACTAGGTATGCTCTTTTATCTTTGTATGCAAAATAGGCCACTAGTTGGAAGAGGCACCGCCGTCCATCACTCACAAACCAGCTCAGGTCTGTTTTTCCCCTGTATGGGGGAGCGTGGGGATGCGGGAGGGAGTGGGGGTGTGACTGATGGTGGTTGGGCGAAAGGGGGGCAGGGGTTGAGGTGCTTCAGGGTGGAGGTGGGGGGGAGAAAAAAAACAGAAAAGCAGAAGGAAGCCAACTATCATAGGAATGAGATTTGTTACACTAGTTTGCTAGAAATGTATAGCAATCGATTTAGGTTACCAGTTTGCCTCAGTAATGGGTAAGCTAACTATTTGCTCAATTAATGTTTGGAGTTTAAACGATAGGGGGAAGACGGTTAGAGTAAATGAGGTACTTAGGTTGCATCTGGTAGATGTAATCTGCCAGCAAGAAACCCACATCCCCTGGCAGCAAGGAGGGCTTAATTTAATCCCAGGTTATCCTCAGGTAATCTGCTGTACTCTGACTACCACTATTAGAGAGGTCGCAATTCATGTTTCCAATTGATTACCACTTGCAAAACGTATGCTATCAGATAAATGGGGGCGATGGGCCATAGCCTCGTTATCAGCTGGGCCTTCGGTATGCACGGTCTATGGGCCAAATCTAGATGACCCAGGGATGCTTGAGAAACTGGAGTTAGAGCTAGCTGCTTGGCCTTCCCCCATATCATGTGTGGGGGTTTTAACATTAATTTGGAGGCAAGCGGTCCCTTTACCAAAGGTTACTAGTGTAGAAAGCCCAGGTGTTCAAAGCTTTAGTGGGTCTGACCACCAGCCATGAGCTGGTCGATATCTGGCCTCTAGGAAGCCAAGGGATCTAGGCTATACCTATTTTTCGTTCCACCATAGGAAATATGTTGTGCTCGATTATTTTTTTGCCTCCTCTTCCCTTACGGATGGTCCGAATATAAGGAAGATACCGAAGGTTCTGTCGGATCATAACCCTTTGATTTGGATATTATGGTGCAGGGGCACCAATGTAGCATAACAAAGTGGACCTTCAACAGGAAATTATTGGGTACAGAGGGGTTTGTGGAACATATTAGGGGGTGGACACAACAGTATTTTGACATCAATAGGTTTAGTGCCTCTAGGGAAATAGTATGGGAAGCGTTCAAGGCCGGCTTAAGGGGGAGATTGTCAGCTTCGTTGGCCAGCGTAGGAAACGTCAACGGGAGGAGGTATATCGATTAACGGATCATTTGACGAAATGTGAGGAGAAGCATACTGCCGCTATCGCCCAAAAATAATTGGACTTACTAGGTCAACTACAGTTAGAGGTCATGAAGGTAAAGGCTGAGATAAATGGATTCTACTATAAATCATTGTCAGAAGCCTTCCAAATTCATACTAGGCACAACTATGAGTATGGGGAAAATACAGGCAAACACTTAGCACTTCGTCTTAGACAAAAGTCAGCTGCAAATAACATTGCAAGGGTAAAAAGGAAGAACGGGACTCTGGCATCAGGTACGCAAGAAATTCTAAGGGACCTTTATCAGTCTGAGGATAAATCAATCAATCGAGACTACTACACTTGCACGTGATAGCAACCCCCCTATTCTGGCTGAATTGGAGGTAGATATGGTAGATATCAGTGAGGTTATTGGTGCTTTTCAAGCCATGACAGCAGGTAAAGCAGCAGGTCCTGACAGAATTCCAATGGAATTGTATAAAGTATTACAATCAGAGTTATCACCCCTGCTCCTTGATTTGTTCCTAGCTGTACAGCAGAAGGGTCTCCCACCGCAATCCTGGCAAGGCACAGACGTAGTCGTGTTTTTGAAGAAAGGTAAACCTGCTGAGGATCCAGCCTCGTACCACCCTATCTCCCTGATCAATGCTGACGAGAAGCTATATTCGAAGATTCTTGCACTCTGATTAGGCAAAGTCATCACTTCATTGGTGAGTCCATGGCAACATGGTTTTATTCCAGGGAAAGATACCACAGAACACGTGCGCCATGTAATCTCCCTGTTTGACTTAGTGGATCTCTCAGAAGAACAGATGACTTTGATTATTTTAGACGCCCAAAAAGTCTTTGACCCGGTTGATTGGGCATATCTTTGGGGAAACTTAAGATCAAATGGGTTTGGGCCCCGTATTTTATCGGCTATAGGAGCTATGTATGTACAGCCATACGTGAGAATACAATTGATGAGCAGGGAGTCCGAAAAGATTGTGGTAGCCCGTGGGACGAGACAGGGATGCCCCTGCCCACCAATTCTCTTTGCTTTGTACATCGACCCGTTAATTAGCGCAATCATGCAAGATCAGATAATTAAACCAATTGGGGTCAGGGGGTATAACACAAAGGTTTTAGCTTATGCTGACGACATAGCTGTTGTCACCCATGACCCAATGGGAGCAATGGTAGCAATGGTGAGGATTGAGGTTTTCGCTAAAGAGTTTGGTAGGAAGTCGGGATATCGCTTGAATGCTGATAAAACTAGGATTGTCTGCACAAACAATATTACTTGGCAGGATCTCCGAAGGACCGAGATAGCCACCTATTTAGGAATAGACATCTCTGCAGATGTGGGTTCTATTTGGACAACGAATCTGGTTTCCCTTATTGATAGTTAAGACCTAAAAAGAATCGATAAACTGTATATGTCTATTATAGGCAGGTGTAATGTACTCAAAATGACCATGTTTCCAAAAATATTATACCTACTTTGTGGTATCCCGCTGGAGCCAGAACCGGCATTTTTTTAAAAACTGGACGGAATTTTTTCTCAATTCATCTGGCAATATCAGAACATCAGACGATCATTGAAACTCTTGACTGTACCTCAAGATCGTGGGGGCAGGGCGGTCCCCAATTTATTTTTTTACTATTGGGCCATCACATTACAACAATCGGCTACCTTGTTTAAATCTAATATGAGTCTACTTAACAGTTTTGGTATACAGGAATATGAGAACCCCCTCAATCTTTGAGTTAGTTATAGGTGGAGCTGCATCAGGGGTTCTACTCAGACAGCTGGAGGTTAGCTATTATTAAACAAACACGGTTCAAGCCCCTTATAGCGGCTTGGAGGGTTTGGTACAAAGGTTCAAAGCTCCTAAATATTCCCAGGCTCCAGAAATATCTATGTTCGAGGCATATGAGCTGCAGATTACACACTATGCATATATCGCCATCTGGTGTTGGGCCCGGATCTTTGCACTTGTTTTTGTCTTGGGAAGTCTTTGGAAGTCATGAGGTATGTGACTCCTCCTTTGGATGATAGTGCGCATGGGCATTGGCTCCATCCTCAGATTGTTTTTTTTCCACCATTAGGCTCAGATGTGTTCTCTCGTTCCAGTTCGGAACCGTTAACGTTTTTCTCTTTCGACGCGCAATCCTTCCCTTCTCGACGGTATTGTTTCGATCGCGTTTTCCAATCACACGCGACCCTTCAACTTCGAAGTCTTCGATTCCGGTTGTCGACGAAGGCCTTCGGGCCTACCTGGGCCTCATCTCCGGCTCATGGAAAGGACGCCATTCAAAAAGTGTTCTCGATGTGGGTCGAAGTTTCCCCACACTGACCTACATGAGGTGTGCAACCTCTGCCTCTCACCGGAGCACGTGGCCAGAGACTGTCCAGCTTGCACCTCTTTCCGCTCCAAGAAGACGATCCGGGACCGACGAGCTCGAAGAACAATGACGCGCTCGTCATCTTCGATCCCCGGCGACATCTTTCAAGAGGGCATCGATGTTCCGGAGCAGGGTCGGGTCGAAGAAGCCATCATCAGCGCCTCCGAAGCAGATGATTCCGACGTCGAAGACATCACTCCAGCTCAAAGAGCCGTGAGTACAGACGTCGACCCCGACCCACACCCCCCTCGACACTATCACAAAAGGCTTCGGTACCACCTTCACCTTCAGGCCCAGGTGCACACCGAGACACTGCTTCCCATGCCCCGCCTTCGGGCCTGGTAAAGTAGCCTATTAAGCCTTTAGGCGACTCGGGCTTGAGTCAGCCTACCCTCGGTACCGAAAAACAAACTCAGGCACCGAAGAAGAAGACGTCCTCGTCCTCATCCACGCCGACCACTGCTTCGACATCAAAGCACTTGGCGTCGAAGGGTAGCACTGGTTCCTCGGCACCGACAACACCCTCGGAGCCGACTAAAAAACGCCCACCAAAAGGCCCCGATTCTTCGAAGCCAAAGACCTCGGAACCGAAAAAACAGCAACCGGTTCCATCCAATAAAGACACTTCAAAACTACACGGTTCCAAACCTAGAACGGCTACCGAGTCGACGCCGAAAAAACTTAAGGCACCGAAGCCCTCGACTCCGAAGGATCTGTCTCCCAGAGATGAACTGTTTTGTCCAGATCCTACCCAAAAGACTCCTGTGAAGGATCCTAAGACTTGTCATTTAATGCTTAGCATCAAGAAAAGACCCCTGGAAACGCCTGCGCCCGCACCACCACCAAAGAAGAGAGACTTTGCTACCTCTCCATTAAGGATCTCTTATCCTCTTTCTCCTCCTCCTCCTCCTCCTCCTCCCCCACCACACCGCTCTCCTACACCATCACCTACCCCACCAGATAATGATGATGACAACACCTCAGATGATGCAGGGGGAGGTGCGGACGATCAACCCCTTGGGGACCCTACCCCTACTGGGTCCCCTGACCCCTGGGATGATTACAGTGTCCCAGACGTCCCTTACACCCCACAGGATGATATTTATCCCTCCAGGCCTTCCCCTCCAGAGGACAATATCAGCTTCAACCAGCTCCTTCACAGAGCTGCCCAATACCACGGGGTTGCCCTGCATACAGACCCAGTAGAGGAGGATTTTCTTATGGACACCTTCGATACCACACAAAGGTCCACCTCAATTCTGCCCATGCTTAAAGGGGTCATTAAGCACTCACCAGAGATCTTTAAAGACCCAGTTAGAGCTCGAGTCATCAACCCGAGAATAGAAAAGAAGTATAAAGCTGCTCCTACTGACCCAGTATACATTAAAGGCCCTGCACCACTAGACTCCTTAGTAGTCTCTAATGCAAGGAAGAGAACAAAATCCCAAACATCAGGTGATGCACCACCACCAGATAAGGAATCAAAACTCCTAGATGCCTCTGGCAAACGCACAGCGCCACAGGCAGCAAACATTTGGCGCATTGCTAATACCAAAGCGCTTTTAGCCAGGTATGACAGGGCACATTATGATGAGCTTGAGTCCATAATGCAGCACCTCCCTGACAGATATAAAAACATGGCCAATGAACTCATCCAGGAGGGTAAAACCATCACTAACTCCTCCATCCGTTGTGCCCTAGATGTAGCAGATACTGCCTCAAGGGCAATAAACACCAGTGTCCTTTTGCGCAGGCATGCCTGGTTACGCATATCAGGTTTTTAACCCGAAGTCCAGAGTTCTATACTCAATCAGCCTTTTGATGAACAACACCTATTAGGCCCCAATGTGGACCAATCCCTTGAGAAAATGAAAAAGGATACAGACACCGCCAAATCTATGGGAGCCTTGCAGTCGCAAGCTCCCAGACGGTCCTTTCGTCGCTCATCCTTCAGAAGCACCCATAGAGGCTACTCCTCTGACAGCCCCTCCACCTCTTACAAGGCTCCCACCCAATCCACCTTTACTAGAGGTTACCAAAGGGGTGGTTACAGGGGGAACAACAGCAAAGGCAGAGGCAAAAACAACAACTCCCGCTCTCCCTCCACCCCCACCCCATGACTTCCCTCCACTTTCCCCAAACCATTCCACTCCAGTCGGGGGAAGACTCCACCAATTTCTCCCTGCCTGGGCAAACATCACTTCAGACAGGTGGGTCCACCAAATAATTCAATCAGGCTACTGTCTCGAACTAACATCTACCCCCCCAACCATACCACCCAAACACTGTCCAATGTCACAAGAACATCTGTTACTATTAAAGCAGGAGGTAATCTCCCTCCTACAAAAAAGTGCAATAGAACCAGTTCTCCTGCACCAAGAAAACAAGGGAGTTTACTCCCTCTATTTTCTCATACCAAAGAAGGTCGGATCTCTAAGGCCTATTTTAGACCTCAGACCCTTAAACCTATACATACACTCAGACCACTTCCACATGGTCACACTTCAGCAGGTCCTCCCTCTGCTTTCCCAGGGCGACTTCCTTGCTACTCTAGACCTCAAGGATGCCTATTTCCACATTCCCATTCACAGCGCTCACAGAAAATATCTCAGATTCGTAGTGGACAGTCAGCACTAGCAATTCAAAGTACTCCCATTTGGAGTCACCACAGCACCAAGAGTGTTTACCAAGTGCCTAGTGGTGGTGGCAGCACACCTAAGAAGACAACACATCCATGTCTTTCCATATCTAGACGACTGGCTCATAAAAGCCAGCTCATACAATCAGTGTTTACAACACACTCACGCCACTATTCAACAGCTTCACGACCTGGGGTTCCCAATAAACCACGCCAAGTCCCAGCTGCAACCGTCCCACTCACAACAATACCTCGGTGCCACAATAGACACCTCAAGGGCGCTAGCCTACCCCAGTCCCGCCAGGATAGCGAGCATGCAAGCTCTTCTCACCAGATTCCAACCGCAACACTCTCTTCCAGCTCGAGTGTTCATGCAACTCATAGGGATAATGGCCTCTTACATATTCATAGTGCCTCATGCAAGACTCCAGATGCGTCCTCTCCAAGAATGCTTAGCACGCCAATGGAACACCAAGAACCTTTCCAAAGGGCAACCGTTCCTCAAGCCGGTTCCTCAAATAGTCATAACAGCGGACGCATCGCTCTCCGGCTGGGGAGCTCACCTACTTCATCACATCATGCAGGGCAGGTGGACACCTCAGCAAAAGTTACTCCACATCAACCACCTGGAGCTACTAGCCATATTCCTAGCCTTGAAAGCATTCCAAAAACACATTTCAGGCAAAGCTGTCTTAGTCCGCACCGACAACATGACAGCCATGTATTATACCCAAAAACAAGGCGGGACACACTCTCTGCAGCTCTCTCAGCTCGCACAGAGCATATGGAGGTGGGCTATACCTCAGAACATTTTTCTCCTAGCCCAACATGTCCCAGGAGTCCAAAATACAATAGCCGATCTGTTGAGCCGTCAAACATAACAAATCCACGAGTGGGAACTTCATCCACAAGTTCTTCAACTGTTTTTTCAGATGTGGGGGCAACCACAGATAGACCTCTTCGCCACCCACGAAAACGCCAAATGCCCAAACTTCGCCGCCAGGTATCATCACCCATTGTCTAAAGGCAATGCGATATGGATGAACTGGTCAGGCAAATTTGCGTACGCTTTTCCGCCTCTCCCACTCATTCCACTAGTGGTGCGCAAACTACAGTAACATTCCTTGACGCTCATCCTAGTTGCTCCAACTTGGGCCAGACAACCATGGTACACCACATTGCTGGAACTCTCCGTGGTTCCGCACCAAAAATTACACCTCTCTCCACACCTTCTAACCCAGAACCATGGAGAGATACAACATCCTGACCCAGCTCAGCTCAACCTAGCGATCTGGCTGTATGAACGTCATCAAAGAAGCTAGACGGCCTTCTACTAGGGCATGCTATGCAGCCAAGTGGAAAAGATTTGTAATATACTGCCATAACAACAACACTGATCCCCTAGATGTGTCTATCCAACACATCATAGGCTACTTACTACACCTCCAAAGATGCAACTTAGCCTACACGTCTATCAGACTGCATCTTGCTGCCATAGCAGCTTATCTGCAAAATAGACAACATCTATCACTCTTCAGAGTACCTGCCATAAAAGCTCCCCCCCAGACTACCACTTTCACCCGTGTGGAATCTAAACATCGTTCTCACAAGGCTAATGGGGCCGCCATTTGAACCTCTACATAAATGTGAGCTACAATTCTTAACATGGAAAACTTCTTTCCTAGTAGCTATTACTTCTCTACGAAGAGTTAGCGAACTACAAGCACTAACTGTTCAGGATCCCTTTCTGCAAATGCATAATATTAAGGTTGTACTCAGAACTAATCCTAAATTCCTCCCTAAAGTCATTCCTCCCTTCCACCTCAATCAATCTGTGGAGCTGCCTGTATTCTTCTCGCAGCCACAAACAGTCGCAGAAAAAGCTCTTCACACCTTAGATGTCAAAAGAGCACTGCTGTACTACATAGAGAGAACACAACCTTTTCGTACGACCAAACAACTATTTGTGTCTTTCTCACCACCACACGAGGGCAACCCCATATCAAAATCTGGGCTAGCTAGGTGGATTGTCAAATGCATACAGATTTGTTACCCCAAAGCAAAACGTACATTATCTGTTCCTCCTAAAGCCGACTCTACACGAAAGATAGGGGCTTCAATGGCATTTTTAGGGAACATTCCCTTAGATGATATCTGCAGAGCAGCTACATGGTCTACACAGCACACTTTCACAAAACACTATTGTGTCGATGTGCAAACTAAACAAGCTAGTGTGGGCCAGGCTGTTCTCAAAACACTATTTCAAACTACTGCAACAGATACTGGTGGTCGCCGCTAGGATGGGATACTGCTATACAATCTATGCATAGTGTGTAATCTGTAGCTCATATGCCTCGAACGGAATATGCTACTTACCAGTATGCATCTGTTCTTGGCATGTAGAGCTGCAGATCTACACTCGCCAACCCGCCTCCCCGGCTACCTTTATCTGTTCCAGTATTATCTTACTTAGATACACCATACATGGGCATCCTTCCTGTTTCTTGCAAGGCTCCATCATTTCCCTGCTGGCGAAAAACAATCTGAGGATGGAGCCGATGCACATGTGCACTATCATCCAAAGGAGGAGTCACATACCTCGTGACTTTTAAAGACTTTCCTAGACAAAAACAAGTGCAAACATCCGGGCCCAACACCAGATGGTGATCTATGCATAATGTGTAGATCTGCAGCTCTACATGCCAAGAACAGATGCATACTGGTACGTAGCATATTCCTTCTGTGGCGCTCTCCTGTCTTCTCCGCCCCGCTTTTTGATGGGATGGGTAAATATTGGGAGCAGGCAGGCGTCAGCAGAATAGGGGATGTCATGGATGGAAATGTGATGATCCTTTTGCAGAGTTGCAGCGGCAGCATAAAATTGACCCAAAATCATATTTTAAGTACGTTCAAATAAGGGAAACCCTTAGACCCTTTCTGTCTAACATCATCTCCATAGGCAGGATCCAGTTGCTAGAAACTATCTTATATAATAGTCCCCGAATTAAGGATATATATTGCCTTTTTATAGAAGCTGCCCAGGATGACCTAGTTAAAACAGAATCTGCTTGGGCAGGCAAGGTTGCGAATCAGGATGTGGATCTAAGCAGGTCTCTGGCTCTCTCTAAGAAGGTTTTCCTTTCCGCTAACCTGAAGGCATAACACTTCAAAACAGTTTACAACCTATATTTCACCCCGTCAAAACTGTTTAGCAGGGGAAAAAGGCGAAACGATCATTGCCTGAGATGTGGGCTGGGCCCAGCAGATTTAGTTCATATGTTTTTTGAATGTACTGTATTAGATCCATTGAAAAAGGGTATTGAAACTTTTCTGTATAAGGCATTGGGACAGGAAGTGTCTATTTCTACAACCTTGATGCTATTGGGGGTCGATGAAAGAGCTCAATTAGGAGTGACACTGGTATAATTTTGTTTTATGGCAGTGGCAGTAGTACGACTGCTGATTGCTTTAAAGTGGAAGGCTGACGACCCACCCGACATATCAAGCTTTGTATGCCAGATTGCTTCATATATACAGATTTGAAACTGCATTGTATAACTGTAAAGGATGGAGGGCGAGGAAATGGGGTACGAAAAATACGGAGCCTGGTGATGGAGCTGGTCTGAGATATAAATTTATTTATGCTTTTACTTTTTTCCTTCTCGATATATGTATGTTGTAATGTGGAATACTGATAATGCTTAGGCTGTGCTGGTTTAAATAATCTTCTTTGATTTCTGTCTTTTCCTCTTTTTTTCGTCTTTTTGTAAGCACAAATATTTGGTCAACTGTACATTATGTAACTGTAATTTTCAATCTTTTATAAATGCTGCTTTTCTGGGAGAAACAATAAAAATAAAAAAAATAAAAAAGAAGTCCTTTTTGATGTTATTCTTTACCTTAACTTTAAGTATTTATTTTACTGAGGGGTTCTATAAAGCACTTGTGCCACTTCTCCCCCAAATTATGGGGCCGATTCACAGAACTAATCTGAGATAAAATCTTAAATTTACTACTTTTGGTGTTCACAGAAGGCATTTAGTAGTAGTAAAGTTAGGACTCCTAACTTTACTACTACTAAACTGAGACAAAATCCTAACTTTACGACTTTCAGTATTCACAAAAGGCATTTAGTGGTAGTAAATATAGTAGTTCTAACTTTATTACTTCTAAATGCCTTCTGTGAATACCAAAAGTAGTAAGTTTAGGATTTTAGCTCAGTTTAGTGGTAGTAAAGTTAGGAGTCCTAACTTTACTACTACTAAATGCCTTCTATGAATACCAAAAGTAGTACGTTTAGGATTTTATCTCAGATTAGTTCTGTGAATCGGCCCCGTAGTTATCACTTACATTTATAAATTAAGCACCACCTTCAAATGACTGTCACACTTATGACTTTAATTACTCTGTGTTCTCACAAAGTATCTAATTTCTGATGTCAGAAGTGTTGTTATGAATGCTATATTTTACATGCGATACGTTATGTAATATGTAAGTGAATAATCAGTGCATGGAGAAGGTGGCAGTTATATTTAATGTAGTGTAGCAAGTGAGATGTCAAGACAAGATTGTGTACGGAGGTGCATGACTTACAGTAATTTGAAGGTGGTGCATAAATAAAAATTTAACTCATAACTATTACTAATAGTAATTTGAAGATGGTGCGTAAATTATAAATGTAAGTGATAACTATAACTTTAGAATTTCTAATCTTTGTATATTTTAAGTTGGGTTTGTATGTATGAAGAAAGAAAGTTTTCCTAACTAGCTATAAGGCTTATGGCGAGGCACTAAACTCTCAGATTTTGTAACATGTTCTCATTTTAGTGGCCAACATGGTTGCCAAAGAGAAAATTAAACTTCCAACCTTTACATGTAGTGCTAGAGGGGGTACTATACATTGTATCTTCATGTCATCCAAGTTGGTCTCTTGCCTCTCTGATTTTAACATCATAGCAAAGTGTACAAGCTATCATAACCCCCTTATTTAAGCATTAAATCATCAGTTAATCAAACCCTCAAAGAATAAATGTCTTAACATAGAGTACTTAAAGAAAAAGGGCATTACAATTAAATGGGCTAAGGTGGACCCTGAGGTTTTTAATAGTCAGATTTAGTCCCAGAATATGGGTCCTGTTTTAAATTGCCTGACGGAAAATTCAGCGGCCCGCTCCATCTTAGAGGGTTTTGATGCTACATGTAGATCTATCTCTGATAGATTTACCTCAAGGAACCTCCCGGTTGAGGGATCACCTCATAGAAGTTTTAATTCAGACTGTATTCTGGTGTATAAACAGTTAAAGGCAACGCTAAAGAAACAACCACAGTCATTAGTAGATGTTAGAGCTGCAATAAGATCATATGAAGTATTAGAACATTGGAATGTTGGGAGCTCCATTGAAAACAATGGAGCGCTCCGGGCTTATAATGGCTGGTATAAGCCCGGAGCACCAACATTCCAATGTGTCTTTGTTCACAGCTCTGGCTGTGAACAAAGGCTTCAGGGAGCCTGAGGGGATTTGAATCCCCTTGCGCTCCCTGAAGGCTTCGTTTTGTTAGAACATTCTGCCCTCTAGTGGCAGAATGTTCTAATAGCCTTATAGCCCTTCGTAGCAGGGCTATACCGGCTTTTAAAGTCCCTCTGCTTTGTTAAAGTCCCTCGCCTTCGGCTCGGGCCTTTAATGCTGCAGCGGGCCTTTAATAGCCGGTATAGCCCGCTACGGCGGGCTATAAGGCTATATTATGACCTCTCAGAAGCTGTTAGTGGGAGCAATAACAATGCATTCTGGGAAATAATTGCCCACCCGTTTTGTGCAGTGCTTGATGTCCTGATGGTTGACGTCTTAATTCCAACTGATTTATGGGTGGGTCATTGTTATGAAATTTTCTGTTCTGGGCCTATACAATCATTATCCTCCTCTTTAGTAAATGACATTAACCTGTCAGACACAGACTCACAGACGGTTCCCTTGGTAGTAGAAATCAAGGAAGTAGTTAACACTCTTTGGGAAATGTAACCTCTTAAAAGTGCCAGGCTAAGGCAGTGTCCCTGTGTATATCTTTAAAACCAATGTCGGCCTTTGGACACCACTGCTAACTAATGTATTTAGGAGCGTGGTGAGGGGCCAAATACCCAACTCCTTGAGGACAGCTACAATTATCTCGGTTTATAAGAACAATCTCGCTCATAGATTCTAGCATGAAGCTTTGAGGTAGAGTGCTTTTGTCCTGCCTGGAATCATGGGCCGCAAATAATAAGATCATGTCCAATGTGCAATTTGGCTTTTTACCAGGTATTGGGACTATAGGCCAGTGCCTAAACTTCTACATGATAACAGGGAAAAATTTAATGAACATAAAAGGAACCCTGCATCTGGCGTTCATTGATTTATCTAGCGCTTTTAATTTGGTGAAACGCTCTAAACTCTGGGCCCTGATGGAAAGTATGGGGGTGGAGCCGGAACTCCTTAGCTTAATTAAACGTTTACATCAGAATCTTACTGTCAGGGTTCGTTATGGCTTGCATGGTGAAACCACCTTCCAAATCAGATCTACACGGGGAGTGAGACAGGGCTGTATCTTGGCTCCTTTCCTTTTTATGATTGATGAAAATGGGATCTCTAAATATCTATCTGAGTTGGGAAAGGACACCACACAAATTGGTAAGCAACTCCTCCCAATTCTGCTGTGCGCGGATGATGCTGTGTTGATTGCCCGCACAGGAAATGGCATATGGATTTTATTGGACTCTTTCTTCTCATATATGGAAGAACTGGATCTAAACGTTAACCAATCTAAATCATTTATAATGACCTGTGGAGCCAGTAACATAAGATCTAAATCCTGTATGATGGGAAAAACTTATCTTGAGAATGTGAAATATTTTGATTATTAAGGAATCCTTTTTAGTTCCTCTTTTAAATGGAATTCACTTTTAACTGCAAGGGCACATCAATTTAGTAGGAGTATATAGGCAATTTGTAGATTTGACCATATGCTGGGACAGAAACCTATTGAAGAGTTGATCAATTTGTACAAAAGTAAATGTATTTCTGTGGGGCTTTACAGAGCGGGTTTGTGGGGGTATACAAGTGCATCTGTTCTCCAGTGGGTAGAAAAATGTTTCCTAAGGAGGCTACTTGCGGTTCCCTCAAGTACCGCTACTCTGATTTGTCATGAGGAATTAGGTATCCCTTATCTGGAGGATCAGATGGGCCTTGCACCACTTTTGTTGTGGGTTAAGATCTTGGGAAATCCAGAGGCAGCCTTGGTGAGATCCCATATTTTAGATTGTTTATCTTTGGATGGGGATGCTCGGATTCCATGAATTGTATACCAAAAGAAATCTTTTGAGGTAATAGTATTAAAAGAACTATTTGATAATCATCATGTGATAGCCCTAAAAGTAAAGAGGAAGTCAAACGACGCTTCTTCAAGCATTGTCTGAATCACAGGCTGTGGAGGGCTCAGTCGCTCGTGTCAGTTGTTGGATATATGTTAGTATCAACCACCAATAATCTGGAACCTTACCTATCCTGGATTTTGAACACCACCCACCATTGCTACCTAACGTTTTTCAGACTTAGTATAATACATTTTAAGGTTGCTTTTTCACTACAATGCTTCACTGTAATACTGCTGCTAAGCAAAGCACTTGCCACTTTATATTTTTTTGCCCTCTATATGCAGAACCCAGGTGCTCATTTTTTATCCCCATTTTACTAAGATCAAAACTGAGAGCACTCCAGAAATGCCTGTTTTTGTTACAGAATCTAGGCTTTTTAGAGATATGCCTTGCAGTGCTACATTTTATTGGAAGGGCATTAGCTATTAGAAAAAGGTATAAGCTTTTCTTTGTGTGATTTCGTTACTGACTCTATTACTACACTGTTTTGTTATGAACTGGGTGCTTTAAATTTTAACTGGAATGTTTTATTTATTTATAAGATGTGTTTTATGACTTTTATGGCTTTTGCCAAATAAAGATTTGTTCGACTTGAGTAAATTATTACTATGAATAATAGTGATTGGAAGGTGGTGCGTAAATTAGACGCAGCTACAGCCCGAACTGCTGAACGGAATGACACCAAATTTGGCAAAGAGGTAGTCCTCAGTTCAGACTCGTGCCTTTTGCATAAATGGTGTAAATCCGTTCAGTAGTTCCTGAGAAAATGAGTGTAAAAAAGATAGATATATCTATGGCCTGGGAGGATCCGCGCACCCTAAGCGCACCCTAAGCGCACCCTCCCCGAACCGAGCGTGCACCCTCCCGATCACGCGCTGAATGCTAATTGGCTGTCAAGTGTCTGTCTACATTCAAAACTAGGAACTGTTGGCAGGCATTTTGTGCCTCGGTTAAAGCGAGGCTGAAGAAGTAAGGGGAATAAGTGTTTAAAACATATAAAGGGGGCAGGGAGGAAATACTCTGACCCTCTAGTGTTGCTTAGGGGGTCCCAGAAGGACCCCCTGGGGCCCCCTTTTTTTGTTTATTTAAAACAGCGAAATGCGCGCAGGGTGCGTGGTTCCTAGTGCGTTGGGTGCGCGGATCCCAAAAAAATTGAGAAAAATAAATACAAAATAAAGTTTTGAAAATATAGTTTAAAAAATATTTAAAAAAATATAAAACTATATTTTAAAACATTAAAATTTTTTTTTTTAAAACCAATAAAAACAAATATTTTTTAATTTTTAAAAGAATTAATTGAAAAAATAAGTTAAAAAAAGTGATAAAAAGTATTTTAAAAAAACATAATTAAAGGAATTGACACACTGAAATTGAAAATTTTTGAAATTCAATGAAAATCATTAAACATCATAGCTTTAGAGATAAATTATAGATAGGAATTAGCATTTAAAAAACCTTTGAAATTCACTGAAAAAACCATAGGTTTCATGCACGTTATAGTTAGGAATTGGCATTTAAAAAACCTTAGAAATTCACTGAAAAAACCATAGGTTTCAGGGGTGTTATAGTTAGCTGGACATTTCCCTCATACAAAGCCCTAGAAATTCCCCCGTTATAGTTAGTTCAGCTAACTATAACTCGCGCGCACCCACAATGCACTGCTGATGACGTCACATATTACATCACTCATGACATGGTCAGTGACATCACTGATGACATCACTGATGACATCTCAAATGACATCACTGATGACATCACTGATGACATCATCCATGTAATAAATTAGTGCATCTTCTCACACCCTAATATAACCTTTGATACACCGACTCCAAATTTCAGACGGTCATTCTCAAAACCATAGATACTCCAATACCAATAACTACATACACACTCATTGACTCTTAGGTCTACACACACCTCCACTCACTCACCTGTAGAGTCACTCATACTTACAGTCACTCAGTACAGGACTATCATATGCATTTATACACCTATATAGACACTCAGACACCGCCAATCATCCATAGACATACTCACACACCTAGTCAATCATGCAAATAATTAATCACACTGCAATTTACTCACCTATACAGTTATACACACACAAGTTAACGTACTCATAAAAATACTACCACATTCTTACGCTCTTATAGAATTACTGATACAAGCACACACTCATCCATACAGCCACTCTCACAATCACACACTCTCACATATAACCAGTTATATACTCTTACACATATACCCTGCCTTTCACATATGTAGTTACTCACGCATGTACCAATAAGATATACATTCAATCACTAACACACCCATCACAGATGCACTTTTAAAACCATGCACCCATAGAATCACCCACTCACACATCTATGCACAGAGACACACATACCCTACCCACACAAACACTCAGGCACCCATACAGATACTCAGACAACCAATCAATAACCCATATAGACACTCATATAGCTATTCACAAAACCATGCAGCCACTTATACACCAACAGACAGACAGATACAGACATTCACACAATTTAGTTACTAGTCTGCAGTAAGATACATTTAATGACTCACTTATAGAGTCAGTCACACACCTAGAAAATCATCCATTCACACACTTATACACCCACTCATTCTTCCATAGGTCTTTCCCTATATATATTAAACATATTAAAACTCTTCAGAAACACAGACTCACTGGATGACGTAATCAGTGATGTCATCAGTGATGTCATTTGAGAAGTCATCAGTGATGTCATCAGTGATGTCACTGACCATGTCATGAGTGATGTAATATGTGACGTCATCAGCAGTGCATTGCGGGGTTGCGCGAGTTATAGTTCGCTGAACTAACTATAACGGGGGAATTTCTAGGGTTTTGTACGAGGGAAATGTCCAGCTAACTATAACACCCCTGAAACCTATGGTTTTTTCAGTGAATATATATATATATATGATAGATTATAGATAGACAGATAAAGGTATATAAGATTTAAACAAGCTCTTGTACTTTTTACCTGACAGTGCTAATTTAACTTTGGTTGCTTGTTACTCATCTTTGAAATGTGTACATTGTATAAACCAGATAATCTTTTTAGCATATTTACTATTATTTTTGTTTATGTTGCAGATTCAAAATGCAAATGACGTCTTAATCGCCCCACTTGAAAAGTTTCGGAAAGAACAAATAGGTGCAGCTAAAGTAAGTACATACCTTGGAATATCTACGCAGTCTCATGAAATTGTGCACGTTTTGCTTTAAAACCCTTTTTCTGATTTAGTTGCCCCACTCCCCCGAAGTTGGAGTATTTCCGTGTGTATTTTGAGAAGAAAATAAATGACCGGTATGACACATATTTGTATATTCATCATCCTCAATTAGTCAAAGTTCTTTCAATATGGTCAACATGCCACATAGATTATTATGCAGTTAGGTAATACCCCCCTCTTCACTAATTTATAGTGAGATGTAATTTCTATTTGTTTTGTTGCTTCCTAATCCTATTCATACAATGTATTAGTACTGAATTACACCCATTATCTGTAGATCTGATTATTATGGATTTGTCTTCTTTCAAACTATTCAGTGGCAGTCATTCTGTATTGCTCAAAATTCATCTACGGTTGGCATTTTTTAGAGCATCAATGTCTCTCAGGACAATTTCAGAAGTACATCCACCATATTTTCAGATAAAAATTGAGAAGTAAAATTGTATTTGTTTTCAGTCCATATCCTTTGCTCAGTCCAAAATTCATGTAACACATTAGTTTCTCTAGAACCCACCTTCACGTCAGCTAGAAAACAATTGGTCTATGATGTGCCAACAACTGCTTGTCCTTGCTCCATTCCTTAAGGGGGGTTATTCCTGTTAAGAGGAGAATATAATTGGTACATTTGATGGGTTAAGTAAGTTATTTTAATGCAGATAAATGTGTATGCGGATGTGTATATTTATTTATAGGACCCAGAGAGCGGATTGTATGTTATCTACAACCAGGAGTGTCAGTGTTCCTCTTGTCTGCAGGTTGGTATTTTGGAAAGGTTATGAGTTGCTGTAGAAAGAGAAATTAAAGATATGCACTGGAGAACTGAAATGAGAAGCCCTAGAGAAAAGACTGAAACAAAATGACTGATTAGTCAGGGAACCGAGGAAAAGGATTTATGATTTCAAAAGGCAGGGTGCAATACATCTGATGTGAAGGCAAATGCTCTTTTGTGTAGCATTCTCCATACACTGCAGTCGCTATACTATAATGGAATGGTACACATGTGAGTGGAAAAGCCAAATTACATATGGGCTACAGGGCTTTGCGTCATGGATCACAATCCAGCGATACTCTGAGGAGTGTAGCAGTCATATCTGCTTCAGTGTGGAATTTGAATAGATACACACCATATTTCATGCAGGTATTTAGGAGAATGGATTTCTCATGAGTGAAATTGTGTTCCCTTTTGAGAAAAAAAAGCTCAAAGAAATTCACCTTTGCACATTTCTTATTTGACTTATTTTTACTTAATTTATGTTTAACCCCTTCGATGCTGCGCAGATTCCGCCGCTGTGCTGACGGAATCTTGCGCGGGTGTGCTCATGACGGAATGGTTCCGTCATGAGCACAGCTCAACCGTGGGTCATGACGGAACCATTCCGTCATGAGCACCGAAGGGGTTAATATTGATTTACAACATAAACACAATCGATTAAATATTTCTTACAATTTTGAGTACTAGCAGTTTAGAATTATTTATGGAGTAGCACAGTTCCTCCCATGCGCCCATAACTGTCAGTACTGGAAGGTGATTAAACCCGAGGTACATTATTTAAAGCTTTTTTGAGACTTTTGAATAATTCATATTGTCTTAAATAGTGTATGTCCCTATATAGGTTGTAGATTATGAATTCTAGTTTTACTTAATGCCCAAACATCAGCTTGACATGGGATCTGATTAATATGGTATTTAGACATGCTTTACGTTTATTTGCGTTCATAACTGGATCATGGCAAAGAGCTTTAAATTAGAAGATTTCAACCAGCATTGACAGATTACCTTAGAGGTAAGAATTTCCTAATATATGTAATGGCCTGTGCATGGTGTCAGATACAGCTCTGCTAATTGTGAGTGACCTTTTAAAGTTCAGCGTATGACAATTGCCCATCTGGATTATAATCCCAATTCTAGATGTTAATGTTCTAATGGGGTAATTTTCCAAAGACTAAAATTTATTTTTACATACTTTACATAGAGACCTCTAATAATAAACAAATTGGTCTAACAATTGCAACCAAATTAGGATGTGGTGTGGCGGACTCATGGAGTTTCACTTTGCAGGTATTCCGCGGAGTTACGTATAAACTCTGTGAGGTTCCACAATCGGTCAGAATTGGGAATGCGGCACTGCTCTCAATGATTTTTAGCACTAGGAGCTTGTTCTGCACTTTACATTCAACACACATGGTACCATGCGGTGCACCAGACGGTGCTGCTTCTTTCTGCCGCTCGAGTAGATTTTGTACTCGAGTAGCAGCCTTCTCAACACAAATGTTCATGGCCTGACATGACCATCTGTGTTGAAAAATCTTGCTGGGCGGTGTCTAAACACCTGAAAGTCACGCTAGGGCATGCAAATTCTCACTCGCCAACTTACTGTTGCAGAGCCATGCTTGAGAATAAACTCCGCCATGTGGCGTTTGGCAAAGTTTTCCAAGATGAACGCAGAGTGGGCAAAACTCCACTAACTCCACCGGCAGAGTGGATTTATTCACCCACCCCTAATTACGACATCATGTGTAAAAAGTGACAAAAACTTTGCAAGGTATGCAACAATCAATAGCTGAATCAAATAACTGCTATGTATGCTTTTAAACTATTGGAATACATTCATGCTAGATTTCTTAATGTAACACTTGTCATTGATCAAACAACCAAACTAGGGGCCTAATGTATAACATTTCCATTTGCAAAAAGTAGTTGCAAATTGTGCACTCACTTTTTGTAACTGGAAAGCAATTTTGAGAACCTGTTTATGCACTGATAGTTCTGTTCACATAATTCTGAATCGTAGTGGATGGCAATCCCACATACCTCATCAATATTCATGAGATAGGTCGCAAATTTTGACTCACTTCCACTGGATGCCATCACAGGGTTTATGGCCTGGTGGGGTCAGCAGACCACCCTGTCTTTGATTGTCTCTTAAATAAAGTTGAATTTTGTTTTTAATATGCAGCATGTTTTGATTATGAGAACCAGTGCTGCATTTAACCCCTTCCCCGCTCATGACGGAACCGCTCCGTCATGAGCCACGGTTGCCGTGTGCTCATGACGGAGCGGTTCCGTCATGCCACGACCGTTGGCGGCCGCTCCGCCCACGCGGCGCTGTTTCCCCGCCTGTGCGGGGGGACAACGCAACTGGGCGGAGTCATGACGGAACCACTCCGTCATGAGCACAGCTCAACCGTGGCTCATGACGGAGTGGCTCCGTCATGAGCACAGCGCCACCGCGCTGCCCCCCCGCACCCCCCAGCGCTGCGGCGGAATTCCCGCCACAGCGAAGGGGTTAAAACGAAACATTGTTGTTTGTTTGTTTCTTTGTGAGAGTTGCCCATGGTCCCAATCCCCAACAAATGTTTTAGCATTCATAAAGAGGATTTGCTTCCATTTGTGAATAGGTTAATACCTCCTTTGAGATGCTGGTAAAATTTGAGTGTTTTGTTACTGGATTTCAGTCGCAAAACATTGGTACATACCTTAACAAATCTCTGTTCGGAACGGACGCCTTAAATACGCCCCTTCCAAATAGCTGTTTGTTATGGCTTTCTAAACCCTTTTAGCAATTCTGTAACAGTTTGACGAATCGAAAATTGGGTTTGGTATATAACAAAATATCAATCGCAAACCCTGTGATTTTCGCAATCACAGGCTTGGCGATTGCAAAATGGATTTGTACATCAGGCCTTTACTTCCCTATCAATGATTATGTCCAAATAGTTATTTTTGCCACCTTTTCCGAGTATTTATCCATTTAGGTGCCACTCTCCTCATAATTTAGAGGGCCCACATATCATAATTTTATATGTTTTGCTTTGCCGATTCAGACCTATGAAATTTCAAAAACTGATTTTGTTGATGCTGAACAGAATCTGAAAACAAGCGCTGGCAAAGCCAGTAGATCTGGCATTGGCTCCCAGCCTTTTGGCTTCACCAATGCTGAATCTGGTTTGTCATTGCTTTTGTAAATTTTTATTTCTAGTGGTTGCTGATGGGCCCTCACCAATATGAGAAAAAAAATGTCTAAACCTAATATATATTTTGGTCTCAAAAAGCCCGCATTGTCGTAGTAGGTCCTTGTGAAAGAGCAGAATGCATCAATTACAATGAAAGTAGCCTATGGCAGATGTGGCTTGACCAATTGCCCCTTGGTGTATGCTGTATTGGGTGGACATAAAATGTGAATGACACAAGAAAAGACCAATGGATTAATAGGACGGGCTGAAAGCCCCTATAAGTAAGCATATTTTATGTATATCATTTTAATACAATCAAAAGGTCTTGGCTAACGTCAGGCCTACAAAAGTGTACTAATAATTACACATGCATGCACCATCATTCATGCACACATGTGCGTGATGGAATCACCAGGCATGTGCATGCATATATTATGACACTGGAGCAATGCAGAAGCTTGCTGGATTTAAAAAGCAAATGGATGCAGGAAGATGAGGAAAGGTATGAAATAGCTGTGGCGAGAGAGGGAAGCAACATGGAGAGCGGGTAGATTTGAAGGGGGTGGAATTTGAGGGGGGAACAAGCACACGAGGGAGGGTCAAAACAACATGTGGTTCCCTGAATACAAGAAGTGGAAAGACACAGCTCATCCAGTCAGACCACAGTAAGGAAGTAGTGCTCTATAGACAGCCAAAGCTGTCCTTCTGCGAGACCAAAGTAGATCTTCAGCAGTAGATTGGTAAAACTATCTCTATTTGAGACCTAAAAAAACACCAAGAAAGCCTTTTCAGTCAGCCTCTAGGGGTAGGGTTACATAAAGTAACAGAGGAAGTAATGGTTCATAACACTCTGCAAGAATGACGTTTACCTGCTCGTGGATTGTTTTTCTCATGCTCTGAAGTTTACATTTTTATGCATATACATCAGGATTTGAAACACTGTTTTTCAGTACTCTGTACTAATAGTTTCCAGACTCAACTGATTATGCTGACAATGCATCTTATGGTCACCCTGTGGTGGCTGTATGGACCAATAAAATTCTCCAAATAGTTTATTATATTGGCTTTTGCCTGATTCTATAACACACATATGGTACCAAGATAAAAATCAAAGTAGAAAACAAAGGCTGGTTCAAATGTTCATACACTGAGATGGTAAGAATGACTTAGCACCATGCATGCCTTCCAGGCTTCTTGTTTTGCAAATTTAAAGTGCTTGCTCCAGATTCAAGCTTCGGTTCCAGATAGCATCATAGATGGGGTTTCTGTATGGCAAACCCTCTCTGCATGCTCTAACTCTGTGGCATAATACCCAACACAGACTCCTACAAAGCTGTTAAGGATCATTTGTTAGCCAACCATTGGTGCTCACATCCACACTAACTCTCTGTGTCAAGTTATGACAAGTGTCAATAGTTGATTCACTGAGAAATATGTACTATACAAATGTGCACAATTTCATGCTTACAGGGCAAGAACATTGTGACAATAAGTATTCTATAGAACTCTTTAAGATGGGGGACATCACTCACTTGATCAACGCTGACAACTCATTGCCATCTGTGGGCTTTCAAAGAAACTCTGTTTAAAGGCTATCTGAAAGGAGGTATTACCAAACCAAAAAGTAATGGTCTGTGAATCACATAGTCTATCAGCCAGACTGGGCTCTGGCGACTTGGATTACAGCACATCCTACTTGCAGCTGAATAGACTGTGCCCTGCCTTCACACAAAAGACATCACTGCATTGTTCATGCAGCCAGCTCGGAGCTAGGACAGGGAGTCAAGAAGCTTCAGGCACTTCAAAGGGAATTCTGAGAACTGAGAGTATACCGGAATCTATCTGCTTGTCTATTCGCCCAAGGTGCACCACTGGGTGACCAGACTTTGTGATTGCTCCCGCTACATTCTTCTCAACAGCAGCAAATCCTGTTTGGTGTTCCTTCGCCAAAGGGGTATCCGGCCTCGTGGGACTCTTGTCGGCTACAGCCTCCAACTTTGCCCCTCTGGAGGTTTTCTACTTTAAAAAAAAGAATAAGTCTGAACGTAGAAATCTTCACCGTTACTTTGTCCAGCGGCTCCCTGACGTGCGAAACCTCCTCCTCGGACACCGCCTGCAGCCTTGCCCGCTGGACTTTACCATCTTCCCATATTTTTGTCCAAATTTGTTAAATCCAAAGGTAATCGCCAACAGGGCTCAATCCACATTTTGTGTTTGACTTGCACTCAATTGCGGCCACTCAGATTTTTCAATTTTGAATGATGATGAGGAAGTTAAGCCTGACTGCTATTGGGCCAAGCTACCAGATGGTTAAGCACAACTTAATTTAGTGACTTTTGTGGTTCACCCTGACCGGGATTGGGGCTTCTGCTTGAGCAGGGGTAACATCCCACTCAACAAGCAACCCAATTTCTTACAGAGTCCTATTCTCAAGATTAATATGGATCACAGTTGGTGGGGGAACCATATTTTTAAATTGTAATACGAACAATGCTTTTGTAACCCTTCTCACCAACCTCTCTAAATGCAGACTTGTGCTCCATTCATGAGCTCTGAGATGAGAGACTATAAATTGGACTCTATCCACACCGTAGTCCCAAAGCATTAGATCCATTGCTTTCCTCAAGACTTGGTTGGTGGCAGAGGATACATTTGGGGTGCTGTGGTGCACCTGGGTACTTGACACCCAGACTTACAAGGTAGATTGAAGTTTAGAAGTTTGTGTTATGCAGGTGCCCTTTGTGGTTGTTTATTTTAGTATATTTTTAAAATGAAAGCAGTGCTTGCAAACATTGTTCACAGTAATCACTGTGTTGTGATCTCGTGCCTGCTCGTGATCTGCTGAGTGGTGGACGCGATGCGGTCATGATTAGAATGTAGGAGAGATTCGTTTTCCGTGGAGCTGGGAGGCGGACAGGAGATTTGTTGGTGCTGTTGTGCTACACGTATTCAATAAACTTGAAGATATCTATTGGACGTGGAAGCAGTCTAATTTTAACACTGGCGACGAGTTGTTGACTAACCTGATTGGGGACAGGTACAGCTTCGCACCAACTCCCCTTTTGGACTGATTGATCAAAACGAATAAAACTGATATGATGAGCTACTGCGACGCAAGAATACAGAACCAGAATACAGTTACGGATTGCTAATCTACCGAACATACTGTGAGTTTTCGTATGTTTCACTTTAAAGCCTCCATTTGTTACTCACGGTCAATGGCTGTCTCTCGAGCTGGTTCCCGTGCCCGTCTCATGCTCCACCCTCATTGACGCCCCCTCATTGACGTCAGCTCGTGGCAGTAGCTGAGTCACTGGAACGCACGTCTTCACGACGAAGCCACGCAACGTGCCACCATTTTAAAAGTTAAGACTTTGTGAAAAGAAATACCAGCGCTGCACGGGAATTGTTATAACAGATGTTATAATTATCGGCGATGCAATGGTGATAAATACTAGTGGGAATTCCAATTTTTCTGATAATCTTTCAACAAACTGGGATATTTTGTTGCTAAAAGACATCTGTCATTGCATATTGTTCTTACAACGTTAACCACATTAATACAACTTGCCATCTAACTGAATCATTAGTCTTTTTGGGACATACAGTATGGCTTATACGTTCAGCATGTCTCAACCACCACCTTTTCTCTCTGAAGAGGGTGACCCCATCCTCCCTTGGAAAAGGTGGAGGAATTAGTTTGACTCGTATATTGTGGCAATTGGTGGTGAAAAGTTTTCTGCTGTGAGGAAACAAGCCATCCTTCTACATAATCTGGGTGTGGAAGGAAGAAACGTTTATGATAGCATGGACACCATACCTATAGGTGGTGGGGATGGAGAACCAGCTGATGTATTTGAAATGTCCATGACTATGCTTGAAGAATATTTTGGTCCCCGGATTAACGTTGTGTTAGAGCGCCATAAATTTTTCACCAGAGTGCAAGGTCCAGTGGAACGAGTCAAGAGTTATATTGCTGCTCTCAAAACCCTGGCTCAAACGTGTGAGTTTGGTGAACTCACAGACTCTCTCATTAGAGATCAACTGGTGAGATGCACCAACAGCACAAGAGTCCAAGGAAAACTGTTGTCTAAAAATCCGTCATTGCCAGAGGCAATTGCCATTGTAGAAGGTTTAGAGAATACCTCGTCCTGGGTGGAAGAAATGAAGAAAGATCGAGAAGAAAAGAAAGAAACCAAAGAGAATGTTTATGAGTTGAGTGACAAGTCTGCCCTAGAGAGTAGTGATAGTGTTGCTAAAGTTGCCCCCACCGATAAACAAAAGATCTCTGACAAAGAAGTGCGGTCACGCTACCCCACAAAAGGGTCATCTGGTAAGATAGATCATGATGGTCGTTCTACCATGTACAATGGCAAGGGTGATAAAACCTCTGGAGAAGATTCTAAACCAAAGTGTTTCAGGTGTGGGAATCTTACGCACTACTCTAATTACCCTCATTGTTTCGCTAAAGACTCTTTTTGTAACAAGTGTGGCCTTAAAGGACATTACGCCAGAGTTTGCAGATCTTCTGTCAAGTCAAAATAACCAGAAAGAAGCGCTGAAATTGTACGAACAATTATTCTCAATGTTGAGAATGATGGAAATGAAATAGACAATGGAAGAGTGGTTATGCCAGAATGTGACATTCTGGTTGATGGATTTAAATTTGTAGTTTTAGCTGATTCTGGGTCGCCTTTCACGATGGTGGGGAACAGGCAGTGGGATGAGGTAGTCGGGATTGACAACATGTCATTATTGCCACCGGACATAAATCCAGTAAGTTATAATGGAAGCAGAATAAATGTACTGGGTTATGTAGTGGCTAATATTCAATTCAAGGACAGACATGCATTAGGTAAAGTTTACATAGCTGAGAGAGGAGATAACCTTCTAGGTTGGAGACATCAGCGAGATTTGGGCATTATGCTTAATGCCAGTGCCATTGATCCAAAAGATCAGGTTATGTTAGTGGACATTGCGGAAAGTAGACAAGTTAACAACTATTATGTTAAATTTCCTGAAGTTTTTACTGATTCCCTGGGATGTCTCAAAGGTTTTGAACACAAAATAGTTCTGAAAGACAGAGCTATACCATGTGTACATAAAGTCAGAAGGGTGCCGAATATGATGTTGGCACCACTAGAGCCAGAACTCAAAAAACTCCTAGATCTGGGTGTTATAGAAGAGATTGAAGGATCTGAGTGGTTGGCCCCAATTGTTTTGGCCCCCAAGGATGGAGGAACCAGTGTCAGGTTGTGTGTGGACTTGAGAGGGCTTAATGAATGGATATGGGTGGACCGCCAGCCTCTACCAAACATCTCAGAATCTCTTAGCATGCTTAAAGGAGCACAAGTTTTCAGTGTGCTAGACTTATCCTCTGCATATCACCAGATTCTTCTACACAAAGATTCTAGGCATCTTACGTCGTTTGTTACACCTCTGGGAGCATATCGGTTTATAAGGATGCCTTTTGGTTTGGCGTCGGCCGCGGCATGTTTTCAGAGGGTAATGAAACTGGTTTTAAAAGGAATATCAAATATCATGTTTTTCCAAGATGACATCTTAGTTTATGGGAAGAATGAGCAAGAACATAGCTCCACTTTGTTGTGTGTATTATTGAGATTGAAGGACAAGGGTCTCACGTTGAAAAAACAGAAATGCCGTTTGGGGCTAAAATCTGTTACGTATTTGGGTCATGTGATCTCAGGAGAAGGCATCCAACCCAAAATGGAACTTGCGGAAAGCATAGTGAATGCCCCTGCTCCCGTAGAAAAGGATCAGGTTAGATCATTTCTAGGTTTAGCCGAATTCTACTCTAAATTTGTAAAGGGGTTTGCTAGTGTGTCTGAGCCCATTAGGGTATTACTTAAAAAAGGGACACATTTTGTTTGGTCACAAGGTTGTGAAGATGCTTTTACTGTGATTAAAAAAGAAATTGGAAAGTTACCCACTTTAGGGCATTTTGACGTTCAGCAGAAGACTATCCTTACCACGGATGCTAGCCTTAGGGGTTTGGGGGCAGTTCTTTCGCAAGTAGTAGATGGGGAGGAGAAAACTATTGCTTTTGCTTCTAGGGCCCTCAGAGAAGCAGAAGTGAATTATTCATGCATAGAGATAGAAGCCTTAAGTGTGTTTTGGGCCGTACATCATTTTAAATTTTATCTTTGGGGTATACCTTTTCTGGTTAAGACAGATCATCGTCCGTTGGTGCAGATATTTTCGTGTCACCGCAGTGAACAGTTGACACCTAGATTGAAGCGTTGGAGTGAGGGTCTCCAAGAGTTTAATTTTAGAGTGCAATATATACCTGGGATCATGAATAAGTCTGCCGATTGTCTCTCACGGTTACCTGTTAACCATGATGTAGAAGATACCAAAGGTCCGGGTGAGGTTGAAACTGGTAAGGTTTGCTGGATATCGGAGCCAACTTTGTCGAGTAAGGAATGGTCAGATGAAGTGGTAAGCGATGAAGTTCTTTCTTCTCTCAAGATGTGGATAAGAGTAGGGTGGCCTGATTATCAGACGTTGGATCAAGAGATGAAGTCTTATTGGTCGGTAAGGGAGGAGTTGTCGTTTTATGATGGAAATGTCATGAGAGGAGACAAAGTGATTCCTCCTCTCAATTTTCGGAACAGGTTGATTAACATTGCTCACGAGGGACATTTAGGGAGGAGCCTTACTAAGGCTAGAGTAAGAGAAAGATATTGGTGGCCTAATATGGATCACATGACTGAGGAGATTGTAAAAAATTGTCTGTTGTGTGCTGCAAATGATAAGTCTCGTGTGACCAATGTTGCCCCACTATCTCCGGTGGCAATTCCTGAAATTGTATGGACCAAACTTGGACTGGATATTGCTGGTCCATTTGAACTTTTGCCGTCCAGTGAGCGTTTTGTTATTTTGTTGGTAGACTACACCTCGAAATGGGTAGTTACCAGATGTGTTTCTTCTGTGGGCACAAGGGTTGTGATCGAGTTCCTTAAGGATGTTTTTGCTTTGGAAGGGGTGCCCAAATTTTTGGTAACGGACAATGGAGTACAATTTGTCTCTCATGAGATGTGTGAGCTTTTGAGGGAACATAACATCGTTCACCAGAAAACTGCGCTGTACTCACCGCAGAGTAATGGGTTAACTGAAAGGATGAATAGAGTGGTCAAGAGTTGTGCTCAGCGTGCCCTTGAGTGTAAAGTTTCCTTCAGCGGGGGGTTGAGAGACACTTGGTGGGCACATCGTACTGCTCCCAACATGATTACTCATATCTCACCGTTGAGAGGTAGGAAGGCTGTTTCTAAATTAAATCCTACGTGGTTGCCTGTATGTTTAGATGATCATATCTCGGTTGAATCCAAACGGGCTTGCATTTCAGATTATCAACAGACATATAAATCGAATTATGATTCTAGAATGTGTGTGAGAGTGAAGAAGTGGCAACTTGGTGACAAGGTTATGGTGAAGAATCCCAATCATACTATGAAAGGAAAAAGCACTTTCTTGGGTCCGTTCACTATTGTTGCCATAAAAAAAAATGTGGTGAGATTGGATTCCGGTTCGACTTGGAGTATGTCCAGACTGGTGAAGTTTACAGGGAAATCTCTGGGTTCTTCGCCATGCCCGAATTCCAAACCTCAAGTGCCTGGGGGCATTGTCAACGTTAGGAGTCCTAGGAATAGGCGTATTCCAGCAAAGTACAATGACTTTGTTTTGAAATGATATGGAACTTATGTGGTAAATTGCATAGTCATTTTGTATTTTTGTTTATTGTTGAGGGAGGGTTTTTGTTTTTGCTTTATTATTTTGGTGGATCAATTCTTGGTCTGTGTTATTGTTGGGGTGTGTTGTATTTTGTTGGGTTCTAAATTTCTGTTATGGGAGGGGGTTGTGTTGTGATCTCGTGCCTGCTCGTGATCTGCTGAGTGGTGGACGCGATGCGGTCATGATTAGAATGTAGGAGAGATTCGTTTTCCGTGGAGCTGGGAGGCGGACGGGAGATTTGTTGGTGCTGTTGTGCTACACGTATTCAATAAACTTGAAGATATCTATTGGACGTGGAAGCAGTCTAATTTTAACACACTGGCAAACATTAGAACACATTTTTATGTTACATGCTTTGTCAACAGTATTTGTGCCTCTTTTAGGGTAACTCCAAATAGATACACTTACATTTGCCTTGGTGTGGCATTTTCAAGATAAAGGGCAACTGCCGCTCACAGGTGAGCAACCCATCCCTACTTCATCTTCCAGGTCTTTCTGTGTGTATATCCTATCTCAAGGGAATCTATACACATTTCTCTCATCTCAGTCCCCACGAAGGTGTAGATTTCCAGACTCCTGTCTGAGAATGAGAAGACCAGTTGAGTCTAATTGACTGGCCATTTAGAATTTGTGAGATGAACTCGTAACTGATTAGCAGTGGGCATTTTTCCTTCCACCTGGCTTTGGAAATATAAATTGGACCTTCCCAGCAGCTAACAGAACTTCTTTTTGGCATGCGCATGTGTGCACACTGTTGCTATGATGCATCCTGTGCATGGAGCAGACACAATGCTCCCTTCCTTCTGGGTAGGACTAAGTGTGAATGCCCTACTGAAGATTTTCTGGAAGGCCCTGCTGCTGATATGACTGAATCAATGCCCCCAGTCAGCTCCAGCTGACCAGAGAAGCAACCCAGCATCTTAAAATCCATTCTACTCCTCAATAACAGAGCAGAGGCAAGTTGCTGATCAATCAATGACAACTGATGTTATGCGCATTCATTCAGCTCCTAACTATCTTACTGGAGATTAGGGCAGGCTGCTTGAAAACATATATATAACCAAACATAAGCTATAATACATTCTAACTATGATCATTCGTCCAAACAATCATACTTCATAATTTAATACTTATTGTGATGTGTATGATAGAATGTCAACATCCTAAATTCATTAGATGTCTGATACACGTGGAAAAAGAGGATGATTACAGCATTAAATCTCATGGATTTCTATATCTGAAGGGTGGTTTCCAAGATGTCTCAACGCGCGTTTCGGCAGATAGACTGCCTTCCTCAGGAGAGCTACCCTTCAGATAAAAAAAAGAAAAATGAAAAAACATACATTGTAATAAATATTTTGTATTTTTCTATCTCCAGTGTTTATCATTATATTATTGTGCTGATTATGTTCGAAGTAGCCCTAGGAACTTCACAGCATGTATTTCCCTGCCTAGGTGTACTTCTCACTAGTTTCAGGGGACCCCTTTTCTTTACGGTCATATAGATGGGTAATAACACAAACCGTGGCCACCAAATAAAAGAGGGAAACGAAAGTGCGGTGGGGTGTGTAAAATCTAAAAAGGGCATATCTATCTTTTGTTTAGATTTATGGTTTCTTTTACTGAGTTCCCCTGTTTATTGAAATATATGCAGATGGCCTCATCAACGAGGTATATTGTACATAGTGCACGGACCATCCGAAACAGCAAACTGCAGTTGGTAACTCTCATACTTGTACTTACCTGTAAGTCCCTTTTGATACAGTTAACTGCTCAGTTTCCAATGCTATGTACCAGATGCTCAAGTCTTTTAATGTCATACGAATGTATACTACGTAAATTATGTTGTCAACTGTGTAAGTTGTATACCATGATTATAACACAAAATTCAATAAACAGATAGAAAAAAAAGAAAATCACAGATGCACGCGATTGCCAGGGTATATGAACAGGGTAAAGGGAAAGTGGAAAAGAGAGAATATGTCATGGCTAGTTGTGTCAGCTTCATCAGGCGTCTCTCCCTTGGTTATCGTCAGTTTGATATGAAATCTGGTTCCTTCTGCTCTGGTTGTTGCGACTGGTTTTAAGGTTACTGCAAAGAGATAAACAGCGACTGCACAGTGTCAACACTTAGCATGTCCTATATACAATATATAAATGACTATCGGTTATGCAGTACCTGGTGGCGCCAGGTTCAATCATGCAGTAGAAGATCAGACGTATTTGCTGCCTCTTCTTAGCATCTATCACAACCTGTTCATTCTCTCTGTCTCTCGAGGAGGCGGTGAGCTAGTGATCTCAGCAGTTTTTACACCATCAGCATCACACCACACTTGATAGAAGGGCTGAACACAATTAAATTTGTGGTTCACTATTAAACAGTACACAACTAAATTGTCACTGTACTGTGAGTCTGCAGTTCCAGTTCCAATAGGTTAGGTGACTTTTATATGCTATTGTCCAGGTTTTTAGCAAGTACTGTGCGGTGATTATGTATGGTGCTGGCCCATTTCCCCCATACCATGCAAGCAACCTTCAATTTGCAGAGAGTTCAATGTTTAGTAGTGATGGGAGATTGCGCTACCTCCACTGGTGTGATGGGTAATCCTGCGCGTTGCAAAGGAAGTTCTTACTCCTCGGAGCTTCAGCTTCGGGTACCACCTCCCTAGATGGCTACCAGTCGTATAAGATTGAGATCTCTTGCTCCTATGGTGCGTGATCCTGCAAAATTTACAGTTGACACCATCATTCCATGCCGTCCATCGGTTTGTTTTTTGGGCAGTAAGAGACATGCAACAGAGAACCAACGCTCCCTTGTACTCTTGCCAGTGGAGCCCCAGATACATCACTGGACTAGGGAAACCCTTGTTGAAGAGAGAGTTTCGGAGGTTTAGAAGGGGGTTCATGAGAGATTGGGTTGAGGCTGGCATCATTCCCTTACAACCAGTTGCCATCTGTGAGTATCTTCCCATTGTAAGATTGCTGGTCAGTTTCATTAACAATGTTGCATGTTTGTATTTTGTGCTTTCTAATTTGCTGTTTATATCTTCAATATATTTAAAATTTAGGAGATATTATTAAAACAGTTTTGTAACACTTAACCCTAATTGGACATTTATACTTTATTGGAACAGAGCATCAAGGATGCGTAGATGACGCCCATTCTCTGCCGCAGACCTTGCTATTGGCGCACTGACTATCAGGAACCCTCATGCTTTTCAAGTGTTTAGTGGCCCCTGAGATTGGGTGCCCTTGGAATGTGCACTGACAGCTGTAGCTTCTCTCTAGTGCTGAGGAGTACTGATGCTCTGGTATTCCCACAATGAGAAAAGATTTTGTATCAATCCTATCTTGATTTATTGGCTGCCAAAATAATCTTGCTGGACAAACTTCAGCTACCTGTGCTTCCCACACATTTAGGCATATCTTCCCCATATATACCTGTCTGTTATGTGAGACTTTTCTCACACTGTATTACATCGGCAAACTACTACCTATGAGATTTTCAGGAAACCTCCTGAACATATTCTGCTACCCTAGCTAGGCACATTTGCATATTGAAATGTATATCCAGGAGAAAATCTGGAAATCATAGCATTTATAAAGAATAATATATTTATCAATGTACAAAAGAACAGAATATAGGATGGTTTGTTAACTATCCGAAATACACGAGAAAATTAGACTGCTCTCTGTCTCCCCACTATAGCCCTATTTCTCTCGCCATCTTCCATACTTTTATTTCATCCTTGTTTCTCCATTCTATTGTACCACATCACTGCCCGTGGTCCCCTCCTCTGCTCTCATTAGCCTCATTGTATATCAGTTTCCTCTTCTGCATTCCTCTCCTTTGTCATGCCCTCCTTCATTTGCCCTTCCCTGTATACGTTTATTTCTTAGCTTGGACCTTTTTAGCTTTTTACCTGTTCCCTAAACCTTAGTTTCTCTCTTCCCCACCCAATCAGTGGCAGCTGCTACTGAATAGTGCAGGTAGGTGTGAGGCAGGGGAGGGTGTAGAAAAACAAATGCACTTACCTGCTGCCCACCGCCTCTCCTCCATCCTTCTGTCCATGATGCAGGGAGGCAGGAAGCACACAGGTGCCCAGACTCCCCTAGCCAATCACAACGCTGCTGTCACCAGCATGACAGCTGAGTCATGATTGATCTGATTGGCCAGCTTCGCCACTCAGACAGGGACTTGGATCCTGGGACAGTTCTCCACCCTACTGTACAACACAACCAGGTTGAGAGATGCTAAAGAGCGCATGATGGTTTGGTAAGCCCAAGTTGGCCGCCAAACCGTCATGCGCACTTATGGTGCATCAACCACTCCCCTCCGTGACACTGCCCAGCCCCGCCCAGTACTAAAACAAACTGGTGCAGTACTTAAAAATAAAATGATAATAACATTGCATTATTAGCATTTTATTTTTATCTTTTTGCAAGTGGGGCGGTGCTCCTCCTCCTTAGCAGAAGAGCAGCTGCTGCACCCGATACTATTTTTTATTCTTCATGTTGTAACAGCATTTACAGTCGCAATGCATGTCACTCTCTCTGGTAGAATATTAAGAACCACTCTTGCTTAGTCTTTCACTGTGTTCCTTGTATTTTTGTGCAGCTGTAGAATGTCTCGACTTATCAATGCATACACAGAGTGCTCGCCTACAGTTAACACCCACAATGCGTCTACATTGTTGTCCACAAGTGTCCACAAGTTATTTTGGATGGCTGCTGGTTCCTTCTCTCCCAACCATCTTAAGTGCCTACTAAGACCTCTGAGTCCCTTTGGCCTTTTCAGGTTCTAATCATATATGGCATGAATCATACCTCACGTTCAAATATGTCTGTGCTCCTTCCAAACCTCTCCCAACTTTATTGATTACAACCACAGACAACAAATTAGACCTGCTTCTCTGACTCGCTTCCCACTGTACAGTTAGCAGTTTCTGACACCCGGAAATAGCGAAATGGTTACCATTAACGTGCTTCCAGCGAATGAGAGTGATCTATTAAAAAACATGCATATGCCACATTTATTAAAAAAATAGAAGCGCGTAAACGAAAGGCACAATTAATTTTACTGGCTGAATTGAGGCCCACCCTCTTTTAGAATGCACAAGACAAAATAATATTAGTATTTATCCATAAAAATGACTCAGCGTTTTAACTGCCCACAGTCGGCAACTGGCGTGAACTGCAGGTCACAAGCCCGAAGGGCCAACTCAGTCTTTTACTGAGTCTTGACTACTACATTGAGCACCACTCAACTGGGACATAGCAAGACTGACTGGTTTTGAACTTTACTACAAGACACAGATTGGAGCTTACCATGGCTTCCTCCCATTATTTACTTTACCTCTATTACTAAGGTACTACTTACTACTATGTTCTAAAGACGAATCTCTCCAATTTGCCTGTCTTACTTATGTGGAACACAATTACTTTATGAGACATATCCGACAGCTCTGAACGATATTATTCGTTTTTGTTGTTGCGTGAATCACTTTTCAGCCTAGATAAAGTAGATTTTATGACGAAACGTGTCGGCTATTCGATGTTGGAACTTTAAGTGGATATTGGATCATTTGGAAACTCTAAGTGAAATCTATACTATTGTTTTGTTTTTACACAACCCTACTGCATGGACTTGTAAATTATGAAATACTATTAATGAGTGCTTCGGTATCACGTCGTATCTGATTGTTTTATGGTAAACCCCAGGATATACTATCAGGCACACACCCTTGCGTAGTGGAAACCAAGAGAGCGCCACCCATAACTTCTTCCCTCTCACTAGACCCTATACGTAAATCAGCAAGGAAGTGCGATTAATTACGTCACAGCTACTCAATCCGTTGTTCACAACTGGAAAATAGTACCATATGTTATTTACAGCACTTGGAGATAGATAGCAAGCCTGGTGCCGTGCTGCACCAGATATGTTTTTAATATTCATTGTCTGAACAGTGGTGTTAGTGCAGAAAATCTATAATAGTGAGAATGTGCAAAACTCAGTGCATCAAAACTACAAACTACAGCACCGTGTTCAGTAGAGCCAACTACAGAGGGTGTACAGAGGCCTCATGATCTTCTTCTATAGGGCTTCATTCTGAGTGGTGCAAAAACTGGGCACAAAAACCCCCTGGGGGGAAATACCATTACAGCATGCTATTGGGTCAGGTTTAGCACCGAGGTGAGATACAGAATGTAGTATGTAAAGGTCTCTTTTTTCTATTTTCTCATTGTTTTGCCAGTGTAACATTCTGCTTGAGTAAATCGTGTGGTAAAAAAAACAGCAGACCCCAATTTTCAGAAAATGCATGCATTGTAATGGGGCGCAAACACGTCTTTAAAGTTACTGCTGCCCTGACATTGAGGCCCTTAGAAAGGAATGATGCTCTTTGAGACACTTGAGTGTTTTAGTGAATTGCAGCTCAGTGGCTCATAGTCTAGCATCGATCACACTGCATCCTCCAGAGACGACCAAAAAACAAGATCCCTGCTGGAAATGCTGCTGAATGGCGACTCTCAGAGGCAAGAGAAATGGCCTCTGAAATGATTGTTTAAAAATTAGGAAAAGCTGTGAGCTACCAAGGAAAGGATTCCAAGCATGAAACTACTTGCCTTATTTGGATAAAGTAGCTTTCTGTCTCCAGCTGGTGATGCTGGTTGATCTCATCGTGTGATGTCTGCCCTCTCAGGTTTCTTTTTATCCCTCCAGACCGCGCAGCAATATTGTTTCAAACGCTCGGTGACCTCAGCTGCAGACCACAGCAGATCAAAGGAACCGGAAGCAAAGTTGAAAGCAATCACAAAAGGCAGGAGGAGTGGGAGTATAAAGTCTGGTGCTTTTTAATGGTCCATGTGCGCCCATAAAGAGACTATTCATTCTTGGAATGTTGACATACCCATATTGCTGAGCCATATTCATTGCTTAAAGTGAGAAATTCACAAATTACTGGGTAAATGAATTCTCTTAATAGCAGTTTACATGGTCAGACTATATTAATTTCTTTATATTTGTCTCACCATTAAAAATTGTAAGCTGTGTACAGAGTGCAGCAAATACTGCAATGTTTCTCATGTCTTGTTGTGCTTTGTTGTCACAGGTGCTCCCAGGTGGAAGCTCAACTCAGGAGACTTGCCAAGAAAATGTCTGCTCCTAAAGACAGTGAAATCCAACATAGGTGCAACTCCCACCTACAGACATTTAGAATCTTTCAGGCAACGCTTCATTGTGGAAGCTGCACGGTGGTGTAGCTGTTTTTGGGGGCGGTGGTGGTGTTGCCTATCCGTCCCACCTCCAGAACAAGTCATCTGTTGACCCCCTCCTCCCCCCCCCCGAAAAAGTTGTCTGTCGGCGTCTCCCCCCCCCCCCCCCCGCTCTTACCTGCACCGGGGAGGCAAACTAAAGGATCGCCCCGAGCGGCAATAGGTCTAGGTACACCACTGCACACATATAAGTCTTTCGCACCTGCTGTAATACTATACCAAGCTATAAATGCGTGCAGACAGAAATTACATTTGTTACATTACATTAGATCACGCTCTACTCGCAATGAAGAATTCTTCAAGGAATGGGTTGCTTTCATTTTGGGAAAGCAACGGGGGACTCAATACATGAATAACAAGAATCCTGTGCTGCTGTTTTCCAGAAATGATAAACTTTTCGCGAGTACGATGGGTTTTAGAGTCAAAACCGCTTGAGGTTCACAACGATGAAATTCAAAAGTTAGACTTTAAATAGAGAGGAATCAAACCAGTTGTCAGTTAATTAATTGAAAAAGAAACTGAAAAGCTGGTGTCCTGTTCAACATAAAAATGTTTGCAAATGTGTAACTACCTGTATATGTAATGCAGTGGCGGATGCTCCCGGGCAGTAGTAGTGGGGTTGGGGTTTTAAAAACAATTAGAAAAATGATCACTTACCAGCCAGCCGGCCGGCCAGCTGGCTGGCGGCCACCTCTCCTCCGTCCTCTCCTTCTGTGTGAACCGGAAGCAGGAAGCACCCAGACTCCCCTAAGCCAATCACGACACTACTGTCACCATGACAGCAGGATCGTGATAGGTTTGGGCCCTGTGGTTCGGCACTCAGATGGGGAATGGGAGCCTGGGCATGTTCTCTACCCAGGCTGTGCATTACAACTGGGTGGAGAACATGCCAAGTGCGCATGACTGTTTGGCCGGCCTAAGACGGCCAGTCAAACCGTCTTGCACATTTAGAAAGTGCCACACCCACTCCTCCACTTGCTCGGTGAGCAGCCCAGCCCTACGCCTCCCACCTGCAAAACTGCCTCAGCACGGAAAAATCAAATCATAATAACATTGTTTTATAATCATTTTATTGTTCCTATTATGCAGTGCTGAAAAGCAGTGGGGCATCACTCCTCCGCCGTAGCCGAGGAGCCGTCCCTGATATTATGCTGTTTAAAAAGGTGTCTAACCAAATATAACATTAGTCCATGACTGGACATTTGAAACGTCTTCACGGATGAATGAAAAATATCCATGAAATCATACATCATTTTTAGCAAACAATAAAATAAAGCATTCTTTAATTCACAATAAAATCACAGCATTAATATCACACATTACAAAATAGTGCAAAATGTTGAAAGGGCCGATGTCAGGGAAAGAATAAGGAAAACTGATCATGAGTGACAGATTCTATTTCTTCATACGGCTCAGCAGTGGTTGCGGGTTCTGGGGTTGATATCTGCAACGGTGATGATTGTTCCATGAGCCAGGTTGCACCTGTACCCTCTGGTGAATCATGTTCTGGGGCATTAGTGTCCTGGGTCTTAGGATTACGACCAGTTGATTCTGGGGGGTGTGGAGATTTCTCAGGAATTGTCACGGTGGCTGGAGGATCAGAACCTCTTGCAGGGCTCTCCGTTTGTGGTCCAGGAGCGGTTGGTGCTGACTACGGATGCTAGCGAGCTGGGTTGGGGGCTTTGATGGCTCAGGAGTCTGTTCAGGGAATTTGGTCAGTCCAGGAGGCTTTGATGTCTTCCAATTGGAGGGAATAGAAGGCTGTTCAGTTATCCTTGGTGCTTTTTCTTCCTTGGGTCCTGCAGCGAGCTGTGCCAGTGAGGATGGACAACACTGTGATGGTGTGTTATGTCAAGTGCCAGGGGAGAGTGACAGTGGCTTCCCTCAACTTGTTAGCTCAGCAGATTTGCCAGGAGGCAGAGTTGAACGTGTTGTCTTTGAGGGCATTGCATCCGCCGGGGATTTTGAACTCGGAGGCAAATCGCTTGAGCAGGTTGTTTCCCTCCCTGTCAAGAGATTTATTTGATGCCGTAGGTGTTTGGTGTGCTGATAGGGAGGTTTGGGGTCCTGTGGTGGACTTGTTTGCAGCCCTGGGGAACACCTTGAGGGAGAAGTTTTGCTCTCTGGTTAAGTCGAATCAGGTTTGGAGGGTGGATGTTCTGTCCTTTCGGTGGGAGGGTGGCTTGATGTATGCCTTTCCTCCGATTGCCTTGATTCCGAGGGTCCTACTGATAGTCAAGTTGGACTTTGCATCAGTAATCCTGGTGGCACCTGCCCGGAGCCGGAGACCTTGGTTCCCTCTGTTGTTGAGGTTGGCAGTGTGGCCTTGCTGGCCATTGCCAGTGGTTCCTTGTCCCCTGTTGTTTCCTCCTCTGTTCCGGGATTGTCTCATCCGATTGCATCTGGCGGGCTGGCTGTTGAGAGGATTAACCTCATGGCTATGGGGTGTTCTCCTGTGGTGGCTCAGTTTATCCAGGAGTCCCGGCTCCCTTGTACTCTTAAATCCTATGCTAGGCATTGGGTTTCTTGTCAGAGTTGGGGTGCGGATCGGGCTGGTCTGCTATGGAGCTGGATCCTGTGTGTGTCTTTGATTTCCTGAAGGATGGCTTTGACTTGGGTCTGGCTGTTTCCTCGTTGCAGGCTCAGTGGGCAGCGTTGAGGGCCTTTCAGGGTCCAGCCTGTGAACCAGTTGTTCCTTTGGTGTCCCGGTTGTTGAGGAGTTGTTTCCTTAAGATGTCGGTGGTTAAGTCCTTTACACCGCATTGGGATCTTCCGTTGGTGCTGAGGGCTTTGCAGTCTGCTCCCTTTGAGCCTGTGGAGGAAGTGTCTGCTTTTTTGGATGATCAAGGTGGTTTTCCTTATCACTATCACCCTGGCCTCTAGGGTTGGGAAGTTGGGCTTGTTGCTTTGTTTGAGCCCTTTTTGAGGTTCTTTCCAGATTGGGTCATTCTTCGGTCTGATCCTTCCTTTGTTCCCAAGGTTCCCTCCTCGTTTCACTGCTCGTAGGATCTGGTTTTGCCCGTGTTGTGTCCTGATCCTCTTTCGGAGGATTAGGTGCGGCTGCACTGTTTGGATGTTAAACGGGCTCTTGAGGTGTACTTGGTTCGTACAGGGCCTTTCCGTAGGGTGGATTCTCTTTTTGTGACCTTTGGCCTGGCGGGCCAGGGTCTGTAGCCTTCTGGGACTTTTCTCAGTCAGTGGCTGAGGTTGGCTATGGGGGGCGGCTTATGAGGGTAGTGGGGTGCTGGTTCCTGGGTCTGATCAAGGGAGATCGACTCAGGGATGCCTGCTTCCTGGGCTTGTTTTCAGGGGGCCTATATGGTGGAGATCTGCAAGGCTGCTACTTGGAGTACTCTATACACATTTATGTCCCATTATCGTTTGGCGGTGGGTGAGACTGGGTCTGCTGGCTTTGGGGATGCTGTGTTACGTTATATTCGGGTGGAGTGACTTTCTGCTTTTTTGTGCTAATAAAGTCTGTTTACTGCTCTGTGTTGAAGCCGATTCTTGCTTTGGTATCTACTCATGTGTTAATGACTGTGACGGGAAGGTCTGACGAAGAGGTAATGATCGGTTACTTACTGGTAATATTAATTACTCCAAGTCGTAGACCTCCCCATCACAGTCCTGGTTTCCATCCCTCTCTCCCTGTTCGGCTTCTTGTGCTTGCTGGTACAGAATGTGCTGCAGTGGGGCAGGGGTTATGTGCCACAGGATGTGGGAGTGGCCTGGAGGATAGGGATGGGCCAAGAGAGTTTTGCTTGGAATTTCTGTTTGGAGGACCTAATTGGCCTAAACTTCAGCATAAAAATGAATCAGTCATCACACCGGATCCTTGTCTTAAGAGGGCCCCATACATAATTGACCTAGCCCCAGTAAAAATTCTAATGGTTTCTAATATCTATCTCTTCAATTACATCAGTTGCTATATTGATTAATTTTTATCATTCGCCTCATCACCTCCACCTCCCTGCCTTATTTGTTAGCTTTCAATTACCTTCATTTGATACTTTTGTGCTTTGAGATAGACTGAAATGGAAGGCCGATTTTCTATTTCACTAGTATCTCCACAGGAGTACTGTACTAGCAGTGTTTGTTTATTTGGTGGCTTCCAGAATTTCATGTTGTTGGCTGTTTATGAATGTATTCCCCATACTTTTACTTCGGATTATCACCTGACACTCTTTTTTTAATCACTTTGACATTCAAAGAAACTGTTCCACACTCTAGTATCCTTTACAATTAGATCTGACTTTCTCATTTTTTGTACACACCAACATAACATTTTTTTAAGCTATTTTTGTTTGAATCTCAGCTTTCCATACATTTAACTTATAACAAAGCTCTGAAGGCATTTTAGGAAAAATCACCATTGATTGTGCATAAGTAATATATTTTGGCAATTAAACATTGGGAAATAAATTGAAGCAGATTTTTTTCCCCGCATCTAAAACGTTGATATACATTAAAAAGTACCAGGACCCACCCTTGCCTAATGCTACTTATGGACTCAAACCCCCAAAACGTTTCCCACTATTGGTCTTTCTTGCCACATATCACCTTTACTACTTCATTACATATTATCTTTCCAACAGTTGAATGCGGACATGTCAAGAGATGCCAAAGACAATAGGTTTTTTTTTTATTCTGTTAAAGCAAATTGCAAGAATAACCATATTTTAACTAAATTAATATAAACATATTTAACCTTAAAAGGAACTTGTAGCTTCTTTAACAGATCCCACTGTGGAACTTTATAACGCCTTCAGGCAGAAGGGGATGGTGACACCCTATATTTTGGTGGCAAAAATAGTGGTAATATTTAAACAGGGACTTGATATTGAGAAGGTGCATAGGAAGAAAAGAAAAGTGATACTTGATGCCGAAAAGGCTTCAGATGGGTTATCTGGTCCTCACTAGGATGGCCCTACAGAAATATGAGTCGTATGACCTGGGAAATGACTTTATTACTGTAGTGCATGTTAGCTATACATTTCTGAAGGCCAGATTGGTGGACAAAAGCCAGGTGGCTGAAAGAATGCGCCAAGGCAGTGTGACTCGGCTGGGATATTTGCTTCCCTCTTCTGTTTATCTTAAGGATGGAGCCAATAGCAAAATTCAGGGTGAAAGGACCATGAAGTGCGTCTATTCTGCTAAAAATGAACGCATCATTTCCATATTTGCCTGTGGCATGATGGTTCCCCTTACTAGCTCCAGCGCACCCCTACCACTGCTCAAGAGGCCGCCTGACCTTTGTAGCAGAGATGCAGGGTTTCCAGGGATTGACAAGTCAATCAATCAGTCCATTGTCTTTGTGTGCAGCAAACGATCTGGTTAGTTAAGCTTTATGAACCGAAAATCACCAGACCCTTACTTCTAATTAGACTGGATGTACTTAAGTGAGAAATGTGCATATTTTGTGGATGAGCAGAGTAACCGCTCTCAATGTAACACCTCAAGTGCTATACTTATATCAGCCATCCTGTCAGGACATGGAAGATAGTATTCAAGGTGATATATAGTTGCATGTTGACATTCATGTGGTAGGGAATTAAATGAAGGTTTGGCAGCAAGTTGTTGAAATCGTGTAACAGAAGAGGAGACTCAGCTGTACTACAGTACAGAGGAACTTAGGCTGATAGCGAAATGGCCCAAGAGAGAACTGAGCAAACATTGGACAAACATATGGACTCAGTAATGGCTCAAATTATGCTGTGTGATGTTCTGTGGTTGCCTTTCCTGAATGCATCTGTAATCAGAAAATGACAACACTACTTGTTTCAAATATTTGAGTGCCAGCAAAAGTGCTCTCACAATTCCCCACCCTGCCAAACGTTTTGAGAGAAGAGTTGCTCTGCTATCAGCATGTCAATGCACAGATGCATGTGACTGTGCCCCATCTCTTGTTTGGATTTGTAACCCGCAATACCTGGATTCGTATCCCACAATACATTCCATTATGTGACCTGTAGTTTGCAACTTAACATATATGTGGGCTTGGAAATCCCAGCATGCCAACAGACTAGTGCTTTAAATCGGCCGGTACTCACAGGTACTGAGTACCGGCACTTATTATTTTTGTCACTCTGAGTACCGGTACTTCTCTACTACCCAGGAGAGTATTGGTACTCATGAAAGGATAAGCTCATTGGCTGCTAGTGCTGGTGAGCTCTAGGCTGTCAGAGTGGAACCTGTCTCTGACAGCCATGTCACATCTGTAGCCTTGAGCTGAGCCCACATTGAATTATTCAGCATGGGCTCATTTGCATTACGTCTGGGTACTCGCCATCACGCTGTGTTGGACAGAGAATGGTCCATTCAGGCCCTGTGCTGTCAATCACATTCACACTATCATGTGCATTTGTGCAAACACACGAATCGAGGCAGCCCACGGACAGCGGCATTTAAGGAAGCCATGGGCAATAAGGAGTTTTAAATGGCTTTAGTCCCACCTGAGTCTTATGTGTGTGTGTCTGATTATGTCTGTGTGTTTGTCTGTTTTTGTGTACATGTTTTTGCATTAGAGAAAAGCAAAAGGGAGAAAATCGGGACGCTCTCTGCAGTAGCGGCTCCTCAAGGGAGAGCTGCAAGGTGGTGGGGTGGGGGAGGGGCAGGGGGGGCAGTATACTCACTGGAGACTTTCCACACCTGCATGTTGCAAATGTCATTCTGGCTAAACCAGAATTCACTACAATTTAACAGCGAGAAAACTGAAATACTGCATTGTGCAGTAGGAAAAATCCCTACAAACCTACCTACAGATTTCTGGCCTCAGCTGTTAGGAGACTCGCCCAGCCCTGTGAATTCAGCAAGGAATCTCGGAGTCATTATTAGTGATACTCTGAGCCTTGAGACTAACGTCAACAAGCAGGTTAGCTGCTGCCTTGCCTTGCTGCGTCGACTGCGAAAGCTGCTACCTTTCTTGCCCCCACAGACTAGAGCCAACATAGTCAGGAGCACCATCCTCAGCCGTTTGGATTACTGCAATGCTCTTTTGCTGGAATCTCCTGCCTATCTCATTTCCAGACTCCAAAGTATCCAAGCGGCTGCAGCTAAACTGGCACTCTCTCGGGAACGAGAATCTTCCACCACTTCCGCCCTGGCCAATCTTCACTGGTTGCCCATACATCAGAGGATTTGTTTCAAATCCTTATGTACTGTCTTCAAGGCAGTCCATGGGTTAGGCCCTCGACCACTTCAAAACAAACTCAATTGGTATGAGCCGACCCGGTCTCTCCGATCCTCTTCCCTAAACCGTATCAGCATCCCCAGAATCATGAAAGCGACGTGTGGGGGAAGAGCTTTCTGTTTTGCCGCAGCGCACCTATGGAATAATCTTCCTACTGATATCAGAAAAACAAACGAACTGATGGCCTTTCGTAAAAAGGTGAAAACATGGCTGTTCCCAAAAAAAAAAAAAATCTTCCCAAAATTTCTTTCCAAAAAAGCTCAAAAACCTAACTGATCAGTACCTGTTCACTGTTTCCTCCTGTTCTACAGGTCCTCAGCTGTATGTACTTTAGCGCCAGGATGCCCGTAGGGTTGCAGAGCGCTCTACAAATGCTATAAATAAATAAATACTCCGGCATACGGCCGAACGTAGGTAAGTAAAGAAATAAAGAAATAAAACAAATTACATTGCTCACGCTGCAATGCCAAATGGCGATGTGGCGCGAGCAATGTAATTCGTTATATTTCGCTATTTCTTTACTTAAATCCGTTCGGTCGTATGCCGGAGTTTACTACGCCCCTCCCTGCCTCTCCCCCGCAGTGCAGCACTCCCTCGAGCAGCCGCTACTGCTCTGGAGGTGTTTTAAAGTAAATGCGTAGAAGGCTTTGTCTGTGCATGGTTGCTTGTTTCTTTCTGTGCATCGCGTGTGCACACTCGAGAATCTATAGTATTGTGCCAAACAACAGCAAATAACAGTATTGAAACTGCAAATATTACGTTCAGAGGAATAGACTATTTTGCATGTATTATGAAAAATACTTATTGGATAATGTGCTTATGGCCCAATAATGTCCCCCTAATGCATATATTTTTTAGCTAATTAGCCTTCAAATGTGTACTTCATTAAATCACATTTTTGGAAACTATAGATCGTATACACAAATCCAATACATATTTAAAGGCCTAATGGAAGAAGACCTCATTAGTAGTGTTGTCATGAAAGCTTACTGCCCTTGCTGCATCGCACCGATGATGTACTCAATAAAGCTTGTTTGATTATAGTTCACTGGTCTGTCATGTGGCAAAGTTCACTGATATTTTTTACATCTTTTTCTTTGTCTAATAGCAACTGTCTAAATGTCATTTTTGATACTGTGTGGTGTTCCATTCTCATAAATGCCTATTTGTAGTAACAGTTTTCTTTCTTCTGTATTCTGTTCCAGGAAGGGAAGAAAAAATTTGACAAGGAGAGTGAGAAGTACTATTCTATATTAGAGAAGCACTTAAATTTGTCATCAAAGAAAAAAGAATCTCAATTACAGGAGGTAGGAGAAACAAATACTAATGGCTTTTACTTGTTCAGTTGTTTAAGATCATTGCCGCAAAGTTTAGGGTCAAATATATTTGCAGGTCAGACATTCCCTATGATGAGGCCTTGCTCAAATAGATAGATTTTCAACTCCTTGCAGAAATAGAAAAGGGATAGAACCTGGTGGACCTGGGCCGAAATGGGATTCCAGATCCTCCTGGACTGGTATAACTTCTGTGCCCCAGGAGGATACTATAAGAATGCCTGTCATGTCAGATGCTTCTTCCTGTATTTCTGGATTTGCAGCCTGGTAATGTTGCAACAGCTCATTGGTGATTTTGGTAGAGTTCAGTTTGAGGGAGGCCTTAAGTGGAAACTAGCCAGTCCTACGGGTGACCAATATCATACACAGATGACTCTTTCAGAGAGAGTTGTTTGATCCGCGTGCTGGTGGGGTATGGTTATGAGCCCACTGCATACCCAGAATGGAGCCTTTGGAATACCCCATAAGTTAGGGGTCAAAGATTACCAACAGGTCAAGCAGGATGGGGAGGCAAATGTCAACATTGTCGTAGATTTGCATAGTGTCATATGACACTAAGAGACAGAAGATTTTTCAGCCTTGAATTTGGCGGAATGCCCCCTGAGCAATTTGGACTGAGTCCAACCACAAATGATTTAAAATGATCATTAAGCCCTCTTTACTCCCTTAGCTTCCTTTCATTTTTTTAGAACTATGGTTAAGACAAGCGCCTCATCGCTAAGTGCACTTTATAGATGTTTTTTATTGTGTTCTGTTTCACTGGTGCCCTCTGTGCGGCACTGCAGAATGAACCCATATTGGTAGTTTTCAAGTAGCACATGGCTTATAATGTTATTATGAATATAGTTGCCAACTGCTGCCTCCATTGTCTTTTTAGGAGTGTCAAAAGGGTGAACAGACAGTAAATGGTGAAATTAATTGATTCTTGTTGGCACTTCTGTACAACATGCCTAAAAAACATTGACAACGTCAGTAGCTCTCGTAGGTGAGACCTATTGGCCTTGCCAATTCTTATTTTGGTCTACATTGCTTCAGTGCTACACTGCGTGAAAAAGATGTGGTGAAGGATGTAGGGAACAACTGTCACCTGACTAACTCCCCAGTCTTAGATTTGTGTTAGATTTGTTGCTCAAGTGGCACAGTTCCTACTCCACACTTCCTTGCCGAGACCTGGATTATTTCTTATGCTCACTTTAGCAGTTTGACAAATGTGACCAGGTATCTGAATTATAGCTAGTGTTACTATTAACTCTATAAAGCTGCTCCTAAAACACAGTGGTTGCCACCAAGAAAACACATTGCCATGAACTCAGTGATGCCTGTACCACCATGTTTCTCTATGTCAATGAGGGAATTTATGAATTTATGCAGTGGTTAATTTGTAAAAAAAATAAGTGCCTGGGCTCTCGTCACGAGGCCACTGCAGCGTGCACTACACATTGCCCCTCCCAGCTCTGTCAATGATAGTAACAACACAACTACTAAGCATCTCACTCCTACAAGTGTGACAAAATGGACTATTTCAGGCCCCCAAAGCTATAAGATTGGCATGGGCGGCAAGTAACAGTCATATTTTTATGTAGATTGAATTATTAATGAACTGTTGTTGTGGTTATGTTAAATTAGCCAGACATCACCACCTTGTGGCAGACTGTCAAGCGCTGGCTCAAATTAAGCACTGAATTTATATAGTGTATCAAAGTTTTTTTGCCAACTATATCAGTTTAAAGAACATCCAATTGCCAGCTGGGGCAACTTGAACAGGATGCTGTGAACCTACCCCCAAACTCGCCTCTGTTATAATTTGACATCCTCTACTTGTATGGCGAGTAAATACATTGTAAGACTCCCCCATCAAAGTAGATTTATAGTACTGATTAGTTCATAGAAAGTTATGTATAACACTTTGTTGGTATTTTAACATTTATTTCAGGTAAAAATACAGTGTTAGATTCCGCTCTGTAGTGTAATCTTTTCTAAGACTGTGCGATGCTATAGTTTTTCTTCGATGTCCACGTTCTATATAATTTATTGAATGCTTAGTTTTACCTCACCCGTGCTAGTGTTATAACAGCATAACTATCATGAAACAAGACAACTAACAAGAATGTATATTTTCTTATTTTGTGTTACTATCCATCTGTACTCTCCATTAGTGAATATTAGAAATGACAAACATAAGACTGTATTTTCTGTCCCATTTGTAGTCAGTAATAAAAACATGCTTCACAATTAACACTGACTCCCATTGTGTGTGGTACTGTGACAGTATGTTGAGATGCACGTAGTCACGTAATTTAAAAATACAATTTTGACTCGCCCATTAGTGAAGGAGAAGCACAATGTTTGAAAGTAACAAATAGTGAATATGCTGGTGTTAAACATTAATAACAAAGAAACTGTTAACGTATTAGCTAAATAATTAAGTTATCGGCAAATGACTTTTATGTTCTTTCTAGGCAGATGCACAGATTGACAAAGAACATCAAAATTTCTACGAGGCATCATTAGAATATGTATTTAAAGTTCAAGAAGTACAAGAAAAAAAGAAGTTTGAATTTGTAGAGCCTGTAAGTGATTTTCTTTTTTTCCTTGTCAAGTGTTTGTTCTCTTCACTTGCCCTCTCCATGTATTAGTCTTCTGCTACTCCCTCTAGCTCCTGTGCATACCTGTTTGCTAGTACCAGACAAGGTTAGTTTTTTGCTGCACTCTTTAAAGGTCCCTGGAAAGTTCCATCTCTTCTTGTCGGTTTTTTGGTTCTTTATCTTGCTCTCTTGTGCTACGGGGTGTCTTTGAGAGTTGAAAGTGAGGATATTTTGCGATTTGAAGTAAATATAGTGTGAAAAGGATGAGCCATTTATATATTCTGCTTTAAGGTGAATTTTGTATATTGTCCAATGTCAACTCTACCATATATAGAGTCAAAATGGAGGGAAAGGATTGGCTACTTTTCAGAAGATTTTCTCTGCTCAGATCTGGGATATGGGGTTTTGATTTTGAAATAGTGAAAACAATTTTATCTGATAAACATCTGTGCTAATTCCGTTAATCTAAACCAAGATTTTCACCAGGTGTCACTGTTTTGAGTATCAGTAGAGTGGGCCATTTGTAAGTTCCTTCTTTCACGACTAGTTTTGTGTTGAAAAGAAGATAAGGTGTTGGGCAATAAATTGCTTTTTTGTATGCGTTTGCCATTTTCAGGAGTTAAAAGAACTATTTTTTGATGGGAAGCAGAACCATGACTTTCGTTCATGAAATGTGGATACATCTTCACGTGTCAAGTCTCAGATTGGAATGTTTTTGTATTCATTTAAGGCTTTTCTTACACTCATATGTTACAGCTTCGAATTTTATAGCACTTTATTGATAATTATTAATGTTATTGTATTTCTGGTCTTATATTGGATCACCTTTATAGTTATGTTTTATTTATTGTAATGCTAATTCTTTATACAATAAAAATGTATGAAAAAAAAGTGTTTTTCTATGAACATCAGAAGGCAAATTACTGTCTGGATAAATTATTCTTTCATATCTTTTATCATTTTGATTGAATATCTGATTGAATATTTGTTGGTAATAGTGGGACGCCTGTGTGATTGAATATTGTTTCTATTAGTTAGGACGCTTACAAGTATGTTTGTCGGTTCTTGGTGATTGTGGTTCGGATAATATATCACCTCATCATCTCCTACTGTTTTGCTGCGGCTATGCATTCCAGGTTTGGACAATTGGCTTTTAGTGTTTTAGTGGTGGCTTCTGCAGTTATTGGTGTTCGCTCAGCATTTTGTTGAATCATTTTTTGCGGATACAGCTCCATTTCAAGTTTAGTGCTATGCCCTACAAGGATTATGCATACTTACTGTCTTGTGGGAGTTCCTTCATGTTTTGGTGGGGTTGCAAATAATGATAGCTCGGTTTGTGCTAGTGTGTTATTTTGGGCATGAGAGATCAGATGGCTGAACTATCCAGAATTGGGGGTTTTCTTTCAGTGCTGCCATACCGTGGTCAGATATAAATACTAGGTGCCTTGCTATGTGTGTATGGAAACTCGTGTATTTATATTTAGTGGTACATTTTGTGCTCGTTTTGTCGGTATGTACCTCTGTCCGGAGTTTAAAGTCACCTAAGAAGAGCATTTTGAAAGTCAATCTTTGAGGCAGGTGTGAAGTTGAGTGGGTGGTCGACCTGCAAGTAATGTCGAGATTTTACCACCCCCATGAAAAGACTTGTGTATATCTATAGGTCTGCCTTTGGCTAGCACATCCATGCCATCTGAGAAATTATCTAAATTTAAGTGACGTTGCTCAGTTCTTTTTAGATGTCTCATTGACTGCTAGTTCGTCCCATAATGATGTACTTTACATTTCCCAACAATATGTTACTGATGTAATGTTTCAGTGCTGTGCCTTCTACACAAGAAAGTGTCAGAAATCCTTTGATAAACTGACTGCAATAAATGGCAGCTCGGTTTTATTGAATTTCAGATTATTACTACCATGAAATGATTTTTCCACTCTTGTTTTTTCAGAATAATTTTGTTTGTAAGTTAGGAAAAAGAGCCTGAATGTACTGTTTTGTCTGTACAAAAGCACCCTCCATCTGCCTCCTTAGTTTCCATCATCATTAAGAAAAATCCTCAGTTCAAGTGATGTTCAAAGTGTAAAATCAGCAACTTGTTTTGCACGTGCAATTTCTGCCCCGTACAACCTTGTGGAAATTGCACAGGCAAAATTGTACAGTTGCTGAAATACTATGCTAGAAATAGTCGCAGCCATTTTTGCACGTTATTCCTCATTAAGAACCAGAAAAGGAGTTCAGGCACAAAATATTACTCAATTACATGTGCAAATGGTATAAGAACCTATGTGTTGCTCTCAATTACGTGGATGGAAAACAAAATATCATCTACGATTACTGTGGCGTCTCGAAGGTTCCGTAGTAGCGTGCTACTCACCAGAAAAGCGCTTCAACACCCATCGGGAGTAACAGGTGCTATATGAATGCAAAACTTTCTTTCCCCTTCTGTCCCTCTGCTATCCTTCTCACTCCAAATAACTGACTAATATCCACCACACAAATTACTTTCATATTTCACCATACTAATTCACCACTAATCCTTTATGGGTTTACGGAGTAGCGTGCTACTCACCAAAAAAAGCGCTTCAACATTCCATCAGGGGGAACAAACGCTAAATAAATACAAACCTTTTTTCCTCCTCTATCCTTCTGCTATCCTTCCGAAAACAAATAACTGACTAACCTATCCACCACTTGAAATTACTTTTCATGTTTCACGATACTAATTCAACACTAATCCTCTATGGTTCCCGGAGTAGGGTGCTACTCGCTGAAAAAGCTCTTTGACGCCTCGTCAGGGGTAGTAAGCGCTATATAAATGCAATTACAATACAATACAATGTGTGTGATGCCCAACTGCTCACATTTTATTGGGCCGGATCCTTCGGAGGTCTCAGACCCAGTCTCACACCCAGTAGTACTTAAAAACAGACACTGGGAATTGGGTTCCTTTCAGAACCTATAGTCCTGTCTTTAACACTAATGGCAAAAACATTGATCAATTTCTGAACAATTTAATGTAAAAAACATTAAGGCAATCCTAGTCATAGATATAGTTCCTCTTTATATTTCACGCTCTTTATATTTCACGTTTTTCTTAATCTTGCATTCCCTAAGAGTGTTAACTATTTGCAGGATGTTGTGTTTCAGATTTTTTTCATGTAGCATATTACTCTTTTATAGTGCATATTTTGAACTGGTCGCCTCCAGGGGCAGCCTTACGCATGCGGCGCAGTTTCCTTCATTGCACCAGGCGCACCTTTAAAAAGGTGCACCTGGCGCAATGAAGGAAATTGTGCCGTATTATAGGGAATGTGCAGCCCCCAGGGCAGTCGCGAACTCGTGCTGCCCTGGGGGCAGCACATTCATGTGAAATACAGAGTGGCTGCTTTACAGCCGTTCTGTGTTTTCACAGTGCAGGCGGCAACCCGTCTGCGTTTAAAGGGGAATATGACTGCACCCACCTGCAAGGGGATGTCTGGGGGATCCGTGGGACCCTCTTTCCCCCTGCCAGAGGGCTGCCATCAGAGGGCGCACTGACAGTGCGCCACATTGTAGGTGGCGCACTGTCAGTGCGTCTCCTGAGGGCTTCTTTGCCTCTGTGCCCGCGTCCGTAATACGGTGCAGCGCAGAGGCAAAGTGATTCTGTCATTTGCATGGGACACGCCCTCATGCAAATGAGGGTAACTCCCCCTGCAGGTAGCGCTGGCTCTTTATGTGCACCAGCTCTATGGGTAATACAGAAGGGGCTCCACAAGTGTCTGCGGCTCCTTCTGTAATACCAAAGCGCCCCGGGGGCACGTAAAGCGGGCGCAAACACCAGTTGGGCTCCTGGGGCAATTTCTGTAATGCGGCCCCAGTTGTGTATAAAGGGCCAGGATTCATAGCACTGGAGTTGATACTGAAGGCAATGTCAGTTTCTCACAGGGTCTGTCAGTTTCTCTCAGTGCCTCTCAGTGGGTCAAAAAGGTGTTTGGAATAAATGGTCATCCAATCATTGGCCTCCTTCTGTAGAGTGCACAGAGCAATGGTCATGTATTGCAGTAGTAATTGTGATTCTTTACAAATGTGTGTTAAGGAGGCATACAGTTGTCAACATATTGACAAGGTGTATTAAAAGAAAAAAAGCAGTCCTTACAGGTTAGTGGAAACAACAAAACTGTACTTTTCCTGTTTAAGCCACGCCCTTAATTACATAGGCCACACCCATTTTAGAGACGCCGACCAACCCCACTTTTTTCATCCTAGCCTGGTCCCATTCATATGTTGTTTATAGATAAAGGGGCTACTCATGAAATAGTTTATGTACGCTAGCTGACAAGGCAACCTCACGCTGTGTATGGCCCTGTGACCATAGTAGGCTTCGATATAACTGGTGGCAGGGACAAACTCACAGCATGCCTGACTTGCCACACTCTCTCCGACTCTGCATTTCCGGCTGTTCTTATTTGGTCTATCTCTTCAGCCCTCCCACAGTTTTGCCTGCCCACGAGAGTGGTCTGCTTTGAAGCTAGTCCAGTTGTGTCACATGTACATTGTTCAGCCCTATGAGAAAACCAGCTGTTTGTCTCACACCATAAGAAATATGTAGAAACTCGCATTAGATGCAGTTTGAATTAAACATCTTGCTGTGTGTCTAGAATGTTATTTCCTAGTAAATGCCTCTAACCAAACAGCAAAAGTAGACAAGAAAACCATGCTTACTAGGCACTTGTCTGCGGGAAATGACGCTCACTGATGTCCTTGGTCTGCCCACATTTAGGCTTGGAATAGGGAACCTTTGTGAATCAGCTGAGCTGATGACGAGTCCCTCCTCCAAAGTACCCTCTGTTCATATCATTTTGGTGAGTGCTCACGGCGTAAGCGATGGCAGAGCTCTGGTCCTAGGCTCTTAAGAAATAACCTAAAGCATCCTGGTTGCTATGTTCTTGAATAACAATAAAAAAAGAAATCTAGCCAAATCGTCAGAATACCGTCGTTTGAAAACATTGCCTCCATTGTCAATGTATGTATATGAAACCTTCCCCCTTCACCCCTACATTCTCTGGGCCTATGGAACACGTCCTATAAATCCCATTCAATAAACAGGCTCCCTACGAACCTCTGAACCCCACAGTATCTTGATGATAACCACCCCTCGACTGTCGGTCCCAATCCCAGGACGAACCTACACTGTATGTCTGCACTTTCACCGGACCTCACTTTCTGTAATGAAGAAACAGTTTTTCGAATCTCTTATGCTTTAACTGCTGGCTCTTCTAAGTGCACTCTTTGTTTGCTTTTGAGACTGTGCTCTAAATAGCAAAGCTCAGATTTGATTTTTTGTGTTTCCACCCTATCTAACAGAAAGGAACTCCAGCATTTAAAAATCTGTTCACACTGAAGTTACTCAATCTTTGTCCTCTTCTTCTATAGCTCTTGTGTGTTGTCCCGCGTTTTGCTGTTTCCCTCTCCATCCTCAGAGAGCTTCACACCGGGCGTCGTAAGGTTTTCACATATTACTTCTCCCTCCTGTCACTAACCTCCTCTAACTCTTCCCCATGTTACTGTTCTCTCTCCTTTCACTTCCCATGTCCCCTCTCCAATCACTGCTCATCTCTTCGTTACACAACATGTCTCTGTCACTGCCCATCCTGCCGTTGGCATTGCCCTAAATTCTGTAGTCATACATGGTCCACTCTCTTCTGTCACTGCCCCACTACACTATATAATCGCTTTTCTAGTGTCATTCTATTCCCTCCTGTCACTGCTTATCTTTCTCTCCTATAACCAGGGCCAATGGAACTATGCAATTATGTGGCTGCAGCGATTTTCGTATAATTATAGATTTGCCGCATTCGCCACATAATCCATCATCTGCTGCAGCTGCAGATTTTGACAAATGTTTTTGTTTCTAGCTCAAACTGTTCAAAAGTTACAAAACATGCGAAGACACGTGTTACTGCACAGTGGAAGGCCCTTTGCAAAGCTGGACTGATCCCTTTCTATTGCTCTGTTGTGATATTTGGATGTTAAACTGGTACTAATGGGTTTTCAGTTCTATGCAGGAGGCTGTGGTGTAACTTCCCCTATCCCCTGTATGAACAATCTCAGGGTAGCATGTATGTGGTTATAAATAGGAAAACACACAAGATGATGGACGGAATGTTGCACATTGGCAAAAGATTCACCCCCAGTCACAGATATGGGTTTAATCCATCGTTATTCATCATCGATGCTATTGGACAAGCCTTCATTTGTTTCCCGTGAGTCTTCTACTAACCGTGGTAAAGAATATACACCTAAAGGGGTCACTGGTGTGACTGGTGGTGGGAGCAGACCCTATCTAGTAACCTCCCTTTTTTGAGTGCTTTGCATACCTCGTTTGTGTTTGTGTTAGCTAATGTTCTTCAACTTAGACCGGGTTCACTTGAAAATGATTCTCAGTTGGAAACCAATGTTGTAATTCCAGAGCCAACAGCAGATTTTCCTTGTTCCAACATATGAACATGCTCAGAAGGATAGCTTGGGTCAAAAGGGGGCCTAAGATCTTTGAGAGTCTCTGTATAGTTGTAAACTCCAATAGACCTGTGTGCGTGTGGGAGGCTCTGTGTGTGTGGCTCTGTGTGGGTGGCTTTTATTGTAGGTGGCTCTATGCGTGGGGCTTTGTCTGTGTGTGGGTAACTGTGTGTGTGTAGGTGGCTATGTGAGTGGCTCTGTGTGTGTGGGTGGCTTTGTGTGTGTTGCTCGCATTTGAGAGTGATTAAGCTATTTACATTGTAATTAACATTGCTGTTTCTTTAAATGTTTTAAAAACAAAAAAAAAATGTCATGAGCAATGCCAATAGGTCTAACTTTAACAATGCCGAGACCATTGCATTGTAAATGCTTGTTTGGCTATTTGGTGTAGTTCATGCTTAGACCTCCATAACTTTTTGTCCACATACGGTATTCATGCCAAATTTGTGTCCTTTTTTCCAACATTCTGAGGATACTAAAGGTACCCAGGGTTTGTGGAGTTCCCTGGAGGGGACCGAGAAAATAGACACAATATAGCTACATTTTGAGTTTTCAGGGAAAAATAGAAAAGAAGTGCTCCAGATAAAAGTGTCTGTTGATTCCTTAAAAATGGCATCAACGACCGCTTTTGCTGTGCTAAAGTCACCATCTTCCCAGCAAAAAAACTATTGTTTTACCACTGTTTTTGGCATTTTTCAAAGAGGTAGCCCATTTTTCCTATCTTTTGTGCTTTCAACCTACTTCAAGTTTGTGGTGGAAACCATTGTGAAACCCATGGGTGATCCAGGAAAGTTATACTTCTCTGAAAGTTGGACAACATTCTGAATTCAGCAAGGGGTCATATGTGTATCTCCTTCAAGGTTTTCCCAAAGAAACGAAGTGTTGAAATAAAGAAATATTGAAAACAAGTTTTTCATCTGTAACTGTTTGTCTTGCTGGCCGATTTACAAAGACAATGTTACATTAAGTTCACTAGATCCTTTTGGTTGTGGGGATATTTAGGGGTTGTAGGTTTCTCATCAACTGAGCTGCACCGTAAAATGTTTTTTCATTGTGTACTGAGCATAGACACATTCATATGGTGAAACATGTGGAGTGGAAAATAGGTGTCAAGGTAACCTATGTATTTCTGAAATGGGTGCAAGATATGGAATTTAGGAGCAATGGGTATTTGTATATCTCTGAATCTGTAGGTACCTAAACTAGCATATGATTTAAAGAGTATTTTTCAAAATGTCTTCTTTCTTATGCACTGATGTACCATTGGAAGGCACAAATTCAGTGCAATCCAATTGGTAATAACAAGTATCCTACTATTGTATGCTCCCACATGTCATCTGATAGAAATTGCACCTCACTTCTGTGGGCTGGCACATTTTTTCACTCAAAACTAACCTGTTTTTTACAAAGTGGGTAGCTGTGGATTTTGGGCCCTAGCTCAGCAGGCACAGAGGGAAACGTAGTAAACCTCTACATTTTTGGAAACTAGACACCTAGGACAATCCAGGATGGGGTGACTTGTGTGGCTGTCAATAGGTTGTTTTACCCAGAATTCCTTGCAAACCTCAAACTTTGACTCCAAATACACATTTTCCACACATTTCTGCGATGGAAAGTTCTGGAATCTGCAGGAAGCCACAAACTTCCTTCCACCCAGTATGCCCCTAAGGTACCTGATAAGACTTCGGCTCGTTTTACTTTCACTTTTGTATGTAATGACATCACTGCTGCTCAGGCTCCTCAGGAAGCTCTTTCTGAGCAGCCCGTGTATGAATGGTAAAGAAGGAACCCTTCTGCTGCTGAGCACCAGAGGGCCCTTTCTAACCCTCCACAGTGTGGACCAATAGCTGACATCCGCACTGGGGAGGATGTGCGTGTTTCAGCCATTGATTGACACTGGCATTTAAGAGATTAATGGCACTGAGTTATCAACCTCAGAAGGATGAAGGGCTGGAAAAACCTTGCTAAGCATTGCATCAGAAACTCTATGGATGGGAGGTGAGATCACCTCGACATGTTAAGAGATTTAATGTCAGCACAGTGGAATTCTGGGTAAGAGCCAGAACAGGAGCTACAGATGCTTTCTTATTGAGACCTGATGAGATAGTTGGACTCTGTATGGCTATTATCAGTGGACCACTTAGCCCCCGTTGTTCCAGTGCAATCCTCAATAGATTTCTGTTAATCAGATCAAAGGCAGACGTTAAGTTAACAGCTGTCAAATACAAGGGAACTTTTTTTAAATAGACATACTTTAAAGAAATATTGTTTAGGCTCCTAGCTTGATGTATTGTCCCTATGTCTTTCCTAAAACATGCCAGGTATCTGGGAGACTAGTTTCTGAAATCACCCAGTCTTGTAGAAGGATTCAACCATAAATTTTGTCAGCCCCATGTAGTAATGATATGGGTAGATAGTAGGGTTAGTCTGGGTACCTTTCTTATACATTGGGAAAATCGTAGCTGAGTGATATGAGCTAGGGGTAATGCCAGCCTTCAATACAGTGTTACCAAGTTTAGTAAGAACTGGGGACTATTTATTTGGTTGGGCTTCGAATAGCCGAGTTGGGACGAGGTCCGGGCCAGGAGCTTTACTTATTTTTGTCTTACAATAGCAAGTTCCACCTCTGATGTACTAATGTCTAAATTGCTATTCTTTTGATATTGAAAATGGGTCATAGCTGGGCTTATAGAGGGTAAAATAGGCAGCATTTAATTGCCTTAAGTGCCTAACCCACACCTCAGCTCTGATATATAGGTCCTGTCTATTTTGTTTTGTGTTTCACAATATCCCCAATGTATAAAATCCCAAAATCTCTTGGAGTTTTGCTCAGCATCAGGGGGCTTTAATTTGTCCTAGATACTGTGCTGCATTGCAAGTTTTTATAACAATATTCTTTTTATAGTTCTGTTTGGCTTAAAAAAAGCATTTCCATTGGCTATTTAGTAGCGCTCCTGCTAGAGTTCATGATCGGCCACTTTCTAGTCCAGATTCTGCATTGAACCACTTTAAACTTTGACTGTTGCCACCACCATAATTGAAGAGTTTGGAGTGGTCAGAAAGAGCAATGCCTTGTACAAAATTTGCTCATGCAATCCTATAACAACCGTTCTTTCGTTGCTCACTGCAACTATTAGTAGTTCATCCATACCACTATATATCCTCGTCATTAGGGTTGGTACAAAGATGCTGTATTTCTCTTTACTCCACTTAATTGCCCTTCTGATACATGTCAAAATAATTTATTTCTCGGCAATGTCTACTTATCATTTCCCGATTGTTACCTGGGCTTAGGCTGGTAAGAGAGGAAATAAGTGGATTGTGATCATGATCAGGGCATGTTATAATTCGCTTATCATGCCCAAGATGGCATATTTAACATAACATAATATAATCTATATGGCTTTCTCTTTTACCCACCTATAGGCCATATTAACTGTGGCACCTGAAGAAGAGCAGCCATTATGGAATTATATGTCTGCATGAAGACCAAAAGACCCTTCCACAGACTCCCTTATACTGCTCTGCAGCTTATATCACCTTTTGGTACTCCCGAAAGGAAATCTTGTACTGGAATTCCACTCCCCTGAATGTGTATCAGGGGAAATATTGAAATCAGCACAGATTGATATTCTGTGCTGAATCAAATCATTAGTGCCAATCCGATTGATAGAACAAGCTCTACCAGGACGGGCTTGCCTCCGTTATTCGCACATTCAATATATCAAGCACTTGTCCCGGAGAGTTGGGATGGGTAAGAGTTACACCCCTCACAGTCCTTAGAAATCTTGTCAGTGTAGTGCTGCATAAATAAGAGATCTGTCCCCCAGTATTGTCTCTCTGTGTGTGGTAATATGAATGTAAATTAATATTTAATGTCAGTTAGTCAGTCATATATCTTTCTAATTTTTTTTAAAATACCATAAAAGAACAATAAAATATGCATACAAATCACAATAAAAAAACACACAGGTACATACAAGCAAAAGAAAAAAAAACACAAACAAACCACTACAGCTCATAAAAACAATAAAAGCTCTCAAACTCGAGAACCAAAACCTCACTGGATCCACTATGCTTTTAGGTAAGGGAGAAAGGAGTTACTTCATTTCCTTTTTATAGTGTACAATACATAAATAACCCAATGAGCGAGTAGTGTAGACCAGGATAAAGTGCTGAGTGCTACCTCTAAAAGGGCTGCCCATTAAAAGGCTTCGGGCCATATTATCAAGGACGGCGTTAAAATGATCACCGCTTTAGCGGCAGGAAACTGCCGCTAAAGCGCCAATAAGGGGCTTGATAATATTGCCCTTGTGAATTCCCATAGAAGCCCATGTTCACACCGGAACATGGGCTTCAATGGGAATTCACAAGGGCATATTATCAAACCCATTATCGCTGCTTTAGCGGCAGTTTACTGCCGCTAAAGCGGCGATAATATTAACGCAGTCCTTGATAATATGGCCCTAAAACTAGTTAGCCCTTGGGTTGTTGCAAGAAATGCAAAGACTATTCACAGCTGCTGATAAAAAACATGCAATCGGACATTTCATGTAGTCGCTGTTTAAAATTTTCAAGCATTGTATTGTATTGCTGAATTGTATTGCTGGGCGAACCTGATTAAAACCCAAATCTTTAAAACGTTAAAAGCATTTCGTGGTTGTTCATAAAACTTACAGAACAGTAAGAAATGTAGGTCATCCTGCGGAGATAAGTTATCACAACCGCAGGGACCCGGATTACAAAACTCCCCAAATGCAAACAAAACTGTGATAACAGTGATAATCATTTGTGACTGACAACAAATATGTTTCACAATGGGGAGAGGATTTTAATGAGCGGTAACTTCTAACTGTTAGCTTCCTGAATTCCTCCTCCTCTCTGAGCGTATCCTTACAAAATTTTAAATTAATTTTAGTGCAAATTATGTCTTTTTTAACAATCGACTCAGGGTTGTCGAGGAGCTGTCCCCTCCTCAACAATCTAAAACACTCTTTAACAATTTTTAGCCATCCAAAAGCTGCACAATTATCCATTTTGTCAAACAGGCCTGAAGAATCGCCCAGATTAGATGAAATTCTGGGCGGGTCCAGAAAGTCAACCATTTCAGCAAAGGCAACGACATCAAATAAGTATGGTAGTCCTAATTCTTTGTTGGCCACGTAAGCAGGTGTGCTCTGCAGTACACCCAGGAGCCTCCTTCAGAAATTGTTTGCAACCACCTGTAGAGTGGTAATGTCTCTAACGCCGTATGTCCTTATCATATACAACAGCAGAAACACACTTGACGTTGTACAGCTTAATGATAGTGCCAACTGGCGACTTCCCCGAACACCTTGCACAGCTAAAAATTGCTGTGGTTGTTCGGCTGAAAATATTCCTCTGACACTCAATCAGAGGGTTCCAGGAGCAGCCATTATCCAATACCACCCGTAAATAGGGAAAAGAGCTAAACTCTAAAAGCTTGTGGTCCTTAGCCCTGACTCTCCTGCTTCTTGTATATGTTCACCCCGCAACCATCAGGAAAGGCTTACTAAAATCTTCTTAGAAGGACAACAATGTGCCTACGAGGTTTAGCAGCCCCAACGCGGTCCTGGAAATTAGGACTGCGTTGTCCGCATACAAGAGATCAGGGATTGCACAAGCACTAATACTGGGGCAGTCTGATCAACACCTTAATAGGGATTGCTCTAATTGATTGACATATAGAGTAAACTGAACGGGAGGTCGTAAATAACCATGACGCACCCCCTCTGTATGGCAAAGTCCTCCGAGCAGCTCCCATCCGGGTGATATTGGACGATGACCTTCATATCACTATGTAAGGCCCTCAAGAATAAAATTATTTCTAGGTCGAGAGCCATCTGGGTTAAAATAAAGCAAAGCTTAGACCTGTTTACTCAGTCGAAGTTCGAGGTGAGATCCATGAAGATGGGCCGACCCAGTCCTTGCCACGGTGTACTTACTGACCAAGAGATGGAGATATCAATCTTGATCAGTTGTGCCAAGACAGGGCCTGAATTCATACTAGATATCAGAGATCCCACCCCAGACCTCCAACAAGTTGTAAGTCTGTTTAAAAAGGGTCTATCTATGACCTTCACCAAAGAGTCTATTAAAGAGATGGGTTGATAGCAGTGAGGAGCATGGTCTTGTCACCTTTTTTAAAAATAGATATGATGGTTGATGTCGACCAAGTTGAGGGTATACTCCTACTACTACTTTGTTCAATACCTGTGAAAGTGCAGGAGACCATAATTCAGTGAGCACTATATATATATCAGCGGGTACACCATCTGGCCCAGGTGCCTTATATTTTTGTTAAATGGGTAATCGTCAATTTTACAATGGGCAGGGGCTTCTATATGAGGTGGAGTGACGTCAACTAAGGGATCACTGTTATAAATCTTATTAAAGTGGGAAACCTAAACCTCCGCTGAAGTATGAGAATCTAGACCTTCACTGTGTGAGTTTTTCAAAAAAAGACTGTTAATAACTTTCCAGAAATCAGAACCATTTCTCATGGGGCAGACAAGTAAAGGTTTATCCCAAGCTGCAGTTTGTAATTCAGGTTGTGTCTGCTTTAAAGTATTCTTATATGCCCTCCTGCTAGGGGTTGCTATATCTCTGTCTCTTGGTCGACTATTCAGTGCAGAATGGAACAGACCCTGTCAAAACATCTGGGGGAGTTTGATATTGGCCCTGCCGGAGCCCTTGTCAGAAGAAGTTTAGTTGTTTGTTGCAATGATTGCCTTCGGAACATTAATGACAGGGTCCATATAATCCCTCCCCTGATGGTAAAGACACAGACATATCAGGATGATGATCACTATTGACCATTAGTAATACTTTGTGATACATTCATTAAAAAATTCCACCTTAGTGTAAGTGTGAGAAACACCACTACAGGGATGAACATTAAAGTCCCAATTATAAAAATGCTTCTCGGGGGCTAGCATTATTTTCTGTTAATAAGTCCTCAATCAGCTGGAAAAAGGATAAAAATCCACCGGGGGAGAGAGTTTACATTTATTTACTAATAAGACACTAGGGCTGTTGCCAAAATTGAAGCGAGACGGCTTAAATTGTCGGGGAACCAGATGGAATTGCTTCAACATGACCAAGGTCAATTCTATTTTTCTCAGCATATCTTTACATGCCGTGAAGCAGGCTTTTATGTAATTTTCTAACTTTGCTACCATCTGCTCCATAAAGGCTTCCAATAACGGGATCACTGGTCTTTGATTTCCCTTGAGGGACACTTTTTTTTGGAGCGCTGCTTAACCATTTTGCTTTGACCCCTTTCGTACTTGTTGAAGCCCCAGAACCCACACTGGTCTGGAGGATGGTCACTTGAGGTGGCATTAACTTGGTCAATTGTGGATCTCGTGCGTACTGGGGAGGCTAGGGTACAGAGTGGCGGCACCGAGTCAGCATTACAGACCGACTACATCTGAATAGACTAATGGTGCTACTGGTACGACCATCTACAAGTGGCGCCCCTTGATGTTGTGTTAGCTCTCCTCTACTTATGTTATTTGGTCACCTAAAGCCCCCACGGCTAAGGTTAGATAGTTAAGAATAGATTTTTTTGGCACATAATTCTTTAATATGTGGGGCAGAGGAGCTTCCCCATGATTGACTACTACAAATCCGCTGTTTATCACCAATCCACCCAGTTTGTTTTGAAAATATAATATACAAAATATAGCTAGATACCACAGCATATGCATAAAGTGTTAATTAAAATTCAGATGGGATAATGCTAGATTACACTAGATCTTGCTCTGCCTTAACCAGATTTTTGCTTTATAGAGTATCTCACGAAGGTGGCGATGCTCAGCTCCTCATGTGACCTAGGCCCTGCAGAAAATTCCTGTAGGAAATGAAGTACCTCTCTCCTCTCACCTTGCCTCTCCCACATGGTACAGGGGGTCCTAGCGCTTTGTAGTGTGTCTCACAATGTGGGCGGGGCTCAGCTCCTCACGTGCCCCAACCACTGCAGCAAAGTCCTGTAGGAGATGAAGTCCCCTTCTCCTCTCAGCTTGCGCACAATTAATTTATTTTTAGGTCTCAGCTCTAGATGGCAAGCATCCACTGTCTCGAATCGAGACATGCTGTATCTAGTGTTGTGGTCTTCAGCCCTCCCATAAACTTGCCGTTCGCTGACTACCACGTCGCTCCATTATACCTTTTCCTCATTTGTCCACGGCATGCATGCGTCATGCCTCTTCCCAACTTTAGCCCTTCCAGAGCACAGCAACCAAGTACTGCTGAACATACACAGTGGCCATTTTATTGCATTATTTCTGGAGCTCTTTTTTTTATTTCTGTACGACACCCCCAAACTTACTCATCCCCGGCACACAGCATCATTTTGTTCATCGCTTCTTCCCGTCCTTTGGTTTGCGCCACTTTATCCCTCATCTTTCCACTCCTACCTGAAACTCTTCCCTCCACCTGTGCCCTAACCTGGAATCCTTTGCCCAACTTTTGCCTGCCCGTTGATTTATTTTCTCTCACATTTACTATGTCTCACCTTTTCTTTAATCTTTCTCTATTTTATTCCAACATCCTGTCTCTCATTAACAGCCCACTGACTGACAGCAGCCTGAATAAAAACACCCTCTTAATGCTAAATTAGTTTCAAGAAGCTTGGAAATCACCTTCCGCAATGGATCTCATCTTGAGCCCTTGCAAGCCCCGAGGGAGAGAAGCCTCCATATATGCCACCCAGCACCCTTCTGCATCGATTTCTTACTCTGCCAGAGAGCACTCACATGCCTAGGGATAACTACAGGACTACAGTCCCGCTCCCAAAACACTTGAACAGCTGAGAAGACATGCTGCATGGGGATGAGGTGCCAGGTCTAGTTTTGTTTGAGGTGACAGCGCCTGTAAATTCTTCCCATCACCGCTATGAGGATTTGGTGCAAGCCCTCTACAGTGTTCACAACAAGTGTCCATATATCACCAGGATTTACGGCATTGGGCAAGGGAGACTCCTCTATATCCTGAAGATCAATGGCTTTCCTGGAATCCATGAGCTCTGTAAGTAGTAAGCTTACTTAAGGCAGCTGTTGGGAATCCTTGTGGGATCTGTGGCTCACCCTCAAGAACCCCCAGCACGTTGTTTATGAATTTTAACTTCATTGCACGCCCTACCTTCAATCTGTGTTTTTTATTTTTATAATAAATTTGTTTGTTTTTCTTTTTGCCACATTCTGAGTTGTTGTTGGTTGTTTAGTCAGTATTGTGTTGTGTGGCCCTTCCTGCACAGCGATACATATGTGCACAGATTGCTTTGTCATTGTCACTGAAGAGGCCTGTTTTGCAGTTTCAGGATAGTTCCACGGGTGGACAATCTGGGAGATTAACTTTGAACCCACCATCAGTGGCAGCCATTGTGCTCTGAGAAAAAAAAATCGATGGATTTAGGCCCAGATCTCTGTACTGGGGTGAATGTATGACATTGTTCTGTATTCTGTCCATCAATTGTTCTTTTTGCATTTGTGACCTCGAGTGGGACGGGAATGCCCAGACGTGGGTCCTGTGTTCTCCATGCCACTGGTGGCAAGCTATCCTGGCTGATGAGGGCTGACAGCCCGAAACCGGTCCTAGTTCGGGCTGAACTGTTCCCATCGAGTGCAGGGTCAAGACTGATTTGCATATGGCTGGGTTCAAACTGAAATGGCATGGAGAGCAAAAAAACGATGGATTTAGGCCCAGATCGCTGTACTGGGGTGAATGTATGACATTGTTCTGCATTCTGTCCATCAATTGTGCTTTTTGCATTTGTCACCCCGAGTGGGACGGGTATGCTTAGACGTGAGTCCCGTGCTCTCCATGCCACTGGAATCAAGCTATCCTGGCTGAAGAGGGGTGAAACCCCGAAACCGGTCCTAGGATGCTTGTTTCCGGTCCAGGGAGGACCTGGCTTGGCAGTTCGGGCTGGACTGTTCCCATGAGGCACAGGGTCAAGACTGATTTGCATATGGTCAGGTCTAAACTGGGGTGGCATGGTGAGCAAAAGAATGATGGATTTAACCCAGATCTCTTGACTGGGGGTGAATGGTATGATTTGTTCTGCATTCTGTCCATCAATTGTGTGTCATTTGCTTTCCCCCCCCTAAGTGCGCCAGGTATGCCAAGACGTGGGTGCTTGGCTCACTGTGCCACTGGAATCAAGCTATGTTGGCTGAAGAGGACTGAAACCACGATACCGGTCCTAGGTTGCTTTTTTCCAGTCCAGGGAGGACCTGGCTTGGCAGTTCGGGCTGGAGTGTTCCCATGAGGCACAGGGTCAAGACTGATTAGCATATGGCCAAGTCTAAACTGGGGTGGCATGGTGAGCAAAAGAATGATGGATTTAACCCAGATCTCTTGACTGGGGGTGAATGTTATGATTTGTTCTGCATTCTGTCCATCAATTGTGTGTCTTTTGCTTCCTCGCCCTAAGTGTGCCCGGTATGCCAAGACGTGGGTCCTGGGCTCACTGTGCCACTGGAATCAAGCTATCCTGGCTGAAGAGGGCTGAAACCCTGATACCGGTCCTAGGATGCTTGTTTCCGGTCCAGGGAGGACCTGGCTTGGCAGTTCGGGCTGGACTGTTCCCATGAGACACAGGGCCAAGACTGATTTGCATATGGTCAGGTCTAAACTGGGGTGGCATGGTGAGCAAAAGAATGATGGATTTAACCCAGATTTCTTGACTGGGGGTGAATATTATGATTTGTTCTGCATTCTGTCCATCAATTGTGTGCCTTTTGCTTTTTCGCCCTAAGTGCACCAGGTATGCCCAGACGTGGGTCATGGGCTCACTGTGTCACTGGAATCAAGCTATCCTGGCTGAAGAAGGGTGAAACCCCGAAATGATGGATTTAACCCAGATCTCTTGACTGCGGGTGAATGTTATGATTTGTTCTGCATTCCGTCCATCAATTGTGTGTCTTTTGCTTTGTCACAGTCAAAGCCCTAATTCCTGTCCCAGTGCAAGCCCCTCTCCCACTCAGCAGGTCCCCATTTATTTATTTATTTATTTGAGTTTTATATAGCGCTGGCTAGACCCTGAGGTATCAGAGCACTATAATGAGGATCATTGAGTTACATCAGTTACAAGAGCATATTAAAAACATAGGATAAGGAGAAACAGTGTTAAACAGTAAAACGAGTGTAACAATAGCATGGAATAACATCAACATATACTCCGTAGTTTGGCAGAACATTGGTAATTCGTCGGAAGACAGGGGGAGATAACAGTGGGGAGACGAGAAGAAACACTGTGCAATGTCCGGCTGCGTAGGTGACGGCCGAGGGGGAAAACCAGAGCCGATCTCCCCTATAGCTGACTGGGCAGCTCCACCGGGCATTGGCCATGTTGCTCGGTCTCAAACACACATGGATAAGTGTCTGTACCATCAAATTTATAGAATATTTGGCCAAGATGAGGCCCTCTTTCTGTCATTCATTTTGCAATTCACATTGTGCCTGGGAGTTCAAGTAAAAAGATTAGCCGATCAGCAGTGCCACAAAGCCACATAAGTTGCCAGAGAATAAAAACACAGCACAGAGAAAGACTGAGCCATAGAATTACATCCATTGCTAGGATATCAAACAAACCATAGAGAGCAAGTCCTAAGGAGCGTGGAGGGGAGTGGGGGAACAGTAAAGGTGTTGCAATGAAGATCAGTACTACAGGGGATACCAAAAGAAGTCAGAGTAAGCGAGCCTACAAACCGGCAGGGGGCCAGAGACAAATTGGAGGGTGCAAGAGTCTCCAGAAGTGGTTGACCAGGGCAGCGGTCCAACTGGCGGCACAGGCGGAGACCAGCGGCAAGAATCAATCAGAGGAATCTGCAGTAGCCGCAAGATGGAGGATCCAAGTCGTGGATGCCAAATGAATTTGCAAAAGAAATGGCGGGATTGCGGGAGATCAGAAATCCGAACCCAAAGTCACAACAGAAACATCACTCCGGAGAAGAGAAGGAAAGTGAAAGGCAGCCATCTGATCCGGTGGGAGGAAGGCTGGTGGGCGCTGAAACTTCTCTCGGGTCCTCGTAGTCAGGGGAAGTCAGCACAGCCCCGTCCACGCAGCAGCCCCGGAGGAGGAGGGCAGCTGCGGGGTCTGGTTGGTGCACCAAACTGGAGAAGAAAAAGGGGGAGCAATCCCACCGGTACAGGGCAACAGCGTTGCAGCAATTTCAATGCTGTGTTGTCAGGGGAAACAAGACTTGTTTGACCCAGCTGCCTTCCTGCAGAGTCCTGGATGTTGGCGGCACAACACTCGTGCGTCTCAGCGGCAGTCCCGGATGATGTTGCGGGATGTCCTGTAAGGGGCTGTGGTATGCCAAGCAACAAAGGTAGAGTCCAGCAGGTAGGTGGCGGCCAGTACCGGCGGGGTGAATTGCCAGCTGATCTCCTATCAACTGTAGGGCAGCCCAACCAAGGCACCGGCCATGATGGCATTGGCACCGCAAGTGTTCCATCGGGAGACTCTGAGGGAGAGCAGCAGGACACAGACAAAGCTTGTGGGTGGAAGTAAAAGGCCGGAATGCAGTCTGTGAATCCCCGGGTGTAGGTGGTAGAAGGGGAGACAAAAACCCAGGGCAAGAACCAAAGGCAGTCCCCAGTCGGAGGAGCTCCCGGTCGGAGCTCCTCACCCGGAGGCCATCTTGACGGCATCTCTGCCCCTTCCTACCTCTGCCTACTAGCAGTGCAGTAATAAGTAATAACCAGGGCCACTGGAACTAAGCGATTGTGCAGCCACTGCGATATTCAAATAATTGTATATTTTCTACACTTGCCACATAATCCATCATCTGCCGCGTAATCTGCAGATTTTTACAAAAACATTTTTTGTTTCTATTTCAAATCATTCAAAAGTTAGTTAAATCGCAGCAACATGTCTTGCCATGCTGTAGAAGGCCCTTTGGAAAAGCTGTCTGGTCACTTTTCTGTAGCTTATTACTATATTTTGGTGTTTAACTAATGAGGTATACCTAATGCCCAGACAGTGCTAACAAGTTTAACAAGCCTTGGCATAGCCAATAGGTCTCGCCTTTGGGACATTATAAGTGTTTAGCCATGCAACAGTTGTATAACTAAATACTTATAAAGTCTCAAAAGCGAGACCTATTGGCTATGCAAGGCGGCCGTGTGAAAGTGAAAGTGATCACGATCACGATCAAACATCAAAGCGGCCGCGAAAATGAAAGTAATCGCGGTAAAGCGCGGCGCGCGTGCCCGCGCACATGCACTGTAGTTCTAGGCTGGCCTGGTAGCACTTTTTGGAGCCCTCTCAATAAGTCTCGCCTGACCCAGCTGGGTCAGGCGAGACCTAAAAATGACAAACGAATGAACTAATACCATCACAAATTGTGACGCATAATGCCGCTTAATTTGCCCTTTCTTGCCGCAAAATGTACTCAACCCTGTCGCATAATTGTACCCTCCTCTGCCACATATTACCAGTGGCCCTGGTAATAACACACATTTCAACACAGGCACACATGACACATCCGCAACCTCACAAGCATTCGGTTAAAAAACATTCACATTAACGCCAAAAGCTCAAAGCTCGGCCATTGCCGTTACTTAATAGCTTTGCCAATGCTTGTTAACATTTGCAGAGCAAACCAACACATGCTCACCAAGCAGGGACATATTTACTATTACATCAAATGTTGCAGTCTATGTCTTCAGAGTACGAGATTTTACTGTAGCTGACAAAGGATCTCAGACAGTCGTGTATGATTTATTTTGAGATGCATGAGACAGAACTAAGTTTTGGAGACAACGTTTTTTTAAAAACTTTTCTGAGTTGATCCATTTGCTGTATAATATTTCCCCAATATTCCTCCAAGCTTTTTTTAATTTATTTTTATTTATTTGAGTTTTATATAGCGCTGGCTAGACCTGGAGGTATCAGAGCGCTTTACATGAGGATCAGAGTTACAGGTTAACATGTTACATTTGTTTTAGAGCAATTAAAACATAGGAAACAAAGAAAAAGGGCAGAGTTACAGAAAATTCGTTATGGGAGGGGGAGGGAGGGAGAAAACAGGGAGATGGGCAGAAACTGTGCCCAATGTCCGGCTGAATAGGTGACGGCCAAGAGGATGAACCAGGGTCGATCTCCTCAATAGCTGAACCAAGCACCTCCACCGGGCGTCCGACATAATGCGGATATTCCCCTTTTGTTACAAGATAAAGAATTGTGTCCACTGTAGACTAGTTCTATAAGCTGCACAATGACTTTAAGTTACTATTCAAGGTCTTCCTGAAGAAAGCAAACTTCAGCTCATAAGAAGATATATTGGAAATAGTGCTTCTAGGTCCCCGCAGGCGGGCGGGACTATTCAATGCTTATGACTATACATGGAAATCCCATACGAGAGAAACAAGGTGCGACTGTGCCATGTTTTGTGACCTAGACACTGTCTCTTCCTAAGGCAAGCTACAATGTCCCTTACCCCAGAACATCTCAACCACCTGCGTAAATAGCATGAGACGTAGGGGTTCTGTCTTAGAACGATCTTGGAATCAACCACAGAAGATGCAATGTGCAGTGAATTCCTCACAAATGGATGACCCCACGTGATAATGTTTTATAGAGTTCCAGAACAGCATGGTTGGGAGAATGGCTCATTCGAGTACAAAACGAAACTATAGCTGCGCACTCTACAGAATGCTACCGGGTGACCAACTTAAGCGATTGCAAAGTGCTTTGAAACAGACTACTCGCCATTTGTGTGGAATGAGATATTGGTTCTTCTCGATTTGGTTTCAAGGGGAAGTTCAACAAATCTCAAAAATGTTTTCTTCTCCAATGGTTTGATTCTCTGCCTATGGTTGAACTGTAGTTAAACTGTTTCTGTACTGTTGGAAACACTAGATACGTTTCTGCAATGCACTACTACAAATCACAAATATCAAACAACGAGGCATGGAAATCTATAATACCAATGCCATTGAAGGATGTGCCAGTTTGCTGACCACAAGGATCCAATGCGCGGTTGACTCTAGATGCAAGTATTTAAAACTTAAGTTGAAGTTGAAGTAAATTGTCATTCAGCAAGTCAGATTACACCAGGCAATCCAGGTTTTGTCTTGGTCATCAAAACTGACAATAAGAAAGCAGCACCTCCGACACTGTCAATGACATGTACACACACACATCCCACTGTGCTGCCTCTTCTGCTGTAAGAATCATATGCCCAGGAGTGCAACCTGACTATAAGAGGTCACAGGAGCTAGGCCAATCCAGAAAGGCTTTAACTGGACCAAGTACCGTTACGGATAGCAATACCTACCAGTTTCTGTGACATCTAAAAACAATTCCAGTCATGAAGGGAATAAGTCAGTTGTAGGCAGAAGTGTCCAATGTTGGGGGCTATTTGTAAAACATTTCTGTAAAACAAAAAGCTTTCTTTATGCCTTCACAACCAGGGGCCCTCCGGATCTGCTTGTCCTCTCACTGGGATGACTCTTGTCCATCACATGCATTTTCTCCTCTTTTCTAGATTAAGTATAAGAAGCACGTGATTTTCATTAAAACAAGGAGAGGATGTGGCGTTAGAACCAGAGCAGCGGACCTTGGAACCGGAGCACAAGGATCTGGTTTCGACATAGGCTCAACATTTTGTAATTGTGGGCAAATCACTTAATCTACCCGTGCCTAACGAGTACATTTATTTTGACCTTGTGTAAAGTAACTAACTGGTGTGCTCATTAAGGGCCATATTATCAAGAAACGGCGTTAAAATTATCGCCGCTTTAGCGGCCAAAAACGGCCGCTAAAGCGGCGATAATGGGCTTGATAATATGCCCTTGAGAATTCCATTAGAAGTCCATGTTCTGGTGTCAACATGGGCTTCTATGGGAATTCTCTGCGGCATATTATCAAGCCCATTATCGCCACTTTAGCGGCAGTTTTCTGCCGCTAAATCGGCGATAATTTTAAAGCCGTGCTTGATAATATGCCCCATAATACCTCCGAGACGTAAAACTGCAAACGAAGAAAAAACTATGGGGCATATCAGCAACACCCGGCGATAATTATCGCTCAACGCTCTTAGCGTGAGGAACTGCCTAACGTGAGATTAGCGCCGGAAACCCAGCGATAATCTCACATAGTGTGGCGTTTGTTTGTTCATAGGGACTCACAAACTTAGCCATGATATCCACCTTCCATAGGATATCATGGCTAAGTCAGTCCAGAAGCAGGTGTGAGGAAAGTAGCGATAACAGGGGTTATCGCTACTTTTCCTGCCGCTATGCTTCATAGCATGGGGCTTGATGATAGGAGAAATGTCGCTTAGTGACATTTCTCCTGTCATGTTAGGTCAGAAACACCCACTTTGCATCTCATTAGAGATGCAAAGCAGGGCGTTAGGAATCCCTACGCTAAAGCAAGGTTTCACGCGTTAGCGTGGCCTTGCTAATTAGGCGATAAAATTATCGACACTTTTCGTCCGAAAACAGCCGCAAAAGTGGCGATAAGTTTTTTATCACCAGCTTGTAAATATGCCCCCAAGAGTTTACGTTGAAAGTAACTGGTAACTTTTGTCTTATCTTAAAAATTGTACTTGCTTCTTTTTATTATCCTTTGCTGCCACCTAGTGCAATATATAGGAATTTATATGTATTTTTATGTAGGCAAAATGTTCAACTATGCTGTGTTCAAATTGAGAAGGGAAGATTTCATTTTATTTAATTGTTCATTAGGTTTTGAGAGGGCGAAGAGACGTATTTTGCAGCCGTGTAGAAGCACAGACCTAACACAATATACAGAGTAATGAATGAATAAAGGATCAGTCTTTCACTCATTCTAACATAATCTCTTCACTTCCACTGCGGCAAGATTACAGGTTCTGCCCACGAAGGCGCAGTCAAGTTAGGGAGCTGGCAAATCTGACACATAATAATCGGTTTATGAAACTGCTCCAATCCAAGGCTATTTACACCAACCTGACATTTTATTGTGATTCATCAATTCTAATAATTTTATAATTTGAAACATAGATGTTTTTCTTTTTTCTTTTTTTTTAATCAAAGAAAGATTCAGTGCCAGATTTTGTTGTTCAGAGTTACTTAAACGTTCTCTAATAGCTGATACGCCATGAGAAGTTAATGCAGGCTGTCAGCCTGGCATCTCAAAAAAGTATTTAAAAGAGGAGAAAGCATTTAGCCCTGGTGCTTACATGGTTCCCATTGGGCGTAGGCTCAAGACTGATTTGCATATGGCTGGGTCCAAACTGGAATGGCATGATGAGTAAAAAAACGATCGATTTAGGCCCAGATCTCTGTATGACATTGTTCTGCATTCTGTCCATCAACTGTTGTTTTTGCATTTGTCACCCCGAGTGGGACGGGTATGCCCAGACGTGGGTCCCGTGCTCTCCATGCCACTGGAGTCAAGCTATCCTGGCTGATGAGGGTTGAAAGCCTGAAACCAGTCCTAGGATGCTTGTTTCCAGTCCAGCGAGGACCTGGCCTGGCAGTTCGGGCTGGACTGTTGCCATAGGGCACAGGGGACTGATTTGCATATGGCTGGGTCCAAACTGGATGGTGAGCAAAATAATGATGGATTTAGGCTCAGATCTCTGTACTGGGGTGAATGTATGACATTATCTGAAAGAAACACGTTAGTTAGATTCCTCACCTTAGAATATCCCCAGGCGTCAGACTGGATCCGGAAGATTTTTCGTCAGCAATACCCCTTGCGCGTCGCTAGGCGTCGTCTGCGGCTCCGCGTCCGTCGTCGGCGTCGTGCGCCGGGATGACGTCGTCGGAGTACTTAGACGCCGCCCTCGCGCGCTGACGTCAGTTCTTCTTTTTTCCGCGCCAGTAAGCGCAGATCCGGGAGAGCTACCCCTTTTAGTCTTTTTTGACTAAATCTTTTTGATCATTTTTGATCCTTGTCTGTCGACATCTGGTGCCGGTAGGATGCCTGGGTTCAAGGCTTGTGAAGATTGTCATCGACTGATGTCGGTGACCGATCACCACCGCCGGTGCCTCTACTGCTTAGGCCTCGACCACGACGCGGAGTCGTGCAACGACTGTCAGGCCCTGACTTCGAAGGCTAGGCGGGAGCGGTCCCGCAAGCTTCTGGAGCTTCGCCACTCGGCTCCGCGTCGTGCGCGATCCCGGTCCAGGAGGAGGTCCAAGGATCGCTCGCGGAGCCCTAGCCGACGCCACCATCGCTCGTCGGGCTCCAAGTCGTCGGGTAAGTCTAAACACTCTAAGAAGTCGAAGCGGCGACATCGCTCTTCGGACTCCCCTCGCCGGTCGCGCGACTCGGCCGAGGGTCCAAGTGGTTCCACCCCCGCGGCTCCGGCGGAGCCGCAGGTGCCGCGTCCGCCCCCATACCTTCCGGTCCCTGGGGCTGACGCGGCGCCGGCGGAGATCAGTGCCTTCCTCTCGGCCATGAGGAGCCTGGCCCCGCCGTCGACGCCCGCTGGCGCGCCTTCGGGCCCCGCGGACTCGACTGGGCGACCTCGCGTGCCGGCGGCTCCGGCCCCGGCGCCGTCGACGACTCCGGTCTCGACGCCGCAGGTCCCCGCGGGGCCCTTGCCTGGGCCCCAGTCGACGCCGGTTGACCTTGTCACTCCTCCACCGGCGCCGACGCCTGAACCACCGACGCCGTCACCGGCGCCACCGACGCCGACGCCTGTGACGCCGACGCCCCGGTTTAGCCCTCATCCGGACCCGACGCCGGCACGGCGTCCGCCGACGCCGCATCCGACGCCGCTTGAGACCTACCATCTCTACAGTCCGGTTCCGATCATTCCTCCTGTTTATCAGGAATCGGAAGAAGGGGGCGACTGGGAGGGGTTCGAGGACCCTCTGGCTGTTCAGTCACAGCTTTCTCAGGACTGGGCAGATGAACTGGGGGAGGCCAGCGGACTGGACACCTCGCCAGACGCTGGATTCACTTCTCCTCCGACCGTGGCTTCGGAGGAGGGTGCAGCATTTTCTGTGGTGCTGCGCAAGGCGGCTGAGGCCCTTGGGCTCGAGTTGCCTGCCGTGGCTGTGAGGACCAACATCCTCACTGAGGTGCTTCAAACCTCAGCAAGCTCCACTGAGCCTCTGCTGCCGTTCAACGAGGCCCTCACTGACGTTCTGCAGGGCACCTGGTCCAAGCCCTCCACAGTTCCTCCTGTGGATAGGAACGTTGCCAGGCGCCACCGCCCTGCTCCGGGCGACCCCAGTTTCCTGTCCCAACACCCCACCCCCGAGAGTCTGGTTATCCAGGCCTCTACTTCCCAGTCCTCCTTCCCGACCGCTCCGCCGGACCGGGATTCCAAGAGACTCGAGCAGTTTGGCAAGAAACTGTTCTCGTCCCTTAGTTTGGGCCTGCGGTCCTTAAATACCGCCTGTCTCTTGGACCGTTATTCCCATTCCCTGTGGGATACGGTGGAGGACGTGCTGCCCCTGTGTCCGGAGGAGGTCCGGACGCGTCTTACCCAGGCTTTGGCCGATGGGAGGGATGCAGCACGGCACGCCATAAGATGTGGGCTTGACACCACGGACTCGCTAGGTCGGGCGATTTCCACCACGGTGGCGCTCCGCCGCCACGCCTGGATGCGGTCCACGTCATTTTCCGGGGATGTCCAGAACACCCTCATGGACATGCCCTTTGATGGCACTCGCCTGTTTGGTGAGAAGGCGGACAGTGCGCTGAACCGTTTTAAGGACTCCCGGGCTACGGCCAAGTCCTTGGGCCTCTCGGCTCCGCGGGCGCACACCTCCGCTTTTCGCCCCTTTCGTGGCCAAGGAAGGGGCGCCTCCTCACGTCCGCAAAGCCACCAGCCGCAGAACCAACCTGCGCGCGGTCGCGGACGTGGCTTCCGCCGTGGCGGAAATGGAGGACGACGTGGTCAGCCCACATCCACCCCGGCAGCATCCGCCTCAAAGCCTTCCTAGTCCGAGCTTTCAGGCCCATACCACGCCAGTGGGCGGCAGAGTTCGCCATCACCTGCTCCACTGGCGGTCCATAACATCGGACAGGTGGGTGCTGCAAATCGTCCGAAGGGGCTACTCCCTCCCCTTCGAGACGACCCCTCCAGCCATGCCACCACAGCACCACCGTATCTCGGGGGATCATTTGGATCTTCTCCGCGAGGAAGTTTCGGCTCTCTTGGCCAAGGGGGCCGTCGAGCGCGTTCCGAGTCCAGAAGTAGGTCGTGGTTGTTATTCCCACTACTTTCTGGTTCCCAAGAAGGGCAAGGGGGGCCTGCGCCCTATCTTGGACCTCCGGAACGTCAATGCCTTCCTCCGAAAGGAAAGGTTCAAGATGCTAACGTTGGCTCAGGTTTTAGCTGCCCTAGACCCTGGAGACTGGATGGTAGCGTTGGACTTGCAGGACGCATATTTCCATATCCCCGTCCTGCCGGCCCACCGGCGTTACCTGCGGTTCACGGTGGGCCAAGAGCACTTTCAGTTTACCGTGCTCCCCTTCGGCCTCACCAGTGCCCCTCGGGTGTTCACGAAAGTGATGGCGGTGGTCGCAGCTCATCTGCGCAGATCAGGGGTCCCAGTCTTCCCCTATCTCGACGACTGGTTGTTGAAGGCGGGCTCGCCCCAGGCAGTCGTCTCCCACCTCCAGACTACGGCGGATCTCCTGCATTTGCTGGGGTTTTCCATCAACGTGCCGAAGTCACACTTGAGTCCCTCTCAGAAGCTCCTCTTCATCGGAGCGGTTCTCGATTCGGCGCAGTTCCGGGTCCATCCTCCGGAACAGCGGGTCCGGGATATACAGGCCCTGATTCCCATCTTTCGGCCTCTATCCCGGGTTTCGGTCAGGCTAGTGTTGCGGCTTCTGGGGCTGATGGCCTCCTGCATCCTACTAGTGCATCACGCCAGGCGGCGCATGCGGGCTCTGCAGTGGGACCTGAAGTTTCAGTGGGCCCAGCATCACGGCAACCTGTCCGACCATGTCTTGATCTCGGAGGGTACTGCACAGCAGTTGCAGTGGTGGCTCACGGACCGCGAGTGGGTCAAGGGCAAGAGCCTCTCCCTTCCCCAACCGGAGCATGTCGTAGTGACGGATGCGTCCCTCCTGGGATGGGGTGGCCATATGGGAGAGGCGGAGATCAGAGGCCTCTGGTCTCCGGCGGAGTCTCGTCTCCACATCAACCTGTTGGAGTTGAGAGCGATCCGGCTTGCACTGAAAGCCTTCCTTCCCTCTGTCAGGGGAAGTGTCGTGCAGGTGTTCACGGACAACACCACCGCCATGTGGTACTGCAACAAACAGGGCGGGGTGGGGTCGTGGACCCTTTGTCAGGAGGCTCTGCGCCTCTGGACATGGCTGGAACACCAGGGCGTCACCCTGGTGGTTCAACATCTGGCGGGCTCTCTGAACGCCAGAGCAGACGAACTCAGCCGCCGGTGCATGATGGATCACGAATGGCGTCTGAACTCCGAAGTGGTGCAAGGCCTCTTTCAGCAGTGGGGAGAGCCTTGGTTAGATCTATTCGCCACCGAAGAGAACGCGCAATGTCAGCAGTTCTGCGCGTTGGAATTTCCAAGGCGGCACTCGCTCGGCGACGCTTTTCGTCACGAGTGGAGTTGCGGTCTGTTGTACGCCTTTCCGCCTATACCACTTCTGCCCAGAGTGCTGAAGAAGATCAGGCGCGACCGGGCCCAAGTCATCTTGGTGGCTCCGGATTGGGCACGAAGATACTGGTATCCCGAGCTACTCAGTCTGTTGACCGATCCCCCGATACGTCTGCCCCTTCGGGAGGATCTTCTGTCGCAGCAGCAGGGGACGGTCCTCCACCCGAACCTGTCCAGCCTCCACCTCCATGCGTGGAGATTGAGCGGCGGCAGTTGATGCCATTTGACTTGCCTCCTGAAGTCTGTGATATCATTCTGGCAGCCAGGCGTCCCTCCACAAAGTCGGTATACGCCTGCCGGTGGAACAAATTTGTGGCATGGTGCACAGCAAAGGCTGTGGATCCCCTTTCCGCCCCTCTTTCTGAGGTTCTCCTCTTCCTTCTTTCTCTGGCCCGGCAGGGCTCTGCCCTGGGCACCCTGAAAGGTTATCTTGCTGCCCTCTCCGCCTTCTTGCGGCTTCCTGATCAGCCTTCTCTTTTCAAGTCCCCTGTAGTGTCACGCTTTCTCAAAGGCATTACACACACGTTCCCTCCTGTCCCTTTTGTAATGCCTCAGTGGGACTTGAATCTGGTTTTGACATTCCTGATGTGCGCTCCCTTCGAGCCTCTTCACAATTGCCCTCTTCGTCTTCTAACTCTAAAGACTGCTTTTCTGGTAGCCATCACCTCGGCTAGACGGGTGAGTGAGCTCCAGGCTTTATCTTCAAAGCCTCCTTTTCTATCTGTTCATCCGGACAAGGTTGTCCTTCGGCCTCGTCCCTCCTTTCTTCCTAAAGTGGTGACTCCATTTCACCTTGGGCAGTCTGTCACCTTGCCCACCTTCTTTCCGCCTCCGCATCCTTCCAAAGAGGAAGAGAGGCTCCACCGTCTGGACCCAAAACGTGCGCTCTCCTTTTATCTGGACCGCACAAAACAGTTCCGGGTGGACGACCAGCTTTTTGTTGGGTACGTGGGCGCTAAGAAGGGGAAAGCTGTGCACAAACGAACCATCTCTCGGTGGGTCGTTTTGTGTATAAAAATCTGCTATTCCTTGGCTAAAAAGGACCCTCCTGTTGGGCTGCGCGCCCATTCTACTCGGGCCACGGCGGCTACTACTGCCTTGGGACGGGGAGTCCCTTTGCAGGACATCTGTCAGGCGGCGACGTGGGCTTCGCTACACACGTTTGCCAGGCATTATTGCCTTGACAGCCAAGTCCGGAGGGATGGCTTCTTTGGCCGTTCTGTCCTCCAGGACTTTCTGGTGTGATCTTGGTTCGCAGACCCACCACCGGGGATGGTATTGCTTGGGTATCTATTCTAAGGTGAGGAATCTAACTAACGTGTTTCTTTCAGATGAACAAGTTACTAACCTTCGGTAACGATGTATCTGTAAGAAACATTAGTTAGTTAGATTCCTCACCGACCCACCCATCCTCCCCGTTCTGCGAACTGACATCTAGGGTTAAGGTTGTCCTTTCAGGCCCCTAGATTTTATTTTTGGCACCAGTGTCGGTCTTTGCATGGCTCTGCGTTCCTGGCGCGGAAGGCTATGTACAAGAACTGACGTCAGCGCGCGAGGGCGGCGTCTAAGTACTCCGACGACGTCATCCCGGCGCACGACGCCGACGACGGACGCGGAGCCGCAGACGACGCCTAGCGACGCGCAAGGGGTATTGCTGACGAAAAATCTTCCGGATCCAGTCTGACGCCTGGGGATATTCTAAGGTGAGGAATCTAACTAACTAATGTTTCTTACAGATACATCGTTACCGAAGGTTAGTAACTTGTTCGTTCTGCATTCTGTCCATCAATTGTTCCTTAACATTTTAGAGCAGGCAGCAGGAGATTTAAAATGGGTCTTAACATAGCGCAAACAAACGCAGAGTTTTTGTTTGCGCTATTTAAAACTGACAAAAATGAAATGTCAAGGCCTGTCACACCCTCTAATCTCCCCCGCCAAGCATTAAGGGGCGAGCGTTCTGGCTCAGGATATATATTTCCTAGCTCAAGCTGCCTTGGTTCCAGCAGATCATGATTCTGCAATACGACTTTGGCTTCTGCATGCAGGCATTAGGAGGGGAGAGCCTAGCCTTGACATCGGTAGTCTCCTGCCTGATTTGGGAGGGCTGGCATGTACGCTGGTGCACCATGGCTGGACTGGCCATTTATCTCATGCATGTTCACTTGACGCTGGAGCCATTGAAGGCTGGTTTTTGAATGCCCAGATCCACTTCCTCCCTTATCAGACTCGCACTAGCCCTTAGTTGTAAAGTGATAAGTTCCAGTGGGGTCACCCATGTATCTCCATAAATCTTGTTGGTATTGAGGATGGGCTCATGGATTGATACCTTTTGAAACCGAAACATCGACTACAAGCCCATCTCTCTGGTACAATTAAGTTAATTAACTCCATCTGCTCGAATTTTGTCTCGATAGAAGGAGGCATTTTCACAGTTTCCCTTGAGAGTGGGTTACTTATATATTTATGCACAGACAGTTGAAAACATTGAAAACATAGTACTTGGATAGCACATTGTCAAAGTATATGTGGATATCATCTGCATTGAACCCCAGTATGTTGTGTTCATGTATTCGTTTTGATTCAATCACCTCACGCGTCTGTCTGTGTTTTCTACTGTTGTAATTTGATGTCACACTATAAAATACAATAAATAAAAATGTTCAAATATAAGAAATATAGCTCAACTCTTCCTTTGACCTTTGAAGAAAGCTAGAAGACAAAAAACATGTTGGCTGTGGCTGCTGTACACAAATGAAGACGTCAAACTGAGAGTAAAAACAGGTCCAACAAGTGAGTGCCTGCTGTTGTATAATGCAACTATCCTACTCTAGCTAACCATCAGCATGTGACTCTTGCATACCTCTGTGTGCTGCTAACAATCCCAAACAACTTTGTGATGGGTCAATTATATTGGTCAGTCTCAAATCAAGGCAGGTGCATAACTAGATGGCGATTTGTGCCAAGGGTTTTGGTCAGTATGGTAGAATAAAGACTCATAACATTATATTGGTCTTCTCATATACCCTACACAACCTTGCCCTGGTTGTTAGTATTTACTATTCTGCCATTAGAAGAGGTGATATACTGAATGCACGTACAGTAACCAAGTCTGAGGTGACTAAATGAACCTTGGGACTGATGCTAGGGACTCCGGTGACATTATCTCTGAGTCCTGCGTGTGTTTTGGGCATGGGGATTGATCTTGAGTCATAATGAGAACCCTTGCACCTTCAACTCTTTACTGAAGGTGGGAAGTTAAGGGGTAGCTGCTCTTGCATTTCATTCCATGGCTTTGTTGCTTAGACTTGGCAGACCTTGCCTTCTACCCTTACCCAGGCTGCTAAGGCGTAGGGGACAGACCATGAGATGTTCCTTAGCTTATGAGTAAGAGTCAGTTTTACCCTTTCTGGCACTCGGTGTTAGTACATGGCTGTCATTTTGGAAACCACACGATCCCTTGGGGCAAAGTCAGCCACTTTTCTGACCATCAAACATTGCATCACTTGCTGCTTAACCATTATTTTTCTTGATATACTGCCCATTAGGTATTACGGGAGTCAAAGTACACCCCAATAATTGCTGTGGTCCGCGTCCCTCCGTTGTCTGCCTCTAAAAGTGCCAGATTATTCTGAGTAGTTTCAGAAGATAATTACGCACAGCTGTAGAAGCCTGATTTCCTAGTGGCATCCATTTGTCAAAGATGCTCCTGCAGTATTTACTTTGCTTCTCACTGAGATTTTTGTACTTATTGATGTGAATCAAGTTATCTGCTGCTCATTTTTAGGTCTCGCCTTGCTATCGCGTAAGCGATTGCAAAGCGAGACTATAGAATACGGGTTTCAAAAGTGCTCCCAAAAAGCGGATTGCATGGCTAGCACGCGCACAATCACGTGCATCGTGCTGCCATGCAATCTGCCTTTTGGGAGCACTTCAAAGGGTCCGCTCCCCCGCCCCCAAGCGCGCGCGCGTGCCACGCTCCGCCTGGCTTGTTTAAATAGTAGCTTTCTACCTGCGCGTTTTTTGCCTGTTGCTGCTTCGTTTATTTGGAGGAGTTTTCACGAGAGCTGCTCATGCTCGCTGCCGTGTGCGCCTCCGAGACTTCAATAATAATCTCCCCCCCTGTTTTCATAGTGGGTCTAATCTCTTTAAGGGGAAGTCGATTCACAGGTAAGTTGGTGAAACTAATGAAAATCTATCGCGAATAAAATTAAGAACATGTCAAACGCGCCAAAGCAGAGCAGTGTTAATAGCCAACTACATTGTACACAAACCTGCAGAGCATATTGGGGCATGTGTGAACTACATGCTGTGAGAACGGATGAGAGCAAGCAATGACCAGTGACGAGAAGCGCTACAAAGACTCTTTAGGGAACGGCTTCTCCGACTGCTGACAACTGCAATCAATATTCAAATGAGAACTAATGAATCCATAGAGTTCAATGAATACAACACATCGATGCTACTGCTGCCTCTACGAAAACTTTCACGGCAGCAGTTACTAGTTTCACCATTGCACTAATACTACTGTAATTTTATTTACATTAGTCAAAAGTCATCGAGCTTTCTAACCTTTGTGCCAAGCTGCAGCAAATTCCATTAAGGTGGTAGAAGCCATAAAGAACTCCAGTTAAAAACAAAACCGCAAAAACAAAACCTTTTTAATTGGTAAATAGCTTGAATTAAAAAACATTCCACTGCCAAATTTTGCTAGCAGTCACAACATAAGGATTACGGGCTACTTCGAGTGATTCAATCAAAAAGGGTTTACCGTTTCTGATCTCATGGAGCGCTATTCACAGTACGTGCGCAGGAGGCGGAGTTATATATGTTTGTAGAGAAGGCAGGTGAAGCATCTATGTAAAGAGAGCATGTTACACCATGTCCATAGTGAGGGCACATTCGGAAACGCTCACCCGGCGAGTATACATCTTTGTGAAACACACACACTGTGATTTTACAACTCAGTTTATACTTGGTCTCCATATCGCCATTATAGTTTCTACTTGAACTAAAACTAGGAGGTAAGATAACCAGGCACAAACAAGCATTTTATAAGGACGCCAGGCAAACATTCCCTATTGCAACCCACCGCCCGTTAACGTACCTCTGTAAACAGCACCAACGTATCTATATACGGGCGCGCAACACCCATTGGACTCACAGGGCTTCAGCCCCCCCCCCCCACCCTCGTCGCGTGTGGCAGCCCGGGATGAGACAGCCTCGCGGCGCACACACAGCCGCACCCGAGCACTTCACAGGTCTTTAAAAGACCATTTGCATGTTAATGAGGCCTTGTTGTTGTTTCACCCCTTCTAAGAGCCCCTGCAGCTCCACTCTGCCTATGGCTTAAAAGACTCAGCCCCACCCCCACATTTTTTCTTAGCCCCACCCCCGAAATTTGGCTCTAGTTGCGCCTCTGTATATAGATCGGTTATTAAGACAAGTTACCTCAGAAACGAGTGTACTTCGAAGATGCACAGCGCTGCAAATACGCGTTTTACCCAATTAACATATTTGGATTAAAGCTAAATTAATTTCATAAAACCTCGTCATAAGTCTCAAAACACAAAGACAATCACAGCAAGACTTATAGGACGCCGCCCACTGACTAACGTCAAAGCGGATTGCATGGCTAGCACGCGCACAATCACGCGCATTGTGCCGCCATGCAATCCGCCTTTTGGGAGCACTTCAGAGGGTCCGCTCCCACGCCCCCAAGCGCGCGCGCGCCACGCTCCGCCTGGCTTGTTTAAATAGTAGCTTTCTACCCGCGCGTTTTTTGCCTGTTGCTGCTTCGTTTATTTGGAGGAGTTTTCACGAGAGCTGCTCATGCTCGCTGCCGTGTGCGCCTCCGAGACTTCAATAATAATCTCCCCCCCCTGTTTTCATAGTGGGTCTATCTCTTTAAGGGGAAGTCGATTCACAGGTAAGTTGGTGAAACTAATGAAAATCTACCGCGAATAAAATTAAGAACATGTCAAACGCGCCAAAGCAGAGCAGTGTTAATAGCCAACTACATTGTACACAAACCTGCAGAGCATATTGGGGCATGTGTGAACTACATGCTGTGAGAACGGATGAGAGCAAGCAATGACCAGTGACGAGCAGCGCTACAAAGACTCTTTAGGGAACGGCTTCTCCGACTGCTGACAACTGCAATCAATATTCAAATGAGAACTAATGAATCCATAGAGTTCAATGAATACAACACATCGATGCTACTGCTGCCTCTACGAAAACTTTCACGGCAGCAGTTACTAGTTTCACCATTGCACTAATACTACTGTAATTTTATTTACATTAGTCAAAAGTCATCGAGCTTTCTAACCTTTGTGCCAAGCTGCAGCAAATTCCATTAAGGTGGTAGAAGCCATAAAGAACTCCAGTTAAAAACAAAACCGCAAAAACAAAACCTTTTTAATTGGTAAATAGCTTGAATTAAAAAACATTCCACTGCCAAATTTTGCTAGCAGTCACAAAATAAGGATTACGGGCTACTTCGAGTGATTCAATCAAAAAGGGTTTACCGTTTCTGATCTCATGGAGCGCTATTCACAGCACGTGCACAGGAGGCGGAGTTATATATGTTTGTAGAGAAGGCAGGTGAAGCATCTATGTAAAGAGAGCATGTTACACCGTGTCCATATTGAGGGCACATTCGGAAACGCTCACCCGGCGAGTATACATCTTTGTGAAACACACACACTGTGATTTTACAACTCAGTTTATACTTGAAGTCTCCATATCGCCATTATAGTTTCTACTTGAACTAAAACTAGGAGGTAAGATAACCAGGCACAAACAAGCATTTTATAAGGACGCCAGGCAAACATTCCCTATTGCAACCCACCGCCCGTTAACGTACCTCTGTAAACAGCACCAACGTATCTATATACGGGCGCGCAACACCCATTGGACTCACAGGGCTTCAGCCCCCCCCCGTCGCGTGTGGCAGCCCGGGATGAGACAGCCTCACGGCGCACACACAGCCGCACCCGAGCTCTTCACAGGTCTTTAAAAGACCATTTGCATGTTAATGAGGCCTTGCTGTTGTTTCACCCCTTCTAAGAGCCCCTGCAGCTCCACTCTGCCTATGGCTTAAAAGACTCAGCCCCCCCCCCCACATTTTTTCTTAGCCCCACCCCCGAAATTTGGCTCTAGTTGCGCCTCTGTATATAGATCGGTTATTAATACAAGTTACCTCAGAAACGAGTGTACTTCGAAGATGCACAGCGCTGCGAATACGCGTTTTACCCAATTAACATATTTGGATTAAAGCTAAATTAATTTCATAAAACCTCGTCATAAGTCTCAAAACACAAAGACAATCATAGCAAGACTTATAGGACGCCGCCCACTGACTAACGTATAAAGCTGGCGGTAGGTATATCGATGTCAAGCAATGACACGGTACCTACCTGGACATGTACACAGGCAGCATTGTTGGCGGAAAAGCATAATCTCATTTAGATTCGATTTGCGGTCACTCATCCCGTCGAGTACTATACATGCGAAGCAGCGTAAACTGATGATTGTTCACTCGACAAAGCCAGTGAAGCCACCATAGATTCAAGGACAAGAGCTAGCCCCCCCCACTCCCAGTCTCGGAGCGAGCATTTCCTGTTCTCGGCCACTCACTCACACCTTAAACCTGAAATCTGTCTTCCTAACCCTCGCTCCAAATGATACTTTTGTAATTTTGCAGAGTGCTGTTGCATTAGGAGCCCTGGCTGTCAATGGGGCAATGTGGTGTTTATTGCACTTGGAAGCAGGCTTTGATCAGAAGCGTGGTGGTGTTAAAGGTTGTGAACTCCCCCGTCCCTCCTCAAGGCTGCTTGCCTAGAAACTGTTGTGGGGGAAGGGGGCAGCCTGCTGCAGTGAGCATTTGTCCTCTTGCCACAGGAGGGTCCAACTGCTCATCCCAGCGTCCCAACTATCTCCCTCTCTCCCTGCAGAGCCTTTCATGTGGACGCTGTGCTTTCACTTTTACTTCAGATGCTATGCTTAAATTGTTCTTTCCCTAATTTCATGGTATCTATATATTCCCTTTATTTTCTTCTCGAGCCAGCAGATTATCTACCATAGGGAAGCATGCTTGTTTTTAATCTGAAATACCCAACTTTTTTTCTCTGCACAGGATGCCACTTGTGATTGCCTTGGTTTCAATGATAGATTGTTTACTGTTTAAAAGCACACATTTAGTTATTCTTTCCCCATCTTTCAAGCAATTTGTTTAGGTTGCAAGCAGCATAGGCTAACTGCTCGTACGACATGATTCTTCAGTAGAACGTCACATAAAAATCGTCCATATTAATTTTTAACACTGCTTTTTTGTTTTTGTGTACTTTCTCAGTCAGGGGTCATCGGGCAGCTGCAGAGCTTGTTTTAGTGTTTCTGCTTACATTTACTGTCTAAAGTATGCACTGATAAGGGTAGAAGTACAGGAATATGGTGATTTCTTCCCTAATATACATCACTGTTCTATTCTAATCCCATTTGAAGTAATCCTGTAAAATCCTACCTATGAATCTTCTGAAAACACGCCACTTAGCGATACTTTACAGACTGTATTTTTGCTTTAGCTTTAATACATCACTCCAACACAGCTTCTTTTTTTTTTCTGGTCCGATGTCCCATGAAAAATAACTATGTGAACCAATCACGCGCATTGCTCACGCGGTGCCAGTCAGTGGTGCGTGCAGGCCCTGTGGGGGAACTAGCAGATTGTTGGGCAGGCTGGTTGATGCCTGTCAAAGGCCTGCAGGGCTTCGGAAAGCCAGTCGTATGGTATGGTCTGTCGCGGGGGTTCCTCTCCGCCAGTACTCTGACCCTGCTGGCTGAATCTAAACAAGCATTTGCAATGCAACAGGTCTCGCATTTACGTGAGTTTGAGCTATTGACGTAAATGACAATGCCTTTTATTTATGTTTTGGTTTTTGCAACCTAAATAAAACACATTGTCATTTACAATGCCAATAGCTCCAACTCGCATAAATGCGAGACCTATTGCATTGCAAATGCCTGTTGCCCTTTTCCACGAGATTAGTCTTTTTAATATAAGCGAGAAACAGACATACCATTTGTTATTCCATATTCCATAATATTATAATCTTTAAAAGTTAAGATTAGGGCAATTTAACAAGGTGATAAGCAGATAAACGCCAAAATCAAGAAATGGTGTATATAAAATACATAGGAAAAACCTGCATATGTGGTGTAAACATACTTATTACATTTGTTCTTAAACAATATTCGTCCGCATACACAGGAATCAGTCAAGAGGAGCAGTCATGGAAATTCCATGCAGTAATTTAATGAGTACTGACAAACATTTATAAATCATTTTCAAGACTTCTTCGAAAGGTGGAAATGTAAGTGTTCGCACCAGTTACAGGAACGCTTGAACAGAGTGAAAAACGGATTTGCAAAGTTAATTACCAAATGTGATTAGTTTCTTAACCCAGAACTGGCATTGTTTGCAAAATGCTATTCAGTAATCCAAAAATACTTGCCATTGTTCCTTACAACATAGTAAATTACACCATTATGTGTAGGAAAGTCATCAAATACCTCAAACAGGTGCAACTTATGATCAAATGTCGCAGACATAATTTGTGACTAGTATGTCAAAACCACATTAGTAAATTGGCCACACGTCGTGTTAACACCGTGCGTGCCTTAAACGTTTGTGATTGCTAGGACTCATGACAGAAGGGGTGAACTGATGATCACCGAGTTGGAATGCATGCTTCCTGTAGCGTATGTAGTCTGTTATAGCCTATTATATGGACTATGGGCATTGTGTTTTGATTTTAGACTTAATATTAAGGGCTCTGTGCTGTGGCATCAGAGGATGCTGTTTATAATGTTTCTTGAAGCATGGTTGCAAACATTTACTATAAATTCCTAAAGAATTGTTTTAAAAAAATCATATTGTACAGTGGTTGGAAGCCTAGAACAATAGACTAAATTAAATAAAATCATTATAAAATAAAAGAATTTACATTTTTGCTGCAACAAGGTGGTGCTCAGAAAAAAACCAGGCAGAATTATTTCAGCTTAGAGAACCATAGTGATCCAAGAAGAAGAGGTACGGTCTCATGAGACATTCACCTCTACGTACATAGGTTTGACACAGACTTTAGTAGGTAACAATTGAGTAATATGTGAAGAATCATTTAGCAAATTGCATGTATACACACTGCTTGCAGGTTTTCAAAACACATAAATAAAAGGCATTGTCAATTACAATGGCAATAGCTTAAACTCTCAAATGCGAGACCTATTGCATTGCAAATGCTTGTTTTAGTTTGGTCTCAGACAGCGCATGCTCTGTCTCTTGCAATAAAGTTTGTTAGCTTACAGGGGGCTTAGAGCTCGGACATTGCTTACATTAATTCAGTTCGAAAAGAGCACACTCCAGAGTGCAAATGTCCAAAAGATCCTCCTTTATGAATCATCAAGTTCTCAGAAAACATGTGCAATCAGCCAACGTGTTTCGTTCCTTTCAATATTGAGACACTTCTTCAGGGCTAAAACACCATAGGCTATTTCACCTCACTGTACTTTGAAGTGACCTCTTTTTAACATCTAAAAGTTAGTATTCAGCTGATTGGTACCAACAATTTAGAAGCTCTGCTTCTGAGGGCATACTACTGGTTGCCTGGGGAGGACAGTTGGCAACAGTGTTATACTTCGTTGACAAATGTGAAAGTGCTTCACATAATTTTTCGGCGATATCATGCTGGTATGCAGCTAGTCTGCTCTTACCTTGGCTAGGATACTAAAAGCCATTTTGTGTCTATCACATTTAGAAATGTAATTAATGGTGCTAGTATAGAACTGTCTTTAGCTGTAGTATAATTGTTGCACAGAGGTTTGAGGTGAAATTGCCTAACCCAGATTCTCTCAGTGGGACTCAGTAAAGAAGTTAGAAAAGGAAATTAAAAGGATCGCTCTTGATAGTCCTAGTATTCTACCATACAATCGATATGGAATAAAGACGGCTCTGGCAGAGTAACAAAATCCCTATCTGACATCATGCACAGCACTTTGCACTTCCTATTTGAGCCCTGGCTTACAAGGATGATGCTAAGTGAACTTCATGATGTAGGAAATAAACTTTCTTTCTGCATTATTATCTCCCCCAAGGCGAGGAGAGCACACAAGAGATATGATAAAGTGAAAAAGAAATGCACTTATTAGGGAATCAGATAAGCAGTTTTTGAGACTTGACTTTAAAGCAGGTCAGAGATTTTTTATAAATTGACATGTCCATGGCTGGCTCAGCAATAACCTTGTGGGTTAACAACCTCAAAATGGCTGGCAAAATAAGACCAAGTTAAATAACAATTTAAAGTCGCATATGATGCACAGCATAGCATTATCGTTTCTGTAAGATAAGCAAGTTACTACCTGTTTCCGGTGGATACTCTACCCAGACGCAGATTCCTAACCTTATGATACTCCCCAGGCACCCATCTAGATCTGTAAATGTTTCTTAGCAATGCTTTTATGTGCCGCTAGGTGGCGCCATGCAGATCCACATTGGCTCTGTTCCACCCCGAACTTGACAGACCAGAGCCACATATAGGCTACACCCCTGCGCTTTGATATCAGTTTTTTGGACAAGTTTCTTTATTGGTCTAACAACATTAAAATTAGTGTTGCACTTGTCATTATTTCCAAAGTGCACTGGGTGTAGGATTAGTGAGTTTACTCATAATTTATGCCTTAAACTGTATTAAATGCGATATTAATGAACCATACTACCTAGTAGATATGTAATCACTATAAAGATTAATTTGATTTACATAAGTGTGCCTTCATATATTAAATGACACACAAATTATGTCCGGAATGTGGAACAAATCAAACATACACTCCCAGTCAAGAGATCTGGGTTAAATCCATCGTTCTCTTACTCACCATGTCACCCCAGTTTAGACCCAGCCATATGCAAATCAGTCTTCCTCATGCTCCTTATGGGAATAGTCCAGCCCGAACTGCCAAGTCAGGTCCTCCCTGGACCAGAAACAAGCATCCTAGAACCAGTGTCGGGGTATCACGCATCATCAGCCAGGGTAGCTTGAATCCAGTGGAATAGTGAGCCCGGGACCCACACCTGGGCATACCCAGCGCACTTAGAGTGGTAAAGCAAAAGGCACACAAATGATGGACAGAATGCCGAACAAATCAAACATTCACCTCCAGTCAAGAGATGTGGGTTGAATCTATGTTTCTTTTGCTGACCATGCCACCCTAGTTTAGACCCAGCCATATGCAAATCAGCCTTCGCCCTGCACCTCCTGGGAGCAGTTGAGCCCGAACTTCCAAGCCAGATGGGTCCTGTGCTCGCTATGCCACCAGATTCAAGCTAGCCTGGCTGATGAAGGGTGATACCCCGAATCCGGTTCTAGGATGCTTGTTTCTGGTTCAGGGAGGACCTGGACTGGCAGTTCGGGCTGGACTGTTCCCACGAGGAGCAGGGTCAGGACTGATTTCTATATGGCTGTGAGTAAACCGGAATGGTGTGGCGTGCAAAAAACAATGGATTTAACCCAGATCCGTGACTGGGGGTGAATGTTTTGATTTTTTAAGCATTCCGTCCATCATCTGTTCTTTTTGCATTCATACATTAAATGGCATTTATTGTTTAGATTTTGGAGTAGAAACAAAATCATCCTCACATTTTAAAATCTAATTTACATTAGATCGAGCTTCTGAAATGGTGACACCTTCCTTCTTATTTTTCCTGCTTTGTTCTAATTTCCTTTATGGAAATCCCTTGTTTTTTAGATTCTTTAGGATTCTAAGTACCATACTTTTAGCTTGGATCCAGATTTAGGAAATTTAGATTTACTAAGTGTAGGAAAGTAGGATCTGCTTCTTATAGTTACCGCGACTTTTTGCTAAATGTAATAATGTTTTTGACTAGTCTGACTGGGATCCTGCTAATCGGGACTCCAGTCTATCAGCTTTCTCCTTAAACTGTTATGCCATGTATTTAGGTACACTCCAGATTGGATTCTGGGGTACACTTGTCAGTCCCTAGTATATGGTACACATGTACCCAGGGCATAGATACCACTGAGGCCTTCCATGGGCTCAAGCATGTATTATGCCACTCATGAGAGGCCATGCAAAATGGAACTACAGGCCTGCCATTGCAGCCTGTGTAAGTTGGTGCATGCACCACTTACTTGAGATATTGGTTTCTATATCTAAGGGTCACTGCACTTAAAGCCTATAAGTCACCCCTATAGCAGGCATTTACAATCCTGAAGGCAGGGTGCTTGGTTCTAAGTGAGAGGGTGCCACTGCATGAGCAGGACACCCCTGCAGCCTACGGAGTCCACTCTCCCGGGTTGTCAGTGAAGCAGCCATTTACAACATATAGAGGGGCATTATGCGACCAAGTGATGACCAACTCTAAAACTGCAGAAACAAACCCTATCGTGTTTGGTGTCAAACATGTTGGAATCATACCCTGATACCGGTAACCGATGTGGGAGGTATGATTCCACACCTCACAAACTAGCTTTGCAGGGTCCCTGGTGTTCCCGGTCACAGCCTCCTAGTCCCAGACAGCACAGAATGGTTGCTGCCGACCAGTAATACATTTCTGCCCTCCTGCTACTGAGCCAAGTGCGAGCAGTGTAAGACAGAACAATAGGCATCCTGTCACAGAGAGTTGTGACCACCTCCCAGACAGGATTTAGTGTATTAGGCCTGGGAGGGTGCGCTTGCCAGCGACTGAAAGTCTGCATGATGGGGACATTTGGTGTCCCTGTGCATAGTCCAGTTCAAACCAGTCCTGGGAGCCGTTGGCTCCCGCTTTTGTGCAAACTGGAAAAAGGGACAGGGGAGTAACCTCTCCACTGTCCAGACCCTCCCCTGGGAGGGTCCCCTGAATCTTGCCAACCCTCTTCCTTGGGGTACATAAGTGCTTACCTGACTGTAGGACCTTAGATTCGACGTGGACAAGATTCTGAACAGGAAACCACTCAACTTCGACCGTCTGAACACTCTGGACTTCGCTGGACTTCGTTTGGGCCCGACTTTGTCTCCCACTCAGTCTGAAGCATCGTCTGTGCCCATGCACCATACAGGATCCATATAGGACCCGGGAGCACAAAGGACAACCAAAGATAATCTCCCTTGGAGCTAAGGAGTCACTTCCCTGCATTTGCAGGCACCTCAATACTGCTGACTAGTCTGCTGATCCCAAGCTCCTACAGACTCCGAAGGGTCCAGCAACACAGGAGAAGGCTTTCTATGTCCCTCGAGGCCCGAGCTGCCCTCTTACCAAGTTTGAGGACAATGTCCCCTGTGGGGGCTGCAATGCCCGAACCCCTGTGCACCCCTTGTATTTGCAAGTGCATTTGCTTGTTGGGCTTTCCTGAACAAGTGCATTGGGCTCAGAGTAGCCTTAACCTCTGGCACATTTTCCTACCAAGAACTTTGGCCTCCTCACACTGAGTGCTCCGTGGGCTATTGAAATCGCTTGAGGTTCTCTTGCAACTCCTGTGCCTCAGGCCTTTGGATCCAATTGAGGGTCAACTCCCCGGGTTGCTCCAGGCTCGCTCTGACTCCCCTGTGTGTGGTGAGTCTCCTGGCCCTTGCTGGTCCAAATCGTACACTGTCTTGACCTCCTGGGTGGGTTACCGTTGCCAAGGCTTGATGGTGCTCCTGCCAGACACCGACCCCTCAGCACTCGACATCCTTTGTGGAACAGCTCACCTCCAGCTCCTGGTCATCCTCGACATCTCCTTGTCCACCCAGCGGCAGAGTCAAGGACTCAATAAACCAGCCTGAAGCACCCGACATCGGTGGGCATCCGTCTACCGAGCCCCTGGTCACTCCCAAGTGTACCAGTCTCTGCCCCTTCTGCATTCAGGAACTCCTCGACAAAAATCCACCTTTGGATTCCAGTGGACACTTTTTTCCTTTCCAGCAGCGGCTCTTCTTCAAAGTCATCCATTGGGTTCGATAGCGGTTTCCGACGCCACTTCAGACCTATGCACCTGGCTCCCCTGGGATAGGTAACTTGGGTACCTCGATATCCAGGAGTGGGGTGGCTCTCCACCCTTCTGTCTTCCACTGGGTTTCTTCACAGTCCACTGGGAAGGGTCCTTAAACTCTAAAACTTCAACCGCGACTTTCCCATAGAGTTGTACGGAGCACGCGGTAATGTTCCCACACTGCACTCGTCCTCCGTGGGGTCCCTATCTACTCACCTCTGGTGGTTCCTTGGGGTCTCAGCGATTCTACGTCCCCTCAAGACTGTCTTGAGTCAGGTCGTGGTTCTTATACCACTTATATGGTTTGGTCACCCCCGGGGCCCACTGTGTATTAGTGCTATTTACTGTTTTGTCTGTGCTTAAGTATTGTGTGCTTTGTGAGTATCTCCGCGTAGGGGATACTGTGTCATACTAGAAAGTGTTATATTAATAAATACATGTTTTATAACTACTGTGTGGTTCTCCTTTTTATTTAACCAAAACTATAAGGTTGCATTCTGGTAAAACAAGCTGCTTAACATTCCTTCATGACTAAGACTGAAGGCTGCGCTCCACAGGTCCCACTTGGATAGCTTTCTTCGGTTATCTTTTACTTCTAAAATCACCATTAGGGTTGTTTGGACTGGTGCAAGGTGCCCACTTTAATTAGTGGACAGCATATACCAGGTCAACTTCTCACACTAATGTATAGGTGAGAAAGCCTGAGACTCTTCTCTGAACATCAAATTCTATTGTTAGTCTTTTGTATTGCTGTGACTGAACTTCCTGTTTGCCTAATATTGGTCCGCCTCAGTTTTTTCCGGGAGTCAGGCTCCCCCATTGTTATTCTGTATCTTTATAGTATGATGCTAAGAGTCGTGTACTTTAATTTGATTACTAGTTTGTGATTAACCTTCTTAATTATAGTTACTGATTCCTGGTCCTTATTGTGCAGCCAAATGGGTTACACTGTTGATCGAAATTGATTGATGTAATGTTAACTCCCATCACCTCTCAGGTGAAAAATAAAAGGTATATTGGAGCACCAATGGCAAGAGTGTAGGCCCAAAACCACCACTTTGCAGGCAGGGTGCTGGTAGCATGGAATGAATGCGCTCAAGACGATAGCTATCATAGCTCACAAGGAAACTTTACTAGTTCATGCAGCCAAGTTTATTAGATTGCTTTCAAATCTTCCTCGTTGGGATATTTACTTGCCTTACATATGTCAATATTCCTAAGGTGTGAGCATCTGCATTTTTGTTTAGGTACCTACACACACAACACTAGCGTCATTTTGCATCAGCACTGCCAATTGCAGATAGATGGCAGTTGTGCAACCTTTGCACTGCATATCAGGTACAAGTGCAACATTTGCACAAACTAAACAGTGAACAAATGTATTTTGCACCGATTGTCATTCTTCTTGGATTGGTGCAATGGATAAAATCTGGTGCTTGTATATCCCTCTTGTAGAAGAGCACAAAAGCAAGACGACAGTTTAACAATCAAATGCATACATGTGAAATAAATGAAAATCTGAGACCAGATTATATTGATGGCACTACGACTGTCTTCATCACAACATATGCTAAACAGACCGCACAAAGTGAGCAAAGATAGTGACCAGAGTGAAAATTAAAGGAAGTATTGAGGGCAGCAGCTGAATAATGATGCACTCCTGTAAAAGTAAATTAAATTTGATGAGTCAGTGACACTTACCCCAACAATATATAGTAGATGTCACTGCCCCCTTCCCTTCTTCGTACGTTACAGTTTGACTCATGGCTGGTGGCAGCACATTGCAGGCTCAGGGGACAACTTTGTGTGGGTGCGATGCCCCCCAGCTGTCCACCGTGGTACTTAACAGGGCTGTTTTGTCAGTCGGCACCAATTCATCACCGAGCACGGGGTAGTGCGCAGCTGCAGTCTCAGAGGAGAGGACCCGACTCGTACGTCTCAAATTTATCTCTCAGCTGTACTGACTCCGACTGCAGTGCAGGGGGGGCAGGCTGCTGAGGCACCTGGCACCACTCCGCCGTGGCCCCGGGGGTCAGTGGCAGGTGACCGATGGCCCATCTCCGAATGATTACACCGCTGGACCACAACCTAGCTGCATGGCACAGTGTGTTGCAAGCGGCAGCGTAGGATTCGCGCCTACGCTAGCTCAAGCTGGCTCAGGCTTCCACACTTAAATGCATCACAGCCACTCGCCCGCGCTGCAGGCGGCCGGGCCCGCGACCTATAGGTGTTTGTTTTGCATTGTCCTGGCAGTTTCAGCTGTTGTGATTGTGCAATTGATCATAACTGACCCTCGTGTTGGGTGAAACATTGTAGCGAGCCGAGCCCAAAGCAAACTGGGCTAGCCCCAAGCTTAGCTTCCTGCAAGCAGCGCGGATGAGCTCTGTCAGCTAGGACCTTTGCTCAGTGTTGTGCTTCTTAGCAGCACTCCAGCCGCTTGCTGAGGAGGCACTATAAATGCATGGCAATGCATTTCAGTGCAGTGATGCAGACCACCACTCTGAAATGCGTTAGTCTGATGCCTGTTGCGTGGTACTTGGCATGGCTGGGGAACGTTCTTAACTTATTTTTGTAGAGTCCACCTGGTTTGATAATATCTGTGGCTTTAATGTAGGTTATTCCGCTATTACCCCTCTCAAGTTATGCCAGCCACGGACAAGTGTACGAAGGGGTGTGATCTTATCAGCCCCTTCCACCCCCCCAACAAACACTCCCAATGGCATTCCGGCCATCGTTTCAAGTGAATGCTTAAGTTTGGAGAGGCCTGAAGCGTGTAACATTTGCAATTAGTGTTGCACTTTGTGGATTTGAAAGAAATTGTACTCAACAGGGATGTTGGGGTTGGGGCTGCACCTCCAGGAGAGGCATGAACAGGACAGAGTGGGTGCAGTAGTTGCTAGCGGGGACGGTGTTTGTTAGTCTGTCTCTGAACTCTGCCCATTCATTCGCGTGGTAGGGTTTAATGGGTTCCTATCCACCACTGCCCCACTGACTGCCAGACAGCAGAAGCATGTGCGCAGCTCACTACTGTTCAGCCCCACTCGCTGCTTCGGATTCTCAGTGAAACAATGGGAACGTGCTTTACAATATGTACGTAGCTTGCATAGGTGAGACAATATTGGCTTTGCCAATGCTCGTTGTGTTTGGCAACTTACAGTTTCGCCTCCTTGTCTAATGCCAGCCTTAGTGAGATAGAAATATTCCTTAGTTTTCTCTTATGCTACTGGGATATTGATAAGAGACACACCTAAAAACAATTCCCGCTCCTTTCAAGAAGGCACTGAATTCATCATCCCAACCAGAATATGCATCAGTGACTGAGCAGCATTATTTCTAATGCAGTGTATTTTCGGTTCAGCTGCTAAGAGACAGGGACAGAGATAGAATGCGGCTATTCTGGCAATTGAGGCATTCTTTAATTCATGATGTGTCTCTATTCATGTGTCTCTTGCGTCTGTTATTCTGGTCTCTTCTGGACAATGCTTTTCCAACTCTTAAAGTTATTCCTCAGTCGAAGTCGGAGGTTTATTTCTTATTATTTATCAGTAAATGCTCATAGTAGGTTTTGTGAATGTGGTAAAGTGTAGCAGCCAGTGTGTCCATTGAGGTCCAGTCCTTATTCCAAAACACTGATGTATACAACACCTGTACATCTGAACCTGTTCTCATCTCTATCCTTGCACATCTGGAACTGATCTGTAGTCTTGGTTCCAAGTGAGAACAAAGACTGCGAAAACATATTTGAAAAAAAACATCAACTATGAAATGGAGAGTGACAACATCTATGTCTTATTTTGAACTGCTCGGTAAAAATAAATCGACCAGTATATTATTTTCTACAGGAGTGGGCGAATTTACTATTCTAAATCCTGTTGTACCATAATTTAGGGCAAATGCTTCATAATGGGATTAAGTAAAGCTCAACATTTTTGTAGTGAGATATTTATGCAAGGTACAGACCCTATATATATGACGTTCCGTGGCGCATGAGCCTGCCCCATATTTACGAGGCAGCACTATGCCACATTTTTTGGCTTAATGCTGCCTCGTAAATATTGTCCCCTTTAACACCGTTTTCTGCCTTAAAGGGGTGTGCAGTGGGTGTTGCTGGATCGTTCCCAACAACATCCATGGCATTTTGATACTGCCCAGATTTACGAGAAATCGTAACTCTGAGGCAACGCCAAAAACGTACGCCTCCCTAGGGGAGGTGTAAGGGAGGCACAACAAGGAGAAATATCTATATTTCTTCTTGTTTTATGGTCGAGCCTAGGGCAGCGCGCATGCGCTGTTTGCGAGACTTTTATTAAGGGGCTTCAGAAAGCTCACCAAGCTCACCACACGCTCGTGTGTGTGTTTTTGTTTTTCTCACAGGCTATTGGGCCTTGCATGCGTCTTTCTAAGAAAGTCAGCACGCAATTGGGCAAAGGCGGGTGCATGTCCCACCTTTGCTCCGCCCACAGCCTATTGCTTGCGGTTACCCGCACGGGCGACATCTGTTTGCAATCATCGTGCACAGACGCGTGCGCGACAATAGAAAACAGATGTCTCACAGTGGCGCGTGCGCGCACCACTCGCCTGCTTGTTTCCTTCCTCCTGTTGGCTCGGCTGTGATTGGGGTGGGAGGGGAAGGATCTGGTGTTTCTGGCTCCATGGTATATCACACCCCTATGTGAGATCCCACCCGCCCGTTGTCACTCTCCAGCAGCCCTCCTCAGAAAGCAGCCTTAACACCCCGTTAGCGCACACTAGGCTTTACCATGCCCCAGCCCACTTAAATCCCCACTACCAAGCAGATCGCGCATTCCTTTGCTTGGTATGCTTCTGCCGTCACTCCATATACCCTCCCATCACTCGGCTTTCCTGGCATACCTAAAGTTACAGATTCCTGTTCTCTTCCCACAAGCTCGTTGACTCTCACTCCTTCTCAGCCAGTTTCATTGGTAACCCCTGCAAGACCACAATGTCCCTGTTACCTGCTCCATTACCGTCACCAGGTCTTTCTCCCCTACCCCCGTCCGTTCACCCGCCCTCAGAGCACACCAAGGTATTTAGCAGCACCCATGTACCTGCCCCTGCGGCCTAAACCTGCCCACATCCCTTGTTCTCTTTTATTACCAGCTCCTGTCTCTATGAGCTAGTGCCTGCGCCCCGCCTGCCAATATTCTGCACCCCTCCAGTGCCTGACGTGTTGGTACCGTGGAGGCCACCAGGCCTGGGCTCGGGCTGTGAAGTCTGGGCCCTGTAACTCGCATGTGCTGGCCTCGGGCTCAGTAACACATCCACAGAAGCTGCTGTGCTGCTGACTCCAGGAGGCTGGCGGGTGCCACCGCGTCACTTCTTTTAACCGTGAATCTTGATAAATGCACGTCTCACTTTGTCGAGTAACTAACTGGTCACTGGGTGTTCTTATTTGCAGTTGCCCATTTATAATACGGAAAATAGAACGTCAACCATATGATGGTAAATGCATAATCAAAGCGCATCTGTAACGGAACTGCCTTAACTATTTGTGTAGTTTGTCTCTTCACAGTATCTCCTTGCAGTGTGTAACATCGCAGCAAATTCTCCAAAAGAAGCTTGTTGTGTCCTAGGAATACACTAGTATTTAATCTGTTTTTAATGTGAATGTGCATTTTTGACACAGCACCTGGAATTTGTGTTAATGTCTTGTAGTGGTTAAATTGGTGCTCTTTCGCCGCCATGGATGGCACAGGCAGTATTTTTATCTTCAATATTAGTTGGTGGGGGGAGAAAAATAATTTTCGACATTGAAAAAAACATAATGGGAAACGCATCTGTTAAAGTCGTTTTGCACTGTTTGCCCGGCGGTCGTTTAAGTAGTCACAGAGATAAATTTAAGCCCAATTGAAGGCCGAGAGGTTAAGCGACACTCTCGGACCCTCAATCTAAGTTTTTTTTTTGTCCACTGAATTAAAATTCTAGAAAAAAGAGTGCAGGGGAGGTGTGGTTTTGTGGCCGAATAACTGTCTTCGGAACTCGGCGACCACGCTGCAATTTCGGGGCCTCCACTTGAACCACAGTCAGGTGTGATTCTGGTTAAGTAATTGTATCTCCCTATACATCGAATGAAAAAAAACTCAGGAAGTAATGTAAAGCGGGCGTTCTGTGCCAAACTCCTTTGTGAATGGAGCAAAGACTGCATAACAGTGGATTGTGAGTTGCTTTTTGCATCACCATCGTTATTTTCTTAATACAATTAAGAAAATAACGATACAAGGACAGCTATCAGGCTGATGCTAAAATATATGTTTACGGATAAACTCTCCCGTGGTCAGCTCCCTGGTGTATGTGATCATAATACCCTTTAGCATCAACCTGGGACATTGTTAAAGCTATTTTTGCTTTGTTCAGACAGTGCATGTAAAGGAAGAGTTCAGTTGGTTTACTTTACGGTTAAATAAAACATTTGAGATATTTCTTAGTAGCTGAACAAATGCCCTAATCTAGTGGTTGCTGTGCGTTCTTCTCTCTTCTTTCTCACTCCTCTCGCGTTCTCTCTTTGTCTGTCTTTATTTGTGTTTCTTACTTTCCCTCATTCTCTCACCTCCCTTAACCCCCTCTCTCTCTTTCTTCGTCTCTCACCCTTTTCTCCCTCAGCATCCCCCCTTTCTTTCTCTCATCTCGCTCATTCCCTCTCTCTTTGATTCCTCCATTTTCTCCCCCACCTTCGTCTCCCTCTCGCTTTGACCCTTTCTCCCCCCAGCCCCCTCTCTTCGTCTCCCTCTCTCGTTCATTCATCTTCTCTCTCACTTTCCCAGCCATCAGCACCGCTGTCCCCTGTACACCAACAGATATCGGTGCACACGGAAGAGACAACATGACATCTGAGCAGACAGACTTCTGCATGAAAGAAAAAGAGTTTGCCCTGGAGATTATAATGTACTGGTGTTCGATGCTGAGAGGATGCTACCGTGCATAAAAGTGTCTGGGAACATTCATGGATACGAACGGTGGCTTCAATAAACCATAACTAGACACTGAGCTCCACCCAAGCAGGCCAGCAGAGCCTGTCAGTTACCCCTCCACGGGACACACCCGCCTCCCTTCGCCACCCGTCAGAGGGAGGAACAAGCATTGGCATAGCCAATAGGTCTCACCTTTGGGACCTTATAAGTGTTTAGCCATGCAACAGTTGATGTTATTGCACCAAGGATATTGTACTGCATAACTAAATACTTATAAGGTTCCAAATGTGAGACCTATTGGCTATGCCAATGCTTGCTCCTGTTTCTATGTGTGCTGCATTCTGCAGCACACATAGAAAAAGGAAACAAGCATTTGCAATGCAATAGGTCTCGCATTTGTGAGAGTTTGAGCTATTAGCATTGTAATTGACAGTGCCTTTTATTTATGTTTTAAAAAAAACAAACTTAAATAAAAAGCATTGCCATTTACAATGCCAATAGCTCAAACTCGTATAAATGCGAGACCTATTGCACTGCAAATGCTTGTTATGACGTGATTCATTCAATGCATATAAACTGAAGCTGAGTGGTTAAAACAAGACCTCCAGACAACCTACAACGTTAGCAAGTACGACCCACGGTCCATTGTGGTAGCACAAACATTCAATAGGTGAGATGAGGAAGGCAGGTACTCACTGTCTGTTCCTGTAGTCCGCCACACGCCACTCTATTGTTTACTAGAGCATCACAGTTGTGCACGCGTTTCCAGTCCCCAATCCACGATAAACAGCAGAGTAAAAATTGAACAAGCCGGGCCACGGAACGGAAAGCGAGAGGCCAAAATTCTAAGGGGACTATGTGGGCGTGTGACACTAGGACCCTCGATCAGTGCTCCGTCGTAGAAGAAGGACTAAAAAGGATAGAAGCCTTTCGAAGCTGGTTAAGGCTAAACAGGGCGGCCATCTTAAAAAGACACAGTTGTGGATGGAGTCGAGGAGAAAGCGGACCTGCTGCATAATATCTTCTTGAATATCTATAGTGTTTTTTCTTAATTGAAAAAACGAAAATTAAAGATGGACGCTTCATACCTAACCAGACGGGTAGGGGACTTGTCGGTGATTATAGCTGCATATGTATAGTAGTGCTTTAAGCGATATGAACAAGCATTAGCGTGCGAGCGGCCGCGAGACGCGATCGGCGGGGGGGTAGAAGCGGGAGTTCTGAAATGAAAGTTAAAGATGGACGTGATACAGATAAAACGGAGGTGGTTAAAGGATAAGGAAGCGGATGGTTGACGGACGGCGAGAGCGCACTGCCTGTGGCCTAAAGCTTGAGTGCAAGCGAGTGGTGCGCGCGCAGCAGTGATTGGCGGCTGCGCGCGTGCACGCTCACGTGCACTCAAGCTTTAGGCCACAGGCAGCACTTTAAAAATCCCAACTACAAAATGTCTCTCCGAGGCAGCGCATGCGCTGGCCTCAGCAAGACCTAAAAAGCCTCTTGTGATTGTTTTTGTACAGGAACGTTTTCCTTCCTGCACAAATACAATCATCCCCTTAACGCGGGCACCTTTGCACCATGGTGCAAAGGTGCCTGACTTGGTGCACAGCAGCCCATTAAGCGCCGACGCAGAGGTAAAGGACAGGAATGTGCAGTATATCACAGATACATCGCATTCCTGTCCTTTTCTTTTACTGTAGGGCAGCGCCGCAGGGAGGCCTGTCGTGCTGCCCTACGGTAAAACCTATCAATGAGGCCCTATATTTTTCAAGGACTTTTTACATTGCTTTCAAGTGCTGCTATAGTCATCAAATTGCAGGAAGCAGACAAGCTGTTTGTCAACACTCTACCTTTGGCAATGAAAGCACACATGGGGCTTTTAACACAGGTTACTGGCATGCTTTCCATGTGTCTAGGAGCCCACAGAAGAACGAGTTACATTCAGGATGCTCTGTACATCCCAAAGAGCACACTGGTCTCAAGACCCAAAATACCTCGTGACACTGAACCATAAAAAGATACCCGACTACCTTAGATCAGCATCAGACAACCTGCTTTCAGCAATATGAGTACTGGTGAAAAAACACCGGACTCTAGGTTCTAAAGCCTGGAAAAGATGTGTCCTGATCTTTCAGTGTGTTATACCACAAACGGAAATACCACAATGTACGGTAATTACTGGGTGAAATATTACCAGAGCCGGGCACATTATGGCTCATGAAATGAAGCATTGTCACAGAAATCATTTTTTGCGCACCAGCTTGCACTGGTTTTCCCCTCTTTCCAGGCATTTTCTCCTGGATACATTGCACCGTGTGAAACTTTAATGACCATCAGTGAGTTCTGAAATACCTGCAAATTGTCCTTTGTGCCAGGCCTTCCCAAACTAACTCCCAGAATGTCCCAGCCCTTAGGCCCAGCTGCTTGAACAGTCACCTTGGACTGAATCTGTACACAACTGGGAGTTGGCGCATGGCAACACAACAATCAAATGTATGAACTGACCACATTGTAGGCACTACAAGAGTAATGGAACTTGTGTGGTTAGCCTGCTCTCAGCCTAACACAACTGTATTAGAAGCCCGCTTCCTCTAGTAGGGCCCGACATCATATGCCAACATGTAATTAATGTAAATTACATCCTTTTTAGAACACATTTTAACGAGTTTAATGCAATTTCATAATTAAACTAGTACTCTTCAGTAATTTGTATGCATTTTTGTGGGTAAACTGTATCGTCCTTTTATGATTTTAAATGAAATTGAATACAAGTATATTTCATCTGGAGCTTGTGTGCAAACTCAGTTCATAGATTTCATATGTGCATGTGCCTATAGATTTATATATACAGAGTCTGTAAAAAATCACTAGTAACCATGCAAAGGGACACCTATGCTGATTTATACAAGCCAATCTCTGTGCAAACTTATTATATAAACATCCTGGCACACCTGCGGGCTCGAGCACATTGTACACATTTAGAACCCCCTAGACACATGACGGACAGCGCTGCGGTTTAGAGTACGGATGCGGTACACACCATGATCACAATCAGATAGAACGAGTCGCACTTTTTGAAGAGGTGTGGCGCAGCGGCCAGGGCGTCTGCCTCGAGAACCCAGCGGTTCACGGTTCGAACACCGGCCCCGGCGGCAGATCAGCCCAGCACCATGTGACTGTAGGCAATAGCTTGCTTAGTCTTCCCGAGGGTCCCCAGCGCCTTGACACCTTCAGGTAATTGTTCGCGCTTTACAAATACTAGGCATTTATATCAGATCACAATCCTGTGATGCTCATTTTGCAGATCATGAGCACACTCGGTGTGCACCAACTGATAGAAAGTCGTGCATGCACACTCGGAATCCTGCCTGCTGCACACTGCATGTGCTGACCCCTGGCTTCGCGCGTTAGTGCCTCAGAAATACTTGAATGCGCCAGTCAGCAATTATGAGGAGTAACTGCCCTTCGATGCATCTCCAGCCAACACGGAACGGGAGGCAGAGGACAAGCTTCCGGTGGGGTTGAGGGTTGAGGTGTGAAGTCCCTGCACACGCGGCCTCAGTGGACCCAGTCTGTCCTCTTTGGCGGCTGCTGGCTCCGGCTGGTAGTGGGTGGTGCCAGCCCTGGTGGCAGAGAGCAGGGTCGCTCCGGGCAGCATTCCGCCGCAGATTTAAACCCTGCTCAATGTACCAGGCCAGGCAGGCAGAATAACAATCCCGCTGTTTCTCTGTGAGTGGCCAGGGGCTTAGTCTTTTGAGCTCTCCTCTGCCCCGTAATCGGAGCACACAGCGACCCCCACCACCCTCATGGCACAGGGGCACTGTGCTAATTAAGTTAGTAGGATCCAGCCAACTAGATCTAACAAAAGAGCAAGGAAAGTGAGAACTGTAAAGTTTCTTTAAAGCCGAATCTGCACTGGACATAAAAGTAAAAAAACACTACACCTGCAACCTGGTTAATTAACCTGAAAGGAGTTAGGAGATGTAAGAGAAGTACTGCTCTGCCAACCGCTGCCCACTTGTTCCTTTTAACGGTTTTGTGTTTATTGGTAATTGTATCGCTGTTACTTATTCACCTAAAATAGGGTTGCGCAGCTCCTTTGGCATCTGGATCGTAACTCAGGCTCTGGCAAGTACTTGTCGCACGTCTGCAACTAGAATGATGTACTATACGCATGATGTATATGCTCGTACTGCATATTGTTGCTATGTATACCGAAACATAAACAAGTTTAAACAAGCATTTACAATGCAACGGTCACTCTCGGCATTGTTAAGTTAGAGCTATTGGCATTGCTCATGACATTATTTTTGTTTACGTTTTTGTTTTTAAAACATTTAACCCCTTCCCTGCTCATGACGGAACCGTTCCGTCATGAGCCACGGTTGCCGTGTGCTCATGACGGAACGGTTCCGTCATGACATGCCCGTTGGCGGCCGCTCCGCCTGCGCGGCGCTGTTTCCCCGCCTGTGCGGGGGGACAACGCAAATGGGCGGAGTCATGACGGAACCGTTCCGTCATGAGCACAGCCCAACCGTGGCTCATGACGGAGCGGCTCCGTCATGAGCACAGCGCCACCGCGCTGCCCCCCCGCACCCCCCAGCACCGCGGCGGAATTCCCGCCGCGGTGAAAGGGTTAAAGAAACGGCATTGTTATATACAATGTCAATAGCTTAATCCCTCTCAAATTAGTATGGACACTCCCTTGAACTAAACTGACCAGGCGTTTTCCAAGCCAAATGATGAGGATTGTAATCATCCCAGTTTCCAGTCGCCGAATAATCTTGAATATTTGTCGCCCCCCCCGCCCCCCGCTTCCAGGAGCCCAAGGTCACACGTGCATTGCGTGATATGTCCAGGCCCTGTGAGGTCACGGGCTGCTTACTGTAGACCCCCCCCCCCACCCCCAATATATTCTGCTTTTTGTCCTCGGGGCAGGAAGCGGGCAGGACACCCCCCACAGCTGGGCCAGCAGTACATTTGCACCCCGAAAAGACCAATTACCATCGCCCCCCACCCCCAGACAAACATTTAAGGAGCATAAAGCGCTAAACCTGGCTCAATCCACTCCCCCAGCCCAGAGGCCTTGGTGGGAGGGGGCAGGGTGGGCGTTTCATGCCCCCACCTTTGAAATAGGTGTGGAGCTTCCCTCAACCATCTCCATACAAATGCGGTGTTAATGAGGGGGTGCAGCAGGGGGCGCTGTGTCGGGGCATGCCTCCCTTGACCCAAGAGGGCACTAGTGCCCACTCAAAGCGTGTTTATTTATTTATTTTTTTGTTGCATATTTATATAGCGCGAACTCAACCCGAAGGTATTGGAGCGCTTTACATGAGCACCGTATCTACATTACACATTCAGGCACGGGGAGATTAAGTGATTTGCCCAGAATCACAGGATGTGGACGCGACCCCGAGGCTCGAACCCTGGTTAGCAGCACCAAAGTCGGCAGTCTAGCAGACGGACCACATCCTTACAGATTTGTGCTGTTCAGGGGCAAGATTGTAAAGCAGCTCAGTGGGTTGTGCGCCTCCGCCGCCATAGACTCGTGTGTACCCTGCCTTTCCGCCTCCTCTGGGAGTAGCAGAAGAGATCGGGGCACATTATTCAGGGGCGAGCAGGTCATTTCAGGGTCATTGTTCTGGAGTGTAACTCCTAACACTAACATAGCACCTTCTGGCTGTTTCTTGGCGCTTTGACTGCTAACATCAGCAGCCATGGATTTCAATCTTGATCGTGCCAACTAGGTCGCTACACCGAGTGTCATTAAATAGAGTGCTAGTTACACCTATTCTTAACAGCGCTATAGAATGGCACACAGGGAGTAGGCGCTATACGCCGAGACTCATTACTATCAGGACAATGCTGAGGTTTAGTGGACACCCCACGAGTGACACAGCAGAGAGGGGGGCGCGTCATGGGAGAAACCCGGGACCGAGAGTAAGATATTCAGCTGGTGAGAAATGGGCGAGGAGGTAGGGGCACCTGATGTAGGGGGCCAGGGGTTGGGGAGATGGGCATTGCTGTGCATTAAGTAGGGCCTCGGGGGCGTGCACTGCTCATGTCAGCGGGTGTTTAACTGGCAGCAGCTGGGAGGTGCCCCTCCCCCCAGCCTCGGGGTCTGTGTCGGGACTCAGGCCGCAGCTCTCGTTCACCTTGAAGTGACTCAGCACCTCGGACACCGTCTTGGCGTGCGCGTTCTCCATGGCGGGCTCCGGTGGGTGCGCCATCGGTGTGCAGAGGCCGCTGACCCAGCGGGGGGCTCTCCTTCTCCACTCTCCAGCCGGTGCAGGTGGTCCCCTGCAACGGGCTGTCCTCCGGTGATGCCGCCCTCCTCTGCTCCGGTGCGGTCTCCCAGTCAGGCTGTCACAGACATGGAGGTGATCTGTTCCTTCAGCCTGAGAGAATGGGGTCTTCTCGGAGCGCCTTCGCCGTGACTGCCCGCTGCCGTGCGCCCCAGAGCTCTGCAACTTTCCTCCCCAGCTGCACCTTGACTTCCTCTCCCGAAAGGTGTGTGCGGGGCCGGGATCCGCCTTCTCCTCCCCGAGCCCTGCCCTCCTCTACGCACACCTCAGAGGAAATCCTGCTGCCTGTCAGAGCCCCCGAGCGCTACAAGTTGAGCCAGAGAGGCCGATCCAGCCGGGTGGCAGCCCTCGCGGCCAGCTGTATGACTTTAACTCTGTGCGGCCCGCTCAGAAGACGGAGCTACCCCAGGCCATTTGCAGAGGCACCGCACCCCCCGACACTACTCTCAGCCGCCCCTTCAGCCTGCTCTGCAGCCCTCCGCCTGTGCTGCCTCCCAGGCAGATGTGTATCATCCTAGTCTATACCCTCCAGTCCTTACTCCCAAACTGCAGCCCGCGCACGGGGTGTGCGGCTCCTAATCTCTGTAGTGGCCTTGCAGCCCCCACATGATGCCCACAGAGCCAGCCCAGCAGCACCCACTTGTGCAACCCGCAGTCCCACACTGTGCACGTCCCACTTTCACAACAACACCCACTCAGCGCACCCCGAGTCGTTGTAACCTGCACACTGGCCCCACTCCGTACGCCCCCAAACTAGTTTGAAGCCCCCATCCATTCAGTGCCGAAAAGCCTCCACCCAGTCCTCACGAGACGATCTTGGATTCTCACAACCAGCTGTGCTGACGGAGGCTCTGCCGCTCTCACTGCAAACTGACTACAGAAAACAAAGGCAGCCCCTAGCGTGCGTGCAGCCCTCACAAAGGCCTTTAAACAGCACTAGAAAATAGGCTGCGAATGTTTATAAACCACACTAAACTACCGAATACATAGAAACATACGGAGATACCACCGCCTTTCTCTGAGGTCAAGCAGAAATGCCTCGGAGAAACGCAGCGGCGTTTTCGGAATCGGGGGCGTGTTTTTCTTTCTCTCCTCTTGCCATTGGCTGGAATGTTTACATTCCAGAGGAGAGAAAGAATCGAACAAACACGCCCCCGAATCCGAAAAGGACGGGGCTTGTTTGAAGAGACAAACCTCTTCTCCAATGGCTGACCAGCATTTAAGAGGCCAGCCAATGGAGAAGAGGTAAAGAAAAGGGGCGGGTTAAAGCCCCACTCCGAAACATTAAATCTCGGAGCGAGACTGCGCAAGCGCAGCCTTCAAGCCGAGACCTAAAAATGACCCCGAAAGGATGCTCTGCTGGGCAGTTTCCCCTGCCCCAACCCACCAATCACACGTGAGTCATGACCAACAGCAGCAGTTGCTGGGAGCCAATGGAGGAGAAAGAGATCAAAGACACACCCACTCCTTCATTTTCACCAGGGCCTGCCCTGCCCCCGGCCATTTAGTTTATTGGCACTGTTTTAATCCCATCATTGGCCATGTAAATAACACCCCACATAGAATCTTATGTGAAAATGAATGTCCAGGACGCCTGCCAGAGTCCAGAGTGTCGTCACTGGCATGACGTGTCCCGCCAACGCATGCGCAATGCTCAGGAGGCCCTAGGTCACATTCCCCTGAACCCTCTTCTCCATAAAAAAAGAGATTCACACCAGTTCTTCACTGAGCAGCAACTGCAATTTATTTACAGCTGCTCAGACTTCTGTTTTTTTAATCTTTTTCCCCAGGATGGGAGAGCTAAGTCCCTCACGCCCTTTAACACGAGCCGCCCCTGACAAAAATGGCTGCTAAGGAGGAGATCAACAAAACATGCATAAAGCAGGCACGAAGATTCCTGTCATCCTCAGAGATAAAAAAAAAAAACGAAAAACTAAAGAACAGACATTTATTCACCTCACCTTTAACCTAGATATGCCATTGCTAACAGATAGTGCCTTTCTAATAGCAGTCTTATTGTTCAAGAAACATGCATTCAGTTTGTTTCCTGAAGCAGAAAAGTTCACATCACTTAACAGGGCGACACACTGTTCTATGGGGGTGTGGCACAGCATTCCAGTCCTGCTCCGAAGAGCATGTCCAGGAGGTCCTGGCTGTAGTCCAGGGAGTGAGATACAGGAAGCGACTGCCTTAATAAACCAGCACTATTCTATAGCACAGCAACGTCATGAATCAGACTTGTTGAAAGTGTGGTTGTATATAAAGCATGTAGGTGTGGTCCGGCGGAAGTATGACAAAATTATCAATGCCCCAAGCAAACTAACATTTCGCCTGCTGGGGTGCTCCTTTGCACTGACAAGGACATGTTTCAAAGCTTTTGTTGTAAAAATGGTGCAGCCACTAGGAGGCACTCCAAGGCTGCTGTCTTACCCCAGCCCAGGGATGTACCAACAATGGAGCCAAACAGCGGATCTTGAGTCAAGATGTGGGCAGTGGCACCAGTCCAGAATCCAAGGAAGAAGGCAGCTTGTATCTCTCGGAAGGGGTCTGGGAGACGAGAGCCAGATACACTCTCCTAGATATTCGAACTATAATTACCATCCCCTGCATGATACCACCGTAGATTCGGATACGAAAACTGTGGACTCCAGGATCACTGTGACTGCCTGGTTACCCTATACGTACAAAAACGACAACATAAAACAATGAAATATTTATTCAGGATAAGCTGTATCAAACTTTAAGATTCAGAAACACCACTTGTTCATATTCGCCAAATATTATTCAGTGACACATAATAAAGCAGTTTTCCTACTAGCATTTTCAATCTGTTTGCATATTGCTGTATTGTGGTCATGGCATTCTTTTCGTTGTGTAGCAAACATCTGCAGAAAAGTTTAATAATTATCTGTTTAACTTATTTTGATGCAGACAGGCCCAAACATCTTGGGGTCATGTCTTGCTTAGCTGAACATCCTTTTCTGATTACAGCCTATTAGTGGCTGGTCCCTGTATTCTAGCACAGCGGTCTGGAATTGTTGTTTATTACATTCTGAATCAATTTGTGCCTTATTTTATTTATAGTGATGAATTTTAAACTGTTTTTCTCAATTTTATTTTTACAGTTGTTGGCTTTTCTCCAAGGGCTGTTCACCTTTTACCACGAAGGATATGAGTTGGCGCAGGAATTTACACCATACAAGCAACAGCTGCAGTTTAATTTGCAAAATGTACGTTTGGTCTTCTTTTACTGCTGCATCATCAATTTCATTGCTTCACAGTAATTGAAACTAGAAGAAATGGCCTCGAAACTGTATAACTAAATTGCAGATTAGTGAACCCTAATTCACGTACATATAAATGCATCTTTCTAACGTTGTTCAAAATATACGTTATGTAACGTCAAAGAAGCTTGGTAGAAAAGTGAGTTTTTCTATAGTTAAATGTTTTACAAACAATGCTTTTAGCACAATGGACTCAAACATAAATAACCGCAAATGCAGTTTATGGGTCAACAGCGCCACTTTGTAGGATCTGCATTTTCTACGTGGTCGCATCCATCCACTTATTAATCCAGGCCCAGGGCCTCATTAGCATAAGGCAAAAGAAAGTAAATACACATTAATTTTGTAGCGCAAAAAGGCAGGAAATGTCAAATGTTTGGAGCCATGGAAAACTCAATACCACCAAATAGCGGAGAGAAACGATAAGCAGGAGGAGTTCAGCTATCCCAATCTCAGTGGGAGAGGAGCTGCTCCCAGGACAGGTTTTGAGTGACCACAGAGGAAGGGTGTCTCATTACCCTGGGTACACCTCTAGAATTGGCAAAGGAGCTCTGCACAGGGGAAGAAATGTTTGGCCATATTGGATTTCGGTGGAGAGGGGCACCGAGGTATTGTCTGCTGTAGGGCACAGAAGAACCGTTGCGAAAGAGGGTAGGGTTACCACTGGGAACTTTTTCCCTATTGGTTACAGAGGGTCCAGCAATTATCCCCATCCACAGATTAACGCCAGACATAAATGTGGTACCCCTGAGTACCCTCTTCAGAACACTAATGGCCCTGGGAAGACAGAAGAAGGACTGCGTCTACTCTTGAGACCTGTGAGCAGTGGCGGCTCCTCATGGGAGTGCTGCGGGGTGGTAGGGTGGGAGCGAGGCAGGGTGGGGCGTAGTAAACTCCGACTTACGGCCGAACGGAGTTAAGTAAATAAAAAATAAAATGAATTACTTTGCCCGCACTGCAACGCCAATCGGCTAAAGTCTACAGGAATACTAGTTTGCTTTCAAGCAGGAAAACCCAGGCAATGTAATACAACTATGACACATCAGAAGGGAACTTGACATGAAAATACACTGAGGCGTCAGATTAAAATGTTGGAAACTGTATCCACAGTTGTTTGGAGCAGTTGTGGGCCCATCCCAGGAACAGCCTACTAACAAGCATTGGCAAAGCTAACAAGTCTTGCCTATATGAGAGCTGTTACCTTTGCCAATGTGTTTTAGCCATGGTGTACACCAGCGTGGCTGTCGTTCAGCATGGCTAAAAGTTAGTGTTGTAGAGGAGAGTTGAGTTTTGTAGAGTGGTGTGTCATAGAATGGAGTGGCACAGAGTAAAGGTTCATATAGTGTTGTGGAGTGGCATAGAGTGGTGTAGAGTGGAGTGGAGTAGAGTGAAGCAGTGGCGTAGAGCGGAGTTTCGTGAAGTGACGTGCAGTGGCATGCAGTGGAGTAGAGTGGAGTAGAGTATCATGGAGTGGCATAGATTGGAGTGGTGAGATGTAGAGTAAAGTAGTACGGAGTGGCGTAGCGTAGAGTGGCATTGGGTAGAGTGCAGTGGTGTAAAGTGGAGTAGAGAGGGGTAGAGTATTGCAGAGTGGAGTGGCATTGAGCAGAGTAAATTGATGTGGAGTGGCATAGAGTGCTGTGTCGTGGATTAAAGTGCCATGGAGGGGCGTACATTGGCGTGTCATAGACTGTAATGGATAGAGTGGAGAGGAGTGGCATAAAGTGAAGTGGCATAGAGTCGAGTAGAGTGCCGTAGAGTAGAGAGGCATGGAATGGAGTAGTGTCATAGAGTGAAGTGGCGTAGAGGTCAGTAAAAGGGAGCAGGGTGGAGTGTAGTGGCTTGGAGAGTCGTAGAGTGGAGTGTCGTGGAGTGGCACATAGTAGAGTGGAGTGTCATGGAGTGATGTAGAGTAGAGTGGAGTGTCTTGGAGTATAGTGTTATTAAGTGGAGTGTCATAGAGTAGAGTATTGTACAGTGGTGTAGAGTTGTTTAAAGTGAAGTGGTGTGGCATGTCATAGAGTTGGGGTATTGTGGGGTGGCCTAGAGTGAAGTGGCATAGAGTGGTGGGACATAGAAAGGCATAGAGTGGAGTAGAGTGTTGTAGAGTGGAGTGACCTTGAGAAGCATAAAGTGTTGTAGAGTGGGGAGGCGTAGAGTGGAGTGTGCATTGTGTGATGTAGAGTGGCGTATGCATGGCATGGTAGCACACTGCCATTACAGACAACAAATGTTCAATTGAAGTTATATTTACATTTGCCCAAACATACAGTTTTACTGATAAACCTATACAGCTTCAAACGATAATATGTGGAAATCGGCATCACCTAGTGTATTGATTTGTTTTGATCATATTATTCCACCACTTCAGAATTACAAAAACAATTTGCTTCGTTTGTGCTTTCCTAGTTTTAAAATAGTCTGAAATATTTGGGCATTTAATTCGCTGGTATTCAAATTTTGTTATATGCTAGTAAAAATGACATCCTACAGCCTTTTTCTTTTTCTTTCACATCACACTTACCCTGCATGATTGTTACATAAACCCTCTCACTTTGCAGCCAGGGAAAGAAAAGTAAACCCCAACCTCCCTCATAAGACAGAGCTTAGCATTTGATATATGTCTTTAAGTGCACAGCAAATGTGACGAGATAAAAACTAAATGTAAACACTTATTTAGTGCTCATTCACTTCTGAACTCCAGCATGGTTATTTTAGCAGTGTTTCAGCATCCTCCACTTCACTACTTCCAGGCCTATTAGTTATGCTATTAGTAAGGCGCACATATTAAAATATACAAACTTGTAGATAGAACATTGTTCCTCACAGGCATGCGAAATTGGTGAACTGGTAGTGGTAAAGATAAGTAGAATCAGTCAAGCAGAAAGGTAGGAGGTAGGAAACCTTTATAAAGAAATACAGCATGGTTGCTGCTCTGAACTAGCATACAAATCAGACAACTGGAAACACGTACTCTTGTGGAGTGCCTTACGAAAAAGAAAAACTATTCACAGAAAGCTAGCACCCATAACAAAATACAAGGAGCTAGCAGAGAGGTGGTAAACCGGCTGTGCTCCACAGGAGGAACAAAGATGTGCTGGACAGCCTAAAACAAATAAAGCCAGCAAATTGAAAGCAAGGCAATATGAGTTTCAAAACACAGAGCCAATGGTAAGCAATGGGCAGAATGCATTCCCAATGAAGCTTTCAGCATGTCCTCAACATGTCTTTGCAACCAGACAGCTGCGTTGTTGTAGTCATAGCTTCGGAGCCAGGGGTCCTTGAAGTTGTTTATTATCAGAGTCTACACAGCAGAGGCAACAGGTTGTACAGAAAACATCCGCCCACATAGCAACGTCTTCACTTATTTTAAAAATACATAGAATCTCTCAACCCATAACCCAGCAACGCTACGAACATTCTACATAAGCCCTTTCCACGCAGGCTGACATTCTAAAACTTTTCACGAGGCATAACATATCCCCCTTTCTCATTTTTTAAAAAAAAAAAACATAAACACAACAAACAAAAAAACAACAAAACGAAAATAACAAACTTTTAATACTAACACAGTAATTCAATCACAAAAAAAATTAATACTATCACAGTAATTCAGTCATGAAACCGTATGGTAATTCTGCTCGCCCTACTACTCCTCCTTCTCACCGTACCACGAACATCACCGGTTCTGCAACCAGTCTCCACAGTTTCACAGGAAGAGGGCTCACCGTAACTACCACCCTTTCCTGTCCCAATAGTTTCCCTAACCTTAACAATCTTACCTACATTCCACCAACTTCCCCCTTCAACCTTAACTGCATTCCTACCTATCTCTGTGACAAGGATGGGTAGTCCAAACCTACTTTCCCCTTTTTTGACATGTATGGAAGACTTGATCCCAACAAGATCCCCCACATGCACCTCAACCAACTTAGCTGAATTTTTGTTATCATACCACTCCTTTTGCTTAGTTTGAGCATTTTGAACATTCCTCTTCACTATATCCATAAGACCATTCATGTCATGTAACGATCTGATCCATTTATTCATCCAACCTGGTCTGAAACATGTATTGGCCTTACGTCCCCTTAATAACTCAAAAGGAGAAACCTTAGTGGTGGAATGAGGAGTTGTCCTATAAAACCACAGCATACTGTCAATGGAAACTTGTATATTAACTCTTGAACCTTTTGCCCATCTAACACAGTCACCCACCACCCTGTTCATGCGCTCCACCTGGCCATTAGACTGTGGGTGATACAGTGAACTTTTTGTATGCTTGATATTGCAAGAACTCAAGAACGACTCGAATTCTCCACTGACAAATTGGGTACCATTGTCTGTTACCAATGTCTCAGGAAACCCCTCTCGAATAAACACTTCTCTTAAAAACGTTATCACTGTAGAGGAAGAGATATCCTTAACAACCCTCACCTCAGGCCATTTTGAAACATAATCAATCAATACTAGAACAAACCGGCCACCATTCTGCAGACCTTCTATAGGACCCATGATGTCTAAACCCAATTTACTCCAAGGAACTGCCGGGCACTCTACTGGCAACAACGGTGGGGTTTTGACCTTCAACCCTTTATCAGCTCTACTACATATGGAGCACACGTCCACAATCTCCATGACATCAGCATCCATAGATGGCCACCAGAAACCATCACGAACCCTTCGCTTAGTAAGAGTTGAACCAAGATGACCCTCATGAGCTCTGAGAATAATATTTTTTCTCACACCAAGAGGAGGAATAAGCCTTTCTCCACGAACCAACACACCACCCTCAATGGAAATTTCCGAATGTACTTTCCAGTAAGGTCGTAGATAATGTGCCAAAGTACTCTCTCTCGGCCAACCATTCATCACATACTGACTCACTTGTTGGAGAACCTCATCTTGACCAATAGCTTCCAACCAACTTCCATCGTCTCCGACACTGAACTCAGAAATATCAACCGCAGCAATAAAGCAATCATCTGAATCATCTTCATCCTCATGATCGTCATCTGAACAGTCCCTTTGATCTGACTCTACCGGAAATCTAGATAAAAAGTCTGCTCTCGTATTCTTCCCACCGGAAATATGGACTACATCACACTGATATTGCATAAGTCTTGAGACCATCCTTACAATCCTTAGTGAACAACATTTGCTAGTCCCTGCACTTAGAATGTTCACCAACGGTTTATGGTCAGTCCTCAAAATGAAACGTCTCCCCCAGACATATGAGCGAAACTTAGTTACAGCCCAAAGGCAAGATAACAACTCCTTCTCGATCACCGAGTATTGTATTTCTGTATCCCTCAATACCCTGGATGCAAACGCAATGGTATTTTCACCACGTCCAGTACCTTGCGTGACCACACACCCCAAACCCACCTGGCTTGCATCCACTGTGATGCAAGTGGTAAGGGTAGGATCAAACGGCTTGAGCGCCTCACTTCTTTTAAGAAGACCTTTCACAGCTTCCAGAGCTGCGTTGCATTGACACGACCAATCGAAAGAAACACCCTTCCTCAATAGAAAACTGATCGGTCTAACTACTGAGGCATAATTTGGAATAAATTTAGAATAATATTCCAACAAACCTAACAGTGATTTAACCCCTGTCTTATCCTTTGGAATAGGAGCCTTGATAATGGCATCTAACAAACCTTGTCTGGGTCGAATCCCTTCGCCTGAAATGTGGTGCCCTAAATACTCAACTTCATCACAAAGAAATTTACATTTCTCAGGCTTTACGACCACACCATACTCTCTGAATGTTTCTAACACCCTTTTCAGCAAAACATTGTGTGAACTAATGTCTTTGGAATGGACAAGGACATCGTCTTGCAATACAAGTACACCTTTGATCTCACCCAACATACTCTGCATCACTCGTTGAAAAACTGACGCGGCCGAAGCCAACCCAAACGGCATACGTTTATAACGGAAAGTGCCCAGAGGTGAGATAAAAGATATAAAATGACGGGACTCCTCTTCCAATTCAATCTGGTGGTACGCACTTGCCAAATCCAACTTTGAAAAATACCTCGAACCTCTTACGCACGCAAATAGGTCATCAATTTTCGGCAAAGGATGTGAGTCCACCCAGATCTCCTTATTCAATGACCTGAGGTCCACACACACACGCAACTTACCGCACCTTTTTCGTGCTACCACTAGAGGAGAAAGCCACAGAGAAGACTCTGTTGCTTCAATAATTCCCTCTCGGCACAAACGTTTTATCTCTATTTCAAGGTCTTCCCTAACACTGAAAGGGACACCCCTCAATTTGTGCTTCACAGGTAATGACCCTTCTTTCACAATTATTCGGGGTTTGCACCCTCGAATAGTTCCTAATCCCTTTGAAAAAACTGTGGGAAAAAGTCGCTCCCATTTGACACTACTATCAAAACCAGCATCTGAAACATTTAAAACTTGTACCCGACAACCTGGTTTGAGGATCATCCCAAATAGTCCTTGGTGATACCAACCCAATATATTCAATCCTTTAACAGCCACATATATCTTACCCTTGATCACCCTACCATCGAATTCAAGATCATCCTCAAAATAACCCAACAGTTCTATCTTACGACCCTCGTAGGATACTGGTGAGCGATCAGGGGGTGACAAACTCCTATTTCCCCAAGTTTCTTCAAAAAGCTCCTTGGTTATCATCGTTATTCTAGCTCCAGAATCTACTAGCAAATTTAATACTTTGTCCCCCACCAAAATTTCAACAATAGGGTCTATGCAGTCTGTCTCATCAGAAATCTTTAGAATGTGATCCGGGCTGTCTAGGACCACACCAACAGTTTCAGAGTCTGATTCAGAGTCTGACTCTAGTACACATGCAACAGACCTTTTTTGCTCATTACATTTTCTTTTAAAGCAAACTTTGGCAAAATGTCCTGTTCTTTTGCAATAGCTACACACAACATTTGCTCCCGGGCAGAGAAAAATGTTTTTCTTTGCACTAATTTTCTTGGTCTCATTATCTCTGACATCATGCTTAGCATCGTTGCGCTTAAATTTAGGACCTGACGAGATAGCATTCACAGGGTCCGGAAGTTTGTCTTCCAATTCCTTTAAAGAAATTTGAGACGTTTCGATACTTTTGGCGATTTTCATAGTTTCATCCAAATCTGGATTTGAAAGAGAGAGAAGTTTTTGCCGTATTTGCTTGTCACTGCAGTGACAGACAAATTGATCCCTGATAAGTTGTTCTAAAAATGTTTCAAACTGACATTCTGAGGCAAGTTTCCTTAATGCAGAAACATACGTGTCAACATCTTCTCCATCCTTCTGTTGCCTCTTGAAGAACTTATGTCGAAGAACCATCAAACTAGGTTGTTTGCGAAACCTTGTCCTAAGTTTAGTCACAGCATCTTGAAAAACATCTATATCTTCTCCAGGAACATGAGTGACTTCAGGAAGATGTTTGAATATGGACCTACCTTCAAAACCAAGGGAATGAAGAAGTAAAAATCTCTTACGTTCATCACTGAATCTGGATGCTCCAATGGCACCTAAATAGGTTTGAAAGGCATCAAACCATAGTTCCCACCTAACTGGTGGATCACCAGCTGATTCCAAAAAAGCAGGAGGTGGAGTGACGGATTGCATCTTAGTGGCAAAGAACAACGAATTAGCACCCACTTGTGACAAAAACCTATGAATACAAATATTATAATCAGTTTTAGTCAACAGAACTACTACCTCAGCAAAGTGAGAAATGTGGAGAATCAGGAACAGAAATAAATAAATAAATAAATAAATAGATTAGACCGTAAATGTCTTTTTTTTTTTACACCTAATATGGACTTGTGTGCAGATCACAGGAGAAATCTGCTTTGACGAGAAAAAGAAAACAATTGCGAAAAAAAAAATGTCTGTGTGCAGATCACAGGAAGAATCTGTGTACTTGGAATTACTTTGTAGTGAAGAAAATGGAAGAGTACACTCGTGCGTGTGTGTGGATCACAGAAGCAATCCACTGAATGAAGACAGGTACTCGTTTTGTACTTAAAAGATCAAAACGACTTGAATGAGGCGTGTATCAGTCAAATCGCTCATGAAAACACTGTTGCCTAGCAATGTAATAAGCAGACGGAGCCAGACGTCGCTGCAGTAGTGTTGCGTTGCCGGTTCGCACATGCGCAGAGGAAAACAGGCCTGGCACCAACCTCGCGCATGCGCACAACGACAGCAGACACGAAATATCCCCCAAAATGCCCAGAAATGATGTCGGACCTCGGAACACACAGCGCGGAAGGAGCAACAGTTCACAGTCCCGTGTCCTGTGTCATAAATTGGGGTAAGTTCAGATGTTACTTCGTCGATAAGCAATCAGCTTAGAGATTTTTTAAACACCCTTACCTTGAATCCGTAATTTGAGTAAGGGTGTACCTTCCGGTAAGCTGAAAGAGAAAGAGATTCGCTAATCCGTTGAACTCATAGAAACGACAGCTGAGTTGATGATCGTGGCTTGACGAGGAATTCTTGCGTGGAATTCGTTAAGCTGTGTAGACCAGAAATCGTCGCCAAACAAGTTGTAGTGATAGCTTCGGAGCCAGGGGTCCTTGAAGTTGTTTATTATCAGAGTCTACACAGCAGAGGCAACAGGTTGTACAGAAAACATCCGCCCACATAGCAACGTCTTCACTTATTTTAAAAATACATAGAATCTCTCAACCCATAACCCAGCAACGCTACGAACATTCTACATAAGCCCTTTCCACGCAGGCTGACATTCTAAAACTTTTCACGAGGCATAACAGTTGTGTGGTGGGCTTCGACCGAAAAATAGTCGCAGTGATGTGATACCCACAGATGAGTTCTTCAGAGAACTGGTTGGGCAGCATTGGGGAGTTTGATTAGGATGGATATCAGGCTGCCCAGGTGCTGCTTTGCTGATCCAGTAACAGGTCTCTCACCGCAGCTCACCCAAAGACCAGCGATCACAGATCGGCGAGTGTCCATCCCCCCTCTGCCACCTCTCCCCACAGCAAGGAACTCACTGACATAATGAAGGCTTGGAGTCCCTCCACTGAGGATCATGTCTGCTCCTGACTGCCACATCAAGAAGGACATGGGCATTCAAGTATATTCTATGAAAAGTCCATGGAGATATAAGCTGCAGAACATCCAGGCAGCAGAGAGAACTGGGACCATGACTGGCATCCCAGATGGAGGCAAATTTGAATTTTACAGACAAATGATCAGCAGCCTTCCATTGCAACCATTGTCTGCTTTATGGTATACAGCCGCGGTCGGTAGTAGGAGTTGCTGCAGGGCAGTGACGTGGGGAGGGGGAGGGGCAGGGTGGGGGGTAGTAAACTATGGATTACGGAGGTTTACAGGTAAGTTAACATATAAATTAATAAAACGAATTTCGTTGCGTGCACTGCATCGCATTTGGGGATGCAGTGCACGCAAAGAAATTCATTTTTATCAATTTATATGTTAACTTACCTGTAAACCTCTGTAATCCATAGTTTACTACCCCCCACCCTGCCCCTCCCCCTTCCCACGTCATCGCTCTGCAGCTACTCCTACTACCAACCGCGGCTGATGGTATAGTTTGTTTAAAAATGTTTTGGTTACCCACCAACTAGGAAGAACAAAGGATCATGAAATCATGTTCAAGACTGCCTTAGTCACATTCAGTAGGTGTGCCCCTGCATGTTGTAAACAAGCACTGCTCATTGGACAGAAACCCTGCAACATCTATCATGTTTTGAGATGAAGTCATACAGAATATGTGTGATAAATCCACAAGGGTTGTCACTACTAGCCATCCACCTGGTAATATCTTGCTACGTAGTCTCATATTTCGAGAAGAATGGCGTTGTTTGCACATAAGAATTAACTACAGGCTTGTTGCAGTAACATATATTCATTGCTTGTGTGTCTGTAGATACAAATTATGTGCATACTACTGCCATGTAGTGTTAAGCTTGGACATTTCCAATTTGTTTTTCTTCTAAGAAGTCTTTCGAGTCACAAGGCATTGTGGTTCCTCTCCGTGGCAATGCGCATGGTCATCAACGCCATTGTTAGATTATTTTTCACCACCATTGGGCTTGGACGGGTTTCACGCGAAGCCCTGGTTTTTGACACCTATCATCTGTGGAGCCTAAATGATTCGTTGATGAAGAAACAGATTCTACTCAGTCTACAGGAAGACCTTGGTAATTCGACTTCCAGCATTAGCAGATTGATTGGATCTAACCCACAGGGCATTTGCCTCATGGTGGGCCAGTCACCTTCCACTCCTGTCTAGAAAATCTGCTGTCAGGGGTGATGGATCCATTCTAAAAGTACTCTTGGTGCAACACAAAGTTTCCACACAGCGACCACCAACAAGTCTGTAACCTGCGCATCTCCACTGAGCGCAGTGAGACAGACTGTCTGGCATGTTTGCAGTTTAACTCAAAAAGACCCTGAGGTTTCAAAGCGATCGATGCCTTGCTCACAACGTGGAGATGGCAGTCGAGGCAGAGTTCTCAGGAGAAGAGGAAGCGGTCAGCAACAAGGAACAAGAGGAAGAGGAGTGAGGTGTTCTTTTATCAAACCCTCATTATGGGGAGAGCAAAGGAGAAAAGCAGCCATCAGTGTCCTTTGGCACCCTCTGTGCTGATTCTGGAGGGGTATCCGGTAAAAGAACACGGCACTGAGAAACAACCTTCTAAGCTGAAGACTCCAGGTCACAGCCACTCGGCACAATACAGCCATCAGCATCTAAAGCTTTGTGTCAGCGTTTTGGAGACGGCACAGATGAAAGAACATAATGGTTTCAAGGAACTGTCAGCATCAAACAGCAAACTAGCACCAAAAAGAATCCTTTGAGGAATAGGAAGTCCTATCCTTGAGAAGTTTCTGCAAGTCCTGAACAAAGGTCAAATAACAATTGCTATTACCCCCCAACCGATACAAAGAGAAGGCGTGAGTTGGATGAGCTTACTTTATTGCCACCAAAAAACAAACCTGTGGCACACAAAGGCACCAGTTCACCACCACCATCTCAGACTCATTCACCACAACATTTGCCACACCATTCACCACAATCTCCCACAGGGCTTAATCACTTGCAATTAGACACAGGGAGTCTAAACCCATATTCTCCTGCAGAGGACTTCAGAGAGCCCCTGTACCACCCCCATAGTCATGACAACGCTTGGGAGGAATACAATGTTGACCCTGAGGACGACACTGACCTGGAACTTGTACCTATTAAGCCAACTCTGCCCGATGACACTACAAACTACCATAGCATCATCCAATGGGCAGCAGCATATCATAAAGTAGATATGTATATAGCACCTGAGGATCATGACTTTTATAGAGTTTTTATCCAAGACAGAAAGGTAAGTTCAGTACTTACCTGTGATAAAAACTATGCTCTAACCTGCTGCAGAGCTCTTCAAAGAAACAGGTAAAACAAGGGTACTCACTCCACTTGTAGAGAGGAAGTATAAACTATTCACCTCAACACCCACTGTACATACATGGACACCTTTTCCCTAACTCATTGGTCGTTGCTACTGCTAGACCAAGGGCTGCAGCTCAGGCACACAGTGTTGCCCCGAATACTGATAAACATATTGATGCTACAGGGAAAAGGGTGGCCATTGAGGATGCCAGTCACTGGAGTATTGCTAACTCAGTAGATTTCCTCTCCCTGTACAACAGGGCCCATTGAGATGAGATGCAAAATCTCCTACAACATCTCCCCGAGGCGTACAAAAAGAGAGGTGAGGAATTAGTGTGCAACAATTAGCTGTGGTCTAGATGGTGCAGACACCTCTGCAAGGGGTATAAACTCATCTGTCATTTTACGCAGACATGCATGACTGTGCATTTCTGTTTTCAAACCAACAACACCTACTTAACATTCCATTTGATGGTGAGCATGTATTAAGCCCACAGGTTGATGAAATGCTTAAAAAAATTAGACAGCAATGGTCATGGGGACGTTGCAGACTATGAATCCACATCTGTTCTAACATAAGTAGCAAGGAAGGGGTAGTGCCAAAGAATCCACCTCTGACCAAAGGCAACAACAATCCTATCACCAGCAAGGTGGTAGAGTCTACACTTGAGAAGCCTATAAAGGCAATGGAGCCAAGGAACGGGGTAGAGGTACACATGCAAAGGGTGCCTCAGCCAGTACACAATGACTCTCCTCACATTCCCCCTGATCATTCAACACCTGTCTGGGGCAGACTCCAAGGGTTTTTGACAGATAGGCAGGACATCATTTCCGACCATTTGGGGTCACCACAACTAAAAAGGTGTTCAAACAATGCCTAGCTGTAGTAGCTGCACATCTAAGGAGACAGAGCATTCACGTGTTACTTTATCTACATGACTGGCTGACAGCGAGTTCATACAAACCTAAGTGTATAAAAGATGCACAAGCCACAATCAATCTTCTCCATAGGCTAGGATTTGCAATAAATGCAACAAAATCCCCGCTATACCCACTTCAGGGTCAACCTTATCTAGGCCCTGTCCTCAAATTGGTTATGGCCAAAGCCTACCTCAATCCAAGGAGGGTTCTGAAGTTTTAGAACCAACTGGCTCTTTTTCAGCCACATCATCACCTGCAAGTCAGGGGGGCAATGGGTCTTCCAGTCATGATGGCCTCCTGCATAGCCTTTGTCTCACATGCTAGACTGCACGTGAGCCGATTGCAGGAGTGTCTTGTATCCCACTGGTCACTAGCAGAGGGCAGTTTAGAGGGTCTAGTGTTGATTCAGGCCAAGATCTACCACTCTGCAACAACTACCTATTACAGGGCAGACCTTTTATTTTCCTACACAGCAAGTGACCAATAATTTAAACATGCCACTCAAAGTGTGGTGGGCACACATGATGGATTTGACAGTTTAAGGGTTGTGGACGGCTCAGCAAAAGACGCTTGACATCAACATACTAACAATACAACTTGCGCTGAAATCTTATATCAAGAATATTCAGCACAAAGCAGTTCTCATAAAAATAGACTGTATAACAGCCATGTATTACCTACAGCAATAGTGCACCCACTCTCTTCAACTATCCCAGCTAGCAAAGAGTATATGGAATTGGGCACTTCACAATCACATTCACCTCTTAGCAGAGGAGTGGACAACAACTTTGCCGACTTCCTAAGCAGGACACAGCAACAAGTCCATGAATGGGAACTCCACCCACAAGTCCTATTCCTTTGCTTCAAACTTTGAGGAACACCAGGCCTAGATGTATTTGACATGGCGCAGGAGGGAAAATGCGGAAACTTCGCCTCCAGGTTTTGTCACCCACAGTCCAAGGGCAAAGCACTATAGATGAGTTGGTCAGGGATCTTTGCCTATGTTTTTCTGCCTCTCCCACTAATGCCAGATGTGGTGAGGAAGCTCAGGCAGACGTCTCTCACCTTGATCTTAATAGCTCCCTCATAGGCAGGACCTCCATGGCACACAAATCTAATAGAGTTATCTGTAGACCCTCACAAGTCGCTTTTCAAGAGGCAGGACCTTCTCATCTTGGAACAAGGGAGAATCAGACATCCAAATCCCAGACAGCTCAATTTGGCAATCTGGCTTCTGAGGTCCTTGAATTTTGTTACTTAAAATTACCATCAAAATGTATGGACATCCTCAAGGAGGCAAGACTATGTGGAAGAGATTTTGTCCACTACTTAAATACACAAATACACAACACATTGATCCCCTACAGCCTACAATACATAACCTGGTATGCAACCTCCTACACTTAACAAAAAGTAGTTTAAAAAAATAAATTGTTTTTATTAAATTATTAAATACAAAACATAAAAGTAAAGACAAAAATCAATACATATCTGAAAAGAATAGACAGGACAATAAACAATAGAAAACAAATGCATATCGCTTGTATCACAGTTCTTGGATCAAATAAACAATACTGACAAGGAGGGGATTGGGGGGCAAAGAGAAGGCAGGCAAGGCAAAGCGCCTTAGGTGATGAAGCGAGTCAAGGGGTGAGAAGGCAATATAGCACATATTGGTTAGCAGGGTGCCAGACTATCAAGTAGACCCCCTACAGCAAGAAAAGGGGGGTCAGCAACAACAGCCAACACACATCAGTGTCTGCATGGAACGAAAACAACCCTAGCAATAATTAGGCATCAGAAGCAACAGGATTAGACATTTGGCGTGCACAGTATTGAGCAAAGAGACCCCAGAAACTCCTCGGGCGATTACACGGTGGCCGCATCTCATTGTAAACAAAAAGTAGGGTTACTGTTCAAGTCTATATTGCTGCACTATCTCTACAGACCAAGGAGCAGCAATCACTCTTCAAAGTTTAGCATTCTTGGATGGTTTATTGAGGAAAATACCTACAAGGAACTCATTTGCTCCAGTCTGGAGCCCTAAAGACTCATGGACCCTCCTTTTGTATATTTAAATTCATGTCAACTTCAATTTCTCTCATGAGAAGTTGCTTTGTTGATAGTAATAACTTCCTTAAGAAGAGCCAGTGAAATACATTCACAGACTCTAGAAGAACCTTTCTTTCAGGAACACCAAAATAGGGTAGTCCTTAAAACCAACCTTAAATTCTTGCCAAAATTTGTGGCCTCTCTTCACGTGAACGAAGCAATTTAGTTAACAGTTTTCTTACCCAAACCAGATTCTGTAGCGGAAGGAGCTCTTCATAAAATAGATGTAAATAGAGCACTAATGTTACATTGACAGAACTAAATACTTCCTTAAAACATAATAATTGTTTGCTGCCTTCTCAAAATCAAGGAAGGTCTACACAATATCTAAGGCAGGTACTCCTAGATGGAGAGTTAGATGCATCCAGATATGTTACATCAAAGCAAGAAGTACATTACCAGATCTGCTAATATCACACTTCACTAGAAAAAAGGGTGCTTATATGGCTATCTGGGTAACATTCCCACAGCTGACATCTGCAAAACAGCCGCATGATCTAATCCACACCCATTTAAGAAATACTACTGTGTGGATGCCCTAGCAACCGAACAGGCACGTTTTGGACAGGCCGTTTTCAGAACTTTTTCAAACATGTGCATCATCCAGTGACTAGCCACTGCTACAGGGAAAGTGCTTTTCAGTCTATGCACAGAATGTGAATCTACAGACACAAACGCTACACATTGATTACGATACTGACCATGTAGGCACCTATTTGTAGAATGTAATGCTGTAGATTCACATGCAGCTACCCACTGCCCCGGAAGTCATTGGTTGTCTCAGATACTGTTGCTTATGATTATATTATATATATTTTCTTTATTTACACTTACAATGCATGGTCAGCATTATGCACTATTTCCAGCTCCACTACCATATGCACCTGATGTGTTAAAAACAATCTAACAGTGGAGCCAGTGGCCATGCACATTGCCACAAAGAGGAGGAGCCATGGAACCTCATGACTCCAAAGGCTTCTTAGAAGAAAAAAAAGTTGCAAATGTCCGATCCCAGAACTATATGGCAGTATTGTGCACAGCATGTGAATCAACAGCACTACATGCTTTAAATGGACGCCTGCAGGGTAGGTAACATAATCCTCACTCTTAGGCATAAATTATTTGATTGCCTGACTCTTAATTGTGATAATATCCTACTGGTCAGTGATTGGTAGGCGATGGCATGAGGAATGAGGGGGCAAAATCGAAAATGGGGTCAAGGCTTTAGGGATTTTCATGCTTGCATCTTTGAGCTCTCTCTTGTACAATTTTCGCATGTTTCTATTGCTGTCCTAAAAGTAATGCTTTTGCAACATGTTGTGAATTGAAGTAGCATAAGACTGAGAAACGTAAAATAAATACATTGTTCCTGTCCGTGCACCAGAGAATGCCAGGCTTCCTTTAAAAAATCCAGTGAACTTATCTAAAAATACTTAAATTGGCCAAGTGTTCCTTGTGTTTAACATCATTTACCAAAATTGAAAGGGAGTTTTCTGTTTTTTAAGACTCGAAATAATTTTGAAAGCACGCGACAGGAAGTGGAAAAGTTGATGCAAAGGATGAAATCTGCCAGTCAGGATTACAGACCACCCAGTCAATGGACAATGGAAGGGTATCTCTGTGTGCAAGAGAAACGTAAGTAATAAAAGAAAGTTAAAACCTTCATGTTGCGAGGACTTTTGGTTGGCGAATTGAGGTCTTCAAATTTGGTAAAACGTGTGACTCTTCTCTATCTCACTTAATGATTGTTGAGGGTATGTTCTGCGCTGCTTGGTGTCTACCTTATTGGTGTGCTGCTGGAAAGGATACAGAGGTATTGCCTTTATCCAGAACTAATTGTGGAAAAAGAAACCAGATACAACTCTTTAACCAATCAACTTTGACTCTTTGACAGGCTACATTGATATTTTCCCAGTATGTAATGTGAACAAAAACGTCTTTCTCACTGCCTCCTTGTTTCTTCTAAACATGGTCTTTGCATGTTTTCAAATAGAGAAAACACCACCAAGCAGTGCTATTTTTTAGGTTTACACTAATAAAACAATACCAAAGGCCACACCATGTTTCTTTGTATGGTATGGAAATTGGTGTCTACCAGCCAGTGTCTTTTGCTGTACTCCTAGCACTCCTTTCCTCCAACCACCGATTACATTTGACATTTTCCCTTATAAAACAGCAGCATCTAGGTCTTAGTCAAATGAAGATGTTCCTTCAATGGCAACCTCTCTCTCACTGTAATCTTGAGTGGGATACTGTGTCTGATACTCTCCTCTTCTAGGTAAAGTATCTGTTGCATTATGCATTAAGACCTTTGTCAAGAATTAATGTGTACATTTAATACATGGATGATGATCTGCGTTCGTTTAGAAAACTTGATAACTTAAAAAACAACTCAATACTCATGCAGGAAGTCTTAGCAAGTTCTTGGAACTGGGTGAGATCTTGAAATAAGATATATTGTGAAGATAGGCATACGTTTGTTATCAATGTATACCGTATAAGGACGATTTGAGATTAGAAAAATGCATTCTATCTTGAAAGATGAAGTTGATTGTTTGTTTCGGTAATACCCCATTAATCTTTCGAAAGTGTGGAATCTTTGCTCTGTTGCTCAGTTTCCTCTTGTTATCTATGCTTCTTGCACCATAAAACACCACACTGTAGCCTTCCAAATATTTCAGATGTCTAGATAATTTTTTTAAACAATTAAATGGTACATCTTTTGACGTTTATTCCCTTAACAAATTGGTCACATTTGAAAAAATTTGTTCATTCTAGTGTTACGTAACTTATTATAACGACTGCCTAGTACCATGTTAGAATATGTACCTGTACATGAAATCACCAAATCGTCATATACCGTTCTCCACCCTTACAGAATCGATTTATGTGATTGCAAACTGATTATCGTGCACAGGATTCATTCCCGCCAGTACATGCCCTGTTGCTTTCAGATCCATCGAATCACAAAAACAACCCTTGTAAAACAGGATAGGCTTTACTAACCAACTGGTCATTTTTAAGTTTTTGGACTGAAAGCACAGTGGCTTTCATTATAAGTTCTGATTCTTGTGCAAGCCCATTCAATTTAGTCTGGTCAAACATGGTGGAATTTAACATGGTAAAAGGCCTGGCAGTTACAATAACTTGGCGAAGTAAACACCAATGTTTGAATGTTGTGCTCCATTTATAGTTAAAAAGTTGTGATAAGTGATATTTATCACACCAAATACTTTACAAACCTTGGTGTGTCAGATTTTATTGGGTGCGATACACATTGTGCCTTCCTCCAGGGCACTGCTAAAGAGGGCCATCATATTTTAGTATGGAAAAATCCTATAGGAAAATAAGGCTTGATTTTAGCATCTACTTCACACTCATTTAAGGAATGTCATTCATCTAAGTGGCAATAAAGACATTAATTTCTCTAATTTGAGCGTAAATACCCCCCAGAGATAGCATCTCCAAGACCTACCATAAATACTTTGTGCGAAATAACACATTTATTAACCAGGTATTTTTAACCAAAAAGTTTGAAATCCAGAGTTGCTTACTCTAAAAACAATATCTATCTTTTTATAATTTAGGCTTTACAGAAGTATAAATGTAATTTTACCATTTAGTAGCATTAAGAGGAGTTTATTACATCCAACAAAGATTTGATGTATACTGAATCTCTTTGTATTGGACTCAAGACCAACTAATTTGGAATCCAAAACTACCTCTGCAAATCTACTGGAAGAAGTAAGTATCTTGTCTCATAAAACACTCAAAAGCATTAGAACATGGGAATGTATGGAACTCCATTGAAAACAATGGAGTGCTCCGGGCTTCTAATGGTCGGTAGAAGCCCGTAGTTCCAATATTCCAATGTTTGTTCAAAGCTGTTGCTGTGAACAAAGGCCTCACAGAGTCCTAGGGGATTCCAACCCACTCAGGCTCTGTGAGGCCTACGTTTTACAAATTAGAACATTCTGCCCTCTTGGGGCAGAATGTTCTAATAGCCTTAGAGCCCTCCATAGCGAGCTCTACCAGCCATTAAAGGCCTGCTCCCTTGTTGTCCGGATGGAGCGCGCCTTTAATGTCCGGTAGAGCCCGCTACAGCGGGATCTAAGGCTATATTGGTTAATCCCCTTGATCAATAGAGTACAGCAGTAGGCTTCTTGGAACACACTATTATGAGCTCCCAAAACACTCTTCATTGTGAAAGAATCTTAGTTCGGTAGAAGCTTCTCTGTAAAACAACAAGACACATGGAACAACTTACCCATGGGAACCTGTGATCAGTTGCAAAGTTCTCGATTTGTACAGAAACGTGACTCAAATCTGGTTTCGTTGCATGTTGTACATAGATGTAGTTACAATCTACAAACCTAGTTTAGTGAGTTGAGCATACCCACTAAGAGACCGAGCTGCTACATATTTGAATAATAGCATGACTACTTCACCCATTAAGTCAGAAGCTAATATCGGGTTTGTATTTGTAAATGTAAAATCTTTCTACAAAAGTACATCTTTGGTAAATAACTTCATGGGTTGGTAGGTCACCTTTTCCCATAAATTATGCAAACAAATTAACAAACGTTCAGTACCTTGTTAAGAACATACATGCATTATCACTTCTGCAGAATACAAACATACTTCAATAACACATAGATGAACATTGTCTGTTCTGCTTTGTAGGACCACTTGGTTTCACATGGACAAAGCACTACTGTACATACGACAAGTCAAATAAAGCCTTCACTATGAGTATCTGCGAAGCAAAGTCGGGTGGAAAAGTGGTGAGTAATCAAGTTTCAGAGCATTTCATCTTCTTTACCAGGAACGTTTTTGCCCTAGGAAATTCTAAATGGATGTTTGCATTTGTTTATTTTTTCCTGCGACCAGGTTTTACTTTATGATACATTTTTTTTTCCTTTTCAGTTTTAGATTTGTTCCTTTTTTAAAGTCTCTGTGCGATGTTATAAAAGAGAATTTGTACAACGCTCCATCATGATGTTTTTTAAATGTATGACTGCAAGTTAGACTTAAACTTTCCAACCAGTTAAATTATATTTACCCACTCCATACCTTTAGCAATTACCTTGGAAACTACAAATACAGGCTTTTGCTATTCGTTATAAATGTCAACTGCACATTTCATGCAAATTTATTTGTAGGACATTGTCTTTGGGTATCGTAACTGTAGATTAATAAGCCCTCTTCCATCCTGATTCACCAAAAAATCAAAACATACTTTCGTATTTTTATTTTTGTTTGATTTTAGAGGAAATCACCAGAATTTTTCAGAAGTAGTCTGAGTAAGTTGCGATTGGTTGCCTTCATAAACGTAACCTTGCATGGATTTAGGCATCTGTACATGCCTAGCAATATTGTCATTTGCCCTTGATGAAGTTTAAAAAAGCTCCTCTCGGAAAATTAATGTGCCATTGGGAGAAATCCCTTACCCTACTTTCCCCACAAAGTGTAGGTGCACCCATCACTTCAGTGTTGAAAACCAATTTACTCCAGCCTTGTATGTTTCAGGGGTGTAACTGTGCTGTGTAAACGTTTACCATCACCCACACAGTTGCAGGTTTGTGGGTCTTCATCAACATTTCAAGGCATCCCCGGCTTGGAACTAACAGTCATGGTCCCGGGAGCAAATCTACTCTTGTGTAATGTTAGCTGCGAATATATCCCTGCACAAGTGTACATTTTATACACTTGTAAAAACGGCTTTTTTAGAGTTCAGTGAAGGATGGAAACGAGTTTGTTTTTCATGTACAAAGAAGATGTAACCCCCCACACACACATGTACTAGCACTTCAGTAACCCCCACACACATGTACTAGCACTTCAGTAACCCCCCCACACACATGTACTAGCACTTCAGTAACCCCCATACACACATGTACTAGCACTTCAGTAACCCCCCACACACATGTACTAGCACTTCAGTAACCCCCCACACACACATGTACTAGCACTTCAGTTGCTTGACAAAGTCTGTGTGCATCAATAAAATGTAGACCAAAGTTATTGTAACACGAATCTATGTCCCACGCTGTATACAATACTGCACCAGACTGAGGGCCTGAGTTAGTTCTGATTCTCGTCATTATCTGGCTTACACTGCCTAAAGCATAGCAAATTTACTTTCCATGATGCTCAAGATGTGCACAGTAGTTTGTCTTCATTGTAGCTTTTTCAAAGTATGCCTCAACATGAAGTGTTTTATTTAAGTTGTTAAACATTTAGAAAGGGTCACTTGTATATCGCCTTTGTGGATTTAAAAGCAGCATTTGACCTTATTCCCAGAAATCTGCTGTGGAAGTCCCTAAAAAACCAATGGGTCCCGAAGGAAATTCTTCTACAGATAATAAGTTTACATGAGGATAACTGAGCAAGGGTCAGATGGGGCCCACAAGGTGAATTAACTGAACCAATTAGGGTTCATAGGAGGGGTGCGTTTTAGTCCCAACTTTATTTTTGTTGTATGTCAATTACCTCTCGGGTTGTGATCATGATTCCCCTAGGCTGGGTGGGGTGCCAGTACCGGCACTCCTCTTTGCTGACGATACGATTTTAATTTCCCAAACACCGATAGGTTTGCAAAACTTAATAAATTCTTTTGGGATCTACTGCAAAGACAAGGGGCCAGAAATAAACCCCAGTAAAACTAAAAATATATATGGCAGTTAACTGTGGATAACCAGAAGATAGAGTATGTGCATGATTTTAATTACTTAAGTATCACCTTGGATTCAAAAATGACTTGGAGACCTCAGCTAGAATAAAGTAAAACTATATTACTCCAGAACACTTTCCCATTAATAAGGAAAATTGAAAGTAGTTCATCCAAAGTAGTTTCACCGGCTCTTGAAGTATACAAATACAAGGCGCAATCGGCTTCATTGTACGGGGCAGAGCTGTGGGGCCCCGTGACGAATGACACGTTCAAGGTGGGTGAAAATAAGTTTCTTAGGAAAGTACTAAGTCTCCCCATATGAACACCACTGACTCCTGTATTGATGGATTTAAATTTTCATCGTGTGGATGACCAGGCTAACTTACGACCATTATTGTTTTGGGTTCGCCTGTGGTACAAAGAAGAGCTTATCCATTATAGAGATGGCCTTGAGGAAATCCTAGGACTTAATAAAGGTGTAGGCTTGATTTGGTTAAAGCACATTCACGATTGGTTTTTAAACTGGGACTTAGGCATTTTTGGGATGAGCCGTCTGGCTTGACAACAACCTCAAAAAAGCTTCTAAAGGAAACTTATTGGTCGTTTATACATGATTCTATGTCCCATTCTTCAACTGTGGGATCTTTGACATCAAGGTTCCTCCAAATAAAAACAGTTTGGAACTTTGAGCCCTTTTTAGAGGAAATACAGCCGCAGCTAGCTAAATCTTTATACCTGAAATATCGCTATGGTATCTTGCAAATAAAGTCGAATACCTTGAAATGGGCGCCAGGCGGGGCAGAGGAGGGCAGATGTGTTTTATGTGATTTAGGTGCAATAGAGAATGAAACACATCAGCTGTTCTTCTGTTCAGCATATGTGCGATGCAGGGAGAAATGGATAAAACCGATTTGTCGCTTACTTGGTACTAGATCCTGCCATGAAGCTGAAAGACTATTACGATCTGACACCGCGCAAACAGTGGTTTTTAGCGTTAGTAGGTATTTGTTTGACGTAAGCTTAATAAGGAAAAGGGAAGGTTTAAAACTTTAGGCTGCAAAGTGAATGGAAAATTATAATTAGCCTGGCACGTGCACTTTATGATTATAATATGAAATATACATTGATTTATATATCATGTGTAAAATTCTTTTTATGAAATAAGCTTTTTAAACACTATTTTAAAGGTATTTATTTAATTGTATTGTTGTATTATTAAATGACCTGATATGCTTATTCCTCAAACCTGTTTTTTTAGAAGGGAAAATTAGGCAAATAGTACTATGTAAAATTGTATAAATTTAAAATATCTTTAGAACATCACAAAACTGGTCAGTCAAACCCATGTAGAATCCGGTGGAATTAGTAGTATTGTATTTTATTTTCAAAATGATGTACTGTGGGAATCTTTGTACTGTTTTATTCTTCTGAAAAACTTTTATGCTTTCATCAACCAAAATAAAGATTAAATGAAATGAAGTTGTTAAATTGTGCAGTTGGGAGGCCAGTTTTGCAATTAAGTAACTCTGAATCATATTTATCTTACATGTTGTTGAGATAAATGCATTCGAATGTTTTGAAATTCTGTTTTTGACTTTTCCATTATTTTCCTCTTTTGTAGCAGAATGGTCTTGTTCCCTGTCCACCCGAAGTATTCAAACTGAAAACCTGCATACGGCGGAAAACGGATTCTATAGATAAACGTTTTTGTTTTGATATAGAAGTTGTTGAAAGGTCAGTTCTTAGTTCCTCACTCTTTGGTTCTTTGCTTTGCTTATTGAGCATGTTTGAATTCACATTCGATGTCTTTGAGGTAAAAATGTAGTTAAAAATCCAACACTCAAAAAACACTAACACCTCATGAGAGATGTGTATTTTATGAAGTTTTACTTAAAACAAGTAACAGGGTTGAACTCCCTACTTAGCTGTAACATAATATTGAATTTCTGTAACTCTCATTTACTCACTGACAAACATTTTGTGAAATGGGCCCAATTAGATAAAAAAAAGCCAGTTATTTTCAGTACACCAAACTATGTTTCTACCAATGGTTGTATAAGCAATTACGTATAGTGCTAACCTCTGTATTTCAGAAGGAAACAGGGATATTTACCAGACAAGAGAAAGGCAACGAAGACAACACGAGATCTGTACCATAAATCTTAAGATGAGCAATGCATTGGCATACATATGTTGAGAATGGGGAAATCAAATGTTGCAGACATGAAACCACAGGCTGGGAATGGCAATACAGAACTGGGGAGGAAATAACCATGTTGATGAACACATGAAATTTTAGAAAATAGGTATGATAAGAAATGCATTGAGGGTGTCTGAGGGGGAGTGCAGGGTTAATGTTCCTTTGTAGACAAAGATAAGACACTTGAGTGGGTGTTCCTTCCAGCAGAAATGAAAGAGGTGAACAGAATTGCGAAAAACCTGATAAAACATAACAAAGCAATACAACTGATGCATAAGAATAGGAAATCTTTGGAGACTAAGTTCAAAGGGTACTTGGGACACCGCACTGGGATTCCCATGCCCAGTCTTGTTGAACCTATGGGTATTAGTAATTAGCAAATGCAAGATTCCTTGTCATTATGAGGTTTCCACTAAGAAATGGGGAATTACCACATGAATTTCTTTTTGCATATCTCACGCTCCATATATTGCTTGATATTGGGAAACGTTCTTCATCTTCATGTGCCTCAATTTCAGTCACAGAAGAAATCTTGTAGTGTATAACCTATACAGCATTTGCATTGCCCTACCTATGCCCCACCAATGCCTCATGTCATGGCTCATGTGGGAGAGGCATTGAAAGAAATGTCAGACCCCTTCTGCCATTACTCTGCTCTCCTTATTGCGCTGTTTCTTCTTTCAACAGAAAGCCCAAATAACAACTTTCATTTGCTTGATTCATTGCTCAGGTTGTTCAAACCCTCTACTGCTATTTCCATATCAATTCTTCCTATTTTGCTCTACACCATATACAATATTTTACCTCAACATAGACTTAGTGGTGCTGCTTTCACTCCCAATTGTTCAACTACCAAACCCTGTCTCCTGCACCAATGCCATTCTTGTTACCAATTTTGTGATTTTGAGCTTTTTATACTTACCTAAATATGATAACTGTGCTACTCTGCCTTTATACAAGACACATTGATCCAGTCGTCTCTGTTTCCTCTCTCTTTACTATATTTCTTAGCCATTCATTATCTTTTTCCCACTGCCATTAAACATGCCACTATTTTAGCTCTTTTTAAACCAATCAGTTTGGGCTTCAGTAAGTCATATCAAGTCTCTTCTGTGTATCCTGTCTTAACGACTACAAGCAGACAAAGCCCGAAGCAATGCCAGCTTGCAAGTATTAGTAACTTCCAGGGGACATTTTGATATATGAGACCAACAAAAATTAAATCTACAAGTTATTTCTTTTTATGGGATGTTCAAGAAATCTTCAGTACAGGTCTCTTGTGATCCCTGCAAGTAGGGTAAAATATTGTGGAGTGTTCTTTACAAATAACCCAGTCTTTAGGGGGCCAGCTCACCGCACACACCAGGGTCCAGTCCATTTTAGATTCCAACACTTTAAGGTAACTGCATAGTCCACACAGTCTAGAAGCTCCCTCTGGCTTCCAGGACCCAGTCCAATCAGCAGCTAGCAATAGAAAAAGTCCTTCTTTGGGCAAGCACCCTGTTCCAGCAAGCCCATTCATCTAATTGCATGAAGGGAAGAACTGGAAGCTGGCTGGTTTCAACCCTGGAACACATTATTTCTATCATAGGACTTCAGGTGGAAGGTTCTGCAAACTTCAAAGATGTTTTCTCTATAGCTGCAGGAGAAAACATTTCAATTGTGTTCTTACTTCAGATTTAGAACTATTAGGAACATGGTGAGACAGAGGTGTTTAGGGAATCCTCCTATTGTACCATTGGTAAAATACATTCTAGACTCTTTTAAAAATATACCCCACATCTAAAACTTTCACTTTGACTTCTGAATGACATAAGACATGTTATATCCAATTTACATTTAGGCTAGCCACAGGAATGTCTGGGAAAAGTTTAAAGTGGAGGAGCATTTGCTGCCTGGAAGAGAGCAGTCCCCCAAAGATGCATTCTCCCTCAGACACCACATATTCCTCCGAAAAGTACAAATGCAGAATTTATTTGCATGTAAAAATAATAGATTTTTAATTCTTCAGATTTAAGCAGCCAGTTAATCTAGAAACCGCTTTCAAGTAAATAGAACTGGAAACAACCATTGGTAAATATATTAGTGTAGTATCCTGTATGTGTATTTATCTTTCTCTCCTGTTCCTTTCTCCTTAGCTGCTTAGCTAGTTTGAATGTGCTGCGTGGAATGTTGGTGTGGTGATGATGAATGTAGTTTTATTACATAAGTCTTTATCCCATCCTCGTCGACAAAATGTAATGATGAAGTCCATTAGCCGAAGTCCAGTTAAAGATGGTTTATTTAGTCTTAGTTACAGGTTCGAAACTTCATGTTGAGCAGCCCCACTAGGAGCAGCCTGCCTGCTGCTCTGCCCATACTCCAACTGTCACACCTCACCTCACAGGAACCCAAACTTTCCATTCATCATCACCACACGAATATTCCACGCACCACATTCACACTGGCTGGCAGTGATAAAGGGATCGCTCGGGTTCGATGTAGACAAACAACGTGTATCCCAAAGTATTGTGGTAATGCAGCTAGTGTGGAGAAAGTCATCTTTGACCACACGTCGTTTCTAAAAAGCAGTTAATGACCTCCAACAATGTTGTGTCAGTAAGCCAATTGCGGGCGATGCGTTTTGGCAGTTAACACGTTCTTTCAAAATAAAGGGATGTGTTCCAACAGAATCAATGTCCAGCAAACCAAAAGTGTGGGTGCTTCCTTTACAAGAGATATGGTGACTTGCACACCAGCCGCCTCCACTTCAGAAAGGAGGGGACCGGCCTGCAGCAGAAGTTTGTCTCAAGTAAAAATAATGTTTTGGAGAAGATGGGACTGGTCAAGGACCCACGCTGTCTGTGATTTGCTGAGCCGCATGTGGATTTTCTGCATTTGGCATGGGTGTTCCCTCAAGTACGTGACTTCTGGGCGACAGTGTTTAAAGACATTACCAATTTCCCCGACCATGCCTTGGAGGGCTCGCCTCTTGTTGCCCTGTTAGGATAGGTCAAGGAGATCCCCCCTGATGTTTATCGGCTAACAGCGATGCTACTTCTGCTTGCCAAACGCAGGGTGGTTGTGCGATGCAGCATTGTGCTAGGTAATGCTAGATGCATACTGGGGTCTGAAGCCTGCCCAAGCCTGACCTAGAGACATCTGGTCTCCCCTAAGGTATTATCTCAGAACACTCAGTGATTCGATAGAGGACACCCCCTGTCATGACGTTCTCACATAGGGGACTTCACAACCTGTTTTTCCCCCTGCTTGATGTCTATTCGTTTCTATACCCCATTGTGGTCAGTGGGTGCCTTACTAATTTGATTTGAACAGATGTGTTTACTTCAGCTCTAATCATAATCCTACAGGAGCATCATCCCTGAGTGGCCACGTTATTTTTCTATCCCTTGGTTGTCTCCTTCTACCCTTCCTCTCCCGCTTCCCCCGCTGCTTATTTCTCTTGCAATTTACAAATGGATACCATACCCAGCGGGATAGATATGCTAAGTTATGTAAATGCATTTTGTCCCATCACAATGTCTGTTGTAAAATTTAATAAATACATAATGAACATTTAAAAAAAAAAAAAGAATGTTTTGGTGTTACTTCACTTCCACAGGAATATGATGTTGACCAATGCCCAGGTTGCTTGGCACCCGCAGACCTAGTGTGAGTCATGGCGTGTAGGGCTGAGTGGTGACAGTGCGTCGCCGCTAAGGAACTGCCGTGTCCTAATGCCGGCAGTGCCAACGAGTGCGCTCCTCACAGAAACTGCAGAACCCAACACTCTCTCATGGGGAAAGCAGTTGATCAGCCCACTCGACCCCGGCAGTAGCTCAGCCCCTAATTCCTTCTCTACCTGGAGTTTGAAGCATCGCCCGCAGCGTGACTCTGAAGCACAGGCCGCCCTCAAGCGGGCTTCACAGAGAGGGGGAGCCTTTGAGACCCTCAGCAAGGCATCCGCGGTAGACGACAAGCACGCTTCAAATGCTTGCATGCAGGGAGAAATAGGTAAAAATAAACAGGAAACGAGGTGCATATGAAATGGAATAAAAGAAGTTCCACCTACCAATGCAGATGAAAAGGAGTACTTAGGCCTCAGAAGACTGAGAGAAGCATACGAGGAACAACAGTAAAGGGTATGCTACAGCCAATAGAAACAGAGGCAAAGTACTGAAGAGCACTGAAACCAATGAAAAGCAAGGGTGGGATGTCAACCTCTTTTAAAATTTATATTAAATACAATAAATTTCACAAGCACAGCTCAAGCACTGTGCAGGCGAAACCTAAATAGGACCATTCAGATCCTAATAGCTGAGGAGGTTCAATGCTCTGCTTCCTTATTCTGCTCTTTGTCAAATTACACCTTTGAACTGGCAGTCGTATCTCAGCTCACAGCAGACCAGGAGCACATGTTAATTTAAGTTTCTCTCTTATCCAATAGTGTCACTTTTTCACGGTTATTATCCCTGGCTAGAAAAGTATTATTCCACATTCCGTACAGCAAACCAAATCTAATTCTTAATTTGTGCAGTAAAGTCAAAATTATCCATCAATGTAAAAATGATATTACCGGCTAACACCAGATCTGCAATAATAACTAACACAGACTTATTATTTTTAAAAACATTGTCAGTCTAACTTAATTTTTTTAATCAAACATACGTTGTTCAGATCCAAGGAAATAATACATTTTGTAGGGTAGCATAGCTGTAACTGGGCGCACACTTTGTAATAATACAGTTAATCTAAGTGTCACACGTGGTAGAACTACCTTGATGCTGCAGGTGAAATAGTTGTTTTTGAAGGAGCATACAGTGCCCAAGGTCGGTTTAACAATCCTAGCGACTCAATACCTTGTTTATCATTTTCAAAATTGATCATAAGTGGGAATGTCTACCAAGGAAGATGAATGTCCTGCCTTGATATTGTAGGAGGTTTCTTATTTAATTTTAGGATGCGTTTCCAGTAGGTTCCCAATGTAGGGTGATGTTATTCGTAAATAAGCTTCACTCCCTGGGGCATTGCGCATCGGAGAGAATGTGTTATCAACGCTTGTCAGCCCTCATCATATTGCTCAGAATATAATCTTTTAGTAGAGATACTGCTAGGTTTATATACATGTCAGAATGCAATAGCAAAGACAATGACTCACACGTCTGTAGTTTACTGTCAGATCCTCTCTCATGCAAGTGCGGTTCGCTGGAGCTTTAATGCAAATTACGACACATTACGCGATTTGACTAAGTCAAGGATTTTGGCCTATTGTGGATTATGTACAAATGAAAGACCTGTTAAAGGTTTGAATAGAAATATGGAAAAAATAGTTGGTTAATAATTCTCTAGACCAAGGTGGATCTGAATAACACAATTTCCAGATAATCATCAAAATGAGTGCCCTCAATCTGTGGCTGCAAAAAAACAGAAAAGCTGCAAAGGTTTGCAGAAGTATTGCTTACATTGCAATTTAAATTCCCCCCACCCAAAATGACAGATAATACGGAAGTTGGTTGTAAGCACAACATGTTGTGCCTCAGTGTGTTAAATCTAACATTGAAGGTGTACAGAGCTGTCCTTTAACATATCAGTGCTGACCTAGTTCTTCCCGGACATCAGAGCCTTCCCATGCAGTCCACAACAGGCTCTTATTTAATGTTTTCCAGCATAATATTTTAGAAAAACGAAGCTTGCCCCGTTTCGCCTGAGTTTAGCCTGTCCTACAGACATCATGCTGCATTGAAGACTAGCGCAATTCGCAACACATTATTGTTGTAAATGTGGCTACTGTTTCAGTGTTATACATTTTATTTGTTATGGGTTTCAAATAACACATTCATATTTCATTCAAACATATCTATCCCATCATTCACTTAGCATCAATTTGCCAGCATTATAAAAGTTAATTAAAACTGAAAATCAGATTCAGGGTTATGCACATTCATTAACATATATATCTGAAATATTCACAAACTCCTGTGCGACCCCTTTCCTTTTCAGGAAGGGATTGCAACGCACCCAAAATTGGTTTCTCGAGTAGGGTAAATTTATATTTAATACTGCAGGTTTTCCAGCTCTGCCTCCAACATGGAGAATGGATTTTCTGGTCTCCTGTTGTAACAGTCGGACTGATGTTATCACTGACTTTATATCTCACGCGCTGGTGGCGTTCCTCTAGCGACCAGCGCGTGATATTGGTTCTGCCATATTATTCACTTCGTGTATATCTTTGAATGCCCTCTGATCTCTAGCATGGAGCGTCGCCGCTGCAGGGTTCGGGGAATACTGTTAATGATTATCCGGACGGCTGTATGGCTGGACGCTCCGTGTGACGGGTGGATGGATTGTGAATAAACTACTACTACTTCAACCAATATCGTCTACTTGTATGAATCCAACCTTGTTTCATCTGGCGATGACTGGGAGTCCTCCACCCGCATGCCCACGCCCGTACCTCGCACCGACTTTGAAGTTGATCGCGGAAAAGCGAAGATTCAATTCGAAAGAATTTTACCTGCAAGTAGGTCCCCTCCTATAAGGTACGTGTGCCAGTTGGTCATCGGAGCTTCCGGATTTGCCTGTGGTAGCCAGCGCAAAGTTCGCACTTGGTAGCGTTTAAGACTTCATCAGAGCCAAAGCGTGTCACACCCCTACTGCGGACGTCATCACGTTACAGTACGCGACGCCATCTTGGATTGGGCTCACGTACGTGTAACATAATTGACTATGCAGCGTTTAGCCTCGCTTTGGATTTAATTCCGTACAGTCAGTTTATCTACCCGACGACACACTCATCAATTTCTAATACATGCGCATTCTACAAACCACATTACTCGACGACACGCACGTCTTGGTCAATTTCATACGCGTGTTGTCAGCCCTAGGTCACGACGATACGCACGTCATTTTGTTTTATTCAAATTTAAAGAGACATTAGCATTTTAGTGGATACCAGGCTGTTTACTGAAACTTTACATTTAATATGGTTATTGTTGCAAGTGTATAACTATGCAATATTATTCTTTTTCAGTGTTACTTCCATAGCTATGTGGTTACAGGTTATTTTTGAACAAAATGTAAAAAATTTAATTTCTTTTCAAATTTAAGTGAAATTGGAGCGCGTCCAGACAAAGTTTCAGCGACGCGCACGCTTCTGATCACCTTTCATTATTTATTCATCGGTTAGCATATTTAAACAAGATTTCAACTCCGGAGTTTACAGTCAGCAATTTTCTTGAATTAATTAAATAACTATGGCCCCAAATATCAACCCTATCACTCAACCCCCACCCTCTTGAGCTAACCAGGCAGTCCACCTATCATCTGGAATGAATGGTTCAGACTTTTCGAAAACCATTTAGTAGCAATAGACGCTGCAGACTATTCAGCAGCCCGCAAGTTCGCTTTATTATTTGGTTGCCTAGGGCAATGCGCTCAAAGAATCTTTGACAGTGTAGTCCCAATTCCTCCTCCAGCTTCCCAATCTGGTGACAGTCAATGGAATGTGTATCTAGAAGCTGTTGCTCGCCTTAAAAAGCAATTTTCAGATGAACCAAACATCATGCTTGAGCGCTACAACTTCTACAAAAGAAAACAAAAATAAGATGAAAAAGTAGAAGAATATATTTCAGCTATCTCACGCGCTGGTGGGGTTCCTCTCGCGACCAGCGAGTGAATTTGTTTCTGCCATGTTATTCACTTCGTGTATATCTTTGAATGCCCTCTGAGCTCTAGCATGGAGCGTCGCCGCTGCAGGGTTCTGGGAATACTGTTAATGATTATCCGGGCGGCTGTATGGCTGGACGTTCCGTGTGACGGGTGGATGGATTGTGAATAAACTACTACTACTTCAACCAATAGCGTCTACTTATATGAATCCAACCTTGTTTCATCCTGTCACACACCTGCCATCTTTGGGGCGGATAAAAACACCTTACAGGAGCTCTACAGGACTTTAAGCAAGGTATATCAGTGCGCCCCTTGAGCTTGGTGAAGGAAACTGCTGAGTCACGTAAAACCACAGAATGACTTGGAAAAATTAAGAAGTCTTGCTTTAAATATTCGTGCAATTGTAAAGTGAAAAGAATTGTAATTCTTTGGCAGGCAGGGACATCCTGTTGGTGTTTTTTGCCGTATCGTTCATACAAGTTTCTGTTGGAGACTTCTACTCTATTTATAAATCCTCCCTTGCCAAAAGGAGTCCATTTATCCTAACATGTTTTACAGACAAAGCACCTAACCCGCACAAAGAAAGATATTATCAAAAAATAGCCGCGTCTTATCCGTAAGTTTATCATTATGACAAACGACGTCTTGACTCCACGTCATGATGATTTGTGTGAGTCATTCGGTTCTATCCCTTCCATACAGAGCTTTTCATGTTTCCTATTGTGCTCCAGCAAATGCAATAGAATGCCTTTTTAGGCAATGTGAGGAGAAAGTTTAAACACCAAATTAGTCATGCCTAAAATTCAAACACTCACGTTTTTGATACAGTATTAATCAGTGAAATGCAGGGATGTGACAGTGCAAGGGCTCAACTTTGCCGCAATTTATTTTAAGTTAGTCCGAAAATGTGTACTTTTCACAGTAACTTTGCACTAGAAAAAAATTGCACTATTTTGCTGCTTGTTCTTATTCATTAATTAGGATTTATTTGTTGAGATCTCTGTGACTCGTTTAAAGTGATTTATAAATTTAACGTTTATTTTGATTTCATAAATTGTTTTCTTTTTTTTTTGCTTTGGTTTGAAAGTGTTTCTGTGATATGAAATGGGATTACATCTTTTTGCACCGTCCTGTATAGCAGAAGCAGCAAAAATGGAACACATGGATTTACTTTGTTCTAGCATAAAGTTTCTTTAAATTAATTAAGGATGATGCTGCAGACAATTCTTTCAGATTTTGATGATTAAACAATCTCAAAGGGCCCGATTCACAGAACTAACTTAAGACAAAATCCTAAACTTACTACAATTTTGGTATTCACAGAAGGCACTTACTCATTTTGGTATTCACATAAGGCACTTACTCATCAATGAGTAAGTGCCTTCTGTGAATACCAAAATGAGTAAATGGTAGTAAATTTAGGAATGTGTCTTAAGTTAGTTCTGTGAATCGGGCCCAAAGCTTTTAAAACCTTTATTAATGGTCAGGTGTATTTTATGATGTTTTAGGCATAATATGAAGCATCATTTGGCTGGTTTGGAACTGTAGTGTTTGCTCTGATAAGGGGTAAAACTGAGCTTAGCAGGCATACTAGTGATGTTATTTAGTCTGAGTGCTCTTTATTGCACACCTGGGCTTTTTGCCAGATGGAATTTGCATGTCACAGGGCTCCTTGTTTATTTGTGTATTTTTATGTCAAAGAGATTGCAGTGACTGTAAGTGGCCTCTGATAACAGAGAGAGGGCTATTGCAGAAGCTGAGCTTGGGTTAAGATGTGAGGAAAAGAAAGTTACTTCCTTCTGTTCAAAAGGTTTACGATTGTTTCCAGTTAAACAACAAAATACTTTACATTGTTCTACATCACACATATGACAGAATACACATCGTCTTGCAACATTTTTTACACCTAACCTACATTAAAATCCTAAAAACATCTTTCTCGTTAAAAGCATCTTCTTTGATTGTGGACTTTATCAAGGTGTCACCTAGCTCTGCCAATGTAGGAATTATAAAGAGGTAAGGCTTAGTTCTGCACATACAACTGACTGGAATGAAGTCTTAGCTTCCTGCATCATTTATGGAAGTTACAGAAAAGACCCTTTACTTTGCCATGGACCACAGGCACCTGCGGCCAGATGGACATGAAAAGCTCTTACATCTACACCAGTGCACATATTCTGAGGCAGGAGTACAGGTTTTTAGAGTTTTAGAAACGTACAAACATTAACAGTAGCATGGTTGGAAAGCTGCACCAGCTGCTGTTTTCTAGGAGTACCACTGGGACTGTCATGTAACATCTGCTCATCTCCAAGTCAAACATATAAGCACAGTACACATCCGCATTGGTAAAAGGCAGTCAGTTCTGAAATTCACATTTCTTTCTTTTTTAACCCTGGGTAATATCCAATGGAGAAGTCCCTGCCTTTGGATCCTCTGACACTTTGGGGTATTCTGTCCCCATTCCAACTTTTGAAGGGGTATAAATAAAGGTATTTGCTGGAGTAAACCTCTAACCATTTCCCGGGTGGGAAAGGATAGGAGCGGGATTGTGAATGCCTACAAGCTCACAAGCTTGTGTGAGTTCACAAACTGTCAAAGCAAATCACTCCCTGAGCCAAATTTATTCCCCACCTCCTGTGTGGGGTTTACTACTGAATATATTTCTGCAGTGCTGTGCGGTGTTGGAGCATTACGCTTTAGTCAATCTCAGCCTCCGACTCTTGTCCCCCCCACCTCTCTTACCCCTTTTGATGTTTTGTTTCTCCGTTCACTCTGTAAATATGTAATATATTATACATTGTCCAAGCCTAATCGCTGGTAAAATGTAATCCTGAGTAAATGTACTATTTGTATATATATATATATATTATCATTCACCGTGCATCCAAGCGCGTGTGCACTCCTTCCATGAATTAACACCAACGTTCGATTACTTGAAAGAATTTATTTAATTTCCATCAAGCCAAAAGGCAAACCCAACACGTTTCGGCAAATACCGCCTTGCTCATATATATAACTCTAACCCCTAGTATATGTAGTAGACCTTTGTACTTACTACCATTCCTATGTGATTTTAGAGTTTATCCGTTTGTATCTCTTCCTTGAGTGACTTTACAACTTGTACAGTTGCAATTTTTTCAGTTTGTATCTCTTATGTAACTCATGTAATCCAAAGTCCTTATGTAACGCAACTGGTTCTTTTGTAAAGCACTCTGACACCTTCGGGTAATGTTCGCGATATAGAAAATCGCATTAAATAAATAAATAAATAAATAGTAAAACATTTTGCTCCTGCCGGTATTTAATGGGGAATTTTTGACATTATGCAGACTTCTCAAGTTTTACTGAAATCGTTAAGGTGACTATTAATGAAGACATCTCTGATTTAGTACGCGTGTTTAGTTTGTACGATCACTTTGTACCTCTGTTTGCAGATTACCGGAATTTGCCAATCACCTAACAGTGTTTATCTTTTTTGATTTGTCAAAGTAGCACTTGGAAATGATACAGTACTTGTTTTGTTTCTTCAATTCGTTTTCATAATTTAGAGGTTTTGATCTGTGATTAAAATTATGAAGTTCTCTAGTGATTAGCAATGCTCTATTACTTACCGGTAATCTTCATTACTCCTGGTCCCGTTGTTCTCGTCCCATTCATACCTAATGGAGATTACCATCTCCCGACAGAAAAAAAGATCAGAAGAATGCTGGGACACTAACCCCGCCCCTCCCACTGGGAGTACATAAGGGGCACTTACCCAGCATTCCTCCTGAACAACCAAGCCCACAAGGAAGGCCGGCCGTCCGGGAGGGAGGGCGGGGCGTATGAATGAGACGAGGACAACGGGACCAGGAGTAATGAAGATTACCGGTAAGTAATAGAGCATTACCTGCAGGTCCCTTATGTCCTCGTCCCCTTCATAACTAATGGAGAATACCAAAGCAGAAAAGCCGGCCTTCCCAAACAAAACAAAAGCCAACCCAGGAAACCAAACCAAGGCAGCCAACGCAGGAAGCAAAGGCAGAACCGGCGGAAAACCCCAGGCAGAGCACCCAGACAAGAGGGAGCCCCCCCCAGCCGGGACGCACCCCACAAAAGAATGGAAGAACAGCCGGAAGACCAGGCCGGCAACCCACAGAGGCCAACCAGCCCACAGCAGGAACACCCCACCGCCAACCACAGAAGGGGAGAGCACGGACCCACAAGCCAACCGAGGCAAGACAGAACAAAACAGCGAGGCGGCCACCCAAAGAGGAACAAACCCCCAGAAGCCAACCCACCAGGCCCCAAGAGCGAGAAGGGAGCAGACCCAGCAGGGACCAGAACCCCAGAGGACGAAAACCGACCAGGCAAAAAGGAACCCGGGAAGACAAAGAAGAAAAGGGAACAAGAGGAACACATGAACCCAAGAACACAGCCCCAGCAGAAACCCCAACCGGGAAACCGGGGAAACCAGAGCAGGAAGCCACAGCCCGAAGAAGGCACACCCCAAACCACAGAGAAGGAGAGCAACGGAACGGGCAAACGACCCAGAGAACCCAAGACCACAGCAAGGGAACCCCAAGGGAGCCAACACCAGCAGCAGACAAGCCCAACCAGAGACAGGCCAGGCAGAGACGACCCCAAACAGCCCAATCCGAGGGCCAACAACACAAAAAGGCCCCAAAGGAGCGGGACAGGCCCAAACAACACAGCACGGTCAAAAGCAGGGCCCGAGCAGGGGAAAACACCCAGGGCAGAAAACGGCCACCAAGGACATTGCAACCGGGAAGCCAAAACCGAGCAACCCAACCGACCAGAAGGACCCAAAGGCCCAACCCAGAACCGGGGGAAGGCACAAAGAAGGAAAGGCCCCAGCAGAGCACAGACCAGAGAGCAAACAGCCCCGGCGCCGCCCAAACGAAATCCCCAGAGCAGGGGAAAACAGAAGCTGAGGACAGACCCAAACAGGCCCAACCAGAGCCAAGAGGCCACACGGGGCAGCAGCACGCAACACCCGCCAGGACCCGAACCCAACAGCAGAGGAACCAGCCACCCCACAGGCAGAAAAGACACCAGCAAAGAAGTGGCAGGCCAAACAAAGAACCCCCAACACAGCCCCAGCAAGTGGCCCAGGACAGCAGCAAGAGCGCACCCAGGCAACGCCGAGCAGGACCAAAGAAACGGAAACCCGCAAACCAGCCAAGATCCGGATCCAACAGGGAGGAAGGCCCAAAGGAACAGGCAACCACAAGGAGCCACCGCCGAAGGCCAAGCAAAAGCAGCTGCAAGCCAGCAGACCAGGAGAGACCGAAACACGGCCCCTGGAACAACACCAGCACAGGGAAAAGCGGAGGCACAACCCCAGCCAAAAAGAAGCACCAGAAAAGGCAGGGACAAGCACCCCCCTCCACAGTGAACCAAGCCAGAGGAAAACACCGCAGGCCAGAAGAGACCCAGCGAAGGCCAACCGAACCCGGGAAGCCAACCAGGCAACAAACAAAGCCCACCCAGAAGCACCACTGACACCATACGAGACCAGAGGAAGCAGGGAGGAAAGGCCAAAGGGAGAGGCACAGCCACCAGCCAAGAGGTCAAACACAAGACACCCCAGAGGAAGCAAGAACCAACCCAGGCAACAGAGCAGGTGAAGTGGCCAGAACCCCACACAGCCACAGGGACCAGAGAGTGCCGACCAGGGCCCCCAAAGCACACCAACCAGGGGGACAGACACAAAAAGGGGGCCAGACCAGCACCACAGCGCCCACCAGCATCCCGGGAAGCAGAAAGAGGAGAAAACCCCAACCGGAAACCCAGGCGGACAACCCCAAACACGAGAGCAGCCGCCCCCAGGGAGCAAAGGCCACAGGAAAAACACAAGAGGCCAGGACCAGCAACCCTGAGGCATAGGACATAGCCAAGAAACCCTAGCAACCCACCGGAACGCAAGGGCCAGCAGACCACTAGGGCAAAAACGCAACACAAACCAGTGCGCCAAGAAGAGCCAGGCCGAAGCGCAGGCAACGCGACACGGAACAGAACCGCGAGAGCCAGGACAGCAGCAGGAAGACCGAGACAACAACCAGCACCACAGCCACACAGACACAACCTCCAGGAGAAGCAACGGGCAGAGACCCACCGAAGCCAACCAGAGGAACCGGGGCCCAGAGTACCACCACAGAGACACAGGGAATGCCAAGGCCAGGCCAGGTCCGAGAGCAGAAGAGACCAGGTCAGCAGGAGCGAAACCCCAGCCTCCACACAGAAGAACAAAGTATGCGTGGGACAGGCAAGGTCTCCACAAAGGAAACACACCACAGCAACGGAACCAGACCCAACGCCGAACTGAGGGAGCCCCACAGACAGGCAGAAGATGAAAACAGGGCAAGGAACCAAGCCCCGGCAAGGGCTCCCAGAGCAACCAGGCCCGGACAGAGCACAACACATCCCAAAGCACCCCGTACCCGGGAACATCAGCCGAGAAGGAGCGCAGGGACACGAAGACCCAACGGAACGCGCCAAAAGGAAACCCAGCACCACGGGCAACCAAAGAGGCGGGAAAACAGTCAGCAGAAGAACAAGGCACCCCCACCGGACCACCAGGGAACAGGCGCCGGCAGGAGCCTGCGGGGGAAGGAGGGCCACGAACACCCACCAACAACAGGGGAACAGAGTTAGTGGCAGGCAGCACAACAGCGGAGCCGCTGGGGGAGCGCCACAGCACAGCGCAACATGCCCGGCAGCAGCGGGGCACCCAGACCAACCCCAATGACTGGCCAGACCTGCAGCAACACCAGCACGAAAGAACAGTACACAGAAACCATGCCAGAACGACAAACAGCAACCAAGGCCAAGCCGGGCAAAGCAGTGCCCAAGGACCCAGTCAGGAACGCAGCTGCAGCAGCCACAAACAGCAACGGCCACAAACAGCAACGCAGACCGTGAAGAAGCCGGCAGCAGCACACCCCCAACCAGGAACAAAGCCGAAGACACACACAACCCAGAGAAAGGCAGCAACACCGCCAGAGGTCGAGGGGGGTGGGTGTCGGAGGGGAGGGAAAAGGCAAAACACCACGCTGCACGAAACAATGCTGGCCGACAGGACCCACCACAGCAGGAGGCAGTACCAAAGGAACAGAAACCCAGACACGCTAGGGAGAAGACCCCGCCAGGGCAGGAGCCAGGAAAAAAGGAAAGCGCGCAGCGCAGGCAGGCCGAAGCCCAACCGCAAGCCACGAGCAACACCCCACGCCGCCCACAACACCAAGGAGAAGCGGGGGCCACCAGACAACAAGGCCCCCACCGGCAGCCGCAGGCAAACACACCCACAGAGCAGAAGCACCGCAGCGCACAGGAGGTGGGGAACAGAAGTAAAACAGGCAGGGAAACTAGAAACCTGCAAGCAGCACTCACCCGGAGCGGGGGCCAACCCCAGAAACAAGGCCCCCACTCCAATCGCCCATCAGGATATATTCCAGTGGCAGGGCACATGCTTCGCATGGAAGAGTCCCTGGGTCAATCCCCAGCAGCTCCAGGAGTCTCCGCTGCGTCACACGAACATTCCCAGAATGTAACGAAAAGCCACACCGCAAAGCGGGACTCACCCGGGGGGGCCGCAAACAGCCACAAGGCCCCCCCACACCGTCCGGGAACCAGGAAGCCGCCGCCAGACCTCAAAGGCAGCAGAGCGTCAGCAGGAACCAGGAAACCAGCTCGAAATCCACCGGCCAAGCCCCAGGAAGACGAGCCTCCAGTAACCCAGAAGGACCCGGAAGGACCCGGGAGGCCGACTCACCAGCCGCAAAGGGCCCGTCAGAAACCCCACACAGGGGAATCAAAGAGCCGGCCGAGAAACCAAGCCTCCCAGCAAGCCCAGCAGGCCGGGAGGCAAGGAACCAGACACCCCAACCACACAGCCAGGCAGCCGGATGGGGTAAAACAGGAACAGAAGCCACTCAAGCCCAGCAGGAGCAGCACCAGCATCCACATCAAGACTGTCGACAGACAGAAAAAAGAACAGGAGGAATGCTGGGTAAGTGCCCCTTATGTACTCCCAGTGGGAGGGACGGGGTTAGTGTCCCAGCATTCTTCTGATCTTTTTTTCTGTCGGGAGATGGTAATCTCCATTAGTTATGAAGGGGACGAGGACCTGGAGGTAATTATGTCATTAGCTTGCACTACTATTTATCCTGTGTAGAACATCTTTATTTAAAATTAAATACATTGACACCTATTTATATTCACAATTAAAATGTATGTATTTTATATATCTCTTTCTGAACTTTAGACCTGGTATCATTACTCTGCAAGCACTGTCTGAAGCAAACCGGAAGCTCTGGCTGGAAGCAATGGATGGCAAAGAACCTGTAAGAAATGTTTTGGTATTTTTATTCCATAAATGTCTTTCGTCAAATTTACACTAACTGGTGATATTAACACCTATTAGTTTATGTTTTTGCATTTTTAAAATGCTGCAACTTTAGCAATGCAATGTGATCATATTTAGTAGTTTACACATGATTATTGTGGCATGAAGTGTGAGGACATTTTATTCTGTGGAGACCTTATAGGTGCTGGAAGTCCCTTTATAACTTAAGCTGATTTGGCAAGTCGCTAGACTCTAAGAAAAAATGGGGATCAGTGCCAAATAATTATTTAATTTAACTTAATGTAGTATAGATGATGAAAACAGTCCTCAATACATTAAAAAACAAAAGACACTTTTCATAGAAGTGCAAATGCATTAGAAATAGCAACCAATCTTTAAATAGCACAATTGGAACGCTGGGATACCATATGGGAGGATGCCAACAAGTATACCTCTCTTTGAACTGATTAAACGATTTTGTGGGCAGTGAGTTACTACTTTTAGAGAAGGTGACAGTTTTCACCAACAAGTCCCTTACTGTACACCCTAGTATCAACATGCCTTGATTGATTCGGCACACTGGAAGGCTCTTGAGGTAATCAGTTGTGTTTAGTCTTGCTGCTGAGAACTTAGGGGCTGATTACAATGGCAGGGAGACTGTCACAGACAGGCTGTCGATGGCAGTCTACCCGCCATTTTAATCAAGTTTACCGGCTGCCACATTTTGATGGCGGGCTGCTGTGTGGCGGTCGGAAAGACCGACCGCTACGGATCCAACGGGCTCAGGGAGCCTGGCGGTGCACCGGAGGGTCTTTGAGTCCCTACAATGCTGGCAGTGCCTACCAGATTCTGCTGTAGGTATTATGATGTCCCTTACCCGCCAGCCTTTCCATGGCGGGTAACCCACCATGGAAAGGCTGGCGGAAAGGGACAATGGGGGGCCAAAGACACGGGACCTAGGGGGGCACCTATGATGTCCCCCTACATATCCCTGCACCATGTGGCAGGCACTGCATGGTGCCGGCCACGTAGTGCAGGGATATGTGTGGGGTCTCTGTTTTATTTTACGGCAGGTGCTGCAGAGCGCAGCACCCCCCACAATAAAAAAACATAGTCAATGCGACCGCCACAGTGGGGGTCACATTCTAATTAGCCCTGTGGGACCGGCGCCTTGTAGGCGGGCGGTCCCAATCCCCGATACGATGGCGGACGGACTGAAGTCCGTTCACCATCATAATCATCCCCAAAGTGCGAGTAATTATGGATGGAGTCCTGTTCTCAAAAGTGCTCTTGCACTGCACTGGTTGGTTCTACTGCATCTGCACTTTTAGCTGTCAGTACCCCCTACTGAAGTCCGATACTTAAAAGACATTAGCCAGGTACAACTGGCATTTTCATGAGATGGACCTGTTCCAGAGTAGCAGAAAAACGAAGTGCGACCTCGACAACAGTTTTTGTGGTGGACTTTGGCTGACACTAACTATCAATCTAAGTATTTCATACATTTATTTTGTTTTCTGTGTGTGCGAGGATTAGAATTTTGCATGGATGGAGCAATGCTTCTCAGGATGTGCAGCGGTCTTTAGCCAGACAAACCTCAGGCTCTTCTCCCAAATATGCTGAAAGTGACTTTGGCTTTCTCCCTCTGAGACAGGCTGCTGAAAGCCTCAATGTTTAAGTTGTGCAACTTGCGTGAAATTCCAAATACATCAAGAGTACTTACAACTGAGGAAGCCAAGATCATTGAGGCTTTTTTGTGATTTAGGAAGATGAATGTGGCACCTAGGGTATAATCAGGACAAATAAGTTGAGTATTGAGAAAATGTCAGGGCACCAAAGAGGCAGTTCAAATTGCCACCTTGTCGTTGAGAAAAAGTTATTGGGAAGGGATCTGCTACCTTAAGTAGCTCACATGGCAAACAATCTTACATACCCTTGTGCATACAGTCATAATCTCTCAAAGGAATCCCAAATGTCACTTGTAGTGGGAGGCATTTGTAAATGTGATGTACGCAAAATCAAAACAGAAAATATAAGATATATCTATTGGTAGGCTTCCGCCATCACATCACCCCAAGGAATAACTATTATAACAAACACCTGAAGAGATTTACAGAAGATTTCTTGAAAAGGACAGGTGCCATTGCTAGGCCACAAGATGACCAGCACCTTTGCCAATTCAGAAATATGAGATACATTGGTTGCACTGAATCACACTTGTTAAAATATTTAACCATGTATGAAATCTCTTTCTTGAACTTATACAGGTAAAATATCAGAAATTAACATGCATGGTTAAGCCTGCGTGGTAAAGCCATGAGGCGTTCATCCTTCATTGTAAAGGATGATTCCCGTCACAAATACATTTTTCCGGTCAATGGTTGGGCTATGACGAAGATCCACGCCTCCGCCTAGCTCCAGGTTCGATTAGCGATGGCGATTCCTACCTGACTGGCGTGCTTTGGGTGCACGGTGGTTTTTGGCGATATGGTGGGAGTTGACGAGGACGACGGTAGGACATCAGGCTCCTTTGATCCCTGAGGCGGGCTGCAAGGAGTCCGACCTCCGAGGCAGCTGTTAGGAGTGAAGAGTGTTGGGGACGTTGAGAGATGGGACGGCAAGACGCGGCAAGACGCAAGACATCTTGTCCTCTGAAGCAAGCATGGGGAGCTGATGGGGAGCTGAGAGCGCCGAGAACGCCATGAGGCTGGTTGCTGCTGGTGGCGCTATTAAGAGAGAGTGAGCGTCTCCTAAACAGCTTTTTTTTTAGCTTTTGAGCGGCACAAAGCTCTCACACGTTCAGCTGCTGTGGTGCTGGGGATAACCGTGGCTGGAAGCTTGTAGTGAGATGAGGCTCCGGTGAAAGGGGTGTGGTATCTGCGCTCGGAAAAACCAGAAGCTCACAGCTAATTACAAGGAACACCTCCCTGCCCCGGTGAAATGTGAGCATTATTGGGGCTGCAGTTTCCTCCTCTTTTAGAAGGTTTACCAGTGAGTGAGATATGCGGTGGCTCTGAGGCTTTGAGCGGCGGCGGTGGTGGCTCCTCTGTACCTCCGCTGTGCCTCTGTGGAGTTTTGAGCACGGAAAGGCCTACACTGGCCTACACTGGTGTCCCTTGAAGCTGTGCCGGTCCGCTGCTTTGGAGACAGCTGCCAGCCGACTTGATATTCAGGTACGGAGGACCGGGGGGCGATACCCTGAAGGAGAGGTAATCAGAAGGAAAAAATTCATAAAAGAGAGACTTTGTTATACTGAAATTACAGAGGGGGCAAGGATAGGAAAACCTCCAAAGAACGTTAATGCAGCCACCAAACCAGATTCAGCGGCTCGCACTAAGGCAAAAACACGCCTAGCAATGGCAAAAAGCGCTGCACGTAGGGCCAAACAGGAAAAAAATCTTATCCCCAATTCCAATTCCCCTGGGCTGGATAGCACTTTTAAAAGTTCTGAGGAGGAGCTGCCTCCCACCACTTCTCCGCAACATGACGGACTTGTTGCTAATCAAGGGGCCGCCACATCGGAATGGGTTGAAGCGGCTCCTGTTCCTTCCTAGTCACCAAAAGGCAACTCCACATCAGATGACCCAAAGGAAACCTAAAAAAGAAAGCGACTTCACAATCTCCCTCCCTAAGCCCTAGTTCAGTATCAAAGACATCTGAGGGTCCATTATCTAAAGTGGGGGAAGGACTGGTCTTCTTAGACCCGGCTAGTAAAGACAGGGAAGCACCTCAAGCTAATCTCGAGTCGGAAAATTCAGAAGGTTTAATGACACATCAAGGTCGAACCCAAGGTCATGCACAAGACTTAGTGGTGTGCCCAATATCTCCAATCCCCTTGAGCCTAGCGGAGATGCCTACATCTACACAAATTTTAGCCCAGCCACAAGGAGCAGCAGGTGAAGAAAGGAGGACAACGATTGATACTTCATTGATAAACCCCCAAATGAAGCTCCAGGCTCAATCCCAACTCCAACTAAGACCCCAAGGGATAGAATTACCAGAAGCTCTAGCTGGTTGGGTAGATCCCAAGGTTGGAAGTACGAGTATTAGCGATATGGATCTACAAAGCAATCTTGGTCAAAATACAGATACTTTGGGTGTCTATCAGCTAGATATAAGAGACATGCTGAATTTAATATTGGAAGAGGTCCGTGAAATGAAAAAAACGCAACAACAAGAAATCGCCTCTTTACATCAACGGCTGGGGAAAATTGAAGAAGTGATGACATGTTTCCCCATTAAACTTCAGGAGCCAGAATTTCAGTGTTGGAGAACCAAATGACTTTGGTAATTGGAGAAGTAAAGGAGGCAGCTAAAAGTAAAAGGCATCTGGAAAATAAATTAGAGGAACTTGAAAATCACTCTCGGAGATTCAACCTCCGGATTGTTGGGGTTCCCGAAGGCATTGAAGGCTCTCAAACCCTCCTCTGGGTTAACTCATTTATAAAGCAGAAATAGCTTCCGGAGTTTGAGGGCGATCTCATGATTACAAGAGCTCACCACGTCCCAGCCCATCCTTTTCCCAATTCCACGATACCCAGAACAATTCTATTGAATTTCGCAGACTTTCGTATTAAGGAAAGAATCTTGACAAAAGCAATCCAGCAGAGGCAGTTTCTAGTAAATGAGACTACTAAGTGTCACATTTTTTCAGATATGACTGCCGCTGCTGCTCGAAGGAGAAAGGAATTTGTCAAGATTCTTCATCTGTTTAAAGCCCATGGTGCTCAAGCTTCGATCGCTCAACAATCTAAATTGAGAGTGTTAGTAAAGGGGAAATTTTTTATGTTCTCTGACTTAGAAGAAGACCAGGTGTTGTTTAAGGAGATTTCGGTAGGATCCTGTGTGTAAGCAATGATACTTAGATAGATAGAGCATCATATGGCAATGGGGGGGGGAAATGGTTCCAATTTCTTTGAGATACGATGCGTTTATTTACTAGCCAATCAGGATTGTTTTAAAGGTACTGCTGAATATTGGTATATGTCTAGATTTTTTTTCTCTCTTTTAATATCTAGTGCCTAGATATCAGTATATATTTGGAGTTAGAATTACCATATGGCAACATGAGGGTTTTCCTCTCTCCAAATATAAGTCGGGCCAGCAAGTCTATGGATTGGCTCTAAGGTATTGCTGGGGGTTCTCGGGGTCAGCGGGGTCACCCAGGATGTAATCTCATGACACCCATGAGGTTAGATGGGAGGGGCGAAATGTGGGCAGCGTGGCTGGTAGGGTTTCTTCCACATTTCGAGGGGTGGGTGTTTCTTTTTCGGGATGGGAAGGGAGGGATTTTAGGGAGGGTTTGAGGTAGGGTTCATAGCTGAAAAAAGGTACTGTAGTGGAGACGGAGTTCCAGATACACACATTGCTATGTTAGCATAAGCGTCTTAGAAGTTAAAACGCCACCTTCCACTTTTGCTGCTTTTGCACATGACACTGCAGATAGATGTTTTTATATGAAAACTGCTTGCTTGCTTTTTCTTCACATGAGAAAGGTCTGTTGTTCACACCCCTAGACGTGCACCGCAACCTTGGTCTGAACATTATGTGCAGAAACAGTCAGGGCCAACAAACAATGTATGCTTTTGAATTCAGGTTGATCAGCCCACGCTCTAGCCATAACACGCACACAACTGCAAATATCTGAAAATGAAGCGCCTTTAATATTGCAGTTTGCATGCATGTGATAGACACTTTGGAGAATACTTTTTCCAGACACAGAGCAAAGCTGATCCTGTGATGTGATCCACCTAAGCTGATATTTACGGTATGGGGTTCCCCATTCAAACCTAGAGACTTTCTATTAGTTTAATAACACTCGCTTATTAGTGAAGGGAGGGTGGTTGTATTACACTATCATTTGTGACATGATTTCTCCCTTGATTTTCTATTGTATTGTAACAATGCTGATGGTTTTATTCTTAATCATTTGTCTGCTTATGTTAGCCAAAGTACTGCATCTTAGGACACGTAGTTTATAAAATAAACATTTTAAACTTTACTGTGTCTCTGATTACTCTTGTTGTGGACTGATATGAGAATAATAACGAACAGGTATTTCTAATTCCCACCATTCCTGAGAGTACTCTAAGTCGCTTGTTCTGGGTTGTCTAATCATTGGTAGCTTTGAGATGATACGGAGAACGAATGAGACACTGATGCTAGTCGGATAGGGGTTCAGGGTACTAAGGTGAGTTTTTGGTACACCACAATTCACTGAGGTCCTGGTTTCCTGCGCATAGTTCTGTGCATGAGCAGAATCCCTGCAACAGTACAGCAAACACACAAGTTGGAGTCAATTACAGAAACCAGTAAATGTAAGATCCTATCAGTCAATGCTAACGGAATGCTAAAAAAAAAAAAGTATGGTGCTCTTATTAGATGGCTTACATCACTAAATCCCCAAGTTTTGTTCTTTCAGGAGACACATTTGAAATCAAACTCCCCTAAACTATTTATACCCAAGGTATTTTCAAACGTTTTTTTTGCTTCTTCAGGCCTTGCGGTGAGAGGAGTAGCAATCTATTTCTCGGGCAAACTTTCCTTGGAATTTTTACAGGTGCATAGGGATACACATGGGAGATGGATTTGGGTGGTAACTAGGCTATACGGGAAAACATTGAATTTTATAAATGATTATGGCCCTGTCTCGGATGATGTTGTATCCCTGGTCCAAATCAATGATTTATTGATAGGAGCTCCCGGGCAGGTGATTCTCGGAGGAGACTTTAACTTTATACAGGATGTAAGGAAAGATACTTCGAATAAGACCAAAAAACAACTAAAACCAAATACAAAGAAATTAGTGGGAACAATCAGACAAGAATACCAACTGGTAGATCCAAGGCGGAAAATTAATCCAGATAAGGAGTTCTATACCTGCTATTCGCACCGTTTTCGGAGGGCGTCTCGAATAGATTTTTTTCTTACCTCCAGATCCCTCCAGATTCAAGAGGCTGGCATAGGCTGTAACCCTTTTTCAGATCATGCTTGTGTTGGGGTTGAAATGGTGTTTGGGGGAGGAAGTAGGGAACGGCCCAGGTGGCAGCTGGATCGTCTCCTTCTGCAAGACGAGGATTGGGTGAAAAGGTTTAGAGAGTGGATTCTGGAATACTTCCAGATCAATGAGAATACGGCGGCCCCCTTCTCAGTGTGGGGGGGGGTTTAAGGTAGCAGCCCGCGGGCAGATAATAGCCTTTACGGCTGCCCAGTCCAACACCCGGAGGGCTAAGATAGCTAAATTGCAGGCTACGGTGGATCAGGAATATGCTCTTCAACTTCAGCTTCTTCCAAATCAATACGAGCAGGCAAGAACAGAGGTGAGGGATGTTTTAATTTTAGAAGAGGTCTGCAATTCACAAATATTCCGACAAAGGGTCTATGAAGAAAGCCAGTTAATTGGCAAATTCTTGGCAAACTTGACGAGGAAAAAGCAAAAATCAGCAATAACATCTAAGGTTTTAGACCCTCTGACTGGTCGAGAAGTAGTTAAAGGCAGCGATATCCCACAGATTTTTGTCGACCACTTTAGCCAGCTTTACTCTACTGAATACTTAGTGGAAGAGGAGATGATCCAGGAGTACTTCATAAATATGAATGTTCCTAAATTGTCAGATAACCGGATCAGTGAACTGGGTTCGGAAATGGAAGCCGCCAAGATCTCGGCAGCCATCAAAACAACAGCTGGGGGAAAAGCTTGTGGGCAGGATTGCTTCCCTATCGAGTTTTATAAAGTTTTTTCAAAGGAATTAATTACCCCCCTAAAAAATTCATTTAACTCTGTTAAAAATGGTGGTGCCGTTCCAGCAGATTTTAAAGAAGCAATAACGGTCTTCTTTGTGAAAAAAAGACAAAAATCCGGTAGATGTAAATTCTTATAGACCTATTAGTCTTTGAATTCAGACTATAAAATTCTGATGAAAGTATGGGCAGAACGTTTTTTATTTGCCGATCAAGAGATAATCCATAGAGATCAGACCGGCTTCATAGCAGGTATATCAATGGCGGCTAATACTCAGTTTTTAGGTCTCGCCCGGCTATCGCGTAAGCGATCGCACAGCGAGACTCTAGTAAGGGGCTCCCAAAAGTGCTTCCAAAAGTGGATTGCATGGCGAGCACGCGCAAAATCACGTGCATCGTGCCGCCATGCAATCCGTTTGGCATCGTACTTCAAAGGGTCCGCTCCCCCACCTGGAATGCGCTCCCCCGCCAAGCGCGTGCGCCATGCTCCGCCGGGCTTGTCTTGTTTTTCTTGTTATTCTGATGAGTTGACCTTGCTACTTTGAAACCACGCTAGAAAAGCTTACTTTTTAGTTGATCCGGCAGCGTTTACTTAAAAGGCATGCTTTATATCTTTCAACATTTACAAAATGCAGGCGCCTGAACCAACCGGGTGCAAAAAAAACCCAACCTCTCTCTCACCATCTGTCACCCATTCACAACGAGCATGCGCTGCCATTGTTACACGGTAAATGCTGTTTTCACCTATGTAACCCCTCAAAAGCACCCCCATCTTCCTCCCCCAGGGAACCTTTAAATAGTCAAACAGCACGGGCACCGGAAGGTACAGATAAGGGCATGTTTGCAGTACTTGCTTCCACTACCCCTGCACACAGAGCAGCACCCTGTACAGCACGGTGCACATAGACCAGCTCTGCCTTTCACAATGCCAGGCTGGGAAGATGCAAGTCTACCTATCACAGCAGAATGTTCCCTTTATAACCTGCAAAAGACATTGAAACGTTTGTTACCGGTCCGATTTTTTGTACCGGGGCTTCAAAAGTTATTATAAAAAGTATTTCTGTGTATCTTTGTAGGGCACCTTATATAGATATTTTCTACTTCATACACCATTTATATGCTGCTTGCCATTTGTTTTGCATGTTGTGTTTTGTTTCTGTTTGTTTTGCGGTTCTGTTTGAATACATTTTTACAGTTTATTTAAAACACGTCATGTAGAGGAAATGTCCAGTAGCACACACTCACAAATACACACACACACACACACGCACGCACGCACGCACGCACGCACGCACGCACGCACGCACGCACGCACGCACACACACACACACACACGCACACACACACACACACACACACACACACACACACACACACACACCCAGTGAACAATGTGTAACGCTGCTTATAAAGCGTGCCACACTATCCCTGCACACGCATACAAATGCAAAAGCATGCTCCTTTGATACTTTATTTCTAACATTGCAAACGTCTCCCCAGCACAACAACCGTGGACCGGACTGTTGTTTGTATTTATTTAAACTTCAAAACAACATTGCAGTCTCAGTTGAAAAGTTCCCATCCTGTTGTTTATAGAGCATCCATCAGTGTGTACCTGGCGTTAAAATACACTTCTACAGCTCACAACAATGATAACGATCTTAAGCTCTAGGCTACATTTCTCCTTACTATACAGCTGCAATTTCCAATTTAAACACATCTAGAAACTATTCAAAGAATTCTCACCACTCCAGACTTCTTGGGACACCATTCTTTCTTCCTCCCAAGGTGTGAATGCTTTTCAAACACATTGAAGTGAAAAGGTTCCATATGCCACAGCAACACTGATAAGAATCGTAAAAGCTCCGGTTCAGTTTATTACAGGATTGCTGTTTCCTTTCACAGCAGATTGTGAAACATTGAAAACTGTTAGGCCACTCCAGACTTTGTGGCACACCATTTTCTCTTTTTTATATAAATAAAAATGTGTGCATTGAATTCAATCTGCTTGCTAGCCCTCCTTCTACTATTACACAGTGTTTTACTGCCATATAAACAAGCATTTGCAATGCAATAGGTTTCACATTAGCGAAACTTTCAGCTACTGGCATTGTAAATGACAAAGCTTTTATCTATGTGTTGATTTTAAAAACAGATAAAAAAAAGGCATTGCCATTTACAATGCCAATAGCTTAAAATTTCACAAATGCGAGACTTATTGCATTGCAAATGCTTGTTAACCCCTTCGGTGCTCATGACGGAATGGTTCCGTCATGACCCACGGTTGAGCTGTGCTCATGACGGAACCATTCCGTCATGACCACACCCGCGCAAGATTCCGCCAGCACAGCGGCGGAATCTGCGCAGCATCGAAGGGGTTAATACATGCCTTGGATTATTTTAACACAAATTTTACTCCGGCAAGTATTGTAATGGTCGATGTGGAGAAAGCTTTCGACCTTGTGAATTGGAGAACCCTGTTTGTTACCCTTGGTCGGTTTGGGTTTCCTGCCCAGGTAGTTAATATGCTACGCAATATCTACCAGGGAGCCACGGCTCTGGTAGTAATAAACTCAAGTCGTGCAGGAACCATAAAAATAAACCATGAAACCAGGCAGGGCTGTCCGCTTTCGCCATTGCTCTTTACTTTTTTTATAGAGCCTTTGGTAATCAAAATACAAAACAATGCTGCTATTCAATCACCGATCCCTGGCATGGCCAAGCTAAAACTATTTGCTGATGACATTATTTTATTCCTGACTCCCGATAAAGAGAATTTCGAAATAGTTTTAAGGGAATTTTCGAACTTCGAACAAATAGGTGGGTATAAAATAAATGCCAATAAATCCGAGGTTCTGGCCCTCAATGCAGATCTGAATTCTTTTTCATCTTGCTTGAAGACACAAGCGACTAAGTCTGACCCCATAAGATATCTTGGGATATTTGTATCCAACCAGTACCAACAGCTCTTCGAACCGAATTATTTGCAAATGAAGGACACGATTAAGAAACTCTTGGAACAATGGATATTACTCCCTTCATCGATAGTGTGTAGAGTTTCATTGATTAAAATGTCCATACTACCATTGCTTATTTTTTTGTTCACCAATGTCCCCATCAAGATAAATCAGTCTTATTTTAGGGAAATCGACACCCTACTTAGGGGATTCGTTTGGGGGAAGAAAGCTCATAGGGTCAAATTGCCTGTGGTGCAACTGCCTATAGTACAAGGGGGTCTAGCGCTGCCACATTTGAGAACATACTATGAGGCCGCTTTTTAGGTCTCGCCTGACCCAGCGCTTGAGAGGGCTCCAAAAAGTGCTACCAGGCCAGCCTAGAGCTACAGTGCGTGTGCGCGGGCGCGCGCGTCGCGTTTTACCGCGATTACTTTCACTTTCGCGGCCGCGCGGCCGCGCGGCCGCTTTGATGTTCTCCGTGAGGCTTCAATACATTGCAGCAGTTAAAACAAGCATTGGCATAGCTAATAGGTCTCGCTTTTGGGACCTTATAAGTGTTTAGTTATGCAACTGTTGCATGGCTAAACACTTATAAGGTCCCAAAGGCGAGACCTATTGGCTATGCCAATGCTTGTTTAGATTTGGTGTCCGTCTTGATGGGATCTAAATTTGCTACCGCCCGCCGGGAGCTTTTAATTCTACTCAGCAGCAGTCGCTCCTCACCACCCTCACTAATATGGCTACCTCTCACAACAACCTGATTGTTTTGGGCGATTTCAACCTTTGGCCCAATGGCAGCCTAGATTTTGCACTCAACAATCTCCTACTCTCCTGTGAAGGAATGGGACTTTCCCAGCTAGTGAACAAACCCACACACGCAGCAGGGCACCAGCTCGATTTAATCTTCTCCTCCCCCCAGCTAGCACTTCTGAGCGACATTCTGCCAATGTGCTGGACTGACCATGCACTCATCAAATTTCACATAGTAGGTAGCAGGTCTTGCAGACCGGCATTCCACGGCCATGTACCCCCGTACAGAGACTGGAAGGCTCTGGATAAACTCAGACTGAATGGCCCAGTATTTGAAGTGGAAGACAGTTTCTCCATCACTCAACCAGTTGAGGCCAATTATCTATCCCTTTGTACAAGGATTTCCAGCACCTCGGAACGCCTCGTCCCTCTGAAAAAGGGCAAACCTCAGAGACGAGCGCCGGCCCCATGGTGTGATGACTTCTTAAGAGCTCTCAAACTAGCATGCAGACAAGCAGAGAGAAAGTGGAGGCAGGGTTACTCTGACACTCACAAAACCCTCTGGAAAGAAAACCTCCGGGAGTATAAAACTGCCATCACCCAAAATAAGGCTAAACATTATTGCTCCATCATCACCAACGCTACGAATAGCTCAAAAAGTATTTTCCAAATACTCAAAAACCTAACCAATCCGGACTGTGTCACCTCTACACAGCCTCCTACCCAAGCCTTCTGCGACAACCTTGCAGTGTTTTTCATTAATAAAATAAACACCATTATTCACAACCTGAAAACACCTCCCTCTTCAGAAACTTCTAACACGCAGAGACCAGAAACCAGCTCGCGAAACTTGTCGTCTCCAGGCTCTGTCCTCTCGGCTAGACTGTGGGAATTTCCTCCAGTCCCGGCCTTCGAGTTTGAAAGACTTGCGCTTGGTATCACCTCGGGTTCTCCACTCGACCCCCTACCTCCAAAAGTCTGGAAAATTTTCGGTAATGAACTTTTTGACACCATGCGCCTAATTTGCAACCAGTCTTTGCACAGTGGCTTTGTCCCAACCCCTTGGAAACAGGCACTAATCACCCCTCTCTTGAAGAAACCCTCCCTGAGCCCAGATTGTCTTTCCAACTACCGACCCATCTCTCTGCTGCCTTTCCCAGCGAAGGTTGCCGAACGATGGGTCAGTTCGTGCCTGTCCGCCCACCTAGAACAAAACAACCTCCTAGACGATCACCAGTTCGGGTTCCGTCCTGCCCACGGCACCGAAACAGCAGTCTTAACTGCCATGGAGGATCTTCGCATGCGTGCAGACAGGGGCCAGCCAGTGGCATTGATACTGTTGGACCTGTCTGCCGCATTCGACACGGTCAACCATGGTAGGCTGCTGCAGAGACTTGGTGAAGTGGGAGTGGAAGGCACTGCATTGCTCTGGTTTCACTCCTACCTTCGGGACAGAAGACAGGCTGTCTCCCTTCCCCCTTTTCAATCCGCCTTTGCACCAGTACCCCAGGGAGTTCCTCAGGGCTCCTCCATCAGCCCTATCCTTTTTAATGTGTACCTCATCCCGCTAATCAAACTGATCCAATCCTTTGGGGTCAAAACAATAAATTACGCGGATGACACACAGCTCATCCTCTCGTGGGAAGGTGAAGATGCCATTCCTTTTTCCACCTTCCACGACTGCCTAAGAGAGACGGCTGGATGGCTACACAGAAACTCCCTCCAGTTCAACTCCGCTAAAACGGAGGTCCTGTTTTGCTCAGGCACTAAGATACCTCGTCAGTTTCCGAATGAATTTTGGCCCCCGGAGTTTAGAGACAAACCTCTGCCAGTTCCCTCGGTGCGCAACCTGGGAGTCATGCTGAACAACAAATTAAGTATGGAAACCCAGGTGATGAAAACTGTGGGGATCTGCACAGCCCTGCTTCGATCAATGCGTAAAATCATGCCTCTTCTCCCGGCACAAGCCAGGGCGTCGATAGTCAGGTGTACGATACTCAGTCGCCTGGACTATTGCAACGCCCTGCTCCTGGAGTCTCCAGTCACGATGATGGACCGACTACAGCGAATTCAGTCTGCCGCCGCCAAGCTGGCTCTTGGCTGGACGAGGAGGGCCTCGGCCACAGCGGCTCTGGCTGAGCTACACTGGCTACCCTTAAAACAACGAGTGGCCTTCAAGTCCCTCTGCATTGTCTTTAAAGCTCTGCACGGACTTGGACCCAAACCTCTGCAAGCCCTGTTTCTGTGGTACACTCCTGCCAGAGACCTACGTTCATCCTCTGCCTGTCTGGTAAAGGTGCCCAGATTCAACAGAACCAGAACAGGGGGCAGATCCTTCAGTGTTGCAGCGGCCAAGCTGTGGAATAGCCTGCCCACTGACATACGTCAGATATCACAGCTTCTTCCATTCAGGAAACGTATCAAGACCTGGCTCTTCCCCAAATAAATTGTCCGTCTGACTGTTCTCCCGGTTATCCGTTAACAGAGTAATTTCCAGCGCCAGGAAGCCTGCAAGGTGTCAGTTGCGCTTTACAAATTCTCAAAATAATGCACCAGCGACAGCTTTTTTATAGATAAAATGACTCTAGTGAAATTGGATCACTAACTTGAGTGTTTTTAAAAACTTCCAAACTCCCCAAAAAAACACGATACAAGACGCTAAAAGACAACTTTTGAGACTTCAGTCCTTTTTTAGAAAGACGGGCTCTTCGGGCCTCCAGTACCTAAAATTGAGTGAATGTACTAGTCTCGGTCTCCAGCTGCAATTAAGGCATAGAAGCCTCTGGGAAGGCTGTGGATTATCCGAGTTACGACATTTTATAATTCAAAATAGGCCGATTTCCTGGCAAGAAGTAATGCCAAGGGCGGAGAGCCACCGGAAACCGGCCTTTTCTGAATATCTACGAGTTGTTCATCTGCTAAAAAACACCAGCGGTATATTGGGCGCCCCTAACCAACTTGTGATAGCCCTTTATGGGGCTAATGTTAAAGGGGTGGGAAACTGGTATAGGCTGCTACATAAACAGGGTCAAGCTCCTGTGATAGAGAGCCACTTGGACAAAATAACTTGGGAGACAGGATGTAGGCTGGCTTCAAAGGAGTGGGAGGCTCTCCTATTTAACTCCAGCTGCCTTAAAAAAAAGATTCCCGGGAGTAGAGAACAAGTGCTTTTGCTGTCGGACAGATGGGGAAGGTGGATGGCTCCATACTTTTTATGTATGTCCAGGGCTGAGGCTCTTTTGGGAGGCAGTCTTTTTTTATATCAGGCAAGCAATCGGAAAGAATGTCTTGTTCGAGGCCAAAGCAGCTTTGTTTGGATTTTGCAGAGAAGGAAACAATGCTATCCGAGGCCGAAAAAGCCTTTGTATTTATTTCTTGTACGGTAGCTCGCTCTCTAATTCTGCAAAACTGGAAATCTAGTGAAGCTCCCTCTCACTTGAAATGGTTCATAAAATGAAAAGAACCCGTAAATTTGAAGAAGCTTATGCTAGACGGGTGGGGGCTACTAGGAAATTTGAAAAAAATTGGAAGTTTTTTAGTGAATTAGAAAAGCTTAAAGAGGGATCTTAACACTCTGGTTGGTAAATTGATGTAGCAGCTCTCATTATAAGGCATTAGCACTTTCTTCATGGCACTTTAGAAGCACTAGCACTTTTTTAGTCATTGTACTTTATAGAATGATGCATTCCATATTTAGTTTTATTAGTCAACGATGTTATCAGTCGCTACAGTCATGTTATCTTATTTTTAATAAGATGTTGTAGTTATGATGGCTTTAGGCAATAAGAAGGCACCAGCACTTTATTGGTATTGCACTTTAGATGCACGAGAAACTTTTTACAGTACTGCTGCTCTTTAAGATACATTTTCACATTGTTAATTCGTGAATGAGTATATGATTAGCTGCTCCTTATTGTGTATTGAGAGGCTGTCGCTTCAGGTTGTGTACTAACTGGTTTTTATAATGATTTTAAATATACCCTGTATTGTATGAACCTAATGCTCTGCTCAATAATAATCTTTTAAAAATAATTTTAAAAAATACATTTTTCCAGTACATTGCTTTAGTTTGCTGACATTGGTTAAAGTTTTGGTTAATCTCATTGTAGAATAATGAATTTACAGTATCATTATTAAAATTTTTAATCAAGAACATTACATTGAAACTTATGTCTGTTTTGCTTTTCAGATTTATACCCTGCCAGCGATAATTAGTAAGAAGGAAGAAAGTAAGTGTCTTTAGCAAATGCAGGCTTAAACATTAAAAAGGGCAGATCAAACAAACACTTTATTACTTCTATCTCCCTTTGTTTTTTTTTTATACTTGTGTTTGGTATGTTGTTCGTTGTAATTTTGTCAGCATAACCATCATTGATAACCAAGTTGTTTAATGTTATTCTGGAATTTCCTAGCAACCCAAGTTCAGTATACCTTTGTGACAGATGATATGTCAAGTTCCTTCTGATTATTATTTACTTGCGCTATTTAAAGATTCAATAACCAAGGGCCCTCTTTGACCAAATTCTAAAAACCTACTAAACTTTCTAGCTGATCATTTAAATCAGCAATGTTTGCCTTTTCATACAAATGCCCAGCATGCTCCCACCCTGCCAGACTTACTGTTCCCGCTGTATGTAGAGTCAGGGACAGCAACAGATTGACAGTGGAGGTGCCTCAGCTGGCTCTGCCGGTGTAAACCTCTAAGCAAATCCTCCGCAAATGAGGGCAGGGCAATCTTCACTCATTTTCCCTGCCAATGTCTGCCATTCCTGGAATGGTGGACACAGGCTGGGAAAATTCAGAACTGCCCACATGCACAGGAAGAAAACTCCCTGTGTGTCGGGCTATTTGTTTTTTGGCTCACAAAAAACAAACCGTAAGTGCGGAGATGTTTTTTCCTGAAGCGGAATAGGGAAAAGTCTTCCACCAGGGTAGGGGCGGCTCCTCCATTCGAGTGGAGAAGTGCCGCCTCACAAGCCCCAGAGGTGAGAAATAAAGTTTATATATTACTGTTTTATTTTTCAGCAACCTGTCCCAAAGTAAGGCTCAGGACGGGGTGGGGCCAGCTCTGCTAAGTGCCAGCCGGAAGCTGTGTGCTTTAAAATGCGAATGTCTTGTTGGACGGTAGTCTCGGGCCGGCCAGACAGACATGCGCTTTTTAAAGTTCTCTAACCTAGCTTATTTAGACAGCTGGGTTAGAGAAAGTGCAGGCCTCCAGTGCTCTTAGGAGCTCTGGGAGAGCCTGCTCTATCCAATCCTGGAGCTGCTTTAATGCTGTGAAAGCAGCAACATGGTTAAGTAGTTCAATTTCCTGCATCGTGATCTTCCTGGAAGACACCCGAGGGAGGAGGACATCGTGCAGCAAGAAGGTAAGTGAAGTAATTCTATTATTATTTTTTTTGTGCCCCTCACTCCTGTCTCCCTCTTCACCACCGTTGGTACAAGTCAGCCACCACTTCACCAGGGCTGCAGACAGCATGGCTTATGTCCCCCTGTTAGCCCAGTGGGCTGTTTTCCAGGCTCTAGCTAAGACCTCAGCCTTATGGGGAGGATTCACCAACACATTTGCATACCTAGGTATCAGTTGCATCCATACAAATTTATTTACGTTTTGTAAATGCAGCATCTTGATCACGGAATGCTGTTTCTTGGAATGATAGTACTGCACCTTGTACATCTGGGATTATGGGTGAAAATAAATGTAATCCAGGGGAGGGGATTGGCGGTATGATTAACATCCACACAGTTGTAACCTTCTGGCTATTCACACACATGTGCATTTGGTTTTCCGCCCAATTTACATATCTAAAATTACACCGAAAATGTTGCAGTGAACGTATACCCGTCCATATTGATGTTTTCTATGGTGAAAAAATTTAGTATAGAGAGTCAGATTTCTCAATGATGGCAAATCCAACAGCTTATGCTGAGGTGTACTCATAATGAGTAACATTTTCAGAGGTTTTTGGTGCGTATATTGTGAAGTGTTTGAGAATTCTGCACAAGTCGTAACTCTAGATACCGGTACACCTACAGCACCGCCAGGAACACGGACCCAGCACAAACCGACCACAAGAACATTCCCAAGCCGAAGACCCTGCAATGCATCCTCCTCAACGTCAGATTACTCCACAAACACGCCACCGAAATCTGGGACCTTCCCAGCAGCACTGCCCCGGACGTAGCATTCCTCACCGAAACCTGGACCAACACCACCTCGGGACCGACATCGCCATTCCCCAAGTATTCCCCAAGGATACAAGATCTCCATGAAAGACTGCCCCAACCGCCCGGAAGGAGGAATCGCCATCGTCCACAAATCCACCCTCCACCTCAGCACACTCCCTGACGAGCCCACAGACCTGATGGAACACCTTCACTTTAAGATACTGGCAGCCCTACCACCACCCTCTGAGGAACCCTCATCTACTGACCCCCTGGACCCCGCAGACCATTCGCCAACTCCATCACGGACATCATATCCCCGCATGCCATCGCATCTACCAACTACTCCCTGCTGGGAGACCTCAACTTCCACCTCGACAACCAGCTGGACCCCAACACATCCCTCCTGGACAACCTCCAGAACATTGGACTCCGCCAGATCGTGACCGAACCCACGCACTCAGCAGTCCACACCCTCGACCCCCTCTTCACAACAGGAAACTCCTTCACTTTCAGTCACACCACTGAACTCCCGTGGACAGACCACCAATGTGTCCATTTCACCTTCATAACACCCACCATCCACAGACATCAGCACCTGCTCCAACGAAGAAACTGGACCAAAATCACCAGAGACCAGCTCACCTCCTCACTCAGCAACTCCACCCCAACCATTGCGGAAGACGACAACCCCAACACCGCAGCCCGAACTCTGCACATATGGATCTCCGACAGCGCCAACACTGTAGCACCCCTCAAGAAAAACAACAGCACTCACGCGAAGAGAGCCAGATGGTTTACCACAGAACTTCGAGAGCCCAGACACACTTGCCTCTGCCTCGAAAAGGCCTGGAGAAACTCTAGATCCACAGAGGTCCACAACAACTTCAACTAACGCCCACCACCAACTCATCAGAAAAATAAGGAAAAAGGCAATTGAAGACAGAATCTCCACACTCGCGCACAACAGCAAAGAACTCTTCAGCATCATCAAGGAGTTCGCCCAACCCACCAGCGAGTCTACTGACATCCCTCCCTCACAAGACCTCTGCGACAAACTCGGCACCTTCTTCCACCTCAAAATATAGAACATTTACGACAACTTCGCCGAAGACAACCAACACACCGAACCCTTACCAGCCACCCCCGACACCCTGAAGCCAACGATTGACAACTGGACAGCCCGCACCACCGAAAACACACTGAAGACAATGAAGTCAATCCACTCCGGGGCCCCCACGGATCCCTGCCCCCACCAAATCTTCAACAGAGCTGCCAACACCATCGCATCCATGCTCTGCCACACCATCAGCTGCTCCCTGACGAATGCCTCGTTCCCCGACGGCTGGAAACACGCCAAGATCAACCCCCTCCTGAAGAAGACCTCAGCGGACCCCACCGATCTCAAGAACTACAGACCCATCTCCCTGCTCCCGTTCCCAGCGAAAGTCATGCAGAAAGCCATCAACAGCCAAATCACCACCTTCATCGATGTGCACAACATCCCCGACTCCTCCCAATTCGGCTTCAGAAGAAACAACAGCACAGAAACCAGCCCCCTCGCCGCAACAGACGACATCCGCTCCCTACTGGACAGAGGAGAAACAGTAGCCCTCATCCTCCTCGACCTCTCAGCAGCATTCGACACAGGCTTTCACTGCACCCTAATACACAGACTCCACGATGCAGGGATCAGGGACAAGGCCCTCGACTGGATCCACTCCTTCCTCTCTGGCAAAATGCAGCGGGTCAGACTCCCCCCTTTCCTCTCGAACCCTACACCTACCACCTGCAGAGTCCCCCAGGGGTCCTCCCTCAGCCCCATGCTCTTCCATGTCTACATGGCTCTGCTCGTCCCCGTCCTCAGAACCTACGGACTCAACATTGTGTCGTATGCAGACAACACCCAACTCATCCTCTCCTTATCCAACGAAACCAACACCGCCAGACACAACTTTCAAGAAGGCATGGAAGCCGTCACCAAATGGAGCAGCTACCTACAACTCAACTCCGACAAAACAAAAGTACTCATCTTGGGCCCAAACTCAGACACCTGGAACAACACCTGGTGGCCCCCTGCCCATGGAAGACCACCCATCCCCACGGATCACGCACGCAACCTTGGAATCATCCTGGACTCAAAGCTCAAAATGGACCACCAGATCAACTCCGTTGCATCCTCCTGCTTCCACACCCTCCACCTCCTACGTAAGACCTTCAAATGGATTCCCCTCGAGCACAGAAAGACCATCACTCACGCACTCGTCATCAGCAGACTCGACTATGGCAACGCACTCTACGCCGGAATAAACAAAAACCTCACCGCAAGCTACAAAACATCCAGAAGGCCGCCGCAAGTCTGGTCCTCAACCTGCCAAGACACTGCCACATCTCCCAGCACCCGCGCACACTCCACTGGCTCCACATCGAGGCTAGAATTACCTTCAAGATTCTCACCCACGCACACAAGGCACTCCATGACACCGGACCAGCATACCTGAACAACCGACTCAAATTCTACGCACCCCAAAGGACCCTACGATCAGCCCAGCTCTCCTACGCCATGGTCCCCTGCACCAGAAAGACCAGATCGGGAGGCCGCTCCTTCTCCTTCCTCGTGGCCAGAGCCTGGAACGTCCTTCCGCTCCACCTCAGACAGACAACATCGCCCCCCCATCTTCGCAAGAAACCTCAAAACCTGGATCTTCGACAGACCCCCTCCTTGATGGACTGGAACCTGCACCCCACCGCCTTGAGACTCTCACGGGTGAGTAGTCGCGCTTTAACAAACACCTGATTGATTGATTGATTGGTAAGTGATTAAAATGAAAGAGAAGAGGATTGGAAACCCCATGGCACATAACAAATAATTGAAAAAAAGACAATTCAAGACAAGCAAATCAAAACGCAGATCTATTTTTAATAGTGGCTGAACATTTTCATGCAGAGCGTGCTGCACCAACCCTCCTTTCCTTTGCCCTTCTCCAGCTGTGCGCAACAATTTCTCTACAGTATGTGATCCAGGGATGAGATAAGCAGGAGTCCTGTATGATAGGTAAATAAGAGATGTATGAGACACCTCTCTCCCGCTTCCTACTTAAACATCTAACCACCAGTTAGGCAGCTAGGATCCCCATTTACCTTTAGTGTTCTGCTATAGAACATAGACGGACCAAGTAAATTCACTTTCCCTGAAACTTGAAGAGAAGGTGCCATGTTGCTGGTGGCAAGACCCTTCACTGGCTCTTATTAGGCAATATGATGAGATCTGAGATCCTTTGCCTGTCCATAAATTCTTTCACCTCTCCACCATCGCAAGAAGGAGGATTACATCTGAGTTAACCTACTTAGAGATGACGTATGAATTATGTCTATCTCAGATATTGCACATTTGAAGTGGCTATTAAAGCAGATTAAGAAGTTCATGACTAGCCATTTTAATTAAATAAATACCACCAATACAAGACCATTTTTATCCAACAAAAATGCTGTCCTTACATTTTCAGACCTGGCTGTAGTGTTCTGAGGTTTATGTCCTTATTTGCACTCCCAGTGAGGGTTGAATTAAATGCTCATTTATTTGATGCATGTGTAACTTTCAAATCATTGGTTAAAGCCCCACGTGTAATGAAGCACACTTTCTTGTTTTTAAGGTTATTACATTAAGTGTCATTGAGTTATGGAACTTCTGGCTTCATTTACATTGTGGCAAAATTGCATTTTTGGTAACATACACCATGTCAAAAAGAAGTTAGGGTCATTATCATTGATTAACTCTGTCAAGTCACTGTCGTTTCTCCCGGACCTGCATCCCTTTATGCTTTCGTTTGAATACTGTTTGTCATACCATGTTTTGTTGTCAAGTCGTTCACTTTTGACGGATGTTTAATTATAAATGTTTTTGTAATTAGCATATGTTATGTTATGTTATAACAATTTATATAGCGCAACAGCTGCCCCAACAAAGGGGCGTCCCGGCGCTCCTGACAAGGGCTAAGCCCTCAAGACACCTTCCAACACAGATTAGACTTTGGAGAAGAGATGGGTCTTAAGGGCCTTCCTGAAAGGCAAATAATCCCTTAGACCACGAATAAATGCTGGGAGAGAATTCCACAGCCTGGCTGCCTTATATCTAAAAGATCTACCGCCTGCCCTGGATTTCTTAACCCGTGGCACTTTCAACAGGTTTTGGCTAGAGGATCGAAGTTGGCGCGTGGGCTCATAAGGCTGAATCAGGTCTGTTAATATCTGTAGAGAAGCCAGCTTCCAAGCCTTGAAGACCACACAAAGTGCCTTGAACTCTATATGTCTTTCCATAGGCAACCAGTGTAGTCTTCGAATTGCATCCGAGGCAGAGCTAGATCTACGTAGACCTAGCAACATTCTAGCCGCAGCGGTCTGGACTCTCTGTAACCTGTGGGCCTCAAACTTATTGGCCCCCAAATAGAGAGTCGAAGCATAGTCCAGCCGTGACAGGATTGTAGCTTGAATAATCAGCTGTCTAGTAGGGGCATCAAAGAACTTAAAAATAGACTGAAAGCTCCTAAGCAGCCCAAAACATGTGCCAGCCACCTTCTTAGTCTGTGTTTGGTAGTTAAGATTGCTAGCTACCCAAACACCGAGGTTTTTCACCACCATCTTTGGAGGGGGTGCATGTCCAAGGCTCTGGGGCCACCAATCATTACTCCAAAGACCCTGGTCTTTCCCCGTCAGCAGAATTTCCGTTTTCTCAGTGTTTAGCTGCAAACAGTTGATGGTAAGCCAGTCCGCCACTGCTGCCAAATTGGTGCAGAAGCGGGCGGTGTCTAGGCTATTACCCCTAACGGTATTGCTAGACAGGGCTACCACCAACTGTGTATCGTCAGCATAAGAGACAAGGGTCAAACCACGGCTCTTTGCGAGAAGAGCCAGTGGCAGCACGTAGATATTAAAAAGCAAAGGGCTCAAAAATGAGCCCTGAGGTACACCTTGTCTCACCTTGAAAGTCCCTGAGGAAAACGGGGGCACAGAAACCTCGAAAGTCCTATCCTCTAGGAAGGATGCCAGCCAGCGTAAGGCCAAGCCATTGATCCCAACCTCCTCTAATCGTCTCAGCAAAATGGCATGGGACACGGTGTCAAATGTGGCACTCAAATCTAGCAGTATTAATGCCGCAGTGTGCCCATTATCCAAAGATGCCCAAAGATGTTCTGTGACGGCCAACAGTGCTGACTCAGTGCTGTGACCGGGGCGAAAGCCATTTTGCGAGGGATCCAAGATGTTATTAGAGGACAGGAAGTTGGAGAGCGTGGCATTGACATATGTCTCCAGAATCTTCGATGCCCAAGGTAGGCGGGAGATAGGCCTATAGTTCTCAGGACGATCTGGATCTAAGTTGGGTTTCTTTATTAAAGGCAGGACTTTGGCTATCTTCCAAGCAGTGGGCATGATTCCTGTGGTCAATGAAGCATTTAAGATGTCACACAGAGGGCCCTGAATTGTAGGAAGAAGCTTAAGAAAATGACCTGGCCTAAGCGGATCAAGGGGAGAACCAGATTTTATTTTAAAACAGAGTGCCTCCAGCTGGGCAGGCACAATCAGCGGGAACTTATCCAATAAGCAGGCCGTTGCCTCTACCGAATCAGTAGATTGTATTGACGCGGGAAATTGTTTATAAATCCTTTCCACTATGGAAATTAAATATGCCGCTAAATCATCGCATTGCTTGTTGGATGAAATAAAAGGCTCCGTAGGAGCTATCGTTAATGAGGCAACTAAGGAAAATATACATTTAGCCTTATTCCCACTGCCTGCAAGTTGTGACGCATAGAAAGTGGCTCGGACCACCTGGATCCTTTTTTGGTAGTTCTTAATGGCCAAACAATATTTTTCTTTAGCCATCAAGTCGTAGTCCCTTCTCCAAGTGCGTTCAAGTTTTTTGCAGTCCTTTCGCATTACGGCAAGTTCTTCGTTATACCAGGGGCTGTAGCTAGATTTGCGGGATGGTTGCCATTTTTCCGGGACTAGCTCGTCCAAGGGCTGTCTGATCCAGGTAGAAAAGGCAGTATATGCCATGTTAGGGTTCGCATTAGACATGGGGCAGGAGGTCCCCAATTTTCAGCGTAATTAGCCCAGTCGAGCTTATGCCATGCTCTCTTGCATGTGAGGTGGCAGCAATCCTTAATTCTAGCCCCTTTGATTGACAGATACATCATGATCAAATAATGATCAGTCCAAAGCAATTTTAATGGGGCCGCTACAGACAAGAAGTTCAAGTTGGTAAACACTGGGTCTAGAAGATGACCCGCCGTGTGAGTAGAACCTTGCACCAACTGAACCAATTGACAGGCCCAAAGGTCTGCTATAAAATTAGCTATATCGGGATCTTCTATATTATATAGGTGGAGATTTAAGTCACCCACAATAGTAAAATTGGCCCACCCAAGTGCCAATCTGTTCACGAGCTCTACACAGGCTGCTCTAAATACGCTCGAGCTCCCTGGTGGTCTATAGATCAAGAGCCCCGCTACCGTATAATTTTGCGAGATTGTGATTTTGAAACTTGCACATTCACTACCCGCCAGAATTTGTTTCTCCAAATTACAAGTAAGGTAAGATTTAAAAACAACCGCTATATCCCCACCCCTGGTCTCTCTATTCACGGTCCTAATACTGTAACCAGCGGGGAGCGCTAAGAGAGTTTGAGGCATGGTACTATCGGTAAGCCATGTTTCTGTAAGAAAGCAAATATCGGGTGAATAGTTCTCCAAAAGGACAAAAATGTCCTCGTGGTGCTTAACCAGCGAACGACAATTAACCCCTTCGGTGCTCATGACGGAATGGTTCCGTCATGACCCACGGTTGAGCTGTGCTCATGACGGAACCATTCCGTCATGACCACACCCGCGCAAGATTCCGTCAGCACAGCGGCGGAATCTGCGCAGCATCGAAGGGGTTAAGGGAAAGAATCGCTATCTTCCTCATCTTTTCAGCACGTCTGATATTAGTAGGACAAAAAATGGCAGTAGAATGTCTGTTTAGTGAAGTATACCGACAGGCCCCGCATCTAAAAGGACCCTCATGAGCCTCCTGCCCAGAGTGAGTGCACGTGTCACCGATATCTCTTAGTGCTAAAATAGATTCGCGCCCCAAACGTTTCCTTACCGTAGTAGCTTCTACAGCATCTCTGGCACCTGGCAGCGGTCTGGCGCGGACGGGCGCAGACGGGCATGCGGCGCGCCTGTGGCGCGCCCGCTGCGCGCGCGCACTGCGTGCTTGCATCTGTCTCAATAAATATCTGAGGCCGAAGAAACACTAGTGCGCCAACAGCCCAAAATGGCGGCCCCCGGTGTCTTAAGGAACACAGAAGAAGGACACCAGGTCAGTAAGGAAATGCTAAATAAAACTTTAAAAACCGAATGAAAGCAGCCAGACTAAACTAATGTAAAATAAGGGACCAAATGTACCCTTTGTTAAATCGTTTTTAAAGTGCAAGTGTGCCTAATAAAATGCAGCAGCAGCAGGAACAGAACTTAGCAGCAAAATCGTGGTCTAGAACAGGAAACAACCTTCTGTCAGGGCGAGCGCTTGCATCTGTCTCAATAAATATCTGAGGCCGAAGAAACACTAGTGCGCCAACAGCCCAAAATGGCGGCCCCCGGTGTCTTAAGGAACACAGAAGAAGGACACCAGGTCAGTAAGGAAATGCTAAATAAAACTTTAAAAACCGAATGAAAGCAGATAGACTAAACTAATGTAAAATAAGGGACCAAATGTACACTTTGTTAAATCGTTTTTAAAGTGCAAGTGTGCCTAATAAAATGCAGCAGCAGCAGGAACAGAACTCAGCAGCAAAATCGTGGTCTAGAACAGGAAACAACCATATGATTTTATTCCTTCACCTCTTAGCATGTGCATTAAATAAAAATTACATTAGTGAGTGAGACAGTAATTAAACAGTACCAGGAGGTAATATTTATTGAAATTAGGTATATCTATTTTTGAGCAAGTTGGCGATCCTTAAAGCATTACATTTTTCAAAAAATACCTTGTTAGTGGGGAAAAAAGTAAGAATGCAAATAAATATAATGAAAGGGCAGTCTCCATACCCCAGCTGAAAAAATCTGGACGTAGGCAATTTTTTTCTCTCTTAGTATCAATAGAAGATGACCTCCTAAAATTAACAGAGGTATTACATTGCCATTCTTTAACACTGGTTAATATGTTTAATATTGTTTATGTGCTCACTTCCTCAATAAATACAGCAAAAAGGAAAATGAAATATGGTTGCCCATCTGTGCAATTTTATAGTTCCCTGTTGCATGATTGTTTGGCAGTCTTTATGATCTAACTATATAAATTCAGCATTAGCAATGTTTTGTCTCTGTTTCTTGTTAGAGCAAATTTTTGCATCTTTGCACTCGCAGAAGTAATTGCAGCATAATTACTTAATGAGTCTATTATAAATAATTAGCATCAACATTCTAAAATATAAACATCCCTCTTGTCCATTTATTAATACAGAATCTGCTAATTACGACACCTTTCATAGAACCAAGCATATGAAAATCCATCTTGTTCATTTAATAGAACGAAAGCTGCTAATTAAAGATGCCAATAGGAGAACACACAGTGCCTGAGAAACAAAGGTTTAGCTATGAGAACCTATTACTTAGCCTCCCAGTTGAGCTCTGGAATTTAGGCCAATCAATGTCTTGAATACAGGAATCAGCCATATCAAAAGCTTGGTCAATCCAGCGCACAGTCTGTAAATGCAGCTGTTGCTGGCACCATCAGCGGTATTCTGTGATAGTCACACCTCAGTCCCCTCAACAAAAAAAACAAAATTACTTAGGGTAAGCAGAATTTAAAACTTTTTCTGGCCAAAATACATGCACCTTCTGAGAGCCATTTACAGACCCCCGAGTTATGTGCCTCTGTGTAGTTGGGAACTAGTTACTACAGGAAGAATGTTTTTGGGTTTGCAAATAACTTCGGTGCAGTTTGATGAATATTCACTAAACTTAAAAAAAAGTTCATCCACCTCAGGTGCTTCCTTGAGAGTTTTGGGGTGAGTGATCAAGCAGAAGCTGAGGAAAAAATGGTGTCTCAAGATGCAATTTCCCTTTGCATTTTCCATAGGGATATTTGAACAATGATATAACCCAAGCAGCTGAACAGAATTACACCAAATGTGGCAGAAAGCTAGATGTTTGTCCAGAAAGTGTACTTTTTGTGATTCGGTGTAAATCTGTTCACTAGTTTCAGAGATATTTTAGTTTAAAAAGTGTAGATATCTGAGAGCCCAACAGCCTACTGAAACCCTACTTAAATTTGATTGGCTGCTAACAGTTCAACTAGGATGTGTAGGCAGCCATCTTTTGAGGGACCAGCAAGCATTGGGGGCCAACTACCCCACCTGTTACCTCCAGTAAGTCAAATACAGCGGGATTGCCAAGAGGTATTTGGAGGCCACGCCCCCTTTCTCCACCACACTGCAAATGCTTCTACCGGTGCACTACTGGTTGGGGAATTAAGTCTTCTTGGATGGTAAGGGACCTGGTGGGCCAAGAAGCCCTACCGGTACTTTTTGTAAGTGCTACACGGCGGGATTCCTGAGAGCTGCTCTGAGGCCCCAACCCCTTTTTCCACCACTCACTACAAACGCCATTATTATTTAAAAAACAATAAAAATTCACTGAAAAAAACAAAGGTTACAGGGACGTTATAGTTAGGAATTAGCATTTAAAACACCTTAGAAAGTCACTGAAAAAAACAACGGTTACAGAGACGTTTTAGTAAGGCTGATGTTTCACTCATACAAAACTAGTGAAATTCAGCAGTGCACTACTTATGACCTCACATATTATATCACTTATGACATGGTCAGTGACATCACTGATGACATCTCAGATGACATCACTGATGACATCATCCACAAAATCACTAATACACCCACTCACATCCCCATAAAACCTTTCATACACCCACTCCCACACAACCATTCACAGACCCATACTTGTACTTACACACCCAATCACTGATTCATAGAGCTGCACACAAACTCACTCACTCACACATACAGCTATTCATACACCCAATCACTCACACAGCCACTGACATATCCTCTCATACACCCATACAGCCACTCACACACTGAGTCAGTCATTCATAGAGCTACTCATACAACCACTCACCCATACAGTAAATCACAAAGCCACTTACTCACCCCCCAACATTTACACACACACACACACTTACTCATACATGTACTAGCATGTACTCACTCACCTATACAGTCACTGACACAAGCAGACATTCACCCATACAGCCACTCTCACATTCACTCACCCACCCATACAGTCACTCATATACCCTATCACTCACCTATACTGCCTTTCACATACCCATTTGCTCACCCATATACCACTGACCCATCCACTCACTCACCCACACAATCATGCACACACTCACCCATACAGCCCCTCACACACACACACTCACTAACCCACACACCCACTGACTCACCCACTCACTCCATACAGGCAGCCACACACCCCCTCACCCACCAACACAGACACTCATACAGGTACTCACACAACCGATTAATCACCCATACTGCCACTCACATACCCACTCACTCACCCAGGCAGCCAACTTGGACACCAACTGACAGACTGATGCAAACATGCACACAACAAGTCACTTACCCATACACACTGAGACACATAATCACTCACTTGTACAGTCAGTCACACACCCACTGAATCATCCATACTGGCACTCATACACCCACTGATTCATCAATACACCTTGGTATATATATTTAACACTCATAAACTTTCTGAAACCACACAGTCCCTGGATAATGTCATCATTGATGTCATTTGAGATGCCATCAGTCATGTCACTGACCATGTCATGAGTGATGTAATATGTGAGGTTATTAGCAGTGGATTGCGGGGGTGCGAGTTATAGTTAGCTCAGCTAACTATGACTGCTTCATTTCACTTGTTTTGTACAAGTTAAACCCGAGCCTAACTATAACATCCCTGTAACCTTTATATATCATAATAGAGTGTACAAAGGGTGCCCTTTTGACATGTGTGTTGATATATATATATATCAACACGCCCGATACCTAAATGAAAACAGGTTTCGGCACACTCTGGTTCGCTTTGAAGCAGACTTTAATTGTGGCTCTGGTGACGCATTTTGACCCGTCAGCGCGGTTATTCTCACAACAACTGCAAGTCACCATTTAGATTTTTTTATACACCCACCCATGGGTTTAACCTTTCTTTAAAGTGACAGTGCTCTAAAAACTCATATATTCTGCACATTGACACTGTACATCTCATTAAACTTTACCATTATAGTATCAATACATCTCGTTACAAGTGACAATACCAGTGTAACAAGACACTAAAAAAAAGAAATATATAACTCATGCTTTTGGACGGTCCATAATCGATGTTACAAAGTCCTGGTCACACAGCACCATTAATACAGGCCAGTCTGATACCTTGAAACTTGATTTACAAAAGAACATCACAGGCAAGTGTCCTAAAGTGCAATATGCATGTACAAATTAGCATGTTATACAAAAATATTATTTTGTGCAAACTGTTGCACAATGATGTGCAAAAGTATGCATAAAGTGCAGAATTCTTCCTATCTTGCTTCCACATTGCTCATCCTGTATACCAAAGAACTCCATTTCATCAGAGAGAAACCAATCAGCACTCAAGCACAGACAATTAAGTGCAAGTGCCCTTTTTTAAAAGCGCAAAGTGCATTGGTGCAAATTGGCATTGGTATGCAAAAATAAAAACATTTGACGTGTGTGTGTGTATATATATATATTTATATATATATATATATATATAAATATACACACACACACATAAAGGGTGCCTTTTTTACACATATATATATATCTATATATATATGGATAGATATATATTTCTATCTATCTATATACACACACACATATATGTTTCTGAAGGAACCTGATTGAATCCGAGAATATATATATGTATACAGCCGGACTGACTTCCACTTGCTTGGTTGAAACGTATGCGGGGACCCAGGTGAGGCTTCAGGACTTACTTCAACCGGGTTCACCACGCCTTGCCCTGCAGTACACCAGCCACATGGGTTCCAACTTTGTTTCCCCACGCAACACCTGCCCGAAAACAATGCATCTTGGGAGTTGCAGTTTCTACAGCGCTGCACTTGGTGGGCGATCACATGACTGGGGATGGAGGGTGCTCCCACCAATGGGAGTCTGCAGTACCATTTCAAAGAGAAGGCGTGGCTATGTACTTGGTGAGCAGTGGCGTCTGAGGAAGGCCACACGGCCGAAATGCATCACGCTCTTTCTGCTGTCCAATAAAGCCCTTACCTGGATTCCTTGTGCGGCCTCTTCCTTTCAGCGTGCTGGAGGGGCTCTGGGATATTTGTCGCGCCAGCCAGAGGCGCGTTAAGAGGCCCCGTTTCGCAAGCTGGCAGGTGTCTTCACTGGCTTCTGCATCTGCAGGTTTCGTTGTTTTCCAAGGGATTGGATTGACACCAGCACACCTCGCAGTGTTTGTTCAGGATGGTTTGCTGCCAGTTGGCAGCTCGTGACTTCACGTAGTTATTTTGACTTATTACAGTCAACTTACAGCCGGACTGACTTCCACTTGCTTGGTTGAAACGTATGCGGGGACCCAGGTGAGGCTTCAGGACTTACTTCAACCGGGTTCACCACGCCTTGCCCTGCAGTACACCAGCCACATGGGTTCCAACTTTGTTTCCCCACGCAACACCTGCCCGAAAACAATGCATCTTGGGAGTTGCAGTTTCTACAGCGCTGCACTTGGTGGGCGATCACATGACTGGGGATGGAGGGTGCTCCCACCAATGGGAGTCTGCAGTACCATTTAAAAGAGAAGGCGTGGCTATGTACTTGGTGAGCAGCGGCGTCTGAGGAAGGCCACACGGCCGAAATGCATCACGCTCTTTCTGCTGTCCAATAAAGCCCTTACCTGGATTCCTTGTGCGGCCTCTTCCTTTCAGCGTGCTGGAGGGGCTCTGGGATATTTGTCGCGCCAGCCAGAGGCGCGTTAAGAGGCCCCGTTTCGCAAGCTGGCAGGTGTCTTCACTGGCTTCTGCATCTGCAGGTTTCGTTGTTTTCCAAGGGATTGGATTGACACCAGCACACCTCGCAGTGTTTGTTCAGGATGGTTTGCTGCCAGTTGGCAGCTCGTGACTTCACGTAGTTATTTTGACTTATTACAGTCAACTTACAGCCGGACTGACTTCCACTTGCTTGGTTGAAACGTATGCGGGGACCCAGGTGAGGCTTCAGGACTTACTTCAACCGGGTTCACCACGCCTTGCCCTGCAGTACACCAGCCACATGGGTTCCAACTTTGTTTCCCCACGCAACACCTGCCCGAAAACAATGCATCTTGGGAGTTGCAGTTTCTACAGCGCTGCACTTGGTGGGCGATCACATGACTGGGGATGGAGGGTGCTCCCACCAATGGGAGTCTGCAGTACCATTTAAAAGAGAAGGCGTGGCTATGTACTTGGTGAGCAGCGGCGTCTGAGGAAGGCCACACGGCCGAAATGCATCACGCTCTTTCTGCTGTCCAATAAAGCCCTTACCTGGATTCCTTGTGCGGCCTCTTCCTTTCAGCGTGCTGGAGGGGCTCTGGGATATTTGTCGCGCCAGCCAGAGGCGCGTTAAGAGGCCCCGTTTCGCAAGCTGGCAGGTGTCTTCACTGGCTTCTGCATCTGCAGGTTTCGTTGTTTTCCAAGGGATTGGATTGACACCAGCACACCTCGCAGTGTTTGTTCAGGATGGTTTGCTGCCAGTTGGCAGCTCGTGACTTCACGTAGTTATTTTGACTTATTACAGTCAACTTACAGCCGGACTGACTTCCACTTGCTTGGTTGAAACATATGCGGGGACCCAGGTGAGGCTTCAGGACTTACTTCAACCGGGTTCACCACGCCTTGCCCTGCAGTACACCAGCCACATGGGTTCCAACTTTGTTTCCCCACGCAACACCTGCCCGAAAACAATGCATCTTGGGAGTTGCAGTTTCTACAGCGCTGCACTTGGTGGGCGATCACATGACTGGGGATGGAGGGTGCTGCCATCAATGGGAGTCTGCAGTACCATTTAAAAGAGAAGGCGTGGCTATGTACTTGGTGAGCAGCGGCGTCTGAGGAAGGCCACACGGCCGAAATGCATCACGCTCTTTCTGCTGTCCAATAAAGCCCTTACCTGGATTCCTTGTGCGGCCTCTTCCTTTCAGCGTGCTGGAGGGGCTCTGGGATATTTGTCGCGCCAGCCAGAGGCGCGTTAAGAGGCCCCGTTTCGCAAGCTGGCAGGTGTCTTCACTGGCTTCTGCATCTGCAGGTTTCGTTGTTTTCCAAGGGATTGGATTGACACCAGCACACCTCGCAGTGTTTGTTCAGGATGGTTTGCTGCCAGTTGGCAGCTCGTGACTTCACGTAGTTATTTTGACTTATTACAGTCAACTTACAGCCGGACTGACTTCCACTTGCTTGGTTGAAACGTATGCGGGGACCCAGGTGAGGCTTCAGGACTTACTTCAACCGGGTTCACCACGCCTTGCCCTGCAGTACACCAGCCACATGGGTTCCAACTTTGTTTCCCCACGCAACACCTGCCCGAAAACAATGCATCTTGGGAGTTGCAGTTTCTACAGCGCTGCACTTGGTGGGCGATCACATGACTGGGGATGGAGGGTGCTCCCACCAATGGGAGTCTGCAGTACCATTTAAAAGAGAAGGCGTGGCTATGTACTTGGTGAGCAGCGGCGTCTGAGGAAGGCCACACGGCCGAAATGCATCACGCTCTTTCTGCTGTCCAATAAAGCCCTTACCTGGATTCCTTGTGCGGCCTCTTCCTTTCAGCGTGCTGGAGGGGCTCTGGGATATTTGTCGCGCCAGCCAGAGGCGCGTTAAGAGGCCCCGTTTCGCAAGCTGGCAGGTGTCTTCACTGGCTTCTGCATCTGCAGGTTTCGTTGTTTTCCAAGGGATTGGATTGACACCAGCACACCTCGCAGTGTTTGTTCAGGATGGTTTGCTGCCAGTTGGCAGCTCGTGACTTCACGTAGTTATTTTGACTTATTACAGTCAACTTACAGCCGGACTGACTTCCACTTGCTTGGTTGAAACGTATGCGGGGACCCAGGTGAGGCTTCAGGACTTACTTCAACCGGGTTCACCACGCCTTGCCCTGCAGTACACCAGCCACATGGGTTCCAACTTTGTTTCCCCACGCAACACCTGCCCGAAAACAATGCATCTTGGGAGTTGCAGTTTCTACAGCGCTGCACTTGGTGGGCGATCACATGACTGGGGATGGAGGGTGCTCCCACCAATGGGAGTCTGCAGTACCATTTAAAAGAGAAGGCGTGGCTATGTACTTGGTGAGCAGCGGCGTCTGAGGAAGGCCACACAGCCGAAATGCATCACGCTCTTTCTGCTGTCCAATAAAGCCCTTACCTGGATTCCTTGTGCGGCCTCTTCCTTTCAGCGTGCTGGAGGGGCTCTGGGATATTTGTCGCGCCAGACAGAGGCGCGTTAAGAGGCCCCGTTTCGCATGCTGGCAGGTGTCTTCACTGGCTTCTGCATCTGCAGGTTTCGTTGTTTTCCAAGGGATTGGATTGACACCAGCACACCTCGCAGTGTTTGTTCAGGATGGTTTGCTGCCAGTTGGCAGCTCGTGACTTCACGTAGTTATTTTGACTTATTACAGTCAACTTACAGCCGGACTGACTTCCACTTGCTTGGTTGAAACGTATGCGGGGACCCAGGTGAGGCTTCAGGACTTACTTCAACCGGGTTCACCACGCCTTGCCCTGCAGTACACCAGCCACATGGGTTCCAACTTTGTTTCCCCACGCAACACCTGCCCGAAAACAATGCATCTTGGGAGTTGCAGTTTCTACAGCGCTGCACTTGGTGGGCGATCACATGACTGGGGATGGAGGGTGCTCCCACCAATGGGAGTCTGCAGTACCATTTAAAAGAGAAGGCGTGGCTATGTACTTGGTGAGCAGCGGCGTCTGAGGAAGGCCACACGGCCGAAATGCATCACGCTCTTTCTGCTGTCCAATAAAGCCCTTACCTGGATTCCTTGTGCGGCCTCTTCCTTTCAGCGTGCTGGAGGGGCTCTGGGATATGTATTTATATATACACATGTCAATAGGGCACAAGAGCTCCACTGCACTTGCTAGCCATTTATTTTCTTTCCCTCTCATGGGACATGAACATCTCCTTGTAATGGGTTAGCAGGTACATGGAGTGGTGCCTGATCATTTCTAGGCAATGGCTAATTCCTGAAAGAGGTAGTTTGGTGCTCACTTCTGAATCGCCTCATGCATGTGCCATCAGTCGTGACTTCACACACATAACAAATGGACCTGGGAGGAATTCCCAGTCCCTCCCAGTTCCATACAAAGATTGAGTTGGTGTGTGGGATTATGACTAAAGCCAGATATTACTGACCTCAGTGCCACCTTAGTCATTCCTGGCAGCACAATCTACTGTTTGCTGAGTGTGGAAGAGAGAAAGGAGGTTGGAGAGAGGGCGGGAGGGGCAGCCCAGCTTACAATGGGGATGCATTAGAACTGAGTCTCAGCAGAGCCAAGAAGAAGCTGTCTAGTGAAAACATGTTGGTAATATTGATCTACAGCAAGGAGGGCAGGGTGGTAAGTGGAGGTCTGTATCAACTAGTTTTAATAATGATGCTATTTACTAGCTAATCAGTGAAGGAAATGGAGGTAGCATGCCAATAACTACTAAAGAATAGCAAGTCCAGGAGTCTGTGATCAGAAGAGACGAATGGCCAACTGATAGACGGAAATGTGTTCAGAAGTTACCAGGGATCATAATTTGGTTGAAATGACTAGTCATACACAGGTAGAAGATGCAGGTAGTTACACAAGTCCAGTAATTACCAATAGAAGAGCATCACAATATCTCCAGGTGCTGACAGATAGCAACAATTTATTATTGCATCTACAGTGCTTCTACAATTGATACTTTTACAGTTCTTATAACATACAAATAAACCTTCTGAAACCAACCTTTAACGTTATCTTGGAAAACAATTTGGGCAGTATTTAACATATTTATTTTGTTGTTTATAGATTCACATATGAACAATATGTTCTAAGTCTTATGTGGAAAGTAAAAACAATACATCAAATGATTGTCTTATGAATACATCAACACCCACCTCCCAGTATTATAGCACACTGATAATTGCAAACATGATCTGCTACTATGCAGTCATGAAAATGCAAGGGCACCATGAGACAGGATGAAGGGATGTGTCGTACTCATGCATATGACATTGATGTATTTAAAGTGGCTTTTGATTCCTCAAGCTATGGTAGTATGTATTTGTTAAATGGCATAGAGAAAGTGTTATTCTTTGTTTCCTTTAATCTTCATAATTAAGGCAGTTAATTTATGGGTGTCATGGAGAAGGGGTATGGTGACTGATACTTAAAATACCTCGGGTCTAATCATAATTACAATGATACTAGAAACATACACAAAGGGGTGTATAAAATGTATTTGTATTCTTTTTTCTCAAACTATAGTTAAGGGGTGTGTGTGTGTGTTTGTTTTTGTGCAATCCCATGTCAAGAAAGTCTTTGCATGTGGGGTAGCTCTGTCTTCGGTTGTTACATAGAGCATTTCAATGACCATGGATAGTCCTCTGGAGAATTAGATTTTGTGGAAATATTGGAGATTGGTAGATAGAAAAAGTGTTCTCATTGCCTGGAGCTTAAAAGTCTGTGTTTGCGTAATGTTAAAGTTTTTTTAAACAATGTCTTAAAATATACCACTTACTGCCTTTACTGTAGAGTTAGTTTTAGTTTTCTCTTTGCCAGTGTACATTTATGTACCATTTGAATGTTATTTGCATGGCCGATAATACTACACTATAAAGTTTCTTTAAAACTAGACAATATTTAAAAAGAAATAGAAAATAAATGTTGAGGGTTGTCAGAAAGATCAGGGACATGGAGCACTGTATCAGGTTCAACAGATAACTTGAACTGTTCACTTCTTTACAGTGTTCTTAAATGAAGCAGGATTTAACTTTGTGAAGAAATGCATTCATTCCGTGGAGACGCGAGGTATGCATTAGATTTTTTTATTATGAGGCAGCTTTTTTGCATTATTTGTTTTGTTGGTTGAACAACTCTTAAATTGATAATCAAGAGCTGAATACAAGGGTCATTCATCACTATTTGTGTTCTTAGATTATTAGGCGTGCATTACAGAAACTCTACCTGACAAGAAGTTTGGATTGACACCGTAACTTATTTTCTATAAATATTAAAAATGTAAAAGTAAATACAAATGTATATATATATATATATATATATAAAGTAAATGCTGTAAATGTATTCATATCAATGTTAATAATCATGCCTGTTTCTTATCTTGTCCTATTTAGGAATAACTATTTTGGGTCTCTACAGAATAGGAGGTGTCAATTCAAAAGTTCAAAAACTGATGACCACTACGTTTTGTAAGTGTTTAAAAATTGTATACAGTATGAGTCATACAATTGTTAGTAGATTAATTTTGTGGTTATATTTTCTAAATACAGGTATTATCCTCAATATCATTGTTGTAACTGTTATGTTTACTAATCTGTTTGCCTTTGTCGCTCTCTTGACAAAATATTCCCTTCTTGATGAACATGCAACACAACCTCTAGTACTATTTTGTTAATTAATTGTTTGTTTTTTCAAAAGTGAAACCTTTTCATTTTCTCAGAGAAGTACACAGGGATCCTCTTAATTGTCTGATTGTACCTTTAGCCACAGAGAGGCTAGATGAAACTGTGACCGCCAAACAAACGGTGTCATTGCAAGTGCTTTATTAACACTATATTTAACCACAAACATTTGTTACCAGTTCACTTTTTTCCAGCCTTCCCCCAGGTGGGTGGCACAAGGGAAATCAGATAGTTCATTGACTGGCTCAGGAAATAAAAAATAGTGCACCGATTGTGGGACCCTTGTAAAAATTTAATTTTAATTATCTTTCCGTTTTCAGACCCCTGAAGAAGGGTCTCTCTGTTGACCCGAAATGCATTGGGTTGTGTAAAAATGTAAAACTAATCTGTTTCTTCATCAAAGAAACTCGGAATAAAAAACAGTATGGAAACAGGAATGAAATAAATCACAATGATTATAAAGCTGGATTGAATTGTATGGAATCATTTTACTAAAAGGATTAACTGGAAAAAGACCTTCAATAGGTCCTAGTATATTTGTGCGCGCCTCCTACCTGGAAGTGGTAAACACTACTTTCTCCTAATTCGTTACCCTTGTAAAAATGTCATTCCTTTTTTTCAGCTCCAAAGTCTCCACCAGATATGGATATTGATCTTGAAATGTGGGACAATAAAACAGTAACAAGCGGGCTTAAAAACTACCTCAGGTAAGTCAAGTTATGTTGAGCACATGTGTCAGAAAATGTTAAAATACTATTTTATTTTAAATATTATTTCAAATAGAATGTGCTGACTAAATATTCTTATTAAAATATCAATGTGCATCTACAATTGCTAATTTTGTAATTCCTATACCATAAAAATGAACCGTCTGAAATTAACCTTCATCTTTATCTTGGGAAGGAATATGAGCAGTATTTGACATTTCTTTGAGGAAATTAAAGTGCTAAATTTGCACGACCTAAAAAATGTATCGTTCTGAAGCAAGTTAGAAAATAAACACAGACTCACCAAATTACAAAAAGGTGTTACCAAAATCTTTTTTCAAAATAAGTTTCACATTGCAAGCAAAAGATTGTAAATCACCAAGGGTCCGATTATAAAGTCGGTCGGATTTGTCTCCGACCGACATAATCGCGGAATTCGGGACAGACTGACCTCTGCTCACAATTACGATGCTACCGCACATAGTGCAGTCGCATATACTCCCATTTCCCTATGGGAGATTGTGTTCATCCCTGCACTGTGTAGCAGGCACCTCTAGGTGCTTGTCACACAGTGCAAGGATCAACAGGGAGGCATTATAGGGTCTCCCTCGGTATGCAACCGGATGCCTCAAAGAGAAGGGGGCCCTGCTAGGGGCCCCCAAACTCACATTCCAACAGGCTAGCCATGTCAAAATGCCCGGAATGGAAAGCCTGTGGTCCGACGTGGAAAGCCTGTGGGAAACCAAGCATCCTAATCCCAACGGCGGAAACGCTATACAATGGTATTACTGGTCGGTCTCTGACTCGCCGACGGGCTCCACGAACACGTCGGAATTCAGCCAGAATGACCAGCCAGTTTCAATTCTGATCACCTACATTGTAATTAAACAGTCAGAATTGAAACCAATGATCTTGGTCAGAAAACCTAAATTATAATAGTCCCCCAAATGTTCATTCAGTCATCTTTAAATTATTATAATAATAAAGGTTAAAACAGCAGCAGTATATGTATTGATAGAAGGCAAACCATCATATGTGATTTTAGAGAGAATTAACTGTGTTTCTCTCATATTTAATTTGAAGTTATCATTGTCAGTTACTTGTTTGCTAGCATAATTTGAAAACCATAAAATTTTTCTGTATAAACCATTTATGAAACTTTTCTTTCTCTTCCGACCAGGTGTCTCTCAGAGCCACTGATGACATTTAAGCTCCATAAAGATCTGATTCTTGCAGTTAGTAAGTAAAATGTTAAAACACAGTTGAAGTTTGCTCTAATTTTTATTGCAACATCTAAACGCGTCATTGAGCAATACAGTGCAAATGCACATCTTTATTTAAAAACATATTCACACAAACAAATTTAAATATCGCCAGTACAATTGTATGTTGTGTAAAATATATGGGATGTAACCTACATATTATACTCCAATTTTTAAACTGCAGTTGCATTTCCCAAAGTCTTATTTACATTTGAAGTTTTAAGACCATAAATTCCATCTAATTCTGTGAAAAACCTGCCTAGTTGGTAAAATGTACTGGAGTGAACTTTGTGGAAATGGATGTCCTCAGCTCACTGTTTTTAAGATCCGGAACCTTTGCGCCACGCAAAGGGGCGCAAGGGTGACGCAAAACCTAAGTGAGATTTATCAAGCCATGCAAGGCCACCTTACGTGGCCCTGTATGGCTTGATAAATCAAGAGTAACACAAATCTAGAATAACACAAATCTCTGCCTTCCGTTTCTCTGACCCAGGGAGGCTTTACATGGATGGAGCATAGGTGCTCCCACACATCCACCTATGGATTTTGGCTCATTCCCAGATTTTACCTGGGAATGCGCTAAACTGCTGTGCCTCCCCAGTTGAGGCATAAAAAGAGAAATTTCTTTATTTCTCCTAGTCTTTTCCTCTTTCTACATGTGCTGCTTCCTGCACAAAAACAATCCGACCTTCAACACAGACACAATTGCCTCATGACGCAAGGGTGCCTTCATTGGCGTTAGGCAGCCAAAAGTGTGCCAGCACTAGGAAAGGACATGAAACCACTGTATAATAATTAATACAGTGCATTCCTGCCCTTTCACCCAGCACAGAAAGGTGGCTTGCTGCGTTGGCTGCATAAAAAAGAATGATAAATCTGCCTCTAGTTCTTAGTTCGTAAATAGTGATGATATATTTGTTGGTTAAACATAAATCCCAAAGATGTTCCAGATATTATGTCATGTCAAATGGTATCATAAAAAAAGTCTCCCAGTCTTTTGTTCAAGGGATTACTACTTCTGTTTCCTTAATGGAAGTCTCCTACATTTCTTCTCAATGCAGACAGTATTGATGGAAGGCACCTGTGCAGAATATTAAAGGTCAATCTTTTGGTGCTGCCTGGTAATTCTGCTCTTTTATATACTGAGAGTTGTTAGGTCTTGCCCTCCAACTTTTGAGAAATTGTTCCTGATTGGCTACTACAAACTGGGACTCATCTCCCCTCTTTATGCTCCAATACGAAACCCTGTGTTTGTAAAGCAATAGGCCCTGATCTCTGCCCCTTTATTTGCTGAACATGCCTTCCAACCTCCAGAATAGTGGCCCTCAGTGTAAAAAAATGCAGGATGTTTTGGGGGAGCCTGTTCCCTTTTTTTTAATCTCTCCAACTGAAATCTGTGCTGGCTTCCTTTTGCGTCATTCCCGCCATGGTCCGTGCAGGTAACATCGGTGAGGTGGTGGGCCGCGTGGGACGAGGGACGATGCCGAGGGGAAATGATTTATTTATTTAATTTTCCCTCTGCATCGTCCCTCGAAATCCCCCCCCACGCGACATCACTTCCCCACCGTTGTTACCTGCATTGACTGTGGCTGCATCATTCTGAAGGTGATATTTACTCCCACCAGCCCACCCATGGTAAATTGAGCCCTAAAATGCTGAAGCATGCTCGCACTGTCCTTAGAAGACTAGTTGTTTCAAGAGGCGATTACTTTGATTAGGAAGATGTTAATGATGTTGGCCATGGCAGAGGTAAGGAAGATCGCATCGTCTTTAATGATACATTTTGAGATGAGGAGTATGTTGACAGTAAGTGTCAGTGATTGTGAGGGACAACCTGGATCCTCTCAGTGGACCGAGGCAGAGAATTCATCTTCTCTCCATGTCACAGGAATCAAGCTATTCTGGCCGAAGAGGGGCGAAACCTGGAAACCGGTCCTAGGATGCCTGTTTCCAGTCCAGGGAGGACCTGGCTTGGCAGTTCGGGCTGGACTGTTCCCATGAGGCACAGGGTCAAGACTGATTTGCATATGGCTGGGTTCAAACTGGAATGGCATGGTGAGCAAAAAAACGATGGATTTAGGCCCAGATCTCTGTACCGGGGTGAATGTATGACATTGTTCTGCATTCTGTCCATGAACTGTTGCTTTGGCACCCGTGTACACGCAGCAGGATTTCTGCCACTTGTAATTTCAATACTATGCTGAACTCTACAAAGACCCCCCAATCCTCCCAGGTTAAGGAAATTAAACTTATCCTGGCTAATACCAATTTGTTGGAACACTCCACAAGAAATAAAGGGGGCCATTAGACCTTGGCCCTGGGCAAGCCCCCAGGACTTGACAGAATCCCGAAGCAGTTTGATAAAACATACCCAACAACTCTTGCCCTGAAGTTGTTACAGCTTTTCCAGATAGCTTTGGACACTAGAACACTCCCTCTAGCAAAGCACAAGGCAGTCACGGTCCTGATACTAAAACCACTCAAAGACCCTCTTGATCCTACATCATACAGGCCAATCGTGCCATTGAATATGGACTATAAAATACTTACCAAGCTCTTAGCTGACCGCATATATATGGAGTTGTCTCTCATTTCATTCACTCAGACCAGAATGATTTAATACCAACTAGGTCTACTTCCCTTCACATCCGGAGGCTGTATAGGCTGATGGACGCTGCCCTGGGCCTATGGCCATTTTTGGCAGCTTTAATTCTAGTCCTAGAAATGGCCTTTGGTAACCCTAATTGGTCATATCTGTTTCTGGTCCTCCGAAGATTCTGTTTGAGACCCATGGGACCCATGTTTATACACACAGTCCACTTTTTTATTTAGGTCCACCGGCACGGATTAAGCTTGGAACCCACCTCTCCCCATATGTAAGTTAGCAGGGGGACACATCAGGGCTGCCCCTTCTTCCCTCTATTATTTGCTCTGGCAGTTAAACCCGTAGCAGCTCAAATCACAGAGGTTGTCAAGTATGGGGAATCCCTCTTTTGGATGATCTGAAAGCCATATCTCTGTATGCCGATGATGTCATCTTATATGTCTACGATGTTAGGGACAGTCTCAATACAATTGTCCAAATCCCTAGAGACATTCGGTCATCCCTTGGGAGTCCTCATCAATAAGGTTGTCTCTTCCCTTGATGTCAATAGACATCTCCCATCCAGTATGCACTTTCAGTGGGGAAGGGCACAAGGATCGGGTCAGATGGAAGGGTCTACCTTCTGGTATCTCGGAATTAATGTATTTCATTATATAAATGACCTCCGGAGTGGTGACTTGCCTCTGTTCCCAGGTGAACTTTGGAAATCGCTTCCATTATCAGTCAAAGGCAGAGTTACCATCTCTAAGATGGTAATTGTCCCGCGATTACTATATTACATTGTCAATCTTCCCCTACTCCATATTGCATTTTCATTACAGAACTGGATTCACTCCTGATAGAAGTCATATCAGCAATGGGCCACCAGCATGTAGCTATCTCAGTTTTGCGGCTCCCTTCTGCACAGAGCGGCCTAGGGGCCCCTCATTTTGAAGCCTACGATCTGGCAGCCCAGCTGCAGTGACTGTCCAGATGGCTAGTGGGACAGGGCCACGAGGAAACAAGAATTCCTCTTTCGCTGTTGACCCAGACTGCGATATATGATCTGACTGTCCTGGGAGGGCATGTCCCCGGGGTCTCCCCCGATTGGTCAACATGGCCTTCGAATGCCTGACATGGCTCTATTCACATAGGTAAACTAAATACTTGTACACCCCTAACCTTCCGCTTCTGAGCCTCCCACATCAACAAACACGCTTAGATGATCAACCCCTGATGTCCTGGACAGATGAAGGAATAAATACCATTGGAGACCTATTCAAAAATGACCAATTACAATCATTCCAAGATCTTATCCTAAAATTGCCCACTTCACGAATGTCAATTCCTAATGTACTCCTACCTCCAACACACGCCGGTCCATATGGGAGAATGATACAAAGGGGTCAACCAACCCACACCCTTTATATGGACATTGCTAGACATTGTGTAACTGGGCTCTGTAGATCACAAACTTCAGTACAGTTAAATATAATAGTTCATAACTGTTGCATACATGTGTGATATTGCTAATGCAAAGATCCAAGATTACTCAGAAATATTTGTTCCAATACTGCTCTTTACTTTCTATTTCTTTTTGAAAAATCAATGCAAATACTTTAAAAAAGTATTGTGAGGGACAACTTCATGGTAAAATAATTCAAAGTCCAGGTGAAAAAGAAGACATTCACCAAGGTTAACATGGAAATAACAGGGGTATAGTAAATAGATGATTTTCATATTTGTCAACCTTAAATGATGCGTCTTTTCACTGCACAAAATATATGACATTTAGTAGTAGTTGTAATAATGAAGTATATATTTTATGGCAAGTCTTATTGTGTGGTCTGAAGCACTATGATGAACTCAATTTCAAAGTGCAACTGGTCTGAAAGTATTTGACTGTGATTCTGAAGCAAGGAGTATCTTCATCATCTTCCACATAAGAGAGTAATAAAGTGTGAAGATGTGGTGTAAAGAGGTGAGAAGAAGGTTTCTCTCCTTGGTCCTTTGTTAGCTTTTGAGTAGCCAATGATGCCCAAGAAATATCCAATACATAAGTGCATAAATTGAATGATTTCATTCAGGTTTTCTGCCAGCTGTATAACATTATTCTTTTAGCGTATCATAGCAACAAAGCTGCTTGTCACAGGGCTAAACCCGGATGGAAAGTCTCTTTCCATGAGGGCAACAGTGCCATAGGCTTGGGGTTATAGTGGGGGAGATCAGTGGTCTAGCCTTCATCAGAAGGTCAATATTGCTAAGAGAACATTACATTTCTTGTGTGTTGTATGTTCTTTGAAGCATCCCATTGTTATTCAGTAGAGCTCACAAAATCTCCGGGGGCTGATAAAATGTATTAATCTTTAAAGTCTCATTCTGATGGCCTTTATTCATATTTTCTGAAGATACTGTGGAGTTATTACATTGTGTTGTAGTTGCATTTCTAGAGTTCTTCATACACTTGACCAGGCGCTGATGCACATTTGCAAATGGGTGGCACACTCAGTAGGAGATGTATAGTTGGAAGAGTGTGTCTGTGTGTCTGTCGTAGGGCCTGTATGGATCATGTTTAGATGTTGTACATGGAGACCAGAGGTGTCCCTTACTCTGATTTGTCATTGCACTTAAACAGGCTGAAGCAAAAAGGACCGGCGGGTAGGATGTTTAAGCATTAAAGCAAGTGAATGGATGTGTTTAGAGTGCGTCCTTTGAATTGTGGCCTATATGGAAAGAGTTTTTTGTTGTTGTGGATGTATAGACTGTACATGTCATCCCTTGGCCTTGCAAGCATGATTTTGTACAAATGCAAGTGTTTTTGGAATTATGAGAATAGAGGTGGTCATCAAACATGCAGATAACAACTATCTTTAGTGTGAATCATCCACTCAGGGGTGTGTGTTTCCACTCTCTATAGTAAAACTCTGCATTCCCTCAGGAGTGCCAACCCCATGTGAATACTTGTAGAGTGGCTGAGCAAAGGGTGATAGTTGGCAACCTATTTCAAGGAGTGTTATACCAGGAGTTGCACAATATGCTTGGGAAAGAGGTTTTCTCATGACCAGCCGGGGGAGGGGGCACTAGCTATATTAGGTCGTTGGTGTGCCCTAGGGCACCAGAGGATGCCAATGGGTATTATGCAATCAGCCTTATCATTTGATCTTAGCAGCAAAACCTGGATCAGCAGTTTTACCTGGACCTTGTGGTACCTTTGGAAATTAATTTCCCCCCTAAATCAACCAGTAAATCAAATATATAAAATGGCAGCCTTCGCAGATATGACTTTAATTTAAGGTCTAATTAATGGCCCGCAGGCTCTCTGTGAAGAATTGTTTCCCAGTTGGATCTTCAACTTTCCTTTTAACAACAATTACAGCTGTTTAGGACATTGGTATGATTGCATTACTTGTATATAAACAATTTCTATCCGCAAAGCAGAAGGATGTTAAACTGTCCTGTGATTCGCCGTTGCCTTTCATTACGTCCCGAACACTGTGTCTAATTTAATTCAAAGAACACACTTGGCAAATAAAAGAAATGCATGCAAACATATCGTGGAAAACGACACACGTTAAAATATCTGCAAAATATCTAGATGAAAAATGAAATTGGATAAATTGAAATAGGGCCAGCATTTAACGTTTTTTCCAGCTCCTTGTAACATTGGTAACCAATATCAGTCAGCATCACTTCCAACGTACTGAGTGTTGTTTATCCTCTGTAGCCCCTCTTTGCGGCTAGCATGTTGATGAAAGATGCAAGGCGCGCTTGTCATTCACATGGAGGTCGTGAGTTGTTTGCTGCAGTCAGGATTCTCATTCGCTTCCACTTATCTTGCTGTTTTCTGGTTTGTGTGATAGACTGAAGAAATAATAGGAAGTGAAAAAATAATTAGAACGTCTGTCTAAAGTCCCAGTTGCTCTTAGAGTGATAAATGGATATGAGTTTTTTATGCGTGTGCCAAGAAATGTAGTTACTAAGGTAAAATCTGTTTGGTTACAAAATTGCATTGCCCAGTTTCATCGTCCACTTACGACTGAATTAATCGTTTATTGGCTGTTGAATAATTATGTGGACGCTGCACCTTATGTAGAAAATAGTAGCTGATTCAAAGGTGCATTGTAATCAGCTGTTATGTTATGCAGATTTGTAGAGCGCACTATCACCCTGGTGGGTATCTTGGCGCTGAGCAGGTGAGAGCAGTGGCGGCTCCTCCGCTAAGGCGGAGGAGCGTCGTCCCACAAGTAAAATAAAATGATAATAACGCCAGGTTATTATAATTACATTTTTCGCTAGCAGATCTTCAGGTGAAGGGCAGGGCTTGGCTGCCCAAAGAGTAGGAGAGGAGTGATGGCACTCTCCAGGTACGTATGACTACTTGGCCGGCCGTCTTGGGCCGGCCAAACAGCCCCGCGCACCGCGCATGTTACACAGTTTGGTGAGGAACATGCCCAACCTCCCATTCTCTGTCTGATTTATCGATCTCCATTTCACCCGCGTCAATTCTTGCCATGGTAGGAGCACACGCCTCAGGTGAGAAACACCTGCCAATGCATCAGGGAAGTCTAGATTTGCTGAACCAGATGCTGACATAGTAGCGCAGGCATTACATTCACTATGCTGGCAGTCTAGTAGTCAGTCCATCACACTTTAATTGAGGGACTTATTTCCATGCATTCCAATGAAGAGAATAACAAATTACATCTCCCCCTACACAACAACATATCCAATATTTAATTATATCACCCATTCTACTGAATGAGAGAAAGATAACAAATAATTATGTAGATAAGGGTGGTTGGGACACTGATTGACACTAATCAAAATAAAAAAATCGAGTACATTTCAGAATTAATCTATATAAGACATGCATCAGAATTCAATTATGTTAGTGAGTTTGTAAAGTGGAATGATACCGGAAGACAAACATCCTGGTACTTAAAATAGGAGAGAACAATTAAAGCAGCATTCAAGTTAGACCAAGAGACAGGTTTGCAGCTTTCTTTTGAATAGGTTATTACAAAATATCGTTATGATGTCAGTGGGTGGTGAATTCCACATTTTAACAGCAAGTAACAAGACAGAGTGGCCACCAGTCCAGTAGTGCTGAAAGTGAGGCGTCACAAGGAGATGTTTGGATACTGAACGTAGGGGGCGAGAAGGATGAGGGATAATGAATTTGTATTTGAAATAAATGGACCCAGCCTTGTTGATAGTATGTGAACTCATTTGGGAGATTTGAAACTAAGGGATTTGTGGACAGAAGCTAATGGTGTCTGTAGAAAGTCTGCCTTTTCTGCATGGCCATCCCAGATTGATTTTGCCTTTTTCTGGACCATATTTTTGCTGGCTCCAGGACTCTGTGCAATTTACCTCTGCTAACCAGGAGTAAAGTGCCTGTTCTCCCACTATAAACATGATTACATGTGTGTGTTCCTAATTGGGTCATTTAATCTCTAGTATATAGTGGAGAAAGTGCTGCACTGGGCATGGAATTTAAATGTCACGTGTGGATTGCAGAACCTATTGTGCCACCCACTATAGTGACAGTGCAAACATGGTTACAGGCCTACCCTGTGTAGCATGACTACGGCAGTGTAAAACATGTAGTGTTACCTGTGAATAACACACCTTTTGACAAGTAAAACCCTCCGTTTGAAATATTAAGTCAACCCTATGTAGGCCTTGTAGGTACCAAGTATGGTACTAAAAGTGGGACAGATCGAACGTTAATATTACCATGTCCCTATAGTTACAAGGTCCTAATTGCTAGCTTCACTGTGGCAGACCTAGCAGTCTTATGTAGACAATCAGAGTACAGTTTAAATACTAATTCTGTGCCTCCTTAATGGGACCGGCTAGGAAAATAATTAATTACTATATTCAATAGTTATTAAAATCCAATTCAGTGGTGAAGTTGCAGTTTTAATAAATATTAAGGAAACATAACTTGTCAAAAGCTACCTTTTTCCTGCCTGAAGTTCCACTACAGCACTGCCTGGTCCATGCTCTACCCACACAGAGGTGTGAAATTCCTCCCAAGAGCACACGATAGGCTGACCTGAATGGGCTGCGATGACTCCTCTGAGCTCAATAGAATATGCAGGGTGGGGGCTGTTAGCATTCTGTTTACACCACAATGTCAAATTCTGCATGACAGGTCTGTCTGAAGCACATGTAAATGTTTTGCACCATTTAAAGTGTAAGAAATTGGAGTATTAGTTGAAAAGTGTGGGAACCCACTTCCAATAATAATCACAGTCCCTGTCAGGTGAACCACCAAAGTCACTAAATAAACTTGAGCTTATCCTCTGGTAGCTTGGCACGTAGCAATCTGGCTTATCTTTGAAGAAATGTGTTAAATATTTATGAAGCACTCAAACAGTAGTAAAGTGAAGACACAACACAAGAAAAATCCCATACCAATTTAGACAAAATAGAGTGAGCGTCAATAAATAAAATGGCACCATAACGACAAAAATCCAATATGTAGCACTGGAGAAACACATTTAAAAAGGGGGCGGAGCCTCAGCGGCCAACATGGTGGACTGGCTCTGCTGAGCTCCCATCCACCACTTCTAGGAGGCCATTATACCTGGGTGCTGCTGTGCCCCCAAGTGTCGGAGTAGACATTGGCTGACTCCCCGAATGAGCGTGGGAGTGGCGGGGGTCTTCCAGGGATGTGTACGGGCAGCCAGCACAACTGATGTCGTGACGGTGCACCACTGCATCTCTGCGAAGCTGGGAGGCCGGGACGGAGCTGCACCTCTTGGCCTGCATTTCCATATCTAGACCGCAGCCTGGTGGACGGCCCGAAGAACAAGACCTAACACAGTGGGGGATGGGGGCGAAGTCAGTAGCCAAGGAAGAGATGGAGGTGAGTGGCAGTAGCAAGGGGTGCCGGAGTTGAAGTGGGCCATTCCTCAGTGGGCCTGTGTGACCCCCTGATCACACTGAGGTGGCGAAGGGATATACACGGTGCTGCACTGACAAGCCAGGCCTAGACTGGGCCTCCCAACCAGTGCCCGTGAGTTGCAATCAGGAGCAATGCATAACTGCACCCCTCCCCTCGACCGCATGGCAACCAGGGTTGGGACCCCAACATACTAGTTTAAGCCACAGTTGGCGGCCTTATGGACACTGGGGTAAAGCAGTGGTGTCAGGGCTTTGGCATGCCCTTCCCTGATGTGGCAGCCATCCCAGAAACAGTGAGGCTGGGGTGGTGGATCTGCAGGTGCCTGTCCTGCCTCCTGTCCCGGGGCACCCCTGCCCCCTCTCCTCTGCTTGACCATCAACCTCTGCATGAGGGGACACCAGGAAACCTGGGGCGGGGTCCTGCAGGGCCTGCATCATCATCCTAGGGCTGGAGCTGTACTCCTTTCTCCCTCTCCCATTGATTGGCGCCCCCAGAGGGCCCGAGGAGTTTTGGCAGGGCCTGTGCTGCAGAGCCGGGGTGGGGGTCCAAGTCCCAATACTCGGGGCTAACTGCTCATGCTGCCCAGGTGGATGCTTCTGGAGCAAGCAGGTTAACTCCCCACAGTCCTTGACTCCAGCACCGATCATCACCCAGCAGCAAGATACATGGCGGCACCGGAGCACCCATCAAAGCTTGCACGCAACACTGTCCTGAGGACTTCAGGGACGAGACGTGATCGGCTGAGATAAAATCCCACAAGGCAAAACTAAAATGACCAAATACACGGCGCTGGTGGGGGGCTTGAGGTGACCTCTAGCTGGGGACCCGGGAGCAGAGCACCTACCCATCCTCCAAGCCATACAAGCTCGAAAACTGCTTTGAAAACATAGTTAGGTGAGGTTGGAGTGCCAGAATCTTTGCCAAGCTGTAGATCAAGTGACTGAGGCGAAGAGAAGAATATCAGAGCTAGAGGGAACAGTGCAGGGTCTGTCCACGTAGTCGGCCCGCTTGGCCCAGATCACCAAAACGCTGCAGAATCGCACGAAGGATGCCGAAAAAATGGGCCCCATAAATATTCCTGGAGCACTGGATCTGCTTGTGGGTGCCCCTGGAGCCTGTCTTCCTGCTTCATCCTAGAAGGAACCCACAGATCAGTGGCCCACAAACCGCCACCTGAGGCCCTGTCTCACCCTGCCCGTTGATAGCCCGATTTATGAACTATCATGACCGGGATGCTGTTCTGAGAGGCTCCAGAGTAAAAGGTCAACTGTTATTTCAATCCGGATAAATTATGATTTTCCATGACTATCCCTGCATGGTATAATCTGAACGTAAGTCGAATGACTGGGTGAAACAAAAACTGCGAGCCACATATCTCTCCTACATGCTCCTCTACCCTGCCAGACTGCGTGTAAACCATGATCCAAAACCATGTTCTTTGACACTCCCGAGGGGGCTTGGGCTTGTCTTACTGAACAGTGGCTTCTTACACTGAACCGCACGCCGGCTTGGCACCTAAACACTCCACATATGCCCAAGGACCTCAGACCAATGGGAGCACGAGAGAAATAACAGTGGAAGAGCTCACATTCGAGAACAAAAGGGCATGCATCTACAGAGATCTCTTCCGAGTCTGACTGGGAGCGGCGGGCAAGGCTAGTGTGTGTGTAGACTGCGGCCCCACCAAGTCGTGGCTAGGACCGAGAAACGGACCAGAACAGTAACGCTACTGCTGACTGAAAACCTACTTCTGATCCTTATTGCACACCAGCACCACTGTATCCTTCTGCAATGTTGCTAGATAGGGTTCCCCGGGGGTGGGCATTTTGCTTGAACTACCTAGTTCAATTACGCCTTTGTTTAAGTTGGGATTGAGCGAGAGATGTTTCTAGAGGGTGAGAGTATAAGGTGGGAGGTGTTGGGGGTACTAGGTTTGTTTTTCTGTTGCATTTAGTTACTGTATTTTATTGTTTGGTTGCTCACTGAAGTTATGTGCATCGCCTGACGGGCTCCTGTCATAAAGCGCAATTCCTCGATGTTGAATGAACGATCCCCCTAGAGCCCGGTACTGCGGGTCTGGCGCCCCATTAGGGTGCTCATTACCCCATAGCACTCCCAGTGACGTGAGAACACACTCTGTAATGACCTGGAATGTAAACGGCTCGCTAGACCAGATTAAGAGGGGAAGGTAATTCACTTTGCGCAAAGACACAACCCCCATATCCTGCTGATCCAAGAAACCCACTTGCAGAGCCACAACTGTCAGTTCCTAGCTCACAAAGGCTACAACAGGTTGTTCCATGTGAGTCACACATGAGGCTCCGGGAGAGAGGCTAGCCTCAAAGATAAGGCCCTAACCTCTGTAGTGATAACCATCAAGCGTGATGACCAAGGTCGATACATAATCCTATAGGGCGCCATGAAGACCCCATACAACATAGTCAGTGTTTATGTCCCGCCAGCCACACATCAATCCACATTAATGACCCTGACCGAAGCTCTGCCTCCTGGGTGACCATTGTGTAGGGACTAAAATGACATCATGAAACAATCAGATTGGTACAGACCTGAGGTGGGGCTGCGAGGCAAGGGAGGGGGCTAGGGCTCAGTGGCTCGTGGAGGGTCTGGAATCCGGGGTGGCAGGAATACACCCACGCTTCAGGGGATCGCCTGCTCCTAAGTGAGAGGGATGGACTGTGAGAAACTGAGCCGCATCATAGAATTAGAAGCATCAGTACTAGAGCCGGAAGCGGGCTGATGGATTCGATGCAATGCCAAATACAGGTGGACAAAACAACCCCGCACCAACTTTGTCAGGAGGCGGCGCTCAGATGCTGGATGGCCTCCATGCAGATGGTTTCCAAGTGGGGTGACACATCCAGTAAACTGTTACACTGGCTGGCCACAGGGGATAGCTGCAGTGTTCACCCAATACTACGAAGCGCTTTATTTTGCCCGGGCACGACCAGACTTTGGTCAGTGACCTCCCGATGTCTCGCTTGACTGGAACAGATATGATGGCCCTAGAGTAGGCAATGGCACTAGAGAAGGTGGGTTGGCTCTCACACATGTAACTCCGGGAAGACACTGGTTCCAGATGACTACCCTGTAGAATAGTAGCGCAAGGTCTGACCAGACATCATTCCACCCCTTCTGCACTTGTTTACTGAGTCGAGTACCAAGGGGTCCTTTCCCCCAGACATGGACTTGGCAACGCTGGTCATCATACATAAACCGGGCCTTCCCCCGAAACGCTGTGCCAGCCCATCTTCCTCATCAACATGGAGCTTAAGATGTATGCTAAACTCCTGACCAACTGCCTGTTGCGGATCACACCCCTGCTGGTCCACCCAGACCAATGTGGTTCTAAACAACACCGCAGCACTAAACACTCTATAGGGAGTGTGCACCTGGTGCTGGCCTGCATCTGACTCGGAAGGCTAAATTGCCCTTGTTGGACCTGTCAGCCCTAGGGTGGTCTCCCCATTTATTTTTGATCGTGCCTCATTTTTTCCACCCTCATTTTTATGTTGGACTAGGTCTCCGGGCGCCTTTTCATTGCCAATCAGTGTTAAGGTGCAGGTGCTCCCTTCTCCCAAGATGGCTGCCACAGACCCCTGCTACTGCAGAGTGGTCTTTCATAGTAGCACCCTAGCTGCCAGGAGCTGGCTGGAACCCCACAACAATGTTGCGACACCAGCCCGCCTTTTTGTCCCATAGGTAGAATGGGGAAGCTCCTGGAATGTGCTGGAACCTTCTAGAAGGGAGGTGTGGTTTTACTTTTGCCGCCTTGGCTAGAGGTCACCTGACCTAGGGCTACTTAAGTGAGGGAGGGAACTTTTTGTAGTCAGTTGGCCAGTGGGGTAAAGCAGAGAATCCACGCAGGAGTGTAGGCGGTAGGGTCTAGCCAGGGACTTATGCCTCTGAGAGTGACAGGATTTAGGTGCTGCCTCTTAAGTGAGTGAGGGACCCTGTGAAACCCACTGATCTTGCCCAGCAGTAGGAGGACCCAGAGAAACCTCTGCTTAGCCTGACTAGGAAGGATCTAGTCGTCAACTCAACCCCTACCCCCCTGTAACAGAACCCCCTTAAGGGCGCCAGGTACATCTGCGCCAACCAGCCTTCATATCACACCTGAAATCATATGCCAAGCGCTGAGACTGCGTGTCCAGACTGAACCTGAAATCATATGCCAAGCGCTGAGACTGCGTGTCCAGACTGAACCTGAAATCTTATGCCAAGCGCTGAGACTGCGTGTCCAGACTGAACTCTGAAACCATATGCTAAGCAGATTGAAGAACCCCCGGGGATCGACCAGGTATTAGCGCTGTGACCCCTGCGCTCCCTGACCTGGCCTGGGACCCCCGGCAAAGTGCTCCGTTGAGCGCGGAGCTCCCCTCCTTAATTTGAGCCCCCCCTGTGACGTGGAAGCCAGCGCGCTCACCGCGGCGGCCCGGAGGCCGGAAGAAGTGCCCTTCAGTGTCACGCGGCCCGTGGAGAAGCCCAGGGCCCTGTCGCTGCCGTCGCAGCTGAGAGAGAAGGTGCGCGAGGCTGTGGCCGAGTTCCCCCATCGCCGCTGGAGCGGACGCCTTCCGACGTCGAGAGCAAGGTAAGCCCGGAGGCTGGGATTGACCCCGGTGTGCCCCCTACTGGTTGGGAGCCACACCGCACACTGGGCCCGGGTTCCCTCTCCGTGGGAGTCCCCCTAGTCACCACGACGGAGAGACCCCGCCGAGGGATCCTTTCCTTGTGCCCCCTTGAACTGTACTGAGCGTGGTGCCCTACGAACTGCACCGGAGCCCGAGAGACTCGCTCCACAAGTCCCGTGGCGCTCCCTGCAAACTGCTCCGTTTTGAAGTACTGAATGCTATTGATTACGAGTAGCGCTCTATCCTTCATGTTCCGTTCTACAGTATTGAATGTCATTGATTACGAGTAGCGCTCTATCCTTCATGTTCCGTTTTACAGTATTGAATGTCATTGATTACGAGTAGCGCTCTATCCTTCATGTTCCGTTTTACAGTATTGAATGTCATTGATTACGAGTAGAGCTCTATCCTTCATGTTCCGTTTTACAGTATTGAATGTCATTGACTACGAGTAGCGCTCTGTGCTAGATGCCCCCGTTCCGAAGTAGTCCCCGCTCAGCGCGCCTAGCGCTGTCATCGCCCCTTAAGCCCGCGAGGTCTGCCCTGAGTCCCTGCATGCCCCAGGAGTGGCATCACGGTCCCCAAACTCTACCGAGGGGAGCTAGAAGCCCGAGGGTGGGCTAGGACCTTCCGCGAGCCTGCTAGTGCACAACGCGCTGGGGGAAAGTGAAACGTGCATGTACATCTCCTTGAATGGCAATTATACTTCATGCAGTGCTGATATATTCCCTGAATTGTATTGATAGGATGAACTGCCTTTATAGCGCATGACTGACATGTACAACTCCATGAATGGTATTATAAGCTTATGAAATGCACGGATGCCTCATGAATTGCATCTAACGTGATTTACTTGGATAAACTTGAATATTTGCATAATTTCTACACTGTGGCATCACTTATTGTGTGTGTTCTGCGGTCCATGTGAGGTGCGTGTTGTATGGTTGCTTTACACACAGACCTTTGGGTGCCCAGCCGCTCGTGTCACGTTACCGACCCATAGGGCCTGGTGACCCCAGGTCCTACATTGTTGGCGAGCGGTGGGATCCTAGGACCTGTGACCATACAGCACCCTTCCGTGAGGCGGAGGGCGCCGCAATTAAACGCCTAGTTGTTCCAGAACTCTAAAACCATTGATTGCTGCATTGTTATTTCCACTGTCCAGGTTGAGAGTGCAAGAGTCCTGGTTAGCTGATAACTGTTACCTATACCCTAGGAAATTTTCTCCTTAGTGTCTAGGTCCCCACCTGCCAGAATGGAATTCCGGTTAGCTGACCTCGAGGGGTACTCAGTGAAGCAACTGAGGGAGTTCGGGCAGGGGATGGGGGTGCCTGGGATGCGGAAGGCCAAAGGACCGGAACTCCGTACCGCCATTAGGGCATGGGTAGAGGCCCACCCAGAAGGGAGAGGGGATGAGGGACACGAGGCGCCAGATGCACCTCAGGAGGAGAGCGCCCAGGAAGTGATCAACATATTAAATGAAGATGTGTCTGAAAATGTGCCCCCAGGGAGACGTTCTGGGGCCAGTAGTAGGACAGGGTCGAGGAGGAGCGCGTCTCCCGAGGAGTACGAGGACAGGAGGGAGGAGAGGCAGTTAAGGTGGGAGCTGGCCAAGTTAGAACAAGAGAAAGAAAGGGGATTGGCCAAATTGGAACAAGAAAGGGAAAACAAGAGATGGGCAATGGAGGAAAAGAAGCTGGCGCACGAGCTTCAGCTAAAAGAGCTGGAGTTACGCGCCCTCCAATTGAACATGTCCAATAAGAACAATGGTGGCAGCATACCTAAGGAACCTCACGAGTCAAAATTCTACCTACCTAAGGAAGTAATTGCCAATTACACAGTGGGGGACGACATCATGAAATGGTTGGAGGCATACGAGGTAGCCTTGACGGCCCATGGGGTACCCGAGAGTAATTGGGGAGGTGGTTTATACCGGTATATACCTCCCTGCTATATTTGGCCAAGGCAGATCAGGTCAGGTATGCCCCCATGAAAGAGGCCTTGTTAAAAAAGTTTGGTCTTAACCCCGAGAGGTACAGGCAGAAGTTTCGTGGCAGCCATAAGCTGTCCACACAGACATGGGTAGATTTTTTTGATTATGCGAGAAAGGCGCTAGATCGTTGGGTGCGTGGCAGCGAGGTGCAGGACTACCAAGGGTTGTACGATCTTTTTTTAAGGGAGCACCTCTTGGATAAGAGCTTTCCGGAGCTGCGCCAACATCTGGTGGACCGCAAGTTGACGGATCCCCGTGAGCTTGCGGAGGAGGCAGATATTTGGGTGAGCACCCGGGTGTCTCACAAGGGCCCCGGGGGAGATGGCTCGAAAGGCGGACAGGGTTTCCCCCAGAAGAAAGAGAGGGGAGATAAAAAGGTGGAGTTCTCGAAAGGTCCCCAAAATAAGTTTGGGAAGGGATTAGGAACCCCACCCCCGTCCAATTCCACAAGACCCACTTACCCTGACAGGAGTCAGCAGCCAAGGATCGTGCGGTGCTACGAATGTGGGGAGATTGGACACTACAGGGGAGATCCCAAGTGTCGCAAGCGACCCCCAGCCCCACCAGGCGGGAAAAGTCGTGGGGTGAGTAGTATAGCGCTTGGGGTGGAGCTGCCCTTAGATAGGGAAGGGGAGTGGACAGGCCTGACACTGGTTTCACTCGGGGATAGAGAGGTGGTCCCCGTAGTGCCCCTGCCCCGGAACACTGCTAAATATCAGCAGAGGGTGAGAATTAATGGGGAGGAGGTGGAGGCTCTGAGGGACACAGCGGCCAGCATGACCACTGTCGTGCGGCGGTTGGTGTCCCCAGACCAAGTAGTCCCGAGGAATTCCATCCGGCCGTATTGGCTGACGGCAGTTTGAGTCACTATCCAGTGGCTCGGTTCCATTTGAGTGGGGAGGAGTCAAAGGCCTACTGAGAGTTGCTGTGAGCCCTGCCTTGCCTGTGGGGTGCTTGCTAGGAAACGACCTGGAGCACACCAAGTGGAAAGATGTCGAGTTTCACGCGCACACAGAGATGCTGGGATTACCAGGGTGGACTTAAGCAGTCACGCGGTCCACGGCTGCCCGGCAGGGAACTCACCCTGGGTTGGAGCCGGGAATCAGGGCCCAACCCAAAGCCAGACATGGAAAGAAGAAGGTGGTAGAGGACATGCCCCCTGAGATGGATGGGGAGGCCGCAGAGGTGCCCCCGGAGTCCACGGAGGTAGATGTCGTTCCTGTGGAGGACTTGCCGACCCTTGCTGACTGGCACGTGGAAGGAGGGCCTACCCGGGAGGAATTTTGTCAGGCACAAAGGGCGTGCCCCACGCTTGAAGGCATGCGGCGACAGGCCGACACCCAAGTGGCCAGTCAGGAGCTGGGAGGATATCATGTGTATTGGGAGGATGGTCTCCTATACAGTGAGCCCAGGGTGCCGGTACATGGATCTTCGAGGGCCATAGTGGTCCCCCAATGTTACCGGGCCTTCCTGCTGGAGTTAGCGCACGAGATACCCTTAGCCGGACATCTGGGTCAGGACAAAACCTTGGCACGGTTGGTCCCCCATTTTTATTGGCCCAGGATGAGGATTGCCTCAGACACCTTTTGTAAGACCTGCAAGTCTTGTCAGGCCAGTGGCAAGACTGGGACTAAATTGAAGGTCCCGCTGGAACCGCTCCCCGTGGTCGGGACCCCTTTTGAGAGGGTCGGGATTGATATTGTTGGGCCATTGGACCCTCCAACCGCAGCGGGACACCGGTTCATCTTGGTTTTGGTGGACCACGCCACAAGGTACCCAGAGGCTATTCCTCTGAGGACCATCACTGCACCGGTGGTGGCGTGGGCACTGTTGGGAATTTTTACCCGTGTGGGATTCCCCAAGGTCGTGGTGTCGGACAGGGGCACGAATTTCATGTCGGCCTACATGCAGGCCATGTGGAAGGAGTGTGGGGTGACCTACTGGTTCTCCACTCCTTACCACCCCCAGACTAACGGACTTGTAGAGCGCTTCAATAAAACATTGAATGGGATGATCCGAAGCCTTCCAGAGGGCTTGAGGCGTAAATGGGACGTCCTCCTCCCCTGCTTGTTATTCTCCTACCGGGAGGTACCGCAGAAGGGAGTCGGGTTCAGCCCGTTTGAGTTGCTCTATGGCCATCCCGTTAGGGGTCCCCTCAGTATGGTGAAAGAGGGGTGGGAGAAGACTTCGCAGAAGCTTCCCCGTGACATTGTCAGCTACATGCTAGCGTTCCGCAGCCAGATGGCCAAGCTGTGGAAGGCAGCCACAGAGAACCAGGAGGCTAGCCAGACCGTGATGAAGGAGTGGTATGACCGCATCGCTCGGACGGTCGAGTTGGACGTTGGACAGAAGGTGTGGGTTATGGAACCTGGGGAGCTGTGTGCCCTCCAGGACCGGTGGACTGGCCCGTACGACATTGTGGAGCGCCGAGGCCAGACCACGTACGTTGTAGATTTGAAAACCCCCCGTCAGCCCCTCAGGGTGCTCCACGTCAACCGCCTGAAGCCGCACCATGAGCGATCAGAGCTTGCTCTCCTTATGGTGACGGATGGGAGCGAAGAGGAAGAAAGTGAGGCTCTTCCTGACCTTCTAGCGGTACAAGAGAAGGACGGTTCGGTGGAAGGTGTAGTCCTCTCCCCATCCTTGACCCAGAGCAACAGAGGGACTGTCGCCATGTCCTGGGATAGTTCGCCTCGTTGTTCTCCCTCACGCCTGGAATCACTCATTTGTGTACCCATGATGTGGACACAGGGGACAGCCCCCCGGTGAAGAACAAGTCTTACCGGCTCTCTGACCGAGTGAAGGATAGCATCCAGCGTGAGGTGGCAAAAATGCTGGAGCTGGGGTTGATAGAACCTTCCAGCAGCCCGTGGGCTAGTCCAGTGGTGTTGTTGCCGAAAGCGGCCCCACCGGGTACGACGCCAGAGCTTCGGTTCTGTCTGGACTACCGGGGGTTGAACTCTGTCACGAAGACAGATGCTCACCCCATCCCACGTGCAGATGAGCTGGTGGACCGGCTGGGAGCAGCCCGGTACCTCAGCACCATTGACCTGACATCCGGATATTGGCAGATTGCCATGGCCGATGGAGCAAGGGAGAAGACATGTGTTATAATCTACTGTTTGCCGTTCCCCTTTGCCTATGTATCTCTTCCCTACTGCTCAGCCAGAATGAGAGTTAGTGTGCTTGGAAATGTCTGGAATGTTGGATGATTGATGATGTCGTGGAATGCTTGGGTGCCTGGTGAGGCTGTGAGTGCCAGTTGGAGTGAGCAGGCTGAGCAGCAGGGAGGCTGCTCCTGGTGGGGCATCACCTGGACTTCCAGTAATCTACCTAAGGCTGTACTTGAGAATAAACCTACAGCATACCTATACTTAACCTGGCTACCGGACTTTTATTTAATTACAACACTGGCGACGAGGATGGGTATGCTGTAGGTTTATTCTCAAGTACAGCCTTAGGTAGATTACTGGAAGTCCAGGTGATGCCCCACCAGGAGCAGCCTCCCTGCTGCTCAGCCTGCTCACTCCAACTGGCACTCACAGCCTCACCAGGCACCCAAGCATTCCACGACATCATCAATCATCCAACATTCCAGACATTGAGTGGTTTTTCCTTAGTTATGAGAAGACGCCTTCTTATGAAGCTTCTCTGTGTTGCCACTGATTTGTGGTAAATGGTTGACATGACTTTGTTAGTTCCCTCACTGTTTGGAATGTGTGAGTGCTGTTTGGAATGGCTGAGCAGCAGGGAGGCTGCTCCTGGTGGGGCATCACCTGGACTTCCAGTAATCTACCTAAGGCTGTACTTGAGAATAAACCTACAGCATACCTATACTTAACCTGGCTACCGGACTTTTATTTAATTACAACACTGGCGACGATTTTCAAAGAACCTGCGTGTTGCTGAAGGACTACTCTGCTACTGAAACTAAGGATTTGGCTAACCAAAGGTATGCTCTGGAACCACAAGAAAAAGGATTCCCAAGAAGAAGGATTACAACAGTTACGCTCTGGTCAGCCCCACCAGTGTCCTTTGTCAACAAGACAGCCTGCAGACCAGGGCATTTGACTTTTGTTTGACAGAAGTGCTAATTTTCGTCTCTGTCTCCTTGCACGTTGCCTGCCTTACATGACTTTATCTGTTCTGTCTGTGCGCAACTCGCTGGACCCCATCAGCGATTCATTTGAGAATTTTACCAAGGCGGAGTGATTTTTATGACAAGCTGCGGTGTTCGATGCAACTTGCTGGACCGCATCAGCGATTCAATTGTGAATTTTATCGAGACTGGGTGATTTTCATGACAAGCTGGGGTGTTTGATGGCTAATGGCTGTTTGATCCTATTTGTTTGAAGATTTGTGACTTTGGAACACCAGCTCTTTGGCGCACCAGAGGGGTTTTGGTTATTTATTCTGGCGGTTTCTGCAGCATCTTTTGTTTGGGGACAAGCTACTGGATTGGATTTACTACACCATCTGTTTGTTTGGGGACAAGCTACTGGATTGGATTTACTGCTCATCGCAAGGTTATCATTTGGATTTTGTTCATTGACCTGGTGGACATGCGATGAATGGCCGTTGTTCACTTACTTGTTTTAAAGGCTTCGCGAGCTCCAACGCGCTCTGCTGGCTCCATGGCAACGATCTTCACGCGGCTTGGAAGAACGCTTGGATCGCATTGAGTAGAAACTGACGCTCCCGTTACGCTGTACGCTGTGGCGGCCATCTTAGATTGGGCTATGTTGACGCATAGCGTCACTAAACGTGGCGGCCATTTTGGATTGGGTTACAAATTTTTCTTCGTGTTTTAACTGTGATGGCGATGGCGATTCTTATGGTGCTTTTCTGGGATCGGAATCTACCGGCTCGATGTGTTTCTCTTCTATTAGCCACAAGGGAGTCATTGCACTACATGGTCTTGGATCTCAACAACCACAAGAACTTGGTGATGATCTCGGAAGAAAGACTTTAATTGAGTTTTTTTTTACTGTTTAACACTGTTTGGTGGGGGGGGGGGTAAAGTGTGTACCCTATTATGGGATTGTATGTGGTTGTGGGGCATTTGGTCTATAGTGTATCCTGGTTTGGGGATATTGTATCTTTCCATGTGGAGATCAGTTTCTTTTAGGGGATGTGCGTAATGTCTTTGTTTGGTATTGTAGAATAGTGGGGGTGTGTAGTGTCCCTGGTCACTTTAGTGTGCGTTGTTGTGTTAATACACTTTAAGTTGTACGCTTCCTGATGAGTACTTGGAGTTTAGGGGATAGAGTATTCACCCCTAGTATTCTTTTAGCCTTTGGTTAACCATTTTTGTGGTTATTTGGTTGAGATTAGTGTGTCATCTGTGTGAGTGGAAGGTTTCTCTCACTGTTTGGACTGTGTTAAGAGAAGACACCTTTTTACGAAGCTTCTCTGTGTTACCTCTGACATGTGGTAATTAGTGGACATGAGTTTGTCAGTTTCCCTCACTGTTTGGAATGTGTGGGTGAATGGTCTTTCCTTAGTTATGAGAAGACACCTTCTTACGAAGCTTCTCTGTGTTACCTCTTATTTGGTAATTAGTTGACATGAGTTTGTCAGTTTCCCTCACTGTTTGGAATGTGTGGGTGAATGGTTTTTCCTTAGTTATGAGAAGACGCCTTCTTATGAAACTTCTCTGTGTTGCCACTGATTTGTGGTAGAAGGTTGACATGAGTTTGTCAATTTCCCTCACTGTTTGGAATGTGTGGGTGAGTGGTTTTTCCTTAGTTATGAGAAGACGCCTTCTTATGAAGCTTCTCTGTGTTGCCACTGATTTGTGGTAAATGGTTGACATGACTTTGTTAGTTCCCTCACTGTTTGGAATGTGTGGGTGAATGTTTTTCCTGGTTTGAGAAGACACCTTCTTATGAAGCTTCTTTATATTTATCTTGTTATGAGTCTTACGAGGATTCTGCGTTTACTTTGATATGAGTCTAACGTGGTTTCTCTGGTTTTACCTTTGAAATATTAATTTGACTTTTAGTGATGGTTGGTGCGTGAATTGTTGACTAAATGAATTGTCATGCATTTAATTTGTTTGATATGTCTTTGATTCATTGCTCATTGTCTTTTCATGCATTTTTGATATTCTAATGTATTTCCTATCTTGATTGCCTGATGTACTTCCATTTGCTTTTATTGTGTTTTGGTTTCCTTAGAAAGGGGGATGTGTTATAATCTACTGTTTGCCGTTTTCCTTTGCCTATGTATCTCTTCCCTACTGCTCAGCCAGAATGAGAGTTAGTGTGCTTGGAAATGTCTGGAATGTTGGATGATTGATGATGTCGTGGAATGCTTGGGTGCCTGGTGAGGCTGTGAGTGCCAGTTGGAGTGAGCAGGCTGAGCAGCAGGGAGGCTGCTCCTGGTGGGGCATCACCTGGACTTCCAGTAATCTACCTAAGGCTGTACTTGAGAATAAACCTACAGCATACCTATACTTAACCTGGCTACCGGACTTTTATTTAATTACAACAACAGCCTTCTCCACCCCCGAGGGCCACTACCAGTTCCGAGTGATGCCCTTTGGGCTCAAAAATGCTCCGGCCACATTCCAACGGTTAGTGAATCAGGTACTATCTGGCCTGGAGTCCTTCTCAGCGGCCTACCTGGATGACATAGCTGTCTTCAGTAGCACCTGGGAGGACCATCTGCAACACCTCCAGGAGGTATTACAGGCGCTACAACGCGCTGGCTTAACCATTAAAGCCAGCAAGTGCCAGATTGGACAGGGATCTGTCGTGTACCTGGGACACCTGGTGGGCGGAGGTAAGGTGCAACCCCTCCAGGCCAAAATAGAAACCATCCTGGCTTGGGAGCCCCCCAAGACCCAAACAGAGGTCCGAGCTTTCCTCGGCCTCACTGGGTATTACCGCCGGTTCGTCAAGGGATATGGTACCATCGTAGCCCCCTTGACGGAATTGACCTCAAAGAAGCAACCTCGCAAGGTCATATGGACAGCTGCATGCCAAGAAGCCTTTGACACGCTGAAACATGCGATGTGTACCGCTCCAGTACTAGCAACACCCGATTTCAGCAAGGAATTTATTGTACAGACAGACGCCTCGAAGCACGGCATAGGTGCGGTGCTCTCGCAACTCAATACCGAGGGCCAAGATCAACCAGTGGCCTTCATATCCAGAAGACTCCTCCCTCTTGAACGGCGATGGAGCACCATTGAGAGAGAAGCCTTCGCGGTGGTCTGGGCTCTGAAGAAGTTGAGGCCATATCTCTTTGGAACTCACTTCCTTATTCAGACCGACCACCGCCCCCTTCGCTGGCTCATGCAGATGAGAGGCGAAAACCCCAAGTTGTTGAGGTGGTCCATTTCCCTACAGGGGATGGATTTTCGGGTGGAACATCGGCCCGGAGTTGACCACGCCAATGCTGACGGTCTCTCCAGGTTTTTCCGCCTTAGCGATGAGAACTCCCTAGAGGTTGGGTAGCTCTCCCCTCTTTCGGCTGGGGGGGACGTGTGTTGGACCTGTCAGCCCTAGGGTGGTCTCCCCATTTATTTTTGATCGTGCCTCATTTTTTCCACCCTCATTTTTATGTTGGACTAGGTCTCCGGGCGCCTTTTCATTGCCAATCAGTGTTAAGGTGCAGGTGCTCCCTTCTCCCAAGATGGCTGCCACAGACCCCTGCTACTGCAGAGTGGTCTTTCATAGTAGCACCCTAGCTGCCAGGAGCTGGCTGGAACCCCACAACAATGTTGCGACACCAGCCCGCCTTTTTGTCCCATAGGTAGAATGGGGAAGCTCCTGGAATGTGCTGGAACCTTCTAGAAGGGAGGTGTGGTTTTACTTTTGCCGCCTTGGCTAGAGGTCACCTGACCTAGGGCTACTTAAGTGAGGGAGGGAACTTTTTGTAGTCAGTTGGCCAGTGGGGTAAAGCAGAGCCGGAGAATCCACGCAGGAGTGTAGGCGGTAGGGCCTAGCCAGGGACTTATGCCTCTGAGAGTGACAGGATTTAGGTGCTGCCTCTTAAGTGAGTGAGGGACCCTGTGAAACCCACTGATCTTGCCCAGTAGTAGGAGGACCCAGAGAAACCTCTGCCCAGCCTGACTAGGAAGGACCTAGTCGTCAACTCAACCCCTACCCCCCTGTAACAGAACCCCCTTAAGGGCGCCAGATACATCTGCGCCAACCAGCCTTCATATCACACCTGAAATCATATGCCAAGCGCTGAGACTGCGTGTCCAGACTGAACCTGAAATCATATGCCAAGTGCTGAGACTGCGTGTCCAGACTGAACCTGAAATCATATGCCAAGCGCTGAGACTGCGTGTCCAGACTGAACTCTGAAACCATATGCTAAGCAGATTGAAGAACCCCCGGGGATCGACCAGGTATTAGCGCTGTGACCCCTGCGCTCCCTGACCTGGCCTGGGACCCCCGTCAACGTGCTCCGTTGAGCGCGGAGATCCCCTCCTTAATTTGAGCCCCCCCTGTGACGTGGAAGCCAGCGCGCTCAGCGCGGCGGCCTGGAGGCCGGAAGAAGTGCCCTTCAGTGTCACGCGGCCCGTGGAGAAGCCCGGGGCCCTGTCGCTGCCGTCGCAGCTGAGAGAGAAGGTGCGCGAGGCTGCGGCCGAGTTCCCGCATCGCCGCTGGAGCGGACGCCTTCCGACGTCGAGAGCAAGGTAAGCCCAGAGGCTGGGATTCACCCCGGTGCGCCCCCTACTGGTTGGGAGCCACACCGCACCCTGGGCCCGGGTTCCCTCTCTGTGGGAGTCCCCCTAGTCACCACGACGGAGAGACCCCGCCGAGGGATCCTTTCCTTGTGCCCCCTTGAACTGTACTGAGCGTGGTGCCCTACGAACTGCACCGGAGCCCGAGAGACTCGCTCCACAAGTCCCGTGGCACTCCGTGCAAACTGCTCCGTTTTGAAGTACTGAATGCTATTGATTACGAGTAGCGCTCTATCCTTCATGTTCCGTTCTACAGTATTGAATGTCATTGATTACGAGTAGCGCTCTATCCTTCATGTTCCGTTTTACAGTATTGAATGTAATTGATTACGAGTAGCGCTCTATCCTTCATGTTCCGTTTGACAGTATTGAATGTCATTGATTACGAGTAGCGCTCTATCCTTCATGTTCCGTTTTACAGTATTGAATGTCATTGACTACGAGTAGCGCTCTGTGCTAGATGCCCCCGTTCCGAGGTAGTCCCCACTCAGCGCGCCTAGCGCTGTCATCGCCCCTAAAGCCCGCGAGGTCTGCCCTGAGTCCCTGCATGCCCCAGGAGTGGCATCACGGTCCCCGAACTCTACCGAGGGGAGCTAGAAGCCCGAGGGTGGGCTAGGACCTTCCGCGAGCCTGCTAGTGCACAACGCGCTGGGGGAAAGTGAAACGTGCATGTACATCTCCTTGAATGGCAATTATACCTCATGCAGTGCTGATATATTCCCTGAATTGTATTGATAGGATGAACTGCCTTTATAGCGCATGACTGACATGTACAACTCCATGAATGGTATTATAAGCTTATGAAATGCACGGATGCCTCATGAATTGCATCTAACGTGATTTACTTGGATAAACTTGAATATTTTCATAATTTCTACAGTGTGGCGTCACTTATTGTGTGTGTTCCGCGGTCCATGTGAGGTGCGTGTTGTATGGTTGCTTTACACACAGACCTTTGGGTGCCCAGCCGCTCGTGTCACGTTACCGCCCCATAGGGCCTGGTGACCCCAGGTCCTACAGCCCTCCTACTAATAGACATCGAGAAGGCCTTTGATATCGTCCACTGATCGTTTCTGGATGAGACCCTCACTAGGATGGGCTTCAGGCCCAAATTGAGAGCTTGTATCAAAGTAATGTATTCCACCCTTCTGGCCCAAGTGCTCATTAACGAGGTACTGTCTCCTTGGTTCCCCCATCAGACAGGGCACCAGGCAGGGCTGCCCCCTCTTACCCCTCCTCTTCACTCTGGCCATTGAGCAACTGGTGTGATGCCCAAGTATGGGGCTTTGACTGGGAACTGGTGACAGAGAATCGAATAGCCCTATATGCTGATTATGTGTTACTATTACTTGCCTGCCCAGCAGACACGGGGCTTCGACTGATTTGCATTCTGGATACCTTCAGGGCTGCCTCTGAGCCATGAGTCAATTGGGACAAGTCCACCCTGGTGCCCATTAAAGGTGACAGGCGAGATGAGACCTGGCACCCTATCTTCCTGCTACATTGTCTGAGTTTCCTATATCTAGTTGTTTAAATTTCCTGGGTGCCAGGTCTCACTCGGAGCCTTAACCAACGCCCCCTGGTGCAGAAGGCCAGGAAAGAACTTCCCCTTAACCTAATGGGCAGGATAGCCCTCTTTAAAATGATGATCCTTCCGCAGTTTTTATGTCCTCCAGAACTACCCCCTCCATGTCCTGCAGTCACGGTATAGGGAAATTGTGCCATGGTGCGTAGATTTACCTGGGTGGGAAAACCCCCTAGAGTGGCTTTGAGTAAATGCATCCGATCAGTTTGTGAGGGCAGACTCGCCATGGCAGACGTCTGGCTCTGCTATGGTGCAGCCCAACTGCTTATTATAAATGAGTGGAAGCACAGGGAGTGGGGAGACCCTGCATACCAGGGGGGAACTCTCCCTCCTCAACTTTACTGCAATGATGGGTATTTGGTACGGGACAGCCACCCCTCCCGGAGGTGACCAAGGTCGTATTTCGGGTTCGGAGGGCAGCGCTGAGATGGATGAGGTGGTATCGCAAGCTCACATTTGAACCCCCTATTGGAGGACTGTTGGCTAGCCCAAGTCTCTGGCTTAGAGGGCTTAAAGACTTTGGATCGTATAGATATCGAAACTGGAGGATGTGTAGGACTAAAGTCACATCAGGTCCTTCTAAAGCCTGCGTGATGACTTCCAAATGCCCACCTCCCAACTCTTTAGATACCTACAGCTACACCACGTGCTGACTATATACCAAGGATACCTAGAGGATGTCCCTGAGAATAACCCACTAGAGGGACTGCTCATAGGACACCTGGAAAAAGTTGGGACCTCAAAAATATATAAATCCCTGGTGTCGAACTCCCCAAACCTGTTGGGACACTTATGGAAGAAGTAGGAGGGGTGGGTGTTACCACTGGATGAGGCAGATTGGTGCAACTCCTGTATGGCCGATCATAACTTAGCGATATTCGCAAGGCTCCAGCTGGTGCAATTCAAATATCCGTATCAGGTATACCTCACAACCCGCTGGCAACCATACCTCCCCACGTGCAACAGATGCCAGGACCTGTGAGGTGACTTCTACAATATGGTATAGATGTGCCCAGCTATACGTACGTACTTGACCACCATTATAGGGATTTTAGCTGCAGTAATGGGATCACACATTGAGGCACACCCCAATATTGCACTGCTGGGCATACAGGAGGACGTGGGTGGGCTCAGCAGTGACAGGATCCTGATGGAAATGGGTACCATGGTAGCCAAAAGAGATATTGCCAGGCATTGGAACTTGCAGACTGCAACCTCTATAACAGCATGGACTAATGCATGGACTGGTGTGCCAAAATGGAGGAAACGATAAACCTAGCCAGGTGATGGTCACAAAAATATCAGAATGTCTGGAGAAAATGGTGGACACACCACGGCCTGGATAGTTATGAAGGGGCTTGACTAGCTCCAGCAGTCAGGCACTCGAAGGGGGCAAGAGGGATGGAGGAGGGTAGGAATGCACAATGTACATAATGTAAAAGAAGAACAACAGTTTTTGTTTTACATGATATTAATATGAATAAAACAATAAAAATTGTTCCAAAAAGCACAAAGGGCAAACTGTGGTGTTCTGGTCACACTAGACTGGGTCAACGTTAAAAATGTTTTACGCCGACTGCAGTGGAGCGCAGGGTTGATACAGGGACCAGGTTTATCCCTGATGAAAGTTTACCTTCTAATGTAAATACTTATATGGAGTTCAAGTGGTTGTCGAAGTGTCGGTGGCGGGGCGGGGATCTATATTGTATGCCGTTGCTGAATGACAGGTGGCTAATGCTCAGCTGCATGCCTGCTGCTAGAAGGTGCACACCACACTCCTGTGGACCTGCACATAGCAGACCTATTTTTATGGGGTGTGCTTGGGGCTATTAGTATGTATGTCTGACATCTATGTGGGTGGGGGAAGCTCAAGGGCACCCCTACCACCAAATTGGAAGATTCCCCCCTTACCCGTCATCTCCCAGTGATCGGTGAACCACATGGTAGACATGGGCTAGAAGAATGGATTACTCAGTTTGTTGTCCTATCTACCCGAGCAGGGATAGAATACTTTTTGCAGTCCCTCGAAAAAGGGACCATAGCCCTAATGTAAACCTCAATATCTTTTAATACAGCCATGTTTTTGAACCTGTTGATGGACTCAGTGGTTTGATTACCTATGTTATTATTGATGGATTTTCATTATTTTTGCGTATTCTCTTCCTTGCGCCTCAGAGTGTTTTTTGTTGTGTTTCAGAATCTGATGATCAAAACTACAGAGTGGAGGCGGTACATGCACTGGTTCATAAACTACCTGATAAAAACAGAGAGATGCTGGACATCCTAATCAGCCATTTGGTCAAGTAATTCATCTTCTCTTCAATTATGGGTGCATTGTCGTCATGGGCATACGAATCCTTATTTGAATTTATTATTGCCCGCAATTGAATAAATGCTAGAGCAAGACATGTATTTAAAAATAATTAAAACTGTACGTTTCTTTAAACCCAAACTTAGAAACGAATTAAACTTGGCAACAAAAGCTTAATATTCTAATGCCTGATAACTAAAATGTAACTTCGTAGTAATTTCAAATCTGCATTTTCTTATTAAAACTGCACTGATAGAGTGACATCAATGTTATCAGTGACCTTGTATGACCCAGGGGAGAATGGATCCTTGCATTTGTCTGTCAACCAAGCTAGCATTCTTTGCTCCTGGACAGCAGATCCTCGTCTCTTTTATAACGGTTAAAATGTCATTGTTATTTATATTTACGAGTATTGTTATGAAATAGTTTTTGCAATTTGAAAATATCAAGCAAACGTGTAAGTCAGTGTTGATTTGCAAAATATGAGCAGGATTGTTCATGCATTTTTTTGAAATCGTGTGGATACATTAGATGAAAAATGGACATTAAATCAATATTCTAGCTCGGAATATCTGGCGCAAATACATGCGATGGATGTCGACCTGGCTCTTCCATGTTCATTAGTAGTTTGTGAGGAATGTGTCTGCATTATGGCAAGCGTAGAGTCCTACAGGGGGCAAATGGGCCTGCTACTTTTGCTTGGCTTCATACTACAGTAATAATAGTGCACTAATGGTTTCTTGGTATGGGGCCCTATTTCCATTCACACTAAGATTAATAAATAAGATTTGTTTGGCTGTACGTCTCTATAACTCCCAAAGACCTGTTAGTGTTCCATGTGGATGCAAGTGTTCCAGCGAAAAAGGGCAAATTTTCATATCCTCCCTGCGTCACAGACCCGTCATCACACTTGCTCATTCATACACTCATTCATTGGTGGGGCCCATAACACCAACACTCATACGTCTCACTTTGAATCTGCACACAGGAGGAAAGAAGTGCTGGACATGTGGGGTACCTTGTTACCTATCGGAGGAAAATTCTTTACATTATATACATTAGTACCTATAGAATCCTAACTTTAACATCAAGGCACTCCACCACTTGCTCAATGGACCAATTAGTTGGACTGGTCGATGGTGATTTAAAACCTACTAAAACACATTTAAAGTTTCAGAACCTTTCGATTAATCAATACCTTACTAAAAGAATCACTGACTCATTTTGTTAATCAATGTTTAGTTTATCTAATGAATTCGTTTTCATTGGCATAGTCAAACTTCAATCAAATCAGAATTTTCAATGAGTATCTTTGGCACAAATTTACCTAAATTTTGACACTGTTGACCATTTCCAGAAGACCCGTCAGCCCTGCATAAATCAAAATCCCTTCTGGTGATATCGTCCTGTCAAACTCAGCTTAAGACCCAAATAAGTCCGGGAAAAGTTCTTCCGCTTAGCACGACACAGTCCCAAAGGTAGCCAAAGGACCAGGCAATCGTGCTAGCAAATCAACCCTCCTCACCATCAGTCACCGACGGAAATTTTGGAGCACCCCCTTTCTGAATCTTCCCTTTTTATACCCTATGTTCTCTTTACTTTAAACAAGATGCAACATTTTCTAGGGATAGAAGTGTTCTGATTGGCTAAATCCCCTGAATTTTGAAATAATGTCTTGGATTCCTAGGTTTTCTTGGTTCTCAAGAGATTGAACATGTCATCTCCCAAACTGTATTCTTTTGTACCATTCACAGGCGAAAAGTTCCGAAGTAACAAAATGTAGACCTACGGGTACAGGTCTCTATTGTCTTTTCAGTTGTTCACACTAGTTGGATCTTGGCAGCCCTCCACGTCCCTATCCTTGACAAGGAACGCGTAGTCTCGCTTCGGAGGTCGCCTGGAGATCTTCAGAGCCATCCGAGTCTGCGCAGTAGCCATCGCGCTCAAATGACGGTGGCCACTTCCGAACTCCATCTTAAGTACTGCGTCCTACTAGGCCCAAATGCCAACTTAAGCAAAAACAAATAAAAAGATAAATAATATATGGAAATTAAGATTCTAATGTTTAAACCCACACTAATCCCAATATATATTAGTACTTGCCTAGTTTATAGCAACATTTAAAGCAACAATACTCACCATTCCGCAACACTGGAAGCACAAACCATCACAAAAGCAACATAAATCATGCATTTCTCTATTTCAACACATCCTACGGTTAGTTTGAGTACCACAGTTAATCATTAAAATTATTGGCCATGCAATTAGCATTTTAGTCCCACGTGTATCTTGTGTTTATTAAGTTGCAAAGGTTGATTAGTAATAACACTCCAAACGGTTAATACAGGTTAATATTGAGAATGGTTACATAATTACTATTTTTCATGCAAAATAGAGAAGGTATTCAAACCTTTGCTTTACCTGCTCCACCACAAGCATCAGTTTGTTCAAACATAGTAAGCATACTTTATGTGCTATTACCAGTACCCCCAAACTGTAGGTGCTTACACTTTCTGAATTTATGAAGCAAAAGAATCAAGGTTATGGCCTAACAGCTGGATCGGTCGACCTCGTAACTGGGGAACTGGGTTCGAGTCTCGGCAGAGACGCTCAACATCCTGCGATTCTGAGCAAATCACTTAATCTCCATCTGCCTAACAAAAAAACAAACAAAAAGAACAACTGAACGTGTCCATCTATAACGCAACTTGTGCTCATGGAAAGCGCTATGATTTCGTATAGTCGAGTTCGCTCTATTTAAAACTCCAAAAACAAAGTGCACACTGCATTTAAGTATGTGTAACTATATTGTGCGTACATAAACACTTGATGAATCTCTCCCATAGACTAATCCCACTGACATAGCTGAGCTACCAAGTACCCTAATGCAAACCAGCTAGGGATATGGGCCTCACCTATCACAGGCTTGGTTGTAAAAGGCAGCAGTAACTGGGGTTGAACAGACCCCTCCTACTAGGGCCCCCTCTTCCACTGCAGCAGTTGCACCAATGACTGCTAACCCCTAGTTCTTTGTTTTGGGTGAGCATTCGGTCTACTGGAACATGCCAAGCAGAAATTAAAATGATAGGTATATGAAAATGGAAATGTGGGGGCGTAGGGAACATGGAGGGAGGGGGCTTTAGGAACCCAGACATAACTGTATGCGACTCAGCACCAACATTATGATATTTTGGGTCGCATACACTGTGGGTCTTTTTGCGAATTAGACACGGGGCAAGGGTGACAGTATAGGTGCCTGTGGTGGATGGAGTGTGTGTAGGAAAGGGATGGTTGGTAAAAGGACATCTGTTTTTGGGAGTGACGTACTGTCACTAAGCACTATGGGCCAATTCACAAAGGCATTTATGAGTGCCTAAAGTGGCAACCCCTGTAATACTACTTCACATACTCATAAGTGCCTTTTTGAATTTTCCTCTTATCTGTCCTTTTTTATGCCAAAAAGTCACAACTACTATCAAATGCATTGCATGTGATGGACCTTATAAGAATATATTCAACAGGGGTGGCCACAGTGGTTAATTGGAGCCGGTGGTTTCCATTGTTCAACACAGGTACTTAATTGTCAACACGGTGCTTGTGACAGTCTGCCACAAGGTGGCGGTGTCTGGCTAGTTTAGTGATGACCATGACAACAGTTAATTATTAATTCAATATACATTTAAAATGACTCTTACCTGCCGCCCAAGCCATTCTTATAGTTTTGGGGGCCTGACATAGTCTGAATTGTCACACTTCTAGGGATGTGATAGTTAGTAGTTGTGTTGGTACTATCATTGGCAGCATAGCAGGGGCAATGTGTGGTGCAAGCTGCAGTGGCCTCTTGACGAGAGCCCTGCAACTTATTTATTTTACAAATTTGGCACAGAATGGCCAATGTTATACTGTTGGTGTTGAGGAAATATGAATTTTGTGATCAGTTATGTCCCCTATCGTAGACCCCAACGGCTCCATGTGCATGCTATAAGTACATGTATGTTCCCTCCAGTTCCAGTTTTGAAGACGCAAATATATGTGCGTCCACCGTCAACATGTCCTCTTTCAGATCCGCCATGAATGGGTCAGATATTCCATTCCTAAGTATGAAAGGCCACCGACTTTATATGGTTCACTTTCCACATTTTACAGATTCAGGCGAGTAGGCCCAGAATTCTGTCATCAAGCCTTTTCCTGCCTTCTGCCTCTGAAAGCTCCAGTCTGAGCCTGCATCTGTATCCATGAACTTTGTCCTACTCCCTGCGCGGCTAACGGTGCCTGATCCAGCCTGTTGCCTGCCAAAAACTGTATTTCACCTTCAAGATTATCTGCTCCGCTCCTCATCCGATGCATTCCTGTCTAGTAGTTTAGGTAAACATTCCTCCAGCTACCGTGCAAAGGGCCAGGCCTCGCTGTCCACATGCAAGTAATTCATAGCCCCTGTTACCATGGAATATTCCTACCCCCTCGCATCTCATGTAGACACTTAGACGCTTGTACACGCACTAACAGTCAGTATAGAATAGATTCTATCCTAGAGACCTTTCCTTTTGGATAACACAGTTCTTTAAACATAGGATATTAGATATGATTTGGGATTAGGTTGACATGACCCCCAGACTTCTGTCTCCACATGTAGAGCTAAATGTCAAGTCCCCTTCATCCTCTAGTTGCACGTCAATCACACGTCATGCGGCTGCGCGCGCATCTCTGCCAAATATTTCTGCTGACATTGCAGGATTCTCTTATGGATCCACCCACTTGTGACATCATGTATAATGACGTTTACTAAATTACGCCCATATGTCGGCCTTTATTAGTTACGTATGCATATTTTATCTGTATTATCTGTATTATCAGCTGTTACGCCTCCTGCATCTGTTTCACTGTAATGCATTTCCTATAAAACTGATTATCTGTCAATAATGTATGCCCTTCCTTCCTGAACTTTCGTGGTGATGGAATAGAAGCCTGCAATTCGAATTGTATTTCCTTTGTGAAGGAATAAAGCCTTTTAGAACCTCTAATACCACGGATTCTGCCTCTTATATTTACTGAGTTATTCTTACTAGACTTTACCGCATAAAAAATAGTACCGGTAATGAAATATTTACCACATAAATTGGCGCCCGAATAGGGACACTTTCTCATCTCACGCGCCGGAGGTGCGTTGCAGGCCCGGTCTCCTGCCACAGCTGAACGGACAAAAACGCGTACCTGCAGGATTTCCTGTATCTCCCTCCGGCCAAGCGGAGGCGACTGAGGCTGCGATCAACACCCAGACGAGGCGGTGAGAAGTGCGAAGTATCCCGACCAGAGCCTAGCTGAGAGAGCAAGATCCGAGGTATACAGAGGCCCGCCAGGTTCCGAAGTTCCGAGTCCAGTCGAGTCGAGTCCAGTCCGGTCCAGTTTCAGTTCCGTTCCGAGGCCTTCCGTTCCGAGCTACCCGGTGAGTACCATTACCGGGGAGGCATTTAACGTGCACATAGTCTGTGCCGGTCAAGACGGGTTTGGGTACACAAATCCGGTCTGCACTGTTTCAGCAGTGTATCTGTACTGTTTAGCAGTATATCTAGTATGTCTTGCATATAAATCAGTATTATCTAGTGTCAGTATTATGTCATTAACTAGTTTTCTATTAGTTATCATCGTTCGTAAAACTGTTAAGTGTTAAATGTTTTAATTGGTTCTATATATTGTGGTGTGAATGACTGTTCATTATTGTGTTTACTGTATAAAGTGTGTTCTAACAACCATCTAAAAATGCCGCTCTTTTCGAAACTAAGACAGATCAAAACTAGAAAAGGGGTACTCGAAGAAGCTGTTCCCATCCCACCTAGGGACACTCCAGGATACTTTATGTATCATAAGCATGGCCTAGATGCCGTCTTATTTCTTGATTTATGGGTGGACTACACCAAGGATTTGCCAGAAAGTCAGAGATGGCCCGCAGCGGGGACCTGGGATGCAGATTGCATCATGAGAGTAGAAGAAGAATTATGGAAAAAGAAAGCCAGACAGTCACAGAAAGATGCCATTGAATTATGGCGTAAAGAATCATATAGACGTACAGAAAAAGCGCTCAGACAGGAAGAGAAAGGTAGAGAGAATTCAAATAAAACTCGAGAAAATCTATTACTTGAGGAAGGTACCCGAGTAAAATCAGAACAAGTAGATAGACAAAGAAACACTCTTATGAATGGTATGTATCCTCTTCTGGCCGAAGGGTTACCTAAGGCTACCCCGGAGATACCAAAAGACTTGACTCCTCCACTGCTCCCGATAAAAGCACATCCCAAAACACATCCCAAAACAGCAAAGGACGTTTTTCTTTCCTCCTATTTAGATGACGTAGCTCCCGAGTATGCTAATGCCATACCACACACACCGCTTGCCGATGGTGTTCAACACCAAGAGCATTCGTCTGTACCCCCGCAACAACAAACTCCTACACAAGTCCCAACAGGTCCGTCCGTTTCCACTGTTTTTCCCGCATCTACAATTTCCATTTTACGTCCAACGAATCCTTTCTTGCCCAGCACCTCAGATGGTGCTACAGGAGGTACGACAGACATGTTTGCCACACCGCCGCGAAATAAACAGACCCTTAGAGATTTAGCACTCCAACGTACACCCCAACTAGCGACATCCGACATGTTTAAAGAACAGCTTGTAGATTGTAGATACGACCCAGTACCAGGTAAACAGGACAAATTGCTCATATCATCACTACTTATACGAAGAGCTACATTGTATTTAATGACGATACCAGGAATGGTTGAACACCTAGACGATATATATCGCTTTGTCCAAACAGGGCGAGGTGCAGAGAGTATTAACGAAGCTATGGAGTACCAGAAAGTGGATGTACAAAGACAACTACTCCGTTTTTTCATAAATTGCGTAATTAGGAATCAAGACAGGCCTGGGGCAGATCATGATACCATGCAAAGACTTGCCAAATGGGGTCAGAACATATCAGAAGAGAAACATGATAGACAGGCGTGTATAATCGCCATGTATCGAAAGATCCGCAAGGAAGTAGAACGAATACATAAAGAAAGACGAGAAGCAGACAGAGTTGAATCAGAGGAAGAGGAGGAGCAAGAATCAGAACAATTAGACACAATAGCTTATGTAGGTAGAGGAAGACCCCATAATAATACTAGAGGCTTTAATGATCCGATATGTCCGATACGTCCAGAATGTAATAGACATTTTCCAAACCCTATGTTAAATACAAGATCCCCGGAACACCTATTTCAAGCCGCTGATAAATCACTCCGAGATCGAAGGGGGTACCACATGCTCGATTCCATGGACGAACAAGAATTAGCCAGGTCAGCAGTACAATGGGCTGACAGTCCCAGCGAATACAATGATGATGTACTTGCACACACGTTTCTGAATCTTGACCCATACGAACAGCGTTTAGCTAGTATATACATGATTCAACACCTCCTTATATTATATAAAAGCCAACACTCCGATCCAGGACCCTTACCTGACATATTGACAGAACTACTCACGAATAAATGGAGAGGGTCAGGTACTGATTTGATTAAAGAAATTCTAGAATTTCGAAACCAATATTTAACTTTCGTATGCCCAGAACACGTTCCAGTTCCCATCATGGGAAGAAAAATGTATCACATAGATAGACAGAACCCGTTACGCGAAGTACACCCAATCAGAGGTGAAGGTAATAACTTTACACGCGTGTTTGTGTACACGCCTATAACTAAAATGGAATTATTAGAAATGAAGAAAGTAGTACCCAGCCATGACAAGGATCCAGCAGGTTTCCACTGTGAGATAAAAGACATGTTACTCATGGGAGAGTATACCTACCCCGACATTATGAAAATATTAAAAGTCCTATTACCCGCTGGTGTTTATGAGAAACTCAAAGAAAAGGAATGGGAGGTGGGAGACCAACAGATAGATTGGACAGCATTAGAAAACGAAGAAAGGGCCCGAGCTGCAGGAGCAGGGCTTGGGGAAAAGACTACAGCACTACCAGGACTACTAGTGCAGGTACTGCCACGTTTATTAACTACGAAAAAGGAAGACTGGGGTGTAATATCAGCCTGTAAACAAAAGCCAGATGAAGACACTAGTGATTTCTATTCCCGATTTGAAAAATGTTTTGGTATAAATAGTGGCATAAAAGCCAGTAGTGAGTCATATCCACATCTGTTTGTGACAAAATTAGTTGAAAATTCTCTGCTGCAAGTCAAGAATAGAGTATTGAAATTCGAAAGTACCTGGCAAGGTAATACCCCATCACAGATGTTACAGATGTTACAATATCACCACAATAGAATTAGAGAAGAACAAGAACATGAACAAAGACGTATGAAAGATACAAAAATGAAAATGCTTGTTGCACAGTCAGTTCCAGCCGATGGTCATCAAAAGGGTGATTCCACAGGTCCAACGAAAGGGACATGTAACTATTGTAAACAACAAGGTCATTATATACACGATTGTCCAGTCCTGAAACATAATATTGCCACAGGTAGAACCCAGGAAAGACCACGTCCACCTAGACAGGATCAGAATCAACAACAAATCCCTCCGCATGCACAACCTAGGTTAGCTCCGCAACAATTAGCTGCGCAACAGGCAGCTCCACAACAGATCGTAGCACCACCACAAGCGCAGCCTATTGCTGCAACACAAGCAACGACACAACAGATGTATCAGTATGCACAAGCAGATTATCCCGATTATCAGCGATACTCATGAAATAGCCTAGAGAGGGAAGTTGGCTTACCCCTTATTGAGGTTCCAGTGGACCAAGAGGGACCTTATGTACATAGTGAACTATTAGGGGAAGACAGAAAGTTTTTACTTGATACAGGGGCAAGCAGAACAACTATAAGACGCAGTGAAGTTCCAGGGGCACCCCTCTCAGGCTCACAAAATATTTCCCTTGGATTCTCAGGAAAACCTATTATTAATGACGTAACACAACCTCTTCCACTCACGGTTGGTCCATTGACACGCACTACAGATTTATTGCTTACTAAATCATGTCCAGAAAACTTGTTAGGTATAAAAACATTGAAAGCTCTAGGAGCCATTATATGTTGTTCTCCGGAGGGAGTACGATTATTTTTACGTGACTTTAAAGGTCACTACGTGTCCAGAGACATGGATCACCGGCTGCAGAATTTACCTACACATTTATGGGCACAAGGCCCCACTGATGTTGGTTGCATGAACATTACACCATATCGAGTCACACTGAAAACAGGAGTAGTGCTACCACGAATGCGACAATACAAGTTACCACCAGATGCTGTTGTGGCTTTGCTGCAAATCATTGACGAGCTCATTGCACAAGGAGTGGTTGTCGAAACCGACTCCAATGTATGTAATTCCCCGATAATTCCGATTCTTAAAAGAACGGATCCAAAACCACCACCAGTATATCGATTAGTTATTGATCTGCGCGAACTAAATAAATGTATTGTACCACAATACCCTGTGGTCCCAGATATCTCTTCATTACTAACAGCCATAGATTCAGAAGCAACGTTCTTCACTGTAATTGATCTCAAGAATGCTTTCTTTAGCGTCCCAATAGATCCGGAAAGTCAATATCTGTTCGGATTCAGTTTAAATGGACGAAGTTTTAAATTCACACGCGCACCTCAAGGATTTACAGAAAGCCCCAGCATCTATAGCCAAGCACTGAAACGAGAACTTGACAGTATCCACATGCCAGTTAACACTGCCTTGTTTCAATATGTCGATGATCTGCTGATCACCGCCCGAAACGAACCTGAATGTGAAAAAGCGTCACTGACGGTTTTAAATTTTCTGGCCGACAAGGGGCACAAGGTGTCCCCTTCTAAGCTGCAATTCTGTGTCCAGCGAGTTGTTTACCTTGGGCACTCGCTGTCCAAGGAGGGAAGGCAGCTTACACCTGATCGCATCCAGTTAATTGCTAACATGCCACCACCCAAGACACAAAAGGAGGTGCGGGCTTTTATAGGCCTCACTTCATACTGTAGGCAGTGGATCCCTCAATATGCATTTCTAGCAAAACCACTCATCCAATTGACAACACAGGAGGCAGCCACATCGACTGTCCTCCCTTGGACTCAAGAACATACACACGCCTTTGAAAGCTTAAAGAAAGCTTTATGCCAAGCACCTGTTTTAGCAACACCATGTTACAGTAAACAGTTTACACTCTTTGTTACAGAACGCGACGGTACTGCCTTGTCAGTACTCTCTCAGGAACAAGCAGGATCACACAAACCATGTGCTTATTTCTCTAGTACATTAGATCCAGTAGCTCAGGCTCTTCCTGCGTGCCTGAAATCGGTGGCAGCAACAGCTTTAGCAATCAGACAAAGCGATGCCATAGTGTTAGGACACCAATTGACAGTACAAGTACCACACGCAGTAGAGGTTCTCTTGAACCGCACACAAACACAACACTTGACTATAGCGAGACTCACTGGTTACGAATTGACATTGTTTCAGCCACACATAGAAATCAGACGTTGTAATACGTTAAATCCTGCCACACTGTTGCCAGTAGGCGGAACAGATCCATTGGCACATGATTGTGTCGAAGTCATTACTATCACGACGAAACCCAGACAAGACTTGACAGATATCCCTTTGTCAGATCCAGACTTGACATTGTATGTAGATGGGTCATGTATGAGAACGAGTACAGGAGAGTTAGTGGCCGCTTACGCAGTCACAACAGACACTGAAGTCATTGAAACAAATTGTATTAACACTTTGTCAGCTCAAGCAGCAGAGCTCATCGCTCTGACACAAGCCTGTACTCAAGCCAAAGATAAGAAAGTCAACATATACACAGATTCACGTTATGCATTCGGAGTTGTCCATGACTTCGGCGTACTGTGGCGAGAGAGAGGTTATTTAACTTCTCACGGTGCCCACATACAACACGGACCCCTCATTCAAGCCCTATTAGACGCGATTCATCTACCTACTGCAATATCGATTATGAAATGCAAAGCCCATACAAAAGTTACCGATATTATTTCTCAGGGTAATGACCTAGCTGACAGAACAGCTAAACAGACTGCTCAGAACCAGACTCATACAACTGACGCGACAAAGACAATAGTTCCGACACCAACACATTGCATGACAGTTAAGGATCCCGCCCTTGATGTAATTGACATACAGACACATGCTACACCAGAAGAAATAAAGAAATGGACTGAATTAGGAGGGATCCAAACGGATCAAGGATGGATGACGAAGGAAAAATCTATATGGTTTCTTCCCGACTCCATGGTTCAAGTCATCATTAACACGATACATAGTCCAGCGCACCTAGGAGAAAAAGCTATGCTAGACAGCATTCAACACATCTGGTTTAACAAACATTTACGAGCCGCAGCTAAACAGAAAGTACGTACCTGTATGATATGTTGTCAGTTTAATCCAGGTAAAAGCATCCCCGTAGAGCAGGGTGGATTTCAACCTCCCGATCATGCTTTTGAAGTCCTCCAGATGGATTATATCCAGATGGAACGATGTCGAGGATTCAAATATGTTCTCGTAGTTGTCTGTGCTCTTTCCCGTTGGACAGAAGCCTACCCGGTTTCAGATTACACTGCCCCGACTACTGCCAAACAGTTAGTTCGAGAATTCTTCCCACGGTACGGTTTACCACGTGTTGTCTACTCAGATAACGGCCAGCCGTTCTCATCCGAACTGATGAAACACGTTTCCCTTTTGTTAGGCTACCAATGGAAATTCCACTGTGTCCGACATCCCGAGGCAGCAGGTCTCGTGGAACGTCATAATCAAACCCTGAAAATAAGATTGTCCAAAATATGTAGAGAAAAAGGTGTCGATTGGATAGTAGCCTTACCAGTTGCGCTCTTTTACATGAGAATGGTAGCACATTCTCGAACAGGGCTATCCCCGTACGAGGTGATCTTCGGTAGACCACCAAATATGTGGGGGACGCCTATACCTCGCAAAATCACTGATGTTGACTGTAATATGCTGACAGATTACTTGGCTTCCTTGATGTCTGCACTACAATCTTGTCGTTCACAGGTAGCTGCAGCTTTTCCTGATAACACTGAGGTGAAGCCCCATGACGTGGTTCCAGGCGACCTGGTTTTGGTCCGGAATTTCGACCGGAAAACCCAACTGGAGCCTAGATGGAAGTCGCCAAAATTGGTTCTACTAACCACAAGGACAGCCGTGAAGATCGAGGGACGTAAAGGGTGGTTGCACTCGAGTCATATCAAGAAATTTTATGGACTACCATCTAGTGTGAACGCTCAGCCCTGCATTCCCTCACAGACAGACTCTAAGCTCCCCTTGGTTGATCAGTCAAAAACGGAACTTTATAAACTGAAGTTAAGGTCTAGTAAGTCAGACAATTTGATTGTTTAAGTCCTCTCCAAGGTGAATCGGTTGAATTTGTCTCTGACATGTATCCTCTAGACCGGAATCGAGAAAGAAATCAACAGATGCAGCTTAAAAAGCATGCGTATTGTAAATCACTTCGTAGTCACTGCACAGTAACATTATTAATTTTGTTTTTTCTAAGTCTTCTGATCATCATTTCCAGCATACTATTGCACATGTATTACCCTATTTTTAAGCGTGCTTACAATGTAACTGCAGAACATTCTTTTAGCGAATTACCTCCGCATGAGTTGTCCTATAGATTTGCGCTGCGCAACAACACATTCATTAGTATGTTACATCATTCCCATCAGACCAGCAATGCTACAAATTGTTGGATATGTGGCCGACTCCCTCCCTATCAGAACTATAAGGGAGTTTTGCCCCTCTTTCCATATCCGTTCACACACAATGGCTCCTGTGGAGCATGGTTTAGTTTGATTAATTCCCTAGATTCAAATTCCGCAGTTTATCAAGACAACTGGGTATGGGGAAACCTGAACCTAGTTTTGCTTAAAGTCTGCTACCCTAACAAGGAGGGACTTCCCAAAAGAACAGGAACTGATCTAGAGAATGAAGTATATGGATTAGGTAATTTTACACTTAACCTCATGATCCTGAACGTTGAATCTGAAGCTACACCACTCTTGCCCGCCATGTCAGTATTCCCAGTAAAAGGGGAATTATGTGTAAGAAAGAATGGTTCCATACACATGGGGCATAGTAAGTGCACCACTGTAATAAAATTCAGTGATCAAGGCAAGTCTACATTTAGAGCTTCCCGTCATTCCTACTTCATATGTGGCCAGACCGCATATATACGTCTACCTCTAGACTGGGATGGTACCTGTTACATAGCATTCCTTCTGCCACCTGTTTTCCTAGCTCCTCCTGATTATCATAGAAATACCCATTTAGTACACAATAGACAGCAGAGAGATCTCCCAATTGTCGATTACACTGAAACAGCATGGGAACAATACACAGATTTCAATAAAGGTTTCTTTCCCTATATAGGTACAGTCACTAATAGTAAGCTGATACGTAGATTAACCAGAACCCTGGAAGCAGTAGTGAATGAAACTACTTCCGCCTTAGGCAATTTAACAGAAGAGCAGTCTGCTATGCGGATTGTTGTGCTTCAAAATCGTCTTGTCCTTGACGTCATCCTGGCCGATAGGGGCGGAGCTTGTAGGGTCATCGGATCAAGTTGCTGTGTTTTCATACCAGAAAATTCGCCGTCAGTATATAAAGCCATAACTCGCCTTCATAAGATTGTGAGCCAGATACACCAGAGTCCAGGCACCTGGACTTGGTCCGGTTGGTTTTGGAGCGTGTTGTCAGCCTGGGGATGGAGAATCCTATCCTTCCTAGGTATTGGCTTTCTCATACTATTCAGTTGCTGCTTGTGTCTACAATGTGGGCCAGCGATTTGTGGTCTGTGTGCCACATCGTGTATCCCACATCCAAGTTTTCGTTCAAGATCCCGGAAGAAGAAAGAAGAACAAATGATGCTATATGAACAGATCGATGGATTGATGAAGATCGATATCTCCTGAGGGTCCGTAGGGGACAAGGAGGGAATGAGGAAATATGAATTTTGTGATCAGTTATGTCCCCTATCGTAGACCCCAACGGCTCCATGTGCATGCTATAAGTACATGTATGTTCCCTCCAGTTCCAGTTTTGAAGACGCAAATATATGTGCGTCCACCGTCAACATGTCCTCTTTCAGATCCGCCATGAATGGGTCAGATATTCCATTCCTAAGTATGAAAGGCCACCGACTTTATATGGTTCACTTTCCACATTTTACAGATTCAGGCGAGTAGGCCCAGAATTCTGTCATCAAGCCTTTTCCTGCCTTCTGCCTCTGAAAGCTCCAGTCTGAGCCTGCATCTGTATCCATGAACTTTGTCCTACTCCCTGCGCGGCTAACGGTGCCTGATCCAGCCTGTTGCCTGCCAAAAACTGTATTTCACCTTCAAGATTATCTGCTCCGCTCCTCATCCGATGCATTCCTGTCTAGTAGTTTAGGTAAACATTCCTCCAGCTACCGTGCAAAGGGCCAGGCCTCGCTGTCCACATGCAAGTAATTCATAGCCCCTGTTACCATGCAATATTCCTACCCCCTCGCATCTCATGTAGACACTTAGACGCTTGTACACGCACTAACAGTCAGTATAGAATAGATTCTATCCTAGAGACCTTTCCTTTTGGATAACACAGTTCTTTAAACATAGGATATTAGATATGATTTGGGATTAGGTTGACATGACCCCCAGACTTCTGTCTCCACATGTAGAGCTAAATGTCAAGTCCCCTTCATCCTCTAGTTGCACGTCAATCACACGTCATGCGGCTGCACGCGCATCTCTGCCAAATATTTCTGCTGACATTGCAGGATTCTCTTATGGATCCACCCACTTGTGACATCATGTATAATGACGTTTACTAAATTACGCCCATATGTCCGCCTTTATTAGTTACGTATGCATATTTTATCTGTATTATCTGTATTATCAGCTGTTACGCCTCCTGCATCTGTTTCACTGTAATGCATTTCCTATAAAACTGATTATCTGTCAATAATGTATGCCCTTCCTTCCTGAACTTTCGTGGTGATGGAATAGAAGCCTGCAATTCGAATTGTATTTCCTTTGTGAAGGAATAAAGCCTTTTAGAACCTCTAATACCACGGATTCTGCCTCTTATATTTACTGAGTTATTCTTACTAGACTTTACCGCATAAAAAATAGTACCGGTAATGAAATATTTACCACATAAATATTTACCACAGTGTCCTGATTTTACCCCTACCACGTGTCACATACTATTTCGCATGTTAGCCTGAAGTATTTACCTGTTTTTATAAATCATTCAAAATCCAGACTGCTTAGAGTAAACATAAAGCATGAAACAAGCAGGGTGCCTTTACATTATTTGGCATTCATCTTAAACAAAAAATGGGAGGCGCACAAACGGTTAGATATTAATTCCAAAGTATTAAATAACAAAATCAACAAACTAAGGCTGTGTTAGAAAACACGATGAGCAATATTTTGCCAAGCTTTATACAAAAGAGTGGAGCAAATCAATGATTTTTTTTTTCATCTTGTAGAAGGGTATGGATCCAACAAATAGGGCAAAATAATTTTGCTCTTTTTTTTGCTCAAATGCAACTTTAATGTAATATGGTCTTGTGTTCTTCAAAATTAAAGTCTGCACACCAGCAGGATCACCTCCTTATTATATATGATTGACTGTGTTACTGCAAGAGTTATGGAAGCTCTTTCAGCTACAAAGCTTGTCTCATATGCCATTTAATATAGCCTTATAGCCCAATGTTGAGGGCCATACTGGCTGTTAACGGCCCTGAACGCGAGGGAGAGAGCCTTTAACATCCAGTATAAGCTGAGGCAGTAGGGCTGTAAGGTTATTAGAACATTCCACTCACAGAGTGAAGAATGTTCAAAATAAAAAACGGAGAAACTCAAAGACAAACATTGCAGTGTTGGAGCAGAAGGACTTCACTAGCCTTTATTAGCCCTCAGCCACTATTTTGTGTTCAAAGGAGCTCTTAACATTCCAATGCTCTAAAATAGCCTTATAGCCCGCTGTAGCACGATATACCAACCATTAAGGGCCCGCTCCAGCGTTAAAGGCCCGAGCCAAAGATGAGGGCCTTTAGCAAGGGAGCAGGACTTTTAATGCTGGTATAGCCCCACTACGAAGGGCTGTAAGGCTATTAGAATATTCCGACACTAGAGGGCAGAATGTTCTAACAAATAAAACAAAGGCCTCATTGAAATCCCCTCGGGCGCAGTGAGGCCTTTCTTCATAGTAACAGCTGTGAACGACAACAATGGAATGTTGGTGCTTTGGGCTTCTGCAGGCCATTAGAAGCCCAGAGCACTATACTGTTTTCAATGGAGCTGCCAACATTCAAATGTTCTAATATTGATTACAGGACTCTGACACAATTTCTTGCACTCTAGACTTCATCTCTTTTATAAACAAAAGACTATTCACATGTAGAATGTCAAAATGTATAGCATAATCGTAGGAAACTTAGAGCTGACATACTAGTCTTTGTCTCTTGCCAAGTTAAGCATCCCATAACTAATGCTTTTTAATGTGTAAACTGCTGGAGATTATTTTGAGTGAATTTGTCACAATATACATTTTAAAAAACAGCATTGTGGTTTGAAAGTTAAGGTTTGATCTACGTTTCTTGTCTGGCTCACTGACATCTCAATTTTAAATTTTTATAGGGTATCCCTTCACAGTCAACAAAATCTCATGACCATCTCTAATCTTGGTGTTATATTTGGTCCAACACTGATGAGAGCACAAGAGGAAACTGTGGCAGCTATGATGAACATAAAGTTTCAGAACATTGTAGTTGAAATTCTAATAGAACATTATGAAAAGGTATTTCCTCTAGTTGTTTAACTGTTTAATTTTGTTATTGCGGTTGTCCTTTCATTATCAGTGAATGAATGAGCCTTTTATGTCATTGAAACTCAAAAGTGACAGATGGATAGGCACACTTCTGGTTTAATCTCTCTCTCTCTCTCTACCTACACCTCACATAACAAGTCCTTACTATTCCCTGCTTCCTTGTGGCCATGCCCCATCCCCCTGAGCACCACTTCAGGACTAAGCTTTGTTCGAATGACAACACCATATTGCAGGAATAAAATCCACCACTAGGCTCCTTTTGAACAATATTTCTTATCGTATTTCTGTACAATCTGGGTTTCCCTTTTGTTTAAAAATGTTACCCCCATCTCTTGTATATTAACAGCTACGTACTACACACCACCTCAGATTTTGCACACTGGAGCACTTTGGTTGGGGGGGTGGTGATGACCCAAAGCAAGAAGTCACATTTTTAGGGGTTCTTTTCCATTCATGGTAGCCATATTTGGAATCTTTCTATATTTGAAGCAAATAATGGGTGTCATGAGTCTAAGTGTTTTGAAGCAGGTTGTATGAAAATGATTTGCAGTTGTGATGGATGACATTTGTTCATAGGAAAAATCAGTTGCCTGGCTCCTCATTTGATCCTGGTTTGGTATCTTTCCATCTTTGCTCCATTCAGATCTTTCACACTGCTCCAGACCCCAACATACCCCTTCCTCAGGCTCAACCACGTGCAGCTTCCAGGAGGACACGGGCAATCTGCCTCTCAACAGGCCCAAGGAAGCCGAAAGGAAGATATACGCCCTGCTTAGCGGATCCAGACAGTAAGTACAGTTTGGGGGATCACTTCCCCTTTTCTCAGATCTCGAGTTATTTTTTCCAGGTATATTTTACGAATTCTGTGATAGATCAGACATCATGCAAATATTCAGACAACTGCTTATGCGCAAGTATCTTTTTTTACTGATCATCAATATTTCTACGGGTGAATTTCTGGAGAAAACAACTAGCAAGCAGGTCATCATACAACATATCTGCTTTTAACACATTAACTAGTTAAGTTATTAGTAGCTGAAGTGTTTTCTTACTTGGTGATTTTAATGAATTTGTGTACCAGCACATAATGTAGTACACGTACGTTCAGATGGAATTGCTGTGAGACTTGTTGTAACAGTAACACTATAAGCTCCATAATGTCTGGTAGGTATTTACAAAGTTCTCTCTTCTAGACACAGATGCCAAAAATATTTCCAAAATCAACTTAAAAGCTTAATCGAAATTCAGCTAATTTGGGAATTTCTTAATCTTTGTCTTGAAGCACTGTGGAAAAATGAACATCAAAAAGACTCGCAGGCTAATGCAATAAGCAAAAGAGTGCACCCATTGTAAGCACAAATTTGCAAAGTAGCTAGAATGTCTACACACTAAGTCCCAACTTGCACTAATAAAATGTACATGCGGGGGGGGGAGGTTGCGCTCAGATAACAATGCACATTATTAAAAAAAATACAAGCAACTTACCTTCCGCCTGACGATCTTTTGCAGCTTTTCAGGGATTTTGCGGAGAGAGGTGGTGAATACAAAAAAAACATACATTCAGGGGTAGAACTAAACCTCTGCCCCTACCTTTACGTTTTTATTCGTCAATATGCCCCTACTTCTTTACTGAGCTCTTCTTAATATAAGTGTTAATGGCCTTTCTGAAGCTCATTAGGGTGGTTTTGTTTTTCTAGTGGCACGGGCTCCATTCATTGGGGCCTAAAACTGAATACGGCTGGCCTCCATTACAACTTTGGCAAATCTTTGGGACTGAAAGGAAGACAAGATTGGATAGTGGCCTATAAAGGGATTCGTCCAACCTAATACATTTCCCCCCGGATGGCTACTTTGTCATCCCATGATCTTACAGTAAGCCATGGTCCACAAGCACACAAGGCACTGATAAGCGCATAGGACAAAGGCAGCAGTTGATCAAAGGTTTCTTCATGATATCATGTGCAGTGGTCTCAAAGCCACGATTTGGATACAAGCCCAGTCTGTGTGAGAGCAACTTGGTGGATCCAGCATGAGCATGCCTATGTGGTGTAATCCTTGCGTAGTAATAAAATGCGGGGAGGAACTTACACAGAAAATTGGAAAAGAAGCATTGCGGGTGTCATTTAAATATCGTCAAGATAATGTCCTGCATACAAGGGTCTGGAAATCTGCCACTTGTAGACAGGCATTGGTTATCATTGACAAGTCCTCAGCTGACCCGATGACCTTTTTAGATGTGCTTCTTGAAGTATACATCCAATTTTGAGGCTAATAGCTATTAGAAATAACTTTTTCTGTAATTTCAGCAGGCGAGAACAAGGAAGACTACAGAATTTGTATCTATAGCCAGGAGGTAGAGCGATCTTGGTCTCTACCTGGTCTAATGTAACCTATTTAGCTGTGCTATTCAGATTTGGACAGCTCCTGGGTGGGTATGGTATTGGCTTTGCTATAGAGAGTGGTACGCTATTTATAGATCTCCATTAGCTCTTTGATGCAATTAGGGGCATGATTTATGCAAATGGGGAAAACAAATTGTGCTGAGTGACTGCGAATGAGAGTTAATGTTGGCCTCCCTGCCACTACGTCCCAAGAAGCTCCATGCCAATAAAGTATTCCACTCACAGCCAGTAAATCCATTAAGCCAAAGTACCCCAGTGGTCTCAAAGCCACGATTTGGATACAAACCCAGTCTGTGTGAGAGCAACTTGGCGGATCCAGCATGAGCAAGCCTATGTGCTGTAATCCTTGCGTAGTAATAAAATGCGGGGAGGAACTTACACAGAAACTTGGAAAAGAAGCATTGCGGGTGTCATTTAAATATCGTCAAGATAATGTCCTGCATACAAGGGTCTGGAAATCTGCCATTTGTAGACAGGCATTGGTTATCATTGACAAGTCCTCAGCTGACCCGATGACCTTTTTAGATGTGCTTCTTGAAGTATACATCCAATTTTGAGGCTAATAGCTATTAGAAATAACTTTTTCTGTAATTTCAGCAGGCGAGAACAAGGAAGACTACAGAATTTGTATTTATAGCCAGGAGGTAGAGCGATCTTGGTCTCTACCTGGTCTAATGTAACCTATTTAGCTGTGCTATTCAGATTTGGACAGCTCCTGGGTGGGTATGGTATTGGCTTTGCTATAGAGAGTGGTACGCTATTTATAGATCTCCATTAGCTCTTTGATACAATTAGGGGCATGATTTATGCAAATGGGGAAAACAAATTGTGCTGAGTGACTGCGAATGAGAGTTAATGTTGGCCTCCCTGCCACTACGTCCCAAGAAGCTCCATGCCAATAAAGTATTCCACTCACAGCCAGTAAATCCATTAAGCCAAAGTACCCCAGTGGTCTCAAAGCCACGATTTGGATACAAACCCAGTCTGTGTGAGAGCAACTTTGCGGATCCAGCATGAGCATGCCTATGTGCTGTAATCCTTGCGTAGTAATAAAATGCGGGGAGGAACTTACACAGAAACTTGGAAAAGAAGCATTGTGGGTGTCATTTAAATATCGTCAAGATAATGTCCTGCATACAAGGGTCTGGAAATCTGCCATTTGTAGACAGGCATTGGTTATCATTGACAAGTCCTCAGCTGACCCGATGACCTTTTTAGATGTGCTTCTTGAAGTATACATCCAATTTTGAGGCTAATAGCTATTAGAAATAACTTTTTCTGTAATTTCAGCAGGCGAGAACAAGGAAGACTACAGAATTTGTATTTATAGCCAGGAGGTAGAGCGATCTTGGTCTCTACCTGGTCTAATGTAACCTATTTAGCTGTGCTATTCAGATTTGGACAGCTCCTGGGTGGGTAAGGTATTGGCCTTGCTATAGAGAGTGGTACGCTATTTATAGATCTCCATTAGCTCTTTGATGCAATTAGGGGCATGATTTATGCAAATGGGGAAAACAAATTGTGCTGAGTGACTGCGAATGAGAGTTAATGTTGGCCTCCCTACCACTACGTCCCAAGAAGCTCCATGCCAATAAAGTATTCCACTCACAGCCAGTAAAGCCCATTAAGCCAAAGTACCCCATGTGGGGGTCAGACAGTGTCATTATAAAAATATAAAGCGAGCCAGTGAACCTGCAAACAAGACCGCTTCCATGTCACTATCAGGACAGAGTCAACATCTAAACACCTAATACACAAGCATTGGCCGCGCGGCCGTGAAAGTGACATGGCCGCGCGGCCCACGAAAGTGAAAGTGATCGCGATCAAAGACAGATGGCGGCTGCGCGCGTAAATGCAAGCGCTAGGCCACCAAAAGCCTGTGGCAGCACTTTGAAAACCCACACACTAAAAGTTTCGCCAGGTCAGCGCATGCGCTGGGTCAGGCGAGACCTAAAAATAAATTTAACAAAAACTGGACTGAAGCAGCAGATCACACAAGGACCTGAGAAACTTGGCTGCTATGTGATGTCTAATATCAGAAGGTCGTTTTAAAATGACACAGGAGGTGTGATGTGTGCTTGTGTCTTTTGTTGGTCGTTCTTGCGGAGGGGTACACAGTGACTCTCTCACTCACACTGACTCTCTCACTCTCACTGACTCTCACTCACACTGACTCTCACTCTCACTGTCAGTCTCTCACTGACTGACTCTCCCACTCACTGACTGACTCACTCGGTCTAACTGACTGACTGTCTCACTTGGTCTCACTCACTGACTCACTCTCACTGACTCACTCTCACTGGCTCACTCTTACTGGCTCCCTCTCACTGACAGACTCTCACTGACAGACTCTCCCTGACACTCTCTCACTGCCTGGCTCACTCTCACTGACAGACTCACTGGCTCTCCCCCTCTCTCACTGACTGACTCTCCCACTCTCTCTCACTGACTGACTGACTCACTCTCACTGACAGACTCACTGACTCTCCCCCTCTCTCACTGACTGACTCTCCCAATCTCTCTCACTGACTGACTCACTCACTCTCTCTCACTCACTGACTGACTCTCCCACTCACTGACTGACTCTCCCACTCACTCTCACTCACTGACTGACTCACTCACTCTCACTGACTGACTCACTCACTCAGTCTCACAGACTGACACTCTCTCACAGACTGACAGACTCACTCTCACTGACAGACTCTCCCACTCTCTCTCACTCTCTTTCACTGACTGACAGACTCACGCTCACTGACAGACTCTCACTGACAGACTCTCCCACTCTCTCACTGACTGACTGACTCACTCACTCACTCTCACTGACTGACTGACTGACTCACTGTCACTGACTGACTTGCTCACTCTCACTGACTGACAGACTCTCACTGACACTCTCTCACTCTCTCTCACTGACTGACACTCACTCTCACTGACTCACTCACTCTCACTGACTCACTCTCACTGACTGACTCACTCTCACTGACTGACAGACTCACTCTCTCACTCTCACTGACAGACTCACTCTCACTGACAGACTTTCTCACTGACGACTCACTCATGGTCACTGACTGACAGACTCACTCTCACTGACTGACAGACTCACTCTCACTAACTGACAGATTCACTCTCACTGACTGACAGACTCGCTCTCACTGACTGACTCTCACTGACTGACAGACTCTCACTGACTGACAAACTCTCACTGACAGACAGACTCTCACTGACAGACTCACTCTCACTGATTCTCACTGACAGACTCTCTCTCACTGACAGACTCTCACTGACTCATTCTCACTGACAGACTCTCACTAACTCACTCTTACTAACTCGCTCTCCCTGACTCACTCTCTCTCACTGATAGACTCTCACTGACTCTCTCACTGACAGACTCTCACTGACTCTCTCTCACTGACTTTCACTCTCACTGACTGACTCTCACTCCCACTGACTGACTCTCTCACTCCCACTGACTGACTCTCTCACTCCCACTGACTGACTGACTCTCTCACTCTAACTGACTGACTGGCTCCCTCATTGACTCTCACTCTCTCACTGACTGACTGACTGACTCTCACTCTCTCACTGACTGACTGACTTTCTCACTCTCACTGACTGACTGACTCACTCACTGACTGACTCTATCACTGACTGACTCTCTCTCTCACTGACTCTCACTAACGGACTAACTGACTAACTGACCTTCACCCTCCCGTTATTTATGCCCCCATAACAAAAAAACACAACAAGCAACCATTGGGGCAGGCAGATACAAGTTGCCAGCATTGAAAGGACAAAAAAACCTCAAGACATTATTTTTAATACTTTTTTAATATGGTTGTTCAGTTGTACATAATGCTTTTCTGGTCATATCTAAGGTAACAAAAATGCTTCTGACACTACATTATTATAACTTTTCAGCATGCTGCAGACTTCTGTACAGCACAGCATAAAGACACAGGCAAAGTCAATATATCTGGCTAAACACTTATAAGTTCCCAAAGGCGAGACCTATTGGCTATGCCAATGCTTGCTAGGTTTTGCCTGCAGAGTGCTTGCAAAATCTCTTGTATTTAAAAAAAAAAAAAGTGCATACAGTCCACCCAAAACTTACCATTTCTTAATTTCAACGTCATTCTAATTTACCTTCTGATTGGGTCTGCATTTTGTCTGCTTTCACTTTGCAGGCTTCCTGCTCTGCTTTGCCTCTCCATACCGTGGGGTGACGATTGGCCTAAATACAGCTTTTGGTCACTGGCTACGCAGGGTGATTGCTCCTCAGTACTGCAATGCGGCAGGCGGCCGCAGTTTAAGTAACACCTTTTCTCTTCACAAGAAGTCGCACTCAGTCAGACTGGCGTTGGACAGGAGATGTTGCCCGTTTGGGGACACCCTCCTCCTGGATGAAAACAACTTTCACCTGCTCAGCCCTCCACATGGTGGGAGCAGAGGGCACATAGTTGTCTGGCCCTCCGCTGCATGATGATCACCACCTGCCCATGCACTGGAGGTGCATGGGCACTTTTCCGGTAATGCAAGGATCCTGTGCAACGAGTACTGGTTTTAAAAGACTCAGCACAGTCAGTGCTGTGCACTCTTGACTCCTTTGCCCCCAGCTGAGAGAGCCTCTGCCTGAAGTTGCAGCCAAACGCAATGCCAGCAGCTCACCAGCATTTTTGACTGCTGGGCCGAACTGGCCGTAGCAGGCATCTGGCAATTTCCCGGGAGGCTGGAAGAGTGGGGGCCGGTTTTGCAGCAGTTAGGGCATTTTTCGGTCTCTGCCTGCGTAGGCTGCGCTTGTGCAGTCTCGCCGGCGAGATCTTATGTTTCTTAGTGTGGGGCTTGAACCCGCCCCTCTTCTCCATTGGCTGGCTTCCTAATTGGAGGCCAGCCATTGGAGGAGAGGGGCGTCTGTCCATTTAAGCCCCATCTTTTTCGGATTCGGGGGGTGTTTTTTAGTTTCTTTCTCTCCTCTGGAATGTAAACATTCCAGCCAATGGGAAGAGGAGAGAAAGAAAAACACGCCCCCGAATCCGAAAATGACGCTGCGTTTCTCCGAGGCATTTCTGCTTGACCTCGGAGAAAGATGGTGGTGTTCACGGCGTCATCCCCGTCCACCATGGTACCCCGTACATGGCCCGGCTGGTGCTCGTCCCCTCCCCCTGCTCTCGGCTCCCTCGGTGCTCCTGTGTCCGGCTGCTGCTCTGGTCTCCTCCCCCTGTCCTCTCCGGCTGGTGCTGTTCGCTCTCCTCCCCCTGGCGCTTGCTCCCTCTCCTCGGGCTAAAGATGGTGGTGTTCATGGCAGGCCGAAGCTACCCTGTGACGTGACGCGCAGCTCTGACGGATGGGCCTGCTCCGGGAGAATCTGCGGCCTGCCGCTTGGGTGATTTGTCCTCTCTCGCCTCAGCGCTGCTGCATACTCTCGGCCCCTCCCTTCTCCTGGGCTCTCCCCCCACCTTACGCTGCTGTCCGGGTTAAGTGAGACCCTCGGGGTTCCGGCGTCAATTTATTTTGGAGGATACCCAGGTGAGTCAGCAATTAAATTCCTGATCTTTAGCAGCAACAATTTATTTTGTGTTGAGAGCTCCGTAACGGAGCCAATAATAATTATTTAAATAATGCTGTATTAGAAATCGTAGCATTCTTTCGTTGAAGTGTGTTTGGAAATGCTGCTTTTGACTTCTAACCTGGGCTTGAAAGCCTCACTTCGGATGCCCTGGATTCCGGCCCCTTTGCTGCTGCCGAGCAAGGGCGGCGAGCAGAAGCTGAGGCCGCAACCCTGCTGGATCCAGTCCTCTCCAGGGCACCACCTCGGTGGGGCGAGGCAATCGCAAGGGGGGCCTATGTGCCTTACAATGATGTCTTACTGTAAATGAGAGCACGCCCCGGAACCGGGGATACCAAGACAGAAACTGTGGTGTGTGCTTGAGGATGCTTGGAGGCTGTGGTGTGTGCGTGTGGCTGTAATGCTTGGAGGCTGTGGTGTGTGCGTGTGGATGCTTGGAGGCTGTGGTGTGTGCGTGTGGCTGTAATGCTTGGAGGCTGTGGTGTGTGCGTGTGCTGTAATGCTTGCACAAAGTAATGGTGTTTGCACAATTGCGCGTGTTCGTGCTCCTCCATCGGGACCGAGTGAAACCCGCCTCTAGCTTGTGTTGGGTGTGATTGTTAAAGTGGGTGTTCCGGAGAGGACGTGGCCCCTGGTGCCGGCTGACGGGCGTTGAGACGTGTTTAGCAGACTGATCAGTGTAAGCTTGGTATTCTTACTGGTAGCAGCGAGTACGGAGCTTGGAGTATTGCTGTTTAGGGTCTTCATGGTTGCTGGAACATTGTGGGTGTTGAGGAGGTGAGCACTTAACGTGTGACCTGGTGAAAGAAGCAGAAACTGCGTAAGAATGCTGCGGGGTGTTGTAAGTTGTGGTCTCCGGGGTGCTTTGGAATTTGGGAACCATGTGTATGTTGGGATTGGTTTGCTGTGTGGAAGGTGTTGGTCTCGAGATAGGTCGTATTACCATATGTTCTCCTAACTCTTTCTTTTGTGGTTCTCAGCCGACTTAAGGGTTCTGGGGCAGGCTGCGGGCTTTGTGTTTTATGTGGTTCTTGGATGTAAGGCATGAGGAGAAGTCTCGCTGGGTGCAACAAGTGGGATCAGATTCAGGTGTTGGACAGAGGAAAGTTATTTTCTGTGCGAGTAGTGCATGTGGCGCTGCTGTACATAGTGCACGTAGCTTAGTGATTATTCAGACTTGGGCCTGCTGTGGTGTGTGCCCCTTAGGTTTGTTCATGCGAGAATGTATTTACCTAAGTATGGCAGTCGCACGTCACCTACTTAACATTACATTTGGGACGGTTAAGGCTCCCCATTAATCTCGAAATGATGTTGGTGCAATATGGTACCTGCCAAGCCATTTGAATTATGCAACAGGAAAGGAGCCAATTATGTTGCAGGATTGACTAAATTATGGGGGACTACAAGGCACATTATGCATCATAATGCGGTGCGTTTTGTGATGGTATTGCTTAATTAGTTTGTCATGTTAATACTGCATGGACAAAGGTTTTACACCATTAGTACCAGTTTAACACGCGAGTACAGCCATAAGCAACAAAGAGACGAGTTAACATTTGAACAGGGTCTTCTAATACGCAGCAACAGTTGCTGCAGCGTTTTTTTCATTTGGTAACTTTTGACCTGTTTCAGCTAGAACCTACACTTCTGCATATTGTGCAGCAGATGATTCGTTATGTGGCAAATGAGGCAAACCCATAATTGTGCAGAAAACTGCACTGCTGCAGAATCATATCGTTAGAGTGACTCTGGGTACCAGCCCTATCCACCAATATTTGCATTGACATTGTGGTGCAAACATAGATGGGATACATCTTCTGATATTTGTCCCGTGTATGACTTTCAGGTATAATTAGGGTTCCAAGTTTATGGTATTTTGTTTTTGACTTTTCCATTTGTATTTCTACGTATGGGTGCCACTTCTGCTTTGGCTCCCAAGATCAATGTGTATGTGTCTAGATCTATGTGTGTGTGTGTGTGTGTGTGGCTCTCTATGTATGTGTGTGGTTCTGTATGTGGGTGTGTGGCTCTGTGTGTCTGTGTGTGTGTGGCTGTGTGTGTGTGTATGTGGCTCTGTGTATGTATGTGTGGCTCTGTGTGTGTGGCTGTGTGTGTGTGTGGCTCTGTGTGTGTGGCTCTGTGTGTGTGTGGGTGGCTCTGTGTGTGTGTGGGTGGCTCTGTGTGTGTGTGGGAGGTTCTGTGTGTGTGTGGCTCTGTGTGTCTGGCTCTCTGTGTCTGGCTCTGTGTGGGTGACTTTTTTTGTAGGTGGCTCTATGCGTGGTGGCTCTGTTGGTGTGTGGGTAACTGTGTGTGTGTGTAGGTGTCTCTGTGGGTGGCTCTATTTGTGTGTGGGTTGCTCTATGTGAGTGGCTCTGTGTGGGTGGCTGTGTGTGTGTGGGTGGCTTTGTGTGTGTGGCTCTGTGTGTGGATGCAAATGCAATAGGTCTCGCATTTGAGAGTGATTAAGCTATTGACATTGTAAATAACAATGCCGTTTCTTTAAATGTTTTAAAAACAAAAACATAAACAAAAATAATGTCATGAGCAATGCCAATAGCTCTAACTTTAACAATGCCGAGACCATTGCATTGTAAATGCTTGTTTTTGTTACTGGGGGCCGGTTTTGTAGCGGTGCAGCTATATCGGGCCACAGTAACAAAAGCAGCAGTGCTTTACACTTGCACCGCCCAGTGTGGGGGCTTGAGGGTGCTGGTCCTACAAAATTGCCAGTGCTTTGGGTTACCTGTCCAAGCATTGATCGACCGGGGCCACTAAGCAGGTAGCACTGATTGCCAACTGGACTAATGACTCACTTGCTACACTGTCAGTCACGCTGGTCGACTTGCACAGCTGCCTGGAACCCAAGAGACTGAGGGAGCGCCTATGGCCATGCCCGGTCAGACTAGGGTTCTTATTATTGGGAGGGATATGAATGTGCAGACTGAGCAGCATTTGAGCCAGTCCAGACCAGGTTGTAGCTTCTTAACAACTGCGAAAAAGAAGCGGATTTAAGTTAATTATGAGGTGACATTTGTGTCAGAAGGTGGCTCTGAGTGTCACATGGCACCAAAGACTATCGTGTAGGCAATCTCCAACTTCTGCCTGATGTGTGCTTCTCATGAATTGTAAATCTGTGAGTCCTGACTTTTTAATCCCAAACACTTTGCATGCTGGGACTAATAGTTTTCTCTTTTCGTACAATACAGTATGGGCATACAAATCTCAGCATGCAAAGGTCACCTGGTTATATAAAAGCAAACATGACTTGTGATCAATTATGACCTTCCATTTCTGGTGCTCTGCAACACTTTCAATTTTATTTTAGAGCTTTTTGTTGCTCAAAAGGGCGTTATTTCTGATATTTATCCATTCCCATGGACTTCATTGCTTGAAAATGTCACTCTAAGTGTCACACATGTGGTTTATGAATGTCACTCTTATGAACACGGAAACCATGAAAATGTCATACATAAGCTATTTGACAATTTAGCTGCTATGGAGTCCCTCTTTTCTTTCACTTTGCTTACTCCAGCTGATGTGTAGCTCATGGAGCAGGGCATCCCACTGCTCCTCGAGACATCACTGCTCAACTCAGAAGCATACCGTTTTGGACTTTGGGCATTTTATTGCATGGCTATACAAAGAAGCTCCTACACCCACCTATTACATGCATATCATAATCAAAAGTATGGCTATTTTACATGTCTTTATTTCATTTGAATTTTTTCCTTTATTTCACCTACTTTTTTTCTTTATTCTTTGTTTTCCTGTTTATTACATATTACTCATTAGTTTCAACATAATATTTTCAATTGTTTGTGTTTTGAATCAGTAATTATAACACATAATGTGTCATAGTTCCTGTAAAGACTGCAGTTTCTACTTGCAAGATTCACATGTTTATCTCACAAAGATGATTTATATTTTTGCAGTGGCTAGTTTTCAAACATATGCACACCACTTTCAGAAGCTGGGTTGATTTTGTGTGTATTTGTTTTACACTTTTATCGCGTATGTTTGCACACAAACAGAAAATAAAGTAAAAGCTTTGCAGACTTGCCAAGGCAGACCTATTGAATTTAACCCTGGCTGTTTATTGTCTGATTCATATTTAGCCCTATGATCCGATATAGCATTCATACTGGAAAACAAATGAATCACTGAGACTTCAGAAAGAGGCAGGCCATAACTTAGTGTCACAGTGGAATAATGGAATCAAATGTATTATTTAGAAATAATTCGTAATCCAAGCCCAACATTAAGAAAGAACCGATAGGAATGATTTGCTTGTTTAGTTTTATTCTGCCCCACTACCCAACTCACTTATGTATTTTAATATACTACCTATAAACAATTTGGTAAAGGCTGAAACTTGAGTATAAGCTACATCTTAGCAGCCTCCATTATATGTAGTTTCATTTGGAGTAAATAGATAGGGGCTTATTTACAAGTACCTTGCTCCGCCGGTACGTCACTTTTTCCCATGGTACAAGTGATGCACTAGCGGCGCAAGGGGCTTGTAAATAAGCCCCATAGTTCCGACATATCAGATTGGGAGCTGAATTTAAATGCATCATCTTCTCAGTCCATCTGAAATGTACATTACATTTATTGACTCAAATTGCAATTGTGCGTGTTAAGTAGACATTGTTGGAAGACTTAATCGGATAATGTCAAATGGCACCTTTTACTGCGCTAATGCTAGCAGACAAAACTTAAACAGGTCCTGATTCATACCCCATATGCTAGCATCACAGTTAAGAATAGGCCCTTCAAACATCACATTTTATAACTACATGAAATATACATGGGGTTGGGCAAACTTTCCACCGCCGCTTGGCGAAGCATGCCATGAATGCAAATATGTGGGCTGTAGGATTCAGGTGTTACTAAATGGATAGCTCTGCAAGACAGTAGAGTCCATTGGAAGGGATTTTGCGTATTGTGTGTATACTCTAACTTAAAGAGGCTGGAGGCACAAATTGGATGCACCTGCAGAGTGCTAATGTTAGTCAGTGAAAAAGAAGGGAGGGGAACACTATTCTAAATGAGGTGGTCATAGATTTCCATTCAAGTGCTCTGATTACTTATTGGTTATCGTCACTATACTTAGTTCTGCGATTCCTCCTCACCATCATTACCATCAAACAGATCCTAAACTGTGGCCTTGACTCTGTGACAATGTTTGCTCATTCTATGGGTAGAGCTGTCACAGTGGGTTTCACTGGATTTACACGAGATGTCCAGGCTACGATCGTGGACATGACCTTTGATGGCAAGTGGCTCTTTGGATCAACTCACTGGAACAATTCAAGAACAATCAGGCTATGTCTTGTGCCCTTGGCCTATCTTTTCCAGCACAGCAGTTTCATCAACAATATTGAAAGTTCTGTGATTATTCTAGGGCTCTACAGTCTTGACAAGGGCAGCCTTTAATGTCCATCCTAATGTTACGGCAGCTATATCACTCCTTTCAAACATCACCAGCAGCAGAAGATCAAGTTCCTATCATCCTCTGCAGCTTCCCAACACCTCTGGCCACTCCCCCTCATTACATCATTTTTGGTGGGAGGGACCAACTCCAGTTGTGTTACCAATTGAGAAGAAATCAAAATAAATAGTTGCCTGGGTAATCCCTCCAGACCACCCCACTTTCTTCAGAGAGTGCTCCCTGACTCCATGCCTCAAACCTAGAGGAAAGAAGTCCTTGTCTTGTTTGAGAATAGGGCCAAAGTGATGGTGCCAGTGGAAGAGACAGGTGCAGGATTCTTGAGACTCACAATGGGATGCTAGCACTATCAGTTTGTGGTCCTACTGTTCGAACTGATGACAGCCCCACACATCTTTATGAGGGTGCTGGGTAGCATTGGCTTCAGCACCAAGGAAGCCCCTCAGCTAAGGTCCATATCTTATAGTCAGTGCATCTGGGTCTGCATTGTTCAGACTACCATGTTCAAGGATGCCTGATTGCTGGGTCTAGGTGCTCATCTGGGCAACATGGTGTTGTGGGGGCTTTGGTTCGCATCACAGAGGCATCTGTACATTAACATGTTCATGCTGCAAGGGGTCCATCTTGCACTACAGTACTTTTATCCCTTTCATATCAGAGAGCAACAGCTGGTGAGCAGCACCACTACTGTTCATTATATCAACAAACATGGGGGTGTGCGATCATGGTCCCTATGACTGGGGGCAATTCACTTGTTGGAATGGGCACAGTGATGGGGAATATTTCTGTAGCAGTTCATATCACTGGCTTCTTCAGTATGAGAATGAATGCCTTTAGTTATCTCTTACTGGAAAACCACGAGTGGGAGCTGCAACTTGCAGTGGCAGAGACAATCTTTTCCAGATTGAGGTTTTCTTTTGAGGAACTCTTTGTCCAAATCAGGAAATTCTTCTGTTTTGAGCCGTGCACTTTCCCGACTATAGTATGTGTTTCTGTCAATCGCAGTAAGTGTCAGAGGATCGTGCGCAGCTGTCTCTAATCACCACATACTATTTGAGTAGAAGCTAGTACATCGATCTGTTGGTGCTTGGCATTCAGCCACCTCTTTTTCTCCTGCACAGAGTAGACCTGCTCTCGCAGCAATATGACCAGGTCCTTCACTTCGTTAGTCGCTGCAACAGCATGCGTAAGGATTGAGCAGTGCAAGCTAGAATGCTTTGCCTTGCTGATGAAGTTGCCGAAGTCTACATGGCAGCCAGGAAGCCCGCTACCACATCCATCTACGAGGGCATCTGAACATGTTTGTTCAGAGATGGAATTTGGAAGGCATTAATCCTTCTGAATCTCGACTCTCCTGCGAGGTTTGCACAGCAATCCCTGGCAGCGCCTACATTTTAAGGCTACCCGACGTCACTATGTGAATTTGTGCCTTGCTGACCAGCCATGTTTAAATCATCATGGAGGTGCAGTTTCCATTCATTGTTCCGTAGTGGTAGTTCAATCTTGTATTGACCTTCTTGATGGAACCTCCATTCTAGCCGATGCCTAGTTGCCCAGTTCGACCTTTTACTCCAAAAAGCAGTTCTTTGGTGGTAAATAAATCTACATGTAGGGTCAGAAAACCTCAAAGTTTTCTTCCCTGAAAAGTTGGTTCGTCACACCTGCCCATCCTACTTACCCAAGGTGGCATCTGCATTTTATATGGCCAAGTCTATCACCCTTCCACCTTTCTTCCCTTGTCTGCATCCCTCCACGAAGGAGGCACAGATCCATTGGCCGGGCCCCAGACATGGTTGTCATAGTACATCGATCATACAGGACTGGACAGAGTTGAAGGTCAGATATTGGTGAGCTTTGCTGGAGCTAAAAATAGGCCACTCCGGAGATCATACACACTGTTTTGCGTTGGGTCATCCTCCTTCAAGATCTGATATACCCTGTAGGCAAATTCCACCAGGGCAAGGGCTGCTTCCACATCTCTTTATACCGACTGGTGTACTGGTTACTTACTCAGCCAAGCAGCTACATGGTCATCTTTGCATACTCTTGCCAGCACTACTGCCCCACGTCTCAGGCTCATTGATGGGTACTCTGTCCAAGCTATTTTGCATAACTTTTTTGATTAACAGCCTCTACTCAGTCCCACTTCCCAGGGAGATACTGTATTTGGACTCATCCATAATGTGAGGAATCTGCAGGAAGATATATCCATCAGAAGAAAGATTTACTTACCTAAGGTAATGATCTTTCTCATGGATATGCAGTGTTCCTGCATATTCCACTCCATAAGCTAAAGCTATGATTAATTATGCAAACCAGTTGTATGCTGCATTTGTTGCTGGCATGCCTCTTCCTCGAAGCAGGCCTCAAAGAGGTCCATCATTTACTCAGATGATGTCACATCCAGGATGGAGTTACGGCTGGAGCCGCTGGTGTGTTATTGCTGGGTAAAAAGTGTTTAGAGACAGTTTGGAGCCTGAAAGGATTAGTCATATGTTGAGGAATCTATGGGAAGATTATGTATCCACCAGGAATATTGTTACTGTGAATGTGTAGGAAGCAAACTTGTATGTCATAACAGTAGGGAGGTAGGCATTCTGAGCATTTGAAGCTAGGATTCTTTACCTTTTCTTCCTATGAAGGAGAAAAAGGAGAAATGGTTAAGTGTGCAAATGTGCATTCCCACCTTAAATATTCAACTCCATATTTTCCACTTCGTGGAAAATCTACTTGTGTAAGTTTTGGCTCGTAGGTATTCTCCTAGAAATCTATTCCTGAGGTAGATTTTTAGAAACATGCCTCCAACCTTTGCAAAACCTCTAAAATTGTGAAAGTTAGCCCAAGGAGGAAACCAGCACGAGTATCTTTTTGATTTTTAGAGCACAACTTTGTGAACTGTAGTGTTTTGCCTATCATAATAACCTAGTCTAAAAAACACATCACTACAATGCTTAAATAAATCTGTTTTTTCATTGAAGAAATGACACAGTTCCTTAACTAAACACTGAAAGAGATGTATTATTTATGCATGTGTTGGACAGTCACACTAGATTTACTTAGAGTAACACCATGAGGCATAGTATCAAGGACGGCGTTAAAATTATTGCCGGTTTAGCGGCAGAAAACTGCCACTAAAGCGTCGATAATGGGCTTGATAATATGCCCTGGAGAATTCCCATGGAAGCCCATGTTCACACCAAAACATGGGCTTCTATGGGAATTCACCAGGGCATATTATCAAGCCCATTATCGCCGCTTTAGCGGCAGATTTCTGCCGCTAAACCGGCGATAATTTTTACCGCCGTCCTTGATAATATGCCCCCATGTTTTTTCCACGCTCTCCATTTTATGTACATTTTATTCCATGGTTTTTGATGTGATCATCCGAATATTTCCCCCATTAGTTTGAATTTCCTAACTTCCCTCTAAAGCAAAGTCATATGGTTTGAACATTTGATTTACTCACTAAATAACCAAGATCCTATGATTGATAAGATTTGAGTCCATTTTGATCCCCCAACCCTTGGGTCCCTGTTCCAGACCGGTGCACCTTCTTGATAGCTGGGACATTCGATTTAATCAGGCATGATCCATTACATCACTACCCGGAAGAGGTTTCTTATTGAAATGCTCTTTGGTATTGTCATATGCCAATTCATTATAATACTTTGGGTACATTTACTAAATCAATACTGTCAAACCCAGTGGCAAGTGAATCTTATTCATAGGCATACCCATGTCAGTGTTCCTCGGTTTGTGAGGCAAACCAGGTCTCTGTCCTCTTTAAATCTCCCCCATACACCTGAAACTTGAGACCCCTTTTCTAGTACCAATGATATATAGACATTAAAAATACATTCCTACCCAACCTGTTGCTTTCTCTTTCTGTTTTGTTCTTCAATGGTCCACTTTGATCTGACCATTATTAGGTTTTTAACCAGTCTTTGATGTTTTGAGAACAATCCTTATCTGACTACTGTTCTGCTTGATTTACTAGTTACTTTATTTTTGCAGGGTGTAATACTTGATAAAGTTGATTCTAAAAACATATGGTTTAAATGTGCTACGCTAAATTGTTGGTTAAGAAAGACCCTAAATATATTTTGTCCTGCAGCACCTGATCTACATGATATATTCTTTATTTCAGGTGATTCTTACAGCAGCAGTCCAGCCAGTACTCCAATGGGCAGTATAGAGTCATTGTCTTCTCATTCATCAGATCAAAACAGCATCACAAAGCCAGTGTCAATACAAAGGGAAAAGAGTACAGGGATTTCCTGGATTGCATCAACTCCTGCTTCAAATGGCCAGAAAAACTCTGGACTGTGGACTACAAGTCCAGAATCAAGTTCTAAAGAGGATGCAGCAAAGACCGATGGTGAATCGGACTCTCAGAGCATGTCTTCTGTAACCAGTCCTATGAGCACTTCACCACCAATTGATCTGACCAAAAAAAGCCCTTATGGTTTGTCTGGATTGAAAAGATCTGCAGCGTCCTCAAATCGGTCGGTTTCTTCTGTTGATGGTAGGTTCAAGGAATTTTAACAAGAAAGTTGTACTTCTGAATACAGTTACCTTGTAAAACAATACAGTGATACATTAACATTAAAATGTATTTGTTAAACATAACTACATATTTGGTATTTAGATTTTCGTGATTTCAATAACTGGGGTCAAATTCTGTTCTTGATAACAGACTTTTTAAAGAAATTATTAATTCTTTGTTGGCTTCATAGCACAAACCACTACTTCAAAGTAATGTGTTATCCTGGACTCGGTTTTCCTGAAATTTTGTTTGCAGCATGAGCTACTGTAGATCGCATGCTGTGCATAGTCGATCCTTGTATTATTAGGCTCAGGCATTGCAAGTTTTATTTTCTTTAAAAAATGAGTTTCTACTTCAAGGTGATTCATGATAACCCCCTTGAAACCCACAATGCACCAGGACAGAGGCTCCACATTGGATTGTTTTTTCAGCCATCGGATTGCGGGAACATCTTTAGCTATGAGACATCAAACGGAATACATCAACAAGGTGTTGATATGTTGATTGCATAAATGCAAAATTGTTTGACAGGCATGGGGCCAGGTTGTATAAGAGTGACATATGGAAGGAGGGTGCTGAGAAAACACCATTGACATTTTTTCTTTTCAAACAGCTGTAAATTTCAGTGGTCAGACCAGCATTAAGTCTGTAGCACCTTCAGGTTGTAAATGACAGTTCAGCATTTAAGAGACAGATGCTGGGCCCTACTGAACTATGCAGTCACTGAGCCACCACCAATTTATGAGGATCTAGACATCACAAAATAACAGGCTGATGCCTGGCATTAATGTAGAGCAGATCCACAGGATGGATACCCCTCATTAGCGCCATGTCCAGTGGAAACCTCACTCCCAGATAATACATCTGCTTTTCAGACAGTTACAGGGCACACAGCACAATATTGGATTGTTTCAGCACTTGTTGACGAAGAGAACTTCCTTATTGAAAGCACAAAGTACATCTGATGGGGGTACTCCTCCAGGTGTAGACAACAACTCTGCAGATTTTCTGAGCTATCAGCAAACGTATGAGTGGGAATTCAATACTCAGGTAGTCAACTGTTACTTCCAACTCACACCAAGAATCGACTTGATTACCTCACAAAATGGCAAAAATGTGCATCCAGACGCGCTTACTCCCAGTCCTTAGGCAGCACCCTGTGGATAAACTGGTCAGGAATATAGCTGTATAGCCTTTCCCTCGCTACCACTGATTCCATATGTCATCAAAGCAATTTATCCTCACAGCTGTAAACTGGGCATGCCAGTGCTTCTGAAAATGTCAGTCCCTCCTCATCGGAAGCTGAAACTATGCCCAGATCTGCTCACACAACATAAGCGTCTGTTACTGGTTTTCTATCCCAGGGAGCTCAATCTTGTAATTGGCACATGCGTTCATAGACTTTTGGTATTTACAATTTGCTGACAAATGTTTAGAGGTATTAAAAGAAGCTTGAAAACCAAACACCATCGCATGCTATGCAGTTAAATGTAAACATTTTTTTGCTTTCTATTATGATTTGAACATACAGACATTAGTTGTCACTGTACAAATTACTATTTGTTACTTACCACATCTACAAAAGTCAGGTCTTGCCTGCATGTGTGAATACATGTACACTGGTCCATTTTTTAAACTCCTGGTAGTCAAAACCTTTAGGGAGGACTAAAAGCGATTATAATACCACATACACTATCACTTATGTATTTAGGGGATCTTAATATTGTTGTAACTCGCCTTATAGGGCCCTTTTGTAAGCCCCTTAATTCATGCCCGATGCCTTTCTTTTTGTGGAAGTTGGTTTTCCCATTTGCAATCACATCCCTGCGTAGAGTTGGTGAGCTACAGCCTTTGGGGCAGATTTACAATTCCTGGCGCATCCCTGCAAATCAGCAGGGATGTGCCAGGAAACTTGCGACATGCATCACAATCCTTGCGCCACCACGGATGCGCCGCATTTACAATGCAAAAAGAACTTTTGATGGACAGAATGCAGGAAAATGTCATACATTCACCCCAGTACAGAGATCTGGGCTTAAATCCATCATTGTTTTGCTCACCATGCCATTCCAGTTTGGATCCAGCCATATGCAAATCAGTCTTGAAGCTGTGCCCAATGGGAACAGTCCAGCCCGAACTGCCAGGCCAGGTCCTCCCTGGACTGGAAACAAGCATCCTAGGACCTCTTCAGCCAGGATAGCTTGATTCCAGTGGCTTGGCAGTTCGGGCTGGACTGTTCTCATGAGGCACAGGGTCAAGACTGGTTTGCATATGGCCATGTCTGAACTGGGGTGGCGTGGTGAGCAAAATAACGATGGATTAAACTCAGATCTGTGACTGGGGGTGAATGTTTTGCCAATGTGCAACATTCCGTCCATCATCTTATGTGTTTTGATGTTCGCCATATGTGGGAAGGGTATGCCCAGACGTGGGTCCCGTGCTCACTACTCCACTGGAGTCAAGCTATCCTGGCTGAAGAGGGGTAAAAACACCGAAACCGGTCCTAGGATGCTTGATTCCAGTCCAGGGAAGACATGGCTTGGCAGTTCGGGCTGGACTGTTCCCATGAGGCGCAGGGTCAAGACTGATTTGCATATGGCCATGTCTGAACTGGGGTGGCGTGGTGAGCAAAATAACAATGGATTAAACCCAGATCTGTGACTGGGGGTGAATATTTTGCCAATGTGCAACATTCCGTCCATCATCTTATGTGTTTTGCTTTTCGCCCTATGTGGGAAGGGTATGCCCAGACGTGGGTCCCGTGCTCACTACGCCACTGAAGTCAAGCTATCCTGGCTGAAGAGGGGTAAAAACCCCGAAACTGGTCCTAGGATGCTTGATTCCGGTCCAGGGAAGACATGGCTTGGCAGTTCGGGCTGGACTGTTCCCATGAGGCGCAGGGTCAAGACTGATTTGCATATGGCCATGTCTGAACTGGGGTGGCGTGGTGAGAAAAATAACAATGGATTAAACCCAGATCTGTGACTAGGGGGGGGGAATATTTTGCCAATGTGCAACATTCCGTCCATCATCTTATGTGTTTTGCTTTTCGCCCTATGTGGGAAGGGTATGCCAAGACGTGGGTCCCGTGCTCACTACGCCACTGGAGTCAAGCTATCCTGGCTGAAGAGGGGTAACAACCCCGAAACCGGTCCTAGGATGCTTGATTCCGGTCCAGGGAAGACATGGCTTGGCAGTTCGGGCTGGACTGTTCCCGTGAGGCGCAGGGTCAAGACTGATTTGCATATGGCCATGTCTGAACGGGGGTGGCGTGGTGAGCAAAATAATGATGGAATAAACCCAGATCTGTGACTGGGGGTGAATATTTTGCCAATGTGCAACATTCCGTCCATCTTGTGTGTTTTGCTGTTCGCCCTATGTGGGAAGGGTATGCCCAGACGTAGGTCCTGTGCTCACTACGCCACTGGAGTCAAGCTATCCTGGCTGAAGTGGGTGAAACCCCGAAACCGGTCCTAGGATGCTTGATTCGGGTCTAGGGAAGACATGGCTTGGCAGTTCGGGCTGGACTGTTCCCATGAGGCACAGGGTCAAGACTGATTTGCATATGGCCATGTCTGAACGGGGGTGGCGTGGTGAGCAAAATAATGATGGATTAAACCCAGATCTGTGACTGGGGGTGAATGTTTTGCCAATGTGCAACATTCTGTCCATCATCTTGTGTGATTTGCATTTACAATTTGGTGCATCATGGTGCAAGGAAATGCAGATGCGTGTTGCATCTGCCGTCCTAACGTTGGCGCAGTGCTGGAGTTGTGTCGCGGGCGTGACGCAACTCCAGCACTGTGCCAACCCTGCCTATCTTGCACATGGTGCGTCACACCTTACGCCTGCTTCAAGCAGGCGCAAGGTTTTGACGCAGCGGGGTCGGAAAAGTGCCTGAGTGAAATCTTGTAGATTTCACTAAGGCACTTTTCCGAGGCGTTACTGCACCCAAACGCCCCCCTCTGCGCCAGAACGCCCACATGAAACCTGATGCAGGTTTCATGTGGCGCAGGGCTTTACAACGTGTCGCATCTCCCTAGATGCGTCACGTTGTAAATTCCCCGCAGCTTTACACCGCAGATGCGTCACAGAAGTGACGCAACGGTGGCGCAAATGTGGCGCATGGGGCTTGTAAATCTGCCCCTTGGTCAGTTGAAGAACATTTTATACAAGAACACACATACTGAGTGGTACTTACAACACACCCGTGACTTTTGCCTGAAGTAGTGTCACCATTTCATACTAATGTGTCCCTGCTACTTTCTTTCTTCCCACAACTACAGACACTTGCAACAAGAGATCTACATAATTTAGATGTTAGAAGAGTCATAATGTATTACATTGACTGTACCAAGATTAATAGGAAAACAAAGCAGCTATTTGTTGTGTTTGCACAACCACACATTGGCAACTCAGTCCAAAAAAGAAGGCATGCATGGTGGACTGTATGATGCATTTACGTTTGCTACACTTGAGTTAACCAAACTCATAGTAACCGCCACCCCTACAGCTCATTGTACTCATGAGAAAAGAACCACAATGGCTTTTGTAGGGAATATTTCGCTAGCAGACATTATGTATAACTGCTCCGTGGTCCTTTACCCCCACGTTCTCTATACACTACTGTGTGGACAAAATGCCAGACAAGAAGCACTAGTCAAACTGAAAATAATACTTACGTGTAACAACCTGTTTGCAGCTTGTAGAGCTGTAGATTTACATGCACATTTCCCACCTTCCCTGATGCGAGCAAGTGGTAGGACGTCTGGTACTCATAAAATTAGCCAGTCATATTTATATTCTATGTTTTCACACGAGGTTCACAGACATCCTAATGCTTTCCACTAACACATGCTCAAAGGCAAAAAACACAGCCTGAGGTTGAGTCTGTATCCTGCCTGGTTCATGGTGGGTTTCAGAGGATGTACCACTAGTCACCTTGAAACAGAAACTCCTTCAAAGAAAAACAACTTGCAATGTCCTAGCTCAACACTAGATGGCAGTCGTCTGCACAACATTTAAATCTACAGCACTACAAACTGCACACTGATTGTTACAGGTAAATAAGATCTTCCCTTCAATTTTTTGCAAAAAGACCAAAAGAAACATATTTTGCAGTGACTCCATTTATGAATTGTTTGCAGAGTTGTACTGTTTATATCACACCATTTAGGTGTCACTTGAAACTGTAGTGCTAAACATTTTATCTCACACATTGCAAAACATAATTCCGGTGTGCAACAGCCATTTTTAGTTACTGTATGGAACAGGGCTCCAGAAACCTTTGTATTTGTGTTAACAAAGACTGCAAAATACATATCTAATGTACAGCTGATGTTTTTAATCTCAAGTATGTCAGGCTATGCATTTCTAAGAAGCAGAAGTTTTTAATAGATCTACTGTACTTATATACATGTTTTTATGTGTATGGTGACTCCTATGACAGTGGTTATTCACCTTTTGACTTCTGTGGAATCCGAGGACCCCATAGAATCATTGTTGGAATTCGGGGACCCCCATTCCGTCATCATTAGAATCCAGAGACCCTGGCCTATGCAATTTCAACAATTTGAACCGCAAATGTAAAATACACAAACACTTATGAAATATTTAATTGAATTCACAAACATAAGATAACAAATGTAATTGTAATGGGAAGGTTGGAGCTTTTCTAAATTCAATTGAGGCTACTCATCGTCCTTATTATATTCTGTTTGCTGCACTCATGCTGCCGCCACAAATCAATCTGGAAATACCAACTGAATGTTTAGCCCCCAGTTTCAAATTCCTTTACACTTACAGAACGTTGTAAATTGTTTAATTTTCACGTTTTCTTCATTTATATACACTTTATTAATCTGTTAATATTATAACATTTTCTAAATAGTCTTAGACCCCTGAGTCCGCATTGGGGACCTCCAGGGTTCCCCAGACCACAAGTTAAGACCCACTGTCTTATGAGAATGAGATGTTACTACAGTTTTTTAGTTTTACAATATAAAAAGGTATGACTTGTAAAAGCTTAGTGTGCCTTTGTAGTTTTATTTGACAATCATATAGGACGTTCCAAATTATGTACACCACATAGCCCTTACAGGTATTGAACTCATCTGCCTTATTTTATATAGAGGCAGGGTAGGCATGATATTTACTTGAAAGTCACGTCTCATAAAACTATGCTTACTAAAGTGTATAGCATTCTGTTTTTATGCAACGATTATTTTTATCAATGTTATCCGAGGAACCATCACTTATTCCACATGTCCAGTTACAAAAACAATTCTACAAAAACTCTATTTGACAAAAAACCACTTAAATGGCTAAAACAAGCATATTTTGTAGTGACTCCATTCATGAATCCTATTCAGGGTTTTATTGAACATAGTACAACCATGCGGTGTCACCACAAACATATTTCTGACATATTACAGACATTTGTAGTAACTGTAGTAACTGTAATCTTCTGTAAAATGCAACAAATCTCCAGCTATTTTTCCAATTTTGTATTAAACATTACAAAATATATACGTGACATACAGCTGATAGAAAGTACAAAGTATAGGCTTTGCAAAGCCTTACATATACTGCACCCATGTGCCTAGTATTATCCAGAGGCAATATAGTCCTGATGTTTCTTTAAGTCACATTCCTCAGCACGTTTTGTTAATTGAAGTGTGTAGTATTTTGTTAGTACACAATGATTCAACTTTACTGATATTATCCAGGATTTATCTTTGACAGTCCTGGGACAAATTCCAGCTGTCTAGTTTCAGATGGCGTCTGCTACTTCCAGATGCTGCTATTGAGGTAAATACATGTATCTTGGAGGTGGTTATGTCTCTCTAATAAATTCTAGTGGTTTCTACTGGTATGTGTGCTTAGTGGTTAAAGTCTGTTGCATTTTATATTGGAAATGTGATGTCTAAAACCCTTTATGGGGCCTCGAAATCCAAGGAACTATTTGTAGTTATGTTATGTTAATGAAACTTGTATAGCGCACGGTTACCCTGGGGTGTCCTGGTGATGAGCATACCTGCTGGTTATCTGTGATGGAACATTACTGTGTGAAGAGCCAGGTTTTCAGCCCTTTTCTGACAGAGAGGAGATCTGATGAGTTCCTCAGATGGAATGGGAGTTCATTCCAAGCTTTGGAGGCACATGTAATGAAACTTCTGACCCTCCCCCCACCCCCCCTGCCCCCCACCCAGCTGGCCTCGTTGATCAGGGGAATTCTGACTAGTTTTGCTTCTGTGGACCGCATATTCCTAGCGGGCATGTACCATTTGAATTTCTGCCTCAGATGGTTAGGGCCAATTCCATTGAGGGCTTTAAAGGCCGTACAGAGGGCCTTAAAACGGCACCTTAACTTTCCACCGGGGATACTTATTACTTTTCAGGCATTTTGGAACATCCCTCCCTGTTCCATTTGGTAGATATAGTTTTGGTTTTCCACACTTATACAGCTAACTGTTTAACAACAAAGTAATAGTAGATATTATATCCATAAATACCCTTAGTAGGTCTACCCAAAATGTCTCCCTGAGAGATTTGCTTAGTGCAATAAGATATGCATTTTTGTTTAATTTGAATCCACAGCATATGTGTTTGCTTGGAATTAATGCACACAATAATGGACAGAGTAAGTTCTTTCGCACAATTATAAGTTATCTGGTCTGCAGGTTGCAAAATGAGCATGTGATGCTATGACAGTTTTTTAAACTAGCACTTGTGAGTGTTACATAATTGTAGATAATGATGAACCAGGCAACAGAAACTCAAGTCATGCTGTCAGCTTTTATTGAAGGTGCCTTTTGCTTTTTGTCTACTTATGTCAAATTTAAAAGTGTGTCTGACAAACCTGGAACAGAATTTTCTTCTTTTGATTTAGTTTTGATATTCATAACATTTCAGTTTATTGAAAGATGTAAAGGAATTACAGAAAGCAAAATAAATAACAGTCAACATGTAACAGCATGATGCCCTGTCAGACATTAGTGCAGGAAATGATCAAGCAGAACCGAAAACAGTCCAGCCCTAAGAAATAAATCAAAATTATAAATCTGAGGTCAGACCGACGTTGATTCACTTCCTAAAAGTCAAGTGAGAGTTAGCCTACACCCTCTGTAAAATGCTTACATGAATACAAGTATGTTAAATTCACACAAGTTGAACACATCAGGCTAAAGAAAGAATTATACAATTTCTAAAATCGCATTTGTCCATACTATCTCACAATTTCACATAATGCAGTTCCCATCCTTGGTGCTCCTCAGGCACCACATTAGTTAGCGCAAATATCGTTACATGTTAAGAAAAAAAGGCAAGTCCTCATTGGAATAACACTGTGGTCCAAATAGGTGAGGCGTTGGGTACAATGTGCTCCCGAGTCCCACAGGAAAAAACTGTCTGCACCTGGGAAAGTGACATTACATCTCAAGACATTGTTTACAAGGCTGCTAGTTCAGAAATGGTCTGTGTGCAGATTGAGACAGAAATGAAAAGTGAATGTGTGCTAAAAGATGGTTGCCAACAGAGTTCCCATTTTGAATTTGAGGCCTACATTGACTAACATTAGCATAATTCACTTGACATAATATCTTAATTTCAGCTAAATGTTTATTTTATTTTGTCATCCTAAAGTTATCATGCATAACATTATAAAACCATACATCAACTTCACTTGATAGTCTACATTTTTTCATGTTTCCTTTACCTATACAACTTTTTTCCTCGACGTTCAGACCCGAACTCTCACTGTGTTCTCTCTCAGCTCACCATCTTACAATTATTAAGAATGTACAGGTTGGTTATGCCGTTTCTATGCCTTGTATCTCTTTTTCTTGAGGATGAGAGAAATAATAACAGTTGGTAATATAGAGGCCATATGAATGACAGCAAAATGTTTATTTTATGTAAATCTGTGTTCTGTCTTCCTCAAACTAGTGATCTCTCCCTGGGGAGGAGAGATGTAGCAGCCTCCAGATGTGTGTCCAGATATGTGCACTGCCGGAATAAAAAGTGTCTTCAGATTTCCCTTTCACAATCTTACTTATGACACAGTGGCATGCATATAAAATAATTAGGGATTTGTTGACGGGTAATTGAATTCTCTGCTTTCCCAGTAAGTGACCAAAAGACAGTAAAGAATCGTGACTCATGGGTCATGATTATCATATATCAAAGTGTAATACTATTGATGATGTACTGCAAGAAATTAGCAAAGGAAAGACCCATAGAAAGTAAATCATATACTCCATAAATATTCCGATCCCTGAAGATCATCTGCTAGTGAGTACCATGTTCTTTCTCATAATGCACCATCAGAACACCTTATTGTGACTGTTTTTAAGTATATTCTAGTAAAATGTAATTTGAATGTCTCTTTAATCTTACCTAAATTTAGTTCTCAAATGTTTAATGCCATATCCACATTCACCACTGTTACAATGTTTTATTTAGGCATGAAAAGCCGCAGTGGATCCGTTAGGAGTTTAGCTGCCATGGATCTCAAAGACACACCTCAAATTCCTGCCAATCCTGATCTACCACCGAAAATATCCAGGAGACCAAGGTTAGACACAGCGTCAAGCAATGGCTACCAGAGACCAGGATCAGTGTAAGCCATTTAGATTTTTAAAACCATTCCGAAGTTGCTGTGATTCATACGAAAACAAATCAATTTCTTCAAGGATCTAATTTATTTTATTTTTGTGCTTTGTCTCTAAAACGTACTTTGAAATCTCACCCAGTGGTCTGCAACTTTTAAACTTAACTTCCTTAAGCAAGGGTTTCGCCCAATGGCCGACAGGTGCACTACTTCTCCAGTGCATCTGTCGGCCATTGACCATCACTGGGGAGGCATATAAAGGACCCTCTGGTGCTGAGCACCAGAGGCAGCCCTGGGCTGCTCAGGAAAAGATTTCCAAGCAGCCTGAGTGTTATATTTTCTTTGCTGTAATGACATTAAGCGTGCAGGGTGAGCTGACGTCCTTACATCAAAGTGAAAGTAAAATGAGCCAATGGGCTCATTTTACTCTCACCACATCAGTGCTTTTCGGGCAAATCTCAGCCCCTGAGCACTGATTCCTTCCAGAGAGGTATCATTGGAAAGGGAAGAATCTCCCCTTTCCAATTATATCTCTGCCCAGTGCATCCCTGCTTGAGGATCGCCACAGGAGAGCGATCCTCAAGCAGGGATCCACCCACTAAGCCCCAGGGACACAGGGGAGGGCACCTTATGCAAGGGCCTGTGCTCCCCCACCACCCCCAATTATTTCAATCTTTCTAGCCTCCCCGGGGGAGCAGATTGGGGGTGAATACCCCTATTCATTTGGCTCCGCTTTGAAATCCCCAGTAGTTAGTGGGCTTTCTGCTCCCCTGGCGATATGAATAGGGGTATTCACCCCCCATCTGCTCCCCCGAGGGGTCAGAAAGCCCACAAACTACTGGGGATTTAAAAGCGGAGCCAAATGTATAGGGGTATTCACCCCCAGTCTGCTCCCATGGGAGGGCAGAAAACCCACTAACTGCTGGAGATTTCAAAGCGGAGCCATAACAAAAAAAGGAGAGGGGTGGCCTACCCTGGTATCGATCTCTACCCTGCCCCAGTAATAGTGTCATTTTGCCTCTCTGGTGACAGGTAGGAGGTTTCTACCATTTGGGGAAGAGAGATGGAATAAAGTCCACCTGATACAAGGAATTTTGCATTTGGGCCAAAAGAAAGTGGTGAGAGTACTGCACTTTGGGGTCAGGGTGTGGCCAGTTCAAGAATGCAAAACTCAAACCACTTTCTTTTACTCCAAAGGTAAAATCCCTGGTGTCAGATGGACTTTATACCGCCCTGGCGACCAGCTTGGGGCAACCTCCCCAATTGGAACAAACGTCCTATCTGCCGTCGGGGGGGATAAAGACTCTATTGCCCCTACTGTGGCAGGGGTATGGCTTGATATCAGAGTAGGCCACTCCCTCCTTTTTTGTTTTGGCACCATTTTGAATTCCCTGGTGTGTAGTGGGCTTACTGCGCCCTCGGGGTCAAATCAAATGCAAACCCTGTCTGGCCTTGGGAGTGTAATAGGGCAAAAAAAAATGGTTTGTCAGATTTGCAATGGGGGTGCGACCAATGGAAATTATTCTGCCCCCCTCCGGCAGGAACAGATAGGGTGCTTGCCTGTGGTGGAGCAGAAAGCCCACTACACACCAGGGAATTAAAAATGATGCTAAAACAAAAATAAAGGAAGATGTACCCTGGCATCGTGCCATACCCCCACCCCAGAAGGGGCAAGTGGGCCTTTCTGCTCCCATGGGGGCAGACAAAAAGTTGTCCCAATTGGGGAGAATGCTACAAATCTGTCCCCGGGGGGGAGGGGGGGTAGAAAGTCCACCTGACACCAAGAATTAGCCTTTTGGGCAAAAGAAATATGTGCGGGTGTTGCAGCCTGAAATTAGCCACACACCCACCCCAAATGCCACAAACAAGTCCCTCACCTCCAGGGTCAGGGAGGAGGTTTGCCTCCAATTTGCCCCTGGGGAGGCAGAAGCCCACTGTATGGGAGGAATATTTATTTTAAATAAAATAATGGAGTGGGTCTGGCCCATCCTAACATCAGGCCCAACCTCACCCCTAAAGCCTCAACAGTCTTGCTGCTCCACTGAGGACTAATACAATCTCATCCCAGTGACAAGCAGGAGGACATTTGATTCTTTTGGGTGTTGTTTTTGCATATGGACCAGGAGAGTGTAGCTAACTCTCAATATGCCCCACTTGAAATGGTGAATGACTGCACCTTTTGAGCTTGGTAAACTGCCACCTAGGAAAACCTACCAGACCCAGACAATTCTGAGAACAAAACTAGACATCCAGGAAAGTCCAGGGTGGTGTTGTTTGCGTGGATCCCACAAAATTGTCTTACCCACAATGTCCTGCAAATGGTAACATTTGACTAAAAACACTAATTTTCCTAACATTTATGTGAGGAAAACGTATGAAATTTGCGTGGAGCCACACATTTTTACCCCCTTGAGTTTGCACATGTACCCTGATAAGAACGGTAGCCCACTTGTGTGGGTGAGTCAAGGGATAATGACACAAAAGGTCCTAAAGTGCTATGTTGATAGATAAGGTATAATGGTAGCTGTGGTATTTTGGGTCGTGCTGTAGTGCCACTCATGCAAACCTGCAGACCACAGACATTCTTTTCCTATTGCTTTTCTATCAACCAAAGCATTTTAGTGCCTTTTGTAGTGTGGCCTCTTGACTCACCTATACAAGTGGGGTACTGTTCTTATCGGTGGCCAAGTATGAACTTCTGTTGGTTGGAAATTTGTAGCTCCCCACATATTACAGAACTTTCAGTCACAGAAATATTTTTGCACGGACTTCTGGGTAAAATTACCTAGTCAGAGCCACTCAACTCACACAGCCCGGGACTCCTCTGGTTGTCTAGGTTTTAAAATGTGCATGTTTGCTAGGTATCCCTAGGTGCCGGCTGAGCTATGGCCCAAAATCCACAGCTACCCACTTTGCAAAAAAAGCGTTAGTTTTGAGTGGACAAATGTGATGTATCTATGTTGCATTTTAGACGGTGTCCCGCCGTGGGCACTAGGCTTACCCACACAAGTGAGGTATCATTTTTATCGGGAGACTTGGGGGGGTTGCTGGATGGAAGGAGGTTTGGGGCTCCTCTCAAATTTCACACTTTCCATTACAGAAATGTGAGGAAAACATTTTTGTAGTCAAAGTTTGAGGTTTTCAAGGGATTCTAAGTAACGGAAAACTGGTGAAAGCCATGCAAGTCACTCTACTCTGGATTCCCTCAGGTGTCTAGTTTAAAAAAAAATTCAGGTTTGCTAGGTTTCCCTAGGTGCCAGCTGAACTAGGTCCCACAATCCTCAACTACCCACATTGGAGAAAAGGGTCGGTTTTCAGTGGAAAAATGTCCTTTGTCCATGTTGCATTTTGGGCTGGTTTCTGTTGCGGGTACTAGGCCTACCCACACAAGTGAGGTGCAATTTTTATCAGAAGACACGTGGGAACATAGAATAGTAGAAAGTTTCTTATTGCTAATTGGATTTCGGTGCATTTGTGCCTTCCAAATGTAAGCCTGTCTGTAAGAAAGAAGATATTTAGAAAAATGCCCTCTAAATCATATGCTAGTACGCGTACCCTCAACTACAGAGATGTACAAATAACCATGGCTCCTAAATTCCATATCTTGTGTCCCTTTCAGAAATTCATAGGTTTCCTTGATACCCATTTTTCAGTCTACATATTACACCATATGAATTGGTCTATACTCAGTACATAAAGAAAAGCCCTTGTATGGTGCAGCTCAGTTGTTGTTTCTGGGTACCTTTGGTTCTTGGCGAAGGCACAAACCTTAGATACCCAGGCAACCAGAGAGGTCTAGCTGTTGTAATGGTATATTGCTTTTGTAATTTGGCATGGTGACAAAGAGGTACAGATGAAAATATTGTCACAAATGGCTGTTTTTTTATTCTCATTTTCAATATTTCTTTAATTCAATGTTTAGTGTCTTTGGGAAAACCTTGAAGAATCTACACATATGACCCATTGCTGAACTAGGAATGTTGTCTACTTTTCAGAAATCAATAGCTTTCCTGGATCACCCATGGGTTTCATGCTGGTTTCCACCACCAACTGGAAGTAGGTTGAGGGCACAAGAAAATTGGCCTTATAGGCTATCTCTTTAAAAAAACACTACATTTTTACCACAGATTTGAAAGTTTTCATTCAGCTCTGCATGTTCCAGAAAGCTGGGAAGATGGCCACTTTAGAAAACAAACTGTTCGTTGATACGATTTTTAGGGAAAAAAATAGACACTTCTATCCAGAGCTCTTTTTGATATTTTTCCCAAAACATCTCGACATTTAGCTATAATTTGCCTATTTCCTAGGTCCCCTCATGGGAATCCACAAGCTTCAGGTAACTTAAGGATCCCCCGCATGTTAGAAAAAAAGGACGAAAAGTTGGCTTGAATAGTTTATGTGGATAAAGGTTATGAAGCCCTAAATAGCCAAAAAAGGGCTCAGCACCGGGGTAAAAGGCCCAGCAGTTAAGGTGTTCAGCACATAAACGTCAAGTTGCATAAGCTAGCTTCCAAATCATAGTCTGTTAGGTTCACAGTCATTGACTTGTGATGCAATTTCTAGTCTATTTACTTATTTTCTAATTTTCTTCGGTAGCATTTAATTTATTTTTCTGGTGATTTGTGTAAAAGAAAGCAACTGGTCTTTATCCCAGCCTTGAAATGACAAGGACCACTGAATAGCAGATGTTGATTGTTCCCCAACTCAATGGTACTCATTTTATCAACCTTGGAAGGATGAAAGGTTGTGTGGACCCGCCAGGATTAGAACCTGTGACCATGAGATCAAATACTGGCCCCTACAGTGGACGCATTAGTCTACTAAGCCACCAGACTAAGCCACCAGACCTGTGGCCCAAGGTTTTCCCCCTCAAAGCCATATCTATTAACAGATAGGGTTTGTGCCAAAAAATAATGCCTCTTTGAGGCAGGAGTAAAAAGGAAAAATGTTTTAATTTCTCCAAAGTTTTCCACGTTTGCATGTGTGCTGCACTGTACATCTAAAGTGGGAAAGTTTTAAAGTTTGTCTAGACTTGGTACTTTGTACCAGAAGGATACCCTTCCAGTAATATATGCTAGACATGATAAAGACACCTTGGCACTATGGAGCCAGGAGTGTGTTTGTGATGTTAAGCAGCCTAATTGTGCACCAGCGGCAGGGAGAGAGCAGTACAGCATCATATCCAAGTAGATATGGTGCTGTCCTGCTCTCTCCAACCCCTACAATGCTGCACGGTAACTTTTAGCTGCACTGCAGTGCATGGCAACTTTGTAAATCTGCCCCTAATTTTCTTGCTGCAGTAGAGTTGGGGCTTTGTGTGGATTGCAAATATGGCAACAGTCTAGGTATTCATCATTCTCTTAAGCAGGCTGAAACCAAAAAGAATGCTTCTTCCTGTTACATTTGACTAACCATGAAAGAAATCTCTCCAGATTTCCAAAGGCATACATGGAAAAACTCATCCTTCACTAGATAAAACAAATCAACACTCAGTTTGTAATCCATGGTGCCAACATTAAGGTTATCTTTACTGAAGGTTTAATTGGAGTTTGGTAGTTTTGCTAAAGACAGTTATATTGAGAATCCCTCTCAAAGCCTACCAATATATGTTTCACAGGAAAAAGAGAACATCAACTTGAAAGTACTGCTATAACTGAGTTGGAGAATTTTGTGCAGTATTGCAAATTGATTGTGAAGCTACCTAGCTCCTTTTCAGCAAAAACACGGTGTAGCGGAATGCAAAACAATGAGCACATTACAATAGAAAATGACCACCAAAATTGGAGGAACTATTAAAAAAAAGCAACCAGTACTCTCGCCACCCCCTTTCACCTCTATTCGAAGGAGAGCCTTTAACCATCCGCTTATGCTAAAATCATCTATTAAAGTCAGAGTAAGGTCCTGAGATATCAGAGATTGCAGATTCTGGGAAAGAAGAGAAGGTCTGAAGTTTTTTAGTAAATTGGGTTTGGCATCATTTTACACGAGTACAGGCCATCCGCATCTGATTTTGACAGAATCAGTAATGATAATTTGTTGGAGAGGGCTTTATGTTTTGAAACCAGAGTGGAATTGATGTTCTCCTTGGCAAAATGTGATTCACAGAGCACCATGTGGTCTTAGTCACCACTCTTTTCATGTTTTATTATGTGATAGGGGCGAAGGTGTTCCATTTTGCTGTTTCACTATTTTAGAGGACTAGCCAGTTATGGGTTGTACATCCTTAAACATGGTAACATATTTGTATGGCACATCCTTAATTCCTGTGATGTAATACTGGCAAGTAATTAATCAATCAATCAGGGATTTGTGAAGCTCGCTACTCACCCATTAGGGTCTCAAGGCACTGGGTGCGGGTGGTGCAGCTCCGAGTTAGCCGAAAAGCCAGGTCTTGAGGCTCTTCCTGAAGATGTGCAGAGTAGGGTAGCGTCTGATGTTGACTGGGAGCTCGTTCCACGCCTTGTCTGCGACGTAGGAGAAGGCTCTTCCACCCGCTCTGGTTGGGCAGGTGGTGGGGTTTCTGCTAGGGCGAGGTTGGCGGAGCGAATGTTTCTTTTGGGTACGTGGAAGGAGACTCTTTCGTTTAGGTATTTGAGTCCGGTTTTGTGGAGAGATTTGTAGGCATGGGTGAATATCTTGATGGTTACTCTCCTCTTGATGGGGAGCCAGTGGAGGTCTCGCAGGTGTTGGGTGATGTGCTCGTGTCATGGGATGCCGAGGACGAGTCTGGCCTCGGTGTTCTGGATGGTCTGGAGTTTGCGTAGCAGGGATTTGTTGATTCCAGGGTAGAGGGTGTTCCCGTAGTCCAGTCTGCTAGTTATGAGTGCATGGGTGACGGTCTTTCTGGCTACGGTAGGGATCCACTTGAAAGTCTTGCGAAGGATGTGGAAGCAAGTGGAGGCAACGACGTTGATCTGGTGGGACATAGTGAGGGAGGAGACAAGTATGATGCCGAGGTTCCAGGCGTGGTCTGTGGGGGAGAGAGGGGATGTGGAGAGCGATGGCCCACCAGGTGTTGTCCCAGGCTGAGAGGGTGAGTCCAAGGATGAGGACTTCTGTCTTCTCCTAGTTGAGCTTCAGACAGCTGCTGCTTATTCAAGCTGTGACATCTTTCATTCCTTCCTGGAAGCTGAGTCTGGTGTCTTAGGGGTTCTTCGTGAAGGAGAGGATGAGCTGGGTGTCATCGGCGTAGGACACTAGAATGAGTCCATGCCATCTGAGGAGGCGGGATAGGGGGGACATGTAGATGTTGAAGAACGTGGGACTGAGCGACGATCTTTGGGAACCGCCGCAGTTGATCTCTGTGGGTTCGGAGAGGAAATACGGAAGTCTGATCCTTTGGGTTTTTCCAGCGAGGAAGGAGAGGAGCCAGTCGAGGGCAGTTCCCTGTATGCATTGTGGATTCTGGTTGCAAGAGTGCGGTGGGAGACGGTGTCGAGGGCTGCGGAGAGGTCTAGAAGGATGAGGACCGCGGTGTGGCCTTGGTCGAAGAGTGTGTGGATGACGTCTGTGGCGGCGAGGAGGGCGGTCTCGGTGCTGTGGTTACTGTGAAATCCAGATTGGGAGGAGTCGAGGATGGTGTTCTCTGTGATGAAGTTTGTTAGCTGGGAGTTGACGATTTTCTCAGTGACTTTGGCTGCGAAGGGAAGGAGAGAGTAATAGAAGGCCAGCTTGCGTGAATTTAAATTTCTGGGTATCCTCTAGAATTAGGTATACACAGGGGGATCTTAATCACCGTGAACTATAAGGAATGTTCAGAAGATACATTGATGGTGACCTCATTTTATTACAGCTATGGAGAATGGATGTGTAAACAATGAGGCAGAATAAAGATCTTTACTGAACAAGAGGGTGGCATCAGTCACAGGGCAGTACCTTAACATGAGTGTGATTGTGAAAACCTGTGAGCAATAATTTAAGCCACTGTCCTAATAGTATCAAACAGGTGATGCCCTTTACCGTTGCACCCATTACTGTGGACACCAAGGTTGGCCCACCCAGGGTGAATGGATTTATTACTGGCTGGGGCGAGGCAATGCAATATGTGAAAACTATCTTCCTGATGGCAATTATGTCAGCTTGTCTTGTGAGTGAACTGCAGGCACTTTCAGAGCAACCGCGGTGCACCACCTTTGTTCTGGACAAAGTGGAAGCCTTCATATTAAACTTGTACGTCTACGGAGCAAATGGAAGTATTTTCTCTCTACTTTCAGTGTAGTACCCTTTAAGTGCTTCCCTTTATTCTTGCCTTCTAAATTCTTAGCTGACAGGGTTTGCAACCAAACAACTCCACTAGTACCCCTCTCTAACTTCAGTGCCACCACACCATATTGTGTGTCTTCCACCAAAACCTCTTGAAAACATGAATCCTCTTTCAGCCACACGTTCTTGCTCACTTAAAAAAATTGTTTTAGTGTAGCATAAGCATGTCCTGCAGCCTTTCATCGAATTATTCTCGTAATATGTACTTATTTGGGGATTTATTATGTTTGGCAGGAAATAAGCCCAGTGGAGCTGAATATAGAAAAGAAGCCTCAGCCCAACAACATGCCAGCTCATTAGACTGCTAGTAACTGACCTTTGTTTGAAACATTTCCTTGAAACATTCTTGTAAAAATAGCAGCACTTGTGAATGAGGTTCAATATCCTACGAAGGTGTGGAGCCACGTGCGGTCACTCAACAACTCAAATATATACACATATTCATGCTATCACAATAGGATTCCTCTGTAGGCGATGTCCTGATGACCTCAGAGCCTCCCCATGGTCTAATTATTGCTTTTCCTAGACACGTTGCTCATCACAGCATGCCAAAGTTTTTGCTGGTTCTTTATTTTGTTTTCAGCACCAGTTCTACCACTATCTTCTAATCTCCCTGTTTCTCTTTGTAACAACTATGGATCTCATGGTTAGAGCAAAACAAAGAAGGAACAGTCGTGGAGAACATGGAACTTAGCAGGCCTTATCATTGTATACCCATCTCCATCTAACGTTTTTTTACCCATGTTTCAGCACTGATAGTCATTAGGAAATCACTGCCATTTTTAAGGCATCAAGTGACGATTTGGCAGACGATTTGACCATCACCAATTGTTGCAGGGTCCAGTGGGAAATGTGCCTTTCTATTCATTGGTGACATTTTGTAATGTTTTTAGGGCAAGGACGAAATCCAGAAGTCAGCTATTATGAATGTTGCTTCAGTCATTTAAGCCAATTTTGACAGTCTCACAGTCTTCATCAGAGCATGGATTGCCTCTTTTCTTTTTGTTTATTTAATGCGATTTTATATAGCGCAAACTTTACCCAAAGGTGTCAGAGCACTTTACACAAGGACCAGTTACATTACATTATGTACGAGTTACATAAAAGATACAAACAGATAAACTCTAAATTTACAAAAGAATGATAGTAAGTACATACGTCTACTACAGATACTAGTGGTTAGAGTTGCATATATACAAGTTAAAAATTCACTCAAGGAAAAGATACAAACAGAAAAACTCCAAATTCACATAAGAATGGTAGTAAGTACATACGTCTACTACAGATACTAGTGGTTAGAGTTACATATAGGCAAGTTGCAAATCACTCAAGATTACATTTTAAAAAGCGGCTAGGGTTGGACAATTATATATTACATATTTACATGACATTCTTGCCGTCGTTCAGCCATGTGTTCAGGTGGTGTTGCACCTATGGCGATGGTCCTGGATCTGTAGGGATCCCAGAGGTGGAGGTGGAGATGGCCGGAGGGGTACAAGGCCGGGTGGTGGTGGAGGTGGAGATGGCCAGAGGGGTAGAAGGCAGGGTGGTGGTGGAGGTGGAGATGTTAATGAACTTATTTTTAGCTTGCTTGATGTGCTTTTCTTTAAGTGTGTTGGATACTAAATAGCATAATGTATGTATCACAGTATTTTGGCAATTTCCTGAATTGGCAAATTTGTGAAAAGTTTGACTTTGATCAGAGAATCAGTGCTTGGGTAGCGCCCTACTGAGTTAAGTTTGTTAGATGCATATGAGATCTTCTGCACAGAAATCCTTGAGTAGTTGGACATCTGCTAATTGTAAAACTGGCAATCAAATGTATATAATGAAATAGTGACTAAAATGAACTAGTGCTGCAGCATATAAGATTGATTACATTGCTGGATTTGCTGTGATACAGTTATCTGCTTTTCGGGCAAATAGCTTTAAAGTATACCATGACGTGATGATAAATTCAGGGTGTATCTTCTTTGTTTTGTCTTCAGTGTTGCAGCCAGAGCGCAGTTGTTTGAAAACACAACTAAGCAAGTGTCTCCTGGGCGGTATGTTTCCAAAATACTTTTTTTTATTAAAAGAGCTAAGCTCATTGAGAAAATGTGTGATCTTTCTTTGTTGAGGCTGGGAAAGACCACCCTCAGCCATAGCATGTAAGGATAAATCCTGGGTGTTAATGATGCCTACAGAGCCAAGCTGTCACCTGCAAAAACTAAAAGTGGAAAGAAACACTGGTTTCTTTGATTTCACAAAAAAATGATGACTTTACATACTGAATTGTTTCCATACTCAGGGTAATATTCTATGCCTCTGAGTACAAATAGTTATTACAAAGTGATTTAGAACACATTAACTTCATAATTTTGTTCAAATTCATCGTGAGGTGAAAAAACATATCAGAAGTGACAAAGACATTATAGAATAATGTGCTACATTTTGTGTGTAACGACTCAGTGCATGTCATAACTAAACAAAGTGTTCAGGAGAAGAAATTCCTTGGACCAGTAGCTGCGCCCGTTTTTTGGTATATAGGTTATTTGCAAAAAACAGCCTTTAATCATTGCCTAATAGAGTTAAAAATCGAAAGTAGTCCTGCTTATTTCCTATCATTTGTTCATGAAAAGAGTTGCTTTAGTCGCATATAAATTTTTTTTTACATTGGCTTGCCAAGTACACAAGGAGGCAAAAAATGAACATATTTCATCCTCTTTGAGGGTTTCCTCGTGGTTGCATAGTGTTTCTGCTAGTCGTTCGATAGAAATGCTACTGTAATTGCCATGTATAATATGCAACAAAGCACAGAATGTACATAAATTCATTGACATAAGTGAACATACTTTAAATACTAAAGCACACACATTTACAGGTGGGCGTTAAGTTCTTCAAAAAGCAGTCTAAAACAAAAGGAAGCTCTATTTAAATTAAATTTAAAAAAAAAATCTAAGCAACTTGTATCTGTCCTTTTTAGGTCTCGCCTGACCCAGCGCATGCGCTGGTCTGGCGAGACTTATTGAGAGGGCTCCAAAAAGTGCTACCAGGCCAGCCTAGAGCTACAGTGCATGTGCGCGGGCGCGCGCGCCGCGCTTTACCGCAAAAACGTTCACTTTCGCGGCCGCACGGCCGCTTTGATGTTTGATCATGATCGCAATCGCGATCACTTTCACTTTCGCGGCCACACGGTCGCTTGGCATAGCCAATAGGTCTCGCTTTTGGGACCTTATAAGTATTTAGTTATGCAACTGTTGCATGGCTAAACACTTATAAGGTCCCAAAGGCGAGACCTATTGGCTATGCCAATGCTTGTTAATGATGCAGTAAAGACTTAGTCAAGTACTTACGTTCAGATGGCATGGAGTGGCTCACAAAACATGCACTTGGCCTTTGTTGTTTTACTGCATGCAGTCATCACTGTTATGTCAGCAGGCCCAATTATATAAAGTGTTACTGCCATCTTGTATTTTGTCATTATTGTAATGCTTCCTGTTAATTTATGTTGCACTTTGTTCCTTGTAATTTGTATGGAACAATCAGTGCAATATTACCATTGGGGTTGCAGCTTTTGAATATAGTTTTGCATCCATCACATGTATTTTGGGTCTCTTAGCATTGCATTGCAGTCATTACATACACCGTGGGACATTACATTGCAGGTAAGTTCATCAAAAGTTTTTACTTGGATGGTGCGATTTCAGTATTTTACATTGCAGGAAAGTTAATTTTTAATGGCAGTAGGTGAGCTATATATACGAGAGGATTTTTGGAAAGGATATATATATATATATATATATTATATATATACATATATACATATATATATATAACTTTATTAAATTATCTTATTTTCTATTTTTTTCTTAATTACTTACACCTAATTGAAATGAAATATTTATAATTTAAGTAACATAAGTTTAAAATTATAACTTTATATTAATGTAGACCTATCCCACCACACATATATATGTTTGTGGATATATATATATATATACACCCACAAATATAAATATATATATATACAGGTTGTTTCGTGAATGGACATTGGAAGCTGTTCTGTGCGTTGAGGATTTCAGATCTATTAGAGTATATCTGCCTTTGATGTATGCTTTTTAACTTTTCATTGGTCCTATTTGTTGAAGTGGTCTATATTATTTAATTAAGTAGAACTGTGTTTAATGAAATACTGAAAGCAGCAACAAATAAAATATAGTATGGAGGAATTTGTTTGGTTCCACAATAAAGAATCGTGAACTTTGCTACAGTTGCAGCTGAGGAATTCAAACAAATCCAGTAAAAATGTTTGTGATCTTGACCATTATTGTGTAAATTAGGACTGTAGCTGAAATGTTCTGCTCAGTGAAAATCAGGAATACCATTTCTAACTTTACTAAACAATTGCATCTGTTTATAAAACATAACTTCAGTAACGTTTAATTTGTATGGCGCTTTGGTAAACAGTTCAGACATTCCAGCTTTGTCTAAATCATCGAAAGGTATGAATAAAGTACCAACTTTATAAATGTTTTAAATACCATATATAACATTTCTGAAGGTTTTGTTTAGTTGTTATGCAAAATTTGGAAAATGTATGTTGTGTTACTCTGCTTCACCACTTTTATTCTTGCTGTACAGTCTGTTGTAAAGTCTTATATTTTTAGGTTTTCTACTTAGTAGTTTTGTAAATCGATGTCTTATTTTGATTTTAGCCAAGCCAAAGCCATGTATTCGTGTAAAGCTGAGCACAGTCACGAACTCTCATTCCCCCAGGGTGCAATATTTACTAATGGTAAGTCACATTGACCCAGTCACATTAGTTCAATCTATAATGAGGCTGTTACAAAACAAATATATGTGTTAAAATATATTGATAGATACCTTGACACATATACATTTTAAATACAGCTGATATGCTGATAGATCAGACTATACTATTGACACATTTTTCATCTTTCCTGTAGTGTACTCATCAGTGGAACCAGGATGGCTGAAGGCTACTTATGATGGGAAAACAGGATTAGTTCCAGAGAATTATGTGGCTTTCCTCTAGTACCATTTTTCGGACAGATGTATCTTCATGGTATCCATGGTTATAACAATTAAGTGCAAAGATGTTATCTGACACAGATGTGGAGAAGCCAGTTACTGGAATGATTGAATCTTCCTAGGTGTCTGCACGATTGGACTTTTGTACTTCTATGCAACGGGAATATGTCTTCATGTTTTAGGGGACATTTCCTTTTAGTTAACCACTTCTGCGCCTCCATTTTGATTGCCCTCCAGGACTTGGATCGCTTATTCTTTCTTGTCATCATGGCTTGATTCAGCAGAGGTTGGCGGTCTTATGCTAGTTTGTTGAATATGAATGCTAGGTACACTTATAAAGCTTTTGTGTGGTGGAAGTATGTTCTAGGTGCTGTATGTGACCCCCTGCCCTGTGATCCAACTACAATCATTGCTGTCTCAGAGGGGCATTTTGGTGGCATGTTTTATTATGATTATACATTGAGTAAACAAATATATTTTTGACGAATGTATGTTAAATGTTTTAGAACTGATCTCTCTTCTTAAGTTAAATATTAGTTGTTTTTGTCCTAACACATTTCAAAACATTTTATGCAGAGCGACATTAGTCAAGTCACAGTGTGTGTGTCTCTTCTGCCTGCGGTCACTCACCCTACACATGTGTATTTATATATCACATGTGTAGGGGGCCAGGGTTTTCCTAGGAGCCCACCTCCAGTGCTGATGCCAGGGTTGCTCAATATAAAGAAGGCAGACTCGTCAGAGTTCCACCGCCTTTTTTTTTTTATTTTACCAGCACAAAATTCTTGTCTCTTTTGCTCAAGGTTGCAGGTTATTTTTCATACCTTCACTTCATACCTCCATTTGTCACTGTGTTCCTGTGTGCCTCCTCCTTTCCCTTCCTCTCTTTTTGCCCTTCTCTTTTAGCCCTAAAATGAATGGTGGTGTCGACTCCTGGCATCTAGAGTGCGAATTGATTACTGAATATGGTTTTAGAGAGCCCCCCCCCCCTCCTCCCCGACACACACACACACACTTGATAGTGGTTTTGTTGAAATTGCAGAATAGGCAGTATTCAAATGAATTCCCACAGTCATAAAATACGTTGAGATAAAGTCAGGCAATTAAAAGAAAAATAATGTCATTGTCAATATTCATGCAAAATACAGAACAAAGCGAGCTATGATAGGAAACATTTATTGCAACTACGTATTTGTGAAAAGCATATTCGACTATATTCAATTAGGCTGTTTGAGTCCAGAAACTGGGGAAACACTGCAGCGATTCACAAAGGTTTGGGGAACTTTACTTACCTTACCACAAAAGAGATTTGCTCCATGACCATTGAATGTGTATTTGCTAATTCACATACATTTCCTTGTGTTGGTGCTTAAATTATGCTTGACATCAAATGTTAAGGAAAATAGACTCGATTCACCTTTTGAATAATTATTCTCATCATAGAGTCTGAAACGGGTGTTTATAGAGTAAACTTGTACATGGACAAGCGCAAAGTGAAAAAAAACATTTTCAATTCAATTACAAATTATAGGATAAGAGTTCCTCAGCTACAAATTAATACTAACAAAATCCATAGTTGGTTTGTCGGTTTTATCCAGGTAAAATTGCCAGGTTGGACTAAGAAAATGTTACTACCAGGAAAACTAGGAGCATATCATGTGCATCTGTTTTGTGGAATGCCAACCTGCCTGTAGTGTCCTGCTGGACACGTTCTAGTGTCCCAGGAGGTACTAGTCTGCCAGTCACTCCTTTGAGGGCTGGCATACACAAGCGTTTATAACTTGATCAAACAGCTGCCAGAAAAATATGCAGATGTTTCCCTGCTCATAAATGAGCTAGTCAACACTTCACATGCAAACATGAGGGGCTTATTTACAAGCCCATTGTGCCGCCGGTGTGTCATGTTGCGTGACGCACTGGCGGCGCAACCTGCTGCGTGGTATTTACAAGCATACGTAAAGGCACCCTGCGCGGTTTTACTTGTGCTTGCAAATATCTGCCCTTTTCACACAACATTTGGCGTGTTAAGGGCGTGTCATGGGTGTTGCAACACCCATGTCTACTGATGAGAGGTGCAACGAGGAGCAATGTTTTTATTTCTCGTAGTTTTTTCCTCTTTCAATGAGTGTTGCATTCTGCAGCAGGCATAGGAAGAAAACATCAACTTAGTTGATTGTTTTTTTGTGTAGGAAGGTGGCCCTTCCTGCACAAAAACAATCTCCTTGCGACGCAGGCATCCTTGCATCATGGTGGAAGGATAACTGCACTGGCGCATGGCAGCAGTTTGTGTGTCAGTGCAGGGAAAAGCACAGAGATGCGACATGTTGTTGTAAATATGTTGCATCCCTGTGCCTCAAAACTATCGCAGCATGGCGCAGCAAAATGACTTGCGGCGCTGCGCTGCTTTAGTTTCTCGTAAATAGAGCCTAAGATATCTAGGGCAGTTTCTGACATTGCTCGTGTATGTATTTTTCCTTTATTTGAATAGTATTCAGAGTGCAGTGGATACAAATCCATATGCAAAGGTGGTGTTGAAAAAAAACTATTGAGGTTAATCCCAAGCATACTACTAAACAACATGGTTTTGCCAATATAAAATAATGGATATTTTATAGACATACAAACCTGTTGTTTGAAAGCTTATGTATTCAGTATTTTATACCAACTTTTATTTTTTTTAAACTCATGGTACTTTAGACTACCGGCCCTACTATGAGGTGGCAATATATTGTTTTATCACCTTGTATCCGGCTTACTCAATGCTTTCATGTTCAGGATAGGCATTGCCATTGTTTGTATGAGACTTGTCTGGCTTGTCTTTCTACTGGTCAGTGAAAGATAGAGTATAGTTAATATGGTTCTCTACGCATTAGACTTATGGCATGCGCTCAGGAGGATCTTAGAGTTAATACAGTCTTGTTGTCAAGGGAGAGAAGTGTACTTTGGTTCTAGAAATTGGTGGGAGAAGTTTTAATGTCTTCAACATTTTAGGGGATGGTATTCATCAGGCTGTAGGAATGATTTCTGGGTAGATGATCACCACCTCTTTACAGCTTGTAGCAGGCCTCTAGGATATTCAGTGAGCCAGTTCATGTGGAGGAAATGACGGGTTGTAAAGAAACAACCATCTCAACTGTTTTGCGAATGTAAAGAACACACAGAGGTCATAGCAGATGTTTCAGAGCAGAAGATCAACTGCAAGTAGCTGATGCTAAAATAGGCTCCCAGCAAGGAGGATAGATAAGAATGAAGTTCCAGGAGACTTCTGACCAGAGGCTGAATAAGGATGAGTGCCCATGAGAATGGATGAGTGCCTGTGGAGGTTACAGCCTATGGGTGAAACTCAGCAACCAAGACAAAAAGTGTGTTTGAAAGTGTCTCCCTCACAGAAAACTTACCATGAGACAGTGCCTGTGAGAGCAGTCTGCAGTGAGGAACTTTACTATTTAAGGGCTGAGAGGATGTGTATCTGTGACTCTGAGGGTGTGTCAGGTAGTGTTGCAGAAAATGTGCAAGTGGGGACCTGGAAGTATAGAGTGAATTTTGCTGAGGTCTTGGGAAAACTAGTGTTTGCGTTTGAGAGTGAATGCTTGTGTAAAATTTGGATTGTGAGAAAGCGAGGGTGTGGACCACTGGGTGGAAGTGCTTGTGCCAGGGAAAGACTGCCCCTAAAGTTGTTATCGGTGCTATGACTATTAATGGCTGTGTGAGATTGAGATTTTCTGCAAGGAAATCATTGTGAGAATGATTTTTATTTCATAGCGAGTATTAATGAGAATGTGTACTTAAGACTGTGTGTCTGTGAATGGATGCTTGGCATGTACCTGTTGTCTGTTAAACGAGTACCTGTTCGAGTTAGTGCCTTTGAGGGTATGCATCTATTAGAGTGAATGTCTAAGAATGGAAGACTGTAAGAAATAGCTCTTGTGACAGAGAGTTTGTGACAAAGAGTGAGTTCTTGCAAGTGTGCATTTGGTGTGAGGGACTGTGGATTTCGGTGTCTGCAAGAATGAGTTTCCCGTAAAGTGGAAATGTGCCATAGAAACTGTGTGTGTGTCCATTAGAACAAAGTCATACATCGGAGAGAGTGCGCTTATGATTAGAGACAGTATCTCAATGAAACAGCGAGAGTGTCTGATTCGAATCATAGTATATAGTATAAAAGAGTGAGTGCCTGTGACACTGAGTATCAACTGTAGTGTCTTAGAGTGTCAGTGGGAGCACTGAAAATAAGAAAATATGTTTAGTGCTTATTAGAAGACCTATGAGAATGCTCTTGAAAGTGACTGTATGAGAGCGTCTGTTAGAGTGAGTGACTGCAGCTTACTAGCTGTGAGCATATGAGAGAGGCTGATTGTTTCTGCAGCATTGACTTGTGAGTGGAATCGAATATGCTTGCATGCAGATGATACACGTGTGAAGGTGACTGTTAATGGAAATCGTACCCAAAATAAGATGGTAATCTAACTTTCTGGATGAAGAAAGACTTTCTACTGCAGCTAAAGCGGCGATAATGGGCTTGATAATATGCCCTGGAGAATTCCAATAGAAGCCCATGTTGACACCAGAACATGGGCTTCTATGGGAATTCTCAAGGGCATATTATCAAGCCCATTATCACCGCTTAAGCGGCAGTTTTCTGCCGCTAAAGTGGCGATAATTTTAACACCGTTACTTGATAATATGCCCCCATCTTTGTTACTAACATTTGTCACAGTTAAAAGCTGGAGATACCCGTAGTGTCTTTAAAAAGCGTAGAACAACTGCTAAATATCTTTGGGAACAAAGCACTTCAGTGGGGATCAGGGAGAGACGGGTAACAACTGACCGTGGATGCGGGGTGCAGACAGTAAGGCATTAAGGGAACCGAAGAGTGGTAAAAGATGGCAGTTGCCACATGCATGGGTAAGAGGAAATGGTGTTGAGATTGGGTGTTTGAAGAACTCGAGTTCTTCAGATGATTCTGGTTCTGTGGGGTTGCACAGCCGTGGCAAGAAGCTGGAAGAAAGTGTGGAGAACTCGATTCAGATGATGCTGATGCAGTGGGCTGCATAGCAATGAGGGGCTGCTTGAAGAAAGTATCTGTCAATTTATTTTCTTTGTACTTGCTGTAGTTGTTATTTAAATTTTCTGACAAAGGGGCCAGTGTTTGTGTACTACAGAACATATTTACAGAGAGATTAATAATTGACACTTTTTTTATTTAAACACAAGCATTATGTTGAAGATAATGAAGAAATAGTCAAGCTCATGTTCAGCTTCATATTTGCAAAAGTGCTACGAAACAAACATTTTTTAAACAGACATTCAAAGAAGAATGAAGAATTATAGTTTATTCATGTCTATAACAATCTACAGTTTTTAGTACAAAAAGAAATCTATAGGTAGTACAGAAAACAAAGAATGGTGTGAATTACGTTGTAGGTGTTAAAACATCATTTTTTACAGTTATTTGTGACTTTGCATCAAAAAGTGATGACATTCACAAATGAAAGTCCATCAATGTTATCTGTGAGAGTCGAGGTTCACTTCTAATCGGCTGACATTCTGACACACGAGGACTAATTCACAAAGGTATATTTGCGCATTTGAGTAAGTTTACTCTTTTTCAGTATTCCCAAAATTGCAATTTAATAGTAAGTTTACAAGTGCGGAGACTCCGCAGACTAGGCAGAGAACTCTGCACATAAAAAGATAGGCCTTTTCTATCATTTTATATGCAGGATTTTAGACAAAAAAAATTAAAAGACAGGTAAAGAGGGTGGCAAAAAGTCCCTTTTTTATTGTGCACCTCTTTAGTCAATTCCAACTAAATTTGGCAAATCTAAAAAATTGCGAAAGACTTGGCATAGGTCAAGTCAGAAAACAATTATCAAAAAATGACTTATGTGTCTGGCTGAATTTGTAGATGCATCCATACAGTCTGGCAAAGGTCAGCCATTATAAAGAACAATTCACTAAGGTTTATCCATAGGTGGAGTTCCACAACGTATGTAGATCTACGCCTATGTCTGGGTGTAAGTCTTTGTCTAGAAGCACTTCTGCAACACTGGGTGGAGATTTACACCTAGTACTAGGAGTGGGGGTCCCCACCACTTTACATGTGTGGGTGGAAAGTGGACACATTAGGCTCAAAATATGATCACAGTGACATTATACACAACATTGTGTATTTTAGCTGCTAATCCCCCAAATGTAGTTTTAAATTGCCTAGATGTGGATCTCCTCCTACCATATGTAGAATTATGAATTGAAAATAATAGAGACCAGGTATCAACTGAGGAAAATATTGCACACTAGACAGACATTAGCACTGGTTGCATATAATTTGATCTCACACATTGTTCTTTCTGCCCTCTTCCCCTTGTTAAGTGAAACGTTATGGAGCCAGACATTAGTTGTATTGTGTCACTGTGTATGTTTGTGAGCATCTTGAAATGTGTTGTAATGTGTCTTTGAGTGTGTGTAAAGTAGTGTTAAATGTGAAATGAATCTTGTTTCTTAGAATTCATTAGCAATTCACATATTTGTCATGTTCTAAGAATGTGTATCTCTTAGTTTACATTTTTATACCATGATTTATGTGGGATTCTGGAAAGTTTAACCTCTTTTTCTTCTTTATTTATATTTTAGATGTTGGTCTGGTAGTGTTAATCCCTGCCTCTGTAGATTTCTATTTGATTCTCTTCCAGTGCCTGTGAGTGTCCATGTGCAGTATTTGACTTACTCCAAGGTCTGCCTGAAGGGGATTTGAGCCTTCATGGGCAGTAGTACTACTAGAGTAGATGTTGGTGTATCTTTTGTGAATTGTAATATGCTTACCCTTTGTAGGTATATTTCTGGATTTGCGTGACCCCTCCAGTGCCCCTACTTTACTTTCACTTTTTGCTCCGTCACTGTAGTAGATATTCCACATTTTTCAGCCACTTCCTCTACCCCACTCCTATATTTACACCTTCACTTTAGGGCTAGGTGTGCTTAGTTCTCTGAACCAGTGCTAAAAAGTAATGTACGGAGCAAGTTGTACAATCTTATCAAATGCACTATTATTCTCTTAAAGTTCAGTAGTAAAGAAAGAAATTCTTTACGGGCAGCTGATAAAATTGCTTAAATTAATTTTATGTGGCAATCCTGCAATTCCATGCTTAATTTAGAGTCAACTCTCCCTATATTAAATGATATCTCTCTAGTCAGCAAAATTATTTTAGATTGATAAGAATGGCTACAGAACCGGGTTAGTAGGCGAGTAACATTAATCACAAGTACATGTATTCTCATCCTTTTTTCCGGTCATGCAGTGTGCAACCAAAAGGGTACTAGCTGGTTGCAGCATATTGTACAGCACAGGTTGATAAGTTGTTCCTTTGTGTCCTTTTCCCACCGTAAGTTGCAGGAACACAATAAACAATAGATTGCCCAGCTAAAATAAAAGTTGGTGCGACATGGTAGTGACTGCTTAAAGTTGCCCCCACTGAAAGATTTTGGGTTGAAGTTGAACAGGCCGACATTGTATCTGCCACAAATGAAATGGCGCACCATAGACCCTAAAAGCTTGTGAAGGTGTGTAGAGTCTACACTTAAAAGAGATGTTTACTAAGGTTTTAAAATCTTTTGAAAGTAAAAAATGGTTTTACAAAAAGGCTAAGTGCCTATATGTTGCATGTGCAATGTTTTTGTAATCTGATTGCTTTGTGAAGTGAAGATGGATATGCAGATATGCCTATCCTGTGGCATGGGTTTAGGTGTAGGCATTGGGAGAGTATCTTGTGGGAAACCCAGGCTTTTTTAATGGCTTGTTTAGTAACATGTATTGGGTAGCTCTAGCCATCAGTTTATAAGCAAGAATGTGAGCCTCATGAAGGGCGTCCTCTTTTAATGTACAATTCCAAAGGATTCTTCTAAATTAGCTGTTTAGGACTGGTTATCCGATTGGGCCATTTGGTTGACTAATTACAGTGGACAGACAACATGTTTGGGATGAAAACTGACCATTAGGTTTCAGAGACAAAACTGATAGTTTGGCCTTTGTGAATGATCTCTTCACCACTTGCTGTTAAAGGCTTTAACAAACTGTAACTCGATTTAAGTCTTCTAGCATATTTGTTGCAAGACATATTAGCTAAGAGTGGGCCTAGTCCTTGAGCACTGCTTACCATTGTTGGTCTCATTGTTAGTTTTATTTGCTTACTTCTTCTCTGTTAGCATGTGTGAGCTTACATTCCTCTTCTTGTGTCATTAAACTGCTTTCTTTTTTAGGCACTCCTTTCTTTTTTTGTTTAAGCACGCTAAGTGTGTATCTGTTTTCCTTCTGTCACGCAACTATGCTTCTCTTCCCATCCCTGTGCTGCTCTCTCTTGCCCGTGTGCTTTTCCCCTTCCCCCCTCTATGATGCGTACACCGTTGTGTGTTCCTCTGTGATTCTACCACCTCCCATCTCCAAATCCTTTCTCTCATGTGTTTGGTTTACCCTGCTGTCCTCCTCTGTGTTGCAGGTTGCTATGCCTCTTGCCCCTTTGCTTGCTTCCCATTCCCTCAGTGTTGCTTGCATACTCCTTGTTGATTCAGCTTACACCGGCCTCCATTTTGCTTTTTCATCCCCTGCCTGTTTTGCTCCTGTTTTGCTTCCCATCTGCTTTCACACTTTTGCAGGTCAAGTTGGATCGGCACATAAAAAGAAGAAAAAGTTGCCACATCATTTAGTAGGTGTACGCATGAGTAGTGCGTGCTCCTACAAAATGACACATTTGGCTTTTTCTTTTTTCAATTTAGCCATGCTGCACATCATTGGATATGCTGTACAACAAGGCTGTAAACGATTGACAAAGTCAACAAATAGGTCCCAAAGATGAGACCTGTTTGCCAATGCTTGTTTACAAATATCACCAGGTGTGCACTGCAGGTTGAGCATTGTATCTCCTGCATTTTTGTATTTGCCCTTAAACTTATCTCTCTGTAGCTCTGTGTAAAGCATGTTTGGTTGGTAGCAGTTCATACTGTAAGAAGCACTTTATGACTGTTCCCCTTATATCTTCAAAATAATTATGAAGTAATCCTCACAGACAATTGTTCATTTTACTGTTATGATTAATTATGAATGTGTGTGTACTGCACACATGTTCATATTATGCATCTATAGATTCTGAAATGACTTGAACTGTTGGCATACCCAGAGACAGTGCTAGAGTAGCCATCACTATACAATTAAAATTTGGTTCACGCCCTCAAGCTAGTATGTTTGGTGGTTTTACTAACATTTATTAAAGCAGCATTGTATCCATCACCTATTTTTCACCTGCATCTACTTAGCTGTAAGAAGAGGTGACCAAATGTAATACACATATTTTAACCATAGTCAATGCGGAGTTAAGGGAATATATATATGAATGATATCTCACAATACTGAAGTCACTCGAAAATGTATGTGAATTGGCAAAAGGTTGTAGACTAAACTGTGGTACAATAATAGAATCTATTTTGCATATTTCACTCATTTTGTACTAAACGTTTGTGAATCTTCTCCAGGTTAATTGTGACTAAGTGACCATTTCAATGACAAGGTAATAACCAACATAGCTCGAAATAACATTGCTCAGGAAAAACACATTTCCACTGCCTGAAAGGGTGAACTACTATTTAATGTTCCAGCATAGTTCTTTCATGGACTATAAATGCAACAAGTGTTTTGAGCAATTCATTTGTTGATCCTGTGGTTTGTCTTGATGTTTCACTTCATGTGTCAGACTTGATGCATTAGTAACTTTGTATGTAATACCGTTACATTTTACTTGCCATATGATTGTATCAATCTTTTTCACACTGCATCACTCTGACTCTGAAAAGACTGAAATGTGTACTTTGGACATATCGTTAATATCACCAGAAATTATAATTATAATTCTCATGCATGTTAATGCTGACTGCACTGTTTATCTTTTGAAAACTATACGAGTATGCCTTGCCCAGGGACAGTTTTGAGAACAGCTAATTTCATCCTCTATCTTTCATGATCTAGTACCTGGTAAGTAGAGAAAGAAAAGGAAACAAGTGGATGGTTTGGTCATTTTTTTCTCGTTGGGCATTGCTTCGATTGGTTACTCCCATCATTCATAATCTTTCTTCTTAGTCTCTCAACAAGGGGCAACTATTGAATGAATTTATACTGCCCAACACCCTCCACAATAATATAATAATACATTTGTTGGAAAAAATCAGTTTTCCTATAAAAATGGTGTTATATATGTATAATATGTTGTATTACTCTATTTAACCACTATTCTCTGTGCACATGTATCCGTGCACTTTACAGATAAGTGCTGGATTTAAATAAGATATGGATGAAAGTTATTATTTAATTACATGATGATCACCTATAATGAAAAGTGGATAATAAGTGTATGTGTGTACAATTTATGTATAAATATAACTAAGATGCACATGTTCTTATTAAATGGTACTGAGGGAAACTGACAATGCATCAGTTAATTTGATTGGAAGATTATCTGATTTGTACCTGTGTGAATTTAGATTTGTGCCTCTTTAAAATATGTGTTTTTCTCAAAACAATTAGTATGACACAAAACACAGTCAACAGTACTCCAAGTCCATTGGTGACATACCATTACACCTGTTATGTTTTTTAAGGCAAATCATTATTGTACAATGGTTGTGCATGTAAGAAAGGAATCCACAGTTGTGCTTCCCTTCTGTTTAACATTACTGTGTACAAAATGTACTATCTTAGGAACATTTGTGATGTATATTTTTAAATTGTAGTTGATGTGCCAACTTACTAAATCTGCAATTATAGAGTATGAAATGGCAGTTGACTTATTTTATGAGAATGTCATATTGCTTTTTATTTTGAAAATGTGTATCCTCCCATATGTACTTTATTCAAAAAACTTTGATTGACAATCTCATAGACTATGTCACAATGAGGCACTAATAATGGTTGAAACCTAAGACTCAGTTTTTCTAAAAGTACTAAGAAATATATTAACCATAATGCTGTGACTCAAGGATTTAAATGTGGTGGCTGACATACCCTAGGTGCATTTGTGTGTAGTTTACAATATTTAATTATTTATTGTTGTACATTAGTCAGTGATTCTACTTATCCACAAATAACCTAAGGGCCAAATGTCAAATAACTTTGGTTTAGTTTGAACTAATATCTTCTGTTATATTAGACAGATGAGGCAGAGGTGAATTTACCTTTACTTGTCCATTTGGTTTGATATAGACTAGTAGCTGTCCAATCACAGTTCTGCTGATATTATATGAGTTTAATAACCTACATTAACCGAGTACACACAAATTGCACAGCCTAATATATTTCTTGACCGTGCATATTTCAAAACTGTACATCTGAATATATGTGAAGTGAAATTTTCAGCATTCTCATTTCATACAACAAATTGCTGCATGTCACCTCTAGTCACTCAAATTCCACCAATTCTGCCAGGATTTTGCAGATTCAAGCAGCAAATGTGTAAGGAATTCTTTGGATGAAAACATATGGGAGTGTTGTTTTTTATTTGTTTAAACCAACCCCCATTATGCATTATTTTAAAATTTCTGACAGGTGAACGTTTAACAATTATGTTTACAAAAGATACCATGTTTTGAGGTACTGCTATATTTAGTTGTTTGATCTATAGGGGTTTTCCTTAACCCAGGATTATGGAAAGTACAAAACCCAAGAATGGAAAAGTAAATTAAAAGGTCCTACTCAAAATAATATTGTACTTTAAATATGTATTGTTTGATGTCAGTATTTATCCACACAGCATTGTGTATAAATGTAAATAATTTACCTTTTAAATAAAAACAATTTGAAATAGGTACCTTAGTAGATTTTATATTGTTATTTTTGGGTTACCTTTGACTGGAAATGACTTAATTTTGTAGCTTTGTGTAGAGTTTTCTGTGCCAGTTTGTTTATGTCAGTGGTACATATTTGAAAAGACTTGTACAGTCATGTGTCCATAAAAGTGGAACACTTGAACTACAGAGATTGGTATTCATCTTAACACCAAACTACCCCCAAAAGACCCAGATATGCAAAGCTGCTACGTCTGCAAATGAAGATCCCAGAGGAAAATGCGTTCATTCATTCATCCACGGTGGCACATGGCAGCAGTGAATGCCTTAGTCCAGTCATGTATTGACTACAATGCCATTTATCTTGCTGTATCTGCTAAATTATTGCACCATCTTCTACTAGTCCATAATTCAGCTATCAAGCTGATCTGTGAACTGTTCAGATGTGAACATGTTATCCTCAGCACTGAGATCTCTGCACTAGATACCTGTTAAAGAGATGATCCCTTTCACAACTATAACATTCATCCACATGTCCAACAGGCCAGAATTCTGGGATTTTAAATCCAGTTGGTACACACCTAGTCAATTAGTACACACTTGGTCACAGTCTGGGCTCTATTCAGGAATATCTACTTCAGGATCCAGAAATATTGTCACTAATAGAGACAGAGGGCCATATTATCAAGAACGGCGCAAATATTATCGCCGCTTTAGCGGCAGGAAACTGCCACTAAAGCGGCGATAGGGGGATTGATAATATGCCCTATAGAAGCCCAGGTTCTGGTTTTCAAGGACATCAAACCTGGGCTTCTATTGGAATACTCTAGGGCATATTATCAAGCTCCCTATCGCCGCTTTAGCTGCAGTTTCCTGCCGCTAAAGCGGCGATAATGTTTGCGCCATTCTTGATAATATGGCCCAGATTATCTTCAGTACCAGCAGTAAAATAACTGAATTCTCTCTATGTTGTTCTTTGCGTTTGAGGCTTATCAGACTGAATTCAGAAAACTGCTTAAAACCTTTCTCTTCATTAATAGCTTCTTGTATTCTATTTTATCAAGTCCATTAATTTTGATTACTTAGGGATAGATTTCAGACTACAGTTGTACCAGCTCCTACTAATTTTATTGTTTGGGTTTCTTTTAGTTTTTGTCATATTATTCCACCAGAGATTGTTTTGCAGTTGGTTCTACCCCATGCAGAAGCAATGCCTATGTTGCAATAAGTAGTTACATTTAACATAATACAACATAATGTGGATTGTATATGTTATGCCATTAGCCTGTCACAATTGTGTCATCTCATGCTGTCAAAAGGTGTGTATGTCCATGCAACCACACTTATGGGCTCATTACGATAGCGGTAAATCCACTGCCAAATTGCAGCCATTCTCCGCCTGCCATATTATGATGGCAGGCTGTTTGCTGGCAGAAGAGAATTCCGTCCACCACGGGTCTGCCACAGGCAATCGTTCAGATTGCCTGGCGGACCCGGAAAGCATACCCAGAATGGTGTTGGTGCCTCGCAGGCACCGTCCACCATATTAGGATGCTTCATCTCCGCCAGCGGTGGATGGCGGTTAAACTGCCATTCACAGGCTGGCGGGGATTGACTTTGGGGACCTTTTGCGGGCTCCCCTCATATTGGGGGAGGTGTGGGTGCACTGGGGGGTACCCATGGTACCCCCCATCATTTCCCTGCACCATGTGGCAGGCACCGCATGGTGCATGCAACGTAGTGTAGGGAAATGCGAGACCTTCATGTTTACCAATGCAGTGGGTGCTGCAGCCTGCAGCACCCACCGCAATGGTAAACATGCCCAATGCGACCGCCAACATGGCGGTCGCATTGTAATTCCATGCTTGGGACCGCCACTATATAGGCAGACGGTACCAATTCCTGTGACGATGGCGGATGGACTCAAGTCCGTCCGCCATCGTAATGAGCCACTTACTTTTGAAATGGAAAGTTGAAAATTGTCTGGAACTTCTTGAGATTTTCCTAAGTAGAAGTAGAATTTAGTTGTTACACTTGTAAATCCTCAGGAAAACAAAGGAAATTTCCTAGTTTTAATTGAAATTAGTAGATTAGGAAATAAGCTTCCTTCACAAAAGATTGTGCTAGAACAAAGGGGGACAAATACACATGTTCACATAGCTTTCAGACATCCACAGTGTCAAGTGCAGTTTTGGATTAACCTGAATAATCATACAACCATTGTATACAATTTGAATAGTAATTGTGTATGAGATGTGTACACTATTCTAAATTCACAAATTAATTACTTTAACTTGGAAACAATTCTCGCAAATCTTGAGAACTTTGTAGCAGTATCCGGTGTCCGTCTTAAACTTGGGAAGACAAAATTGTTCCCTATGGGAAGACTAGCTGGGATACCCGAACATCATTTGCCTAATATAGGGCTGCGGTAGATATCCAGGAAAGTCAGGTACCTAGGAATACGAATAATGCACACCCCTTCAGCCTATCTAGAGAGCAATATTGGGAGAGCTATACAAGGCATCAGTCGTTCTGTTGGGTTCTGGAACGAGCTTCCACTCGCCCTGATGGGAGAAGAATAGCACAAACAAAGATGGTCATACTGCTAAGATGCCTATACGTCTTGCAGAACGGAATATATAAAATCCCCTTCCACTATTTCAAACAAATAGATCGCTTACTTTTAGAACTATTGTGGGGCAATGGAAGGAAAAGAGTAAAACTTGACACCCTCCAACAAAAAAGGGAGGCAGGAGTAATGGAGGTCCCACGCCTGGAGCTCTATTAAATGGCTACGCAACTTCAACATGCTGTACACTGGATGGATGAACATAATAATTGGGAGAAACAATTACTGGCAGGTACATATAGAGATGTCTCCTTGCCTGAGTTCCTTATGAAGGGGGCTGGAATCCCCGAATCATATCCATACATTGTACAACATGTAGCAACGGTATGGAAAATGGTAATTAAAAAGTAGCCCGAAATGCACCCTATGCCCCGGATATACCACTATGGGTGGTGAAACTCTTTCAAAAGATAACGGAGTCTACGTCCATTAAAAGATGGATGGAAGGAGGATGCCACACAATGGGAGATCTATATAGTAATAAGCAATTTATAACTAGAGGGGAAGCTGAAAATGTGTATGAATTAGGGAGGGGCCAATCTTTACAATATGCAAAGATTGCTGCGACAGTCCAGGGTATACGGCCCACATTCCTGCAGGAACCACCCATTACATCGACCCTACATGCACTACTTGACTTGACCGGGGAGCGCAGACTAGTCACACACTTATATAGAGCGCTAAGAGACGATGTTCCCCAAAAAAACCTTACTGTCCAGGCACAATGAGACAATAGGTTAGATGACCCCTGTCAGAAAAAGAATAGGTAAGAATACATGAGGGAGTCAAGAAGATAAGCTCCAATGTGAGATTTAAACTCATACAATATAATATTATCCATTAGACCTATCTGACCCCCCCATACCCTAAACAGAATTTACCCTGACCGCACTAACAACTGCCCTAAATGTGGACAGGCAGAAGCAAATTTTGTCCACATGATATGGGACTGTCCCACACTCGTTCAATACTGGGGGAACGTAGTAGACAGGATACAAATCACCACCGGATGGGAAATCTCCAAAACAATTGTGGTAGTAATACTAGGGATACTCCCTATGCCTGAAACGAAGAAGTTTAGTAGAACGTTTGTTCTATTTGGACTAGTGCTAGCAAAAAAGAAGGATTGCGATGGGTTGGCTCATCTCGGACCCCTCCTTACCCCCCACCCCACTCTGGAAGGTTGGCTAAAGGACATGGCGGAATGGGCAACAGCAGAACTAGTTAGAATGAAAAAAAAATAAGGAGGGATGAAAAGGTAGAAAAGGATACGCGAGCATGGTCCCGCATGATTGATGACACTCAGAACCCCCTGCCCCAGACAGGAAATCAATGGGGGAGGGGGATGAGGGCTCAGGTGCAGTGCAAATGAGCAAATGAGAAAATTAAACGTCAAAGAGGCACAACTGGACCAATGATAAGACTGTTACGCTACTTCTCCTTCTAAGGGATCTGATTAGACAAGGGGGGGAAGGGGTTGGAAAGTTATATTGTTTGTAGTGAAAATGGCATAATACCTTGTAACACAGTTGTTGAAGATCAAGAATCCTACAGATATTGATGTACAGATATAGATATGCGAATAACAAAGAAAGTAAATATGAAATTAGATACAGCAAATGTATACGTATTATATTAACCTTGAAATACCAATACAAAAATTTTATTAAACAAAACATGGAAACAATTAAAACATCATAGAACAACAACAAAATACAGTTAAAGTTAAAAGTCTAAAATAAAATGTATTAATTACAGTTCAATATTTACCCTTCTATAATTTAAAGTGGGTATAGGATTTGCTAACAGAACTCTAGGCAACAATAATTGGAGAAAATGCATTTAGTTGCAGGTATCTGGTTTACTTTTGTAACTCAATTCCCACAAATATTGAGAAAAAATTATATATTAGAGGTCAGAAGATCAAATGTATTATTCTAATTCCAAATGACCAACATTGATGAAATTGTCAAAAACTTTTGAGGGTGCAGATTTACAATTATTACTCAAATCCCATAAAAAATAGGAAACATGCATATATTTTGAAGTGGTGAGGCAGATTTACTGTTCTAATGCCAATTCCATACATTTTGGAAAAGAGCATATATTTGTAGGGTTAAATTTACTATTTTACCTTCCGTCACCTCTGCATTGGGGAAAGTGCATATTATTGGAGGATGCTGGTCTACTATTCTAATTCCAGTCCAAAAACTTTGGGTGAAATGCATATTTTGAGGACAGATTTAATATTCTAACAACTAGAGGTGGGAGAGCCACTGAAGGGTCGCACCAAATTCTTGGCTCTGGCTCATCTTCAGGTCTTTTAGGACCCTTGAGCCAAAAACAAGCCAAACCAGGCTAATAATTAGATACTGATTCTCCAGCTATGGTGTTAATCACAGCGGGAGGAGATAGAGATTGGAAAAGAAGAGACAGGGCAGGGGAAAGAAGAGGAAAGGAAAGGAAGAGAGACAGTTGTCATAAAAGGCAGGGCAGGGAGGGATTCAGAAAGACTCGTGAGGGAGATGTCGTGGAGAAAAATAGGGTACTAACTTTGGCATCTGGACCAGTGAGAAAGGGAAAAGGAGAGAAAGAGAAGGAGGGAAGAGACGCCATGAAAAAGGGTAATAATGGCACAGGTTGGAATGAAAACCAGTTACTGCTGGGGCATATTCAGAATTATAACTTGTGACTCAATGCAGCTGCCTGGACTAGGGCTAGGACTTGTGATGCAAACACGGCACAAAATCTTAGTATGTAACATGCATCTGCATGCTTCCGTATAGCCATCGAAGCCACCCATGTCCTGTGGGAGTCCCAGAGAAAGCCGGACCAGGAAGCGTTTTTTTTTAAATTCCATGTTTAGATATCTCACTGGTGATGATTATCACTGGTGCTGTGTTCAGTTGTCTCCTTTCTTTTGAAGGATAGATAGGGCTGCACTGTACACCGAGGTCATTCTATGGCTGCCAAGGGACCCTTCTTCTGGCTGTACATATGCCTGACAGCCTCTCTGGGCACCTGCTGCTGCTGCCAGACTGCTATCCCAACTCTGTACTGTTCTGACTTTAACCCACAAAATGGATGCAGCACAAAACGCAGCATTTAAAAAACGTTGAAATATCACCACATCCCCACTATCAGTATAGGAGCAAGCACATGTGGGGCGTTCCAGACACTGAGGGGCATATCAGCAACAACCGGCGATAATTATCGCTAAGCGCTAGGATAATTATCGCCGGCTATCGCTTGTTTTTATCGCTGAGATAGCGCGCTATCAGCTACGCTTATCTCCAGAGCGATAAAACCAACTGAGTTAGCTGCCAAATGTGCAATGGGATTCCAGCGATAATTGCACAACGTTTGGCATGACGTTGCTGATAGGGCTACACATACTTAGCCATGATATCCACCTTCCATAGGATATCATGGCTAAGTCAGTTTAAAAGCAGGCATAAGGAAAGTAGCGCCAACCGAGGTTAGAGCTACTTATCTTATCGCTCTGCAGGTTAGGATGAGGCTTGATAATAGGAGAAATATCACTCTCGTTATTCTGGGGAGGAACGCCGCCCACTTTGCATCTCATTAGAGATGCAAAGGTCGGCGTAGGGAAAAAGGGTGCTAACATGCTAATATGCATGTTAGCACCCTCTTGCTGATAGGGCGATGGTTTTATCTCCGCTTTTCTGGCTTTTAAAGCCAAAAAAACTGAGATAAATCCCTTGCTGATATGCCCCTGAGTCGGCCTAACATATCAGGATTTTCCTTAAAGAAGTGAAACGTAACAGTCAAAATAATAAGAATAGCATGTCTCACACCTTCTAAAGGTATTTCAAGTAGTGCATTGTTGGTTCTCCAGACTTACTGCTGCAGAATTAGCACATTTTAAGAAGCACCCAAAACTCTTCCTCTGCGCATATACCTATGAACATCATTTAGGGGTCACAGTCTTTGCGACCCCTGACCGCAGAGATGGTAAATTCAGTGCCAAGAACACAGGGGCGACTTTTTCATTATATAATACCAGTGAGTAATATTGTATTATTCACTATTAGTGTAATGAGAATTTAGCACAACTAGCTGGAATAGGACCTTTTGTGGTAAGTAAAACATGCTTTGAAATGTATGTTGAATGCATGATTGTGGGAGAGAGTGTTTATGTGAGAACGAGTGTGTGTATGTGTAAGCAAGTGTGAATGTATGTGTAAGTGTGTGTGTGAGTCAGTGACAGTGAATGAGAATGGGAGAGATTGAGTGTCCGTAACTATGAGTGAGTCATAATGAGGGATAATGAATCTGTCCAAGTGAGTGAGAATGAATAAGAATGTGTGTATGTGAGTGTTAAATCTGAGTGAGAATGAGTGTGAGTAAGAATGAATGAGTGAGTGAATGCAACTGATTAAGAGTGAGAATGTGATGTTATACTTCCAAGTCTGTCGTTGGTCCTGCCATACTGAACCAAATTCTAGTCCTATATAGGCATCCATGGTAAAATACCCAAGCTAGCATATTTGAGATAATTCTTAGCATGACAGACACCCAGTGCTTAATTTGTACCTGTGCTTTCTAGTGCTCAGCTGGCACTTATTTCACCGGACCGGGTGCGGGTCAATACGATTTTTCTCCTCCGGAAGATCGGTGGCCCGGTAATTATTAAAATAAATTCCTGTTCTCCTTCTGTGGCTGCTGCCTGGTATGTCCTCTCAGGAAGTCCCACCCTGCTCCAGGCATAATGAAAGAGCGTCGTCATCACGTTAGTGATGTCACTTCAGCACATCGCGCCTGCCTTTCACAGAAAATTGTTTCATTTCCGTTGCAGAATGGCTGAGGACGGGTTTTTGGCTGAGCTGGGGCACAGCAGGCTGGAGGTGTGCAGGACTGCCAATAAATTTTAATTTGACTTTATTGTTTGATTACTTAAAATTATGACAATTAAGAGGAGTACTTCTTTCATACAAAAGAGTTAAAAAGCAGGTCAAAGATACAGATGATTTAAAAAGCGCCGGTGATGTTACCAAGAGTTAAAAAAACGGATCGTGGAGACAAAATGGTTTAAGAAAGAACGGTGTGTTTGCTAAAAGTTCATTAGAGTGAAATATCCCTGGTGGTTATATGTTCATAATTGTCTAAATTCATGGTTTATCTAGTGTTTGGTATAGGCTAGCTAGAACAAACTTCCCTATCCAGTACCTCTGGATCCATTATATCCTGATTTAAAATAGTTTTTTGAATATATTTTAAACAAATATTCATTGTAATATTATTAATTAAATAGAAAGTAATTAAGTCAATTATTGTTTAAGTATTTTAATTAATAGCCGAATATTAATACACTTCCCCACCTACTACCACTAGATCCCTTCCATCCAGCTCCCAAATCATATTTTTGTATATTTTGAACAAGTATGCATTGTAATTTTACTAATTTAAATTAATTACATAAATTAGTACACACATATTTTAAATTAATACCTGGGTATTAATACACTAACCCACCAATTACTCCTAGATCCCTTACATTCCCGTTTTTTTAAATGTTTTCTTATATTTTAAACAAATATGCTTTTTCATTTTATTAATTATAATTATTTAAATACTGTTATAATCAATCAATCAGGGTTCGTTTAGAACGTAACTAATTACCTGTGAGGGTCCCAAGGCACTGTGGTGGGGGGAGGGTTTCTGCTGTTCAGTTGAAGAGCTAGGTCCTTCAGGTCTTTCCTGAATTGAGGCAGTGACAGTATTTGCCTGAGTTTCAGAGGTAGGGAGTTCCAGCTCTACTCGGGGAGGTAGAAGGATCTTCCTCCAGCTGAGGTCTTGTGTATTTGTTGGATAGTGTCCAGGGCCAGATAGATGAAGCGGAGATGTCTGGTCGGTGTGTAGAAGGAGGGGCAGTGGTTGAGGTATTCGGGTCTGGAGTTGTGGAGGGCTTTGTATGTGTGTGTGAGGAGCTTGAAGGTGATTATTTTGTTGATCGGGAGCCATTGGAGGTTTCTCAGGTGACTGGAGATGTGGCTTCGGAAGGAGATGTTCAGGATAAGTCTGGCAGTCGAGAATGATGCAGAGGCTGTGTGTGTGGTAGGTGGGTATGGGGGCTCTGAGTGCTGCTGGCCACTAGGAGTCATCCCAAGCAGAGGGAATGGAGACCAAGATGAGGATTTCAGTTTTGTTGGAGTTGAGTTTGAGTCAGCATTCCTTCATCCAGGAGGCTACTGCCTTCATCCAGTCATGGAAGTTGCTCTTAGCGGCTGTAGGTTCATCGGTGAGGGAAAGAATCAGCTGTGTGTCATCAGCGTAGGAGACGATGTTGAGTCTGTGGTTTCTGACGATGGCTGCAAGTGGGGCCATGTGAATGTTGAAGAGGGTGGGGCTCAGGGAAGAGCCCTGGGGGTCTCCGCAGCTGATTTCTGTAGGATTTGAGGAGAACAGTGGGAGTCGAACTCTCTGGGTTTGGCTGGTGAGGAAGGAGTGAACCCACTCTAGCACTTTGACACGGACGCCGGCATTGTGGAGTCTTGTGCAGAGGGTGTGGTGGGAGACCGTGTTGAAGGCGGCAGAGAGGTCCAGGAGGATGAGGGCTGAGATTTCGCCTCAGTCGAGGAGAGTACAGATATCATCAATTGCGGAAAGGAGTGCAGTCTTGGTGCACTGGTTGCTCCTGAAGCCAGATTGGGAGGGGTCCAGAGTGTGGTTCGTTCCAATGGATTCTGTGAGTTGGGCGTTGAGGGCCTTCTTGATGTCTTTGGCTGGAAAGAGTAGCAGAGAGATGGGTCTGTAGTTCCTGAGGTCTCTGCGTGGTTCCAGTCTTCAGGGAAGGTGACGGTTTCAATGGAGCAGTTGATGGTGCGGCAGATTTCGGGGGAAATGGCAGCGCCTGCTCGGTTTACAATGTGGTGGGGTCAGGAGTACTAGGGGGCCCCTCAGTGGATGATGTTCGTGATCCTTATGGTGCCGTCAGTGGTGAGGGTTGTCCGAATGAGCAGTGTCAGCTGGGATCCGGAACATTAGAGTGCAGTGTTTATGGTTGGGGTAGGTGGGTCCTGGATTGTGAAGCTGTTGTAGATATCTAAGATCTTACGGTGAAAAAAGGTGGCAAATTGTTGCAGAGATCTTGGGAGAGGGGCTTGTCTGTGGTGTCCGTGCAGGATTTGGCGAATTCTTTGATCACAGTGATACGTTTTTTTGCTGTTGTGTGCGTTGGCGGGTTTATGCAAGGCAGTTTGATTGGTGGTTCTGACGAGGTGGTAGTATGCGGTTATGTCGGTCTTGAGAGCTGCATGGTCTGCAGAGGTCTTGCTGCTACTCCATCTTTTTTTGAGCCATCTGCAGATGCGCCTGGACTCTTGGAGAGCAGGGTACAACCAGCTGGCTTTCCCGGAGTGCTGCTTGCCAGAGGGTTTCCTAAGGGGGGCCAGTGTGTCAGCACAGTCGGAGATCCATCAGTGGAGGTTGCTTGCTGAGGCATTGGCATTCGTGGTGGTTGGCGGTGGAACTTTGCTGAGGGAGGTGGCGAGTTGGTCTTCGGAGATCTTATTCAAGCTTCTGAGCGGGTTGCAGAGGGCATGGTAGTGTTTGGTGGGTTTGATGAAGGAGAAGTGGACCATCAGGGATGAGGTGCAGGTAGGAGCCTGCGACTAGAAGAGGGCTTCCAAACTGTATGCAGCCCTTTGTGTGGAGGCGGTGCACAGCCTATTCAAGAGCAAGTAGAGCTGTGTCCAGCTCCACCCACCCATACTGACAGTGATGGTCCATCGAGGCACACGTAAACTTTCTATTGTGTGTGACAGTCTAACGGAATACACTTTGATCAACTGTCAGCTACACCTAGCCATGTGACACAGAGACAAGCTGCAGGTACTTCATGGCTATTGCAAGAAAATGCCAACTTTCTAAAAGTGCAAAAAGAACAATTCATAGACAGAATGCAGAACAATGCCACTGGATTCAAGCTATCCTGGCTGAGAAACCGGTCCTAGGATGCTTGTTTCCAGTCCAGGGAGGACCTGCCTCGGCAGTTCGGGCTGGACTGTTCCCATGAGGCACAGGGTCAAGACTGATTTGCATATGGCTGGGTTCAAACTGAAATGGCATGGTGAGCAACAAAATGATGGCTTTAGGCCCAGATCTCTGTACTGGGGTGAATGTATGACATTGTTCTGCATTCTGTGCATCAACTGTTGTTTTTGCAACTTTCTAAAAGTGGCATTTTCAAAATTGTAATTTAAAATCTGACTTCACCATAAGTTAGGATTTTTCATTACAATTCCAAAGACACCAAACATTAACCGGTTACCTCCTGCCATTGGGAAATTACAGCTTATTAAATGTTATAAGGTATGTCCAATGTTCTCTTATGGGAGAGGTAGGCCTTTCAGTTGTGAAAAACCACGTTAAGAGTTCTTCACTACCAAGACGTGTAAAACTTAAAATTACATTGCATCCTGCACTGTGGGCTGTTTAGGGCCTACCCTAGGAGTTACTTATATGTATTAAAAAGGAAGGTTTGGGCCTGTCAAAAGGTTTATTTTGCTAGATTGAAATGGCAGTTAAAACTGCACTCAAAGGCAATAATGGCAATCCTGAGACATGTTTGAAGGGCTACTTAAGTGGGTTGCAGAATCAGTTCTGCAGGCTCACTAGTAGCATTTAATTTACAAGCCCCTCAGCACAGGTGATGCCACTTTACTGGAGAATTACAAGTAAATTAATTATGCCAATTTTCAAAGATCAAGTTAGAACCATAATATTTGTGGCATCCAGAACGGACTGTGTTATGCAGTTATACTAATCATGTAGTTATTGTGGATCTTCAGCAATGTCAATTGTGATGTTGGGGTCATGTGACATACCTTCCTGGAAAAAATAAAGGTCAAGGGTCATATGATGTCACTTCCGGTGTTGTCGTTAAGGCCAAAGTTAATGTGATGTCTCTTCCGCTACTCCTGACACTTTGGCAAATCGACGTGCATGCTTGTTTCTCAGTTATCTATCTGTTATTCACCTGTTTTTTTTGTATAATTTGATTGTCCCTCGAGTCCTCTCTGTCTCTCTCTTCTCTTTCGGGTCTCTCTCTCTTTTGTCTCTGATTTCTCGCTCTCTCCTGTACTCACAGTGAGATATTATGTTGGTCTCGCTCTCGCTTTTTCTATATTTCTGTCTGTCCCTCGGCTGTCTCTTTCTTACTAGAGTGTTTGCAGCTTCAATATCGCAATAATAAATCAAAAGATGATGTAACACTGTTACTTTCCGTAAAGTGCCGAAGAGCAGGTTGGAGACAGGCAGCAGAGGTTCCCGTTATTTATTAAGCTAGGTCGTGCTGACCTTGCAGGAGTGCTTCAGGGGCCCAGTCGAGTGCCTGGGCTGCCAAACACGTGTACTGCATTCTCTGCCCAACCATGTTAATATCAAGGGGGAGAGGGCAATTTTTGTTTGTTATTTTTTAAGAAATATCTGGTTTGGAAAGAAAAGCATTCTTAATACTAAACCCAGCAAAATATCCCCTGATTACGAGTCAGGAGGAGCAAAACTACTGCAAGGTTTTCTGCATTAGTTTTGCCCTTATCAATTACAAGTCCTTCTGCAAGTGGATTAAAACCAATCAGTAAAATTGCATGTGATTCCTTCATATGCGGAGCTACGGATTGGTAAAATCACATACAATTTTTTTGAGGATGCGGATATATCCAGAGTTAATTTGCAGTAAACCTGCATATGGAAAATGGAAAATGTTTTTTACAAGAGGTATTGTAATCATTTCCACGTAGGGAGTAAGCAAAAATCAGTACTCCTGACCAGTGTAGGGGTAAATCCTGTTTAATGCAAAATCCCATCCCGGATGCAACCATAAGTGAAGTACATAGCAACTGCATAAGGTAAAATAAGCAAAATATGTCACTTAAGGGGAGAAAAAAATTACTAGGCACAACCACACCCCAGGAAACATCTACACATAGGTAACTCCAATTAGCCACATGCTTTATAAAAACAGATCGCATCTATAGCAACAATTTTCACTTGTAGTCTGGCCATGGAGCAAGAGCGTAGAGCAGAGTACTTCGCCCTCTTTCAGGTGTTGGGGGAGGCAGAAGGGGTACAAAGGCAAAGATGTAAGGCACGTAAATTATGTTGGACATGCCTAGACTGCCTGAATGTGTATTGAGCCATCTATGCTGGACATGCACATCCTCAGTATATTGAAACTAAATATGGCCATCAGGTCTGCAGTGCCCCCTGTCATGTGACTGCTAGCCGTCCTACATTTATTTTGGCAGGTAGAGCCCAGAGACGAATAGGCCATCTACATGCTATATCACAGGCAAGCTTTTCTCAGGCCGGTGATGAGCGCGCTTCTGACATTAGTCCCCCGAAACATCATTTTCCTCAGCAACCCCCCACCAGAGAATCCAAACCACACATATTGTTCTATGAAACTAGTGGGTTTTTGAATGTGTGGGAGGCTATAGACATCTCATAAGTGTCCTCCCCACACTGTCCCTGACACCCCCCAATTAGGAAAACACAGCAGCAAAAAAATGCATGACACAAGTTGGCCTAAATAATCTCATGCCTTGGTTCACATGCTTATGAAAAACACAACAATAATGCTTTTGATAAACATGACAATTGTACTACTATCTCTACACTCACTACAGCATTTTACAACAATGCACTGATTCTGCATTTTTTCCATAACAAGGCCTGGTAATAGGCTCTGTAGATCCCCTGGCACTAACAGCTTTGTCAATGTGCCAATCTGAGACACAGCCAGTTGGAAATGAGCCAACCCACAACCCACCGGACACTGAGTGAGATGCATTTTAGGTAGCGAGCAATCCTAAGAAAAAGCACAGGGATAATCAATGGATAATAAATTGAATTGACATGGAAAGACACATTCAAGAACACTTTGGAAACTATAGAGATTTATTCTTAAAATCAAAACCCTCTCCTAGTTCATAAAATATGAATAGTAACTATTATGATTACCTGTTGCAATTGGGTTTCACCCACTTAGTAAGTCCAGACTTTTTGCTTTTGGATCACCTAGTTTTTGGGATTGTTTTACTGTGACTGAGTCTCACTACCTGTGTCTCACCAATGGAAATCACTTCGCAAATGGACTGCACTTATATACCCACCTTGTCTGCCTTTTTTGATCCACCCGCTGTGACGCAGCTATGGTAAGGGGCGTTTGTTTGATTACAAGTGAGTGCGTGTGAACCCGTGTAGGCTGTGCATGTGAGACTACTGTTGTTCGCAACCTGGTGACAGCGCAGAAGTAGCCTGGCAAAAAGGGGACTCTGCAAGGTTAGATGTTGACCTGGGGTTGGCCTTATAATTTTAGTGGGCACTCATAGGAAAAGTCATTATGGTTTGCTAGTTTGTCTGCAGTGACTCTATATTATACGCATGGGGGAATCTGCATTAGAGTGCAGTTTTGCTTCCCTTCACTCTACAAAGTCCCATAAGGTATGAAACTGGGTGAAATGTGTGGCCAGTTTGAATACGCCAGTCCCAAAATCATAAATGTACACTTTATGGGTCATCCAGAATTTTCATATTTCTCTGGCTCAGCTTAGGATCAGAGTCCAGGCCTTTTGTCATCCTACTGGGAAAAGAGAATTACACCACTTCCCAGAAGAGGAAACAGAGGACTCGCCATGCAAAAGGAGCAATTAACAGAACTTCAGTCACTTCCTGACAAGGAACAGGTAGGGAAGAAAATCTGCATCTGGTAATTAGCTGTCACAGTGTACAGGAGGAAACCCAGACAAATGGAGCCAACACAGGAGGGGTCTCCTCTTTAAAGTTTCGGTGGGAAAGGCTAGGGGTGGGGCTGAGGCCCGCAGAGGAGTTGTGAACGGGGACTTCTTGACGGCTTCATCTTGATTTCTCCCAGCATTCTGTGCAGGAGTGTTGGGACCGTGGTGGAGGGGTGATGTAGCACCCTAAGATTCTCCAGGGGTGCATGGCCTCTACCACTTTCTACTCCATTTAAAAACGTTTGGACAACAAAGAGTAGTTGTTGTTGGATTTGGACCTTGGGACTGTGCTCAGCAGCAGCGGCCATGGACAACTGTAAAGACAAGCCTCATGATGCGTCAATGGACTCAGCCTATATTTAACCCTAGGACCAGTGAGTCTCTCCAGGACTTGTGAAGCTAGTTCCCTTATACCTCCTACGGACCAGTTGTGGGAAGATCTGGGCTTTTACACCCCAGGAGGAAAGAAGCACCAGAGACAAAGACCAGGAAAAAATCTGGTGCAGGTAGCCAGTGGAACCAGCTCCCTGCAAAGTACACTGCATTTGAGGGCAGGAGGTCTTTCAAATTGGCCCATCGAGGCCTGAGTTATGCTCATTTTAAGGATTTTGACCCTTGATTTCTCAAGCACAAATTATTTGGAGCTCTGCCTCATTTTCAGAAATTATTCCCAGGGCGTGCCAGTGCTTGGGAGTCAGTGCAAGGTGTATTATTTCTCAAATTATTTCTAGGGAGGGTGTGTGTGTGGGGTCCCCCCCAGAGCTCTTTGAGGCCCGGGATCCCATGACCCTGGCCAATTCAGGCAAAAGATGGAGAGGGGGAGTGCTGTCGCCCCTTCTCCCCCTGCAGAATAAGAAAGGGGCTAGGGACCCCATCTCAAGGTACAACAAGGAGGTGCACCATCTCACCCTCCAGCGGTGTTGGGCGCGCCCCTGCTCCACGTGCTTGTGGGGGAGGAGTGGGGTGGCCACCACACAACAACACTGCACGCATGGCGAGGGCAGGGAGAAGTAAGACACCAACTCCCGCACTGCAGAGAAGGACACCAGCCAGGCAGGGGGCACTTGGGGAACCAGCATGAGTTGCCGAGGGTGGGCTCCCCGTGCTGCCCTCTAGAAAGGAGGCAAGTGGAGGTACCTGGGTGGGTCCGGGAATCCCCAGGAAAAAGAAAGCACGCAGGTAAAGAAAAGTGTTGAAACCGCTCATCTGAAATGCACTGCCCCTCACTGGAGCACCCTCCCATGCCCTGTGGGGCTTAAAATGGTGCTGATTTTGGCTTTAGCTTTAGTTGTGCTCCCTGGGCCACCACCAACAGACATTGTGTGGGCAGAAGGAGTTGACCCTAAGTTTCTGGGGTCATTAAAAGCATGACCCCTATACTTTATCATCACTCTTTTTAAAAGAATTCCTAGGCTGGAGCATTTGCTGTTTAGCTGGAGTGCAGTACCCTCTAGTGGTTGATTATATGATTGCATGTTATGTGGTCTAAGGTGAATGAAAAAAAACACAGAACCATGTTATGTTTAATTCAAATGCTTTATTGATAATCTAATGCTAACAGTGATATCTGATTAATGTTGAAATGTATTATTGACATTAATGATTGTATTTAGTTATTGATTACATTAAAATTATGGTAGATTTTAACATGTGCATTATCTATCTTTTAATGTAGTGATCGTTTGACAAAGCAAACTGGTTTGCGTAGATGTTGTTGTGATAACCCCTCAACAAATCCAATAGGCCTGGTTTGTTCAAAGTGATACTCCCTTTATTGTGATGTTCTATTTGGTATAGGTGGTGGGTACTGCGATAGTGGGGTTCATGACCCCTTGAGGGGTCAAATGTGATTTTAGAGTATCAACAAGGTATTTTTATTGTGCCTGATGTATTTGTAAATGAATGCATAGTATTTAGTAGTGTGTTCATAAAAAACATACTTTTCCTTTTTCAAAGAAAAAGTACCGAGTGGCTATTCATTTATTAAGTGTTATTATGGCATGCCAGCGAAAGGTTACTACAAGGGCTGAGCGGAATTAGTGGAGTTTCATTCAGCTAAATTACATTAAGATTCTGTGAAATTCTATGGAATTCCGTGAAGATGTAGAGCGGGCACCGCACTGTGCGGTGCATACCTCTCTGTGTCCTTACATAAGTGTGTAAGGGCATCGTGAGGTATTCACTCCAGTGAATACCACACAGTGCCCTTATATACTTATGTAAGGGCACTGAGGGGCATGCACTGCAGTGCAGTGCATACCGCTCGGTACCATTAGAGTGTTATAGCCTATAGAGTCATTTGAATCCCAGCACTACACACTATGGGCCTGATTCACAAAGGTAAACTAAGGCAAAAGTCTAACTTTATGCAAAAGTCGTAAAGTTAGACTTTTGTCTCAGTTAAACTAGCGCTTTGGTCTTAAGTTTAACTGTGACCAAAACAGAGAGAAAAGTCTAACTTTACTACTTGTAAATACCCTTTGTGAAAACCGAAAGCCGTAAAGTTAAGACTTTAATCTCAGTTGACCTTTGTGAATCAGGTCCTAGGCCTGTGTGTAGAGGTTCTTCTCTAAGGTTTAGGGACTACAAGAGGTACCCACACCATAGAAATAGGTGAAGGGGAGGACCCTGCTTCTGGGGTTGTAGGAGGTGATTGGGGTCTCCAGGAAATTCTCGCTGTTGCCATCCATCAATTGTGTGTCTTTTGCCATGGGCAAGGCAGATTTCTTGCAAGGGAGCTTATTGTGAGTCATTCTTTTTACAGAATATGGTATATGATACTCACTAGTTAAAGTGATCACCTTGTACCATGCCAAGCAACCCTTATGGTGGTGTTGTAAGTCAACCTTTTCGGACTAGCTGCCCTAGTGGTAGCGTAGGCTAAGCAGTCTTTGAGGCTAAACTCGTGAAGCGTGTTAAGCCAGCTGTTTTACCAAATGCAACCCCCTTTTATACCAATGAAAGGACACCACACAGATATATATTCAAAATATATATGTATTTATTTCTCAAAGTAACCCCTAGTCTCTTTATGAGCACAGGAGCACAAATCGTCAAACAAGATTACAGTAGAATACACAGAAGTTGCACTTTATATGGATAGGCCCTGGTGGCCGCTCGAACCATATACTAAAATAGTGGTATAAGTACCACGAACAGAAAAGGGAAAAGGCCTAGGGCCTCTAGAATCGCTGGGCCTACAAGGAGCTAACTTCAGTTAGTGACCAGGAGGTCCACGGGTGGCGCGTACAGAGCAAATAGTCACACGCGTGCTCCCATAGGTTTCAATGCGTGCGTAAAAAGTACAAAGTTACTGCAAAAAGGATCTTCCGGATGGACTAGGAACTCAAGATTTGGAACACAGGCACTAGAGATGTAATACTACACTTGGGCACAGGAGTGCCAGCTTTACCTCACCCACAGGAAGCGGGTGCATAGGCCTCGAAGTGCGTCGGGTTTCTTCTATCTGTTCCGTGGAGCCTGTGGACAAAGATGCTGCAGGCGGTCGGTCCGGGAGAGATGCGGTGGATCCAAGAGTGGATCGGAGATGTTGAAGACCTGTAAGCAGAGGGGACAGTGTTCACAGTCACTAGCCAGTGACCAGCGTGGCACCAGGTGGGTACCAGGCAATGTCGGGTGCAAACAGGAAGAAAGGTGTAGCTTGTCTCTGCAGCCACGTGGTCCCTGGAGGTCAACGACGTCCAGGAGTCGGTTCACGAGCTGTCCCACGCAGGCTCTCGCTGTCGGCGGTGTCGGCGACTTGATCGAAGCAAACAAGCCTTGGCAAAAGCAATTGTTGTAGGAGATGAAATAAGCTGATGGTTCTGACCAGCAAGGTCAGAAGGACTGCTCCTTTGGAGGGGAGCAAGGGCCAGTCTGGAACAACCAGACCAGTGGTGTATTTTGTGAAGTTCGTCGCCAAGATGGCCACTAGTCAGCGGGCCAGCAACCGGTTAGGCGCGTCAAGTGGCAAAATGCAGAAGGGCCCCACGCAGATCATGGAGATGCTGGAGGGCTCACCTTTGGTGCAGATGCAGCTCGAGGGTTGGGCTTCTCAGATCCCAAAGCACAACTTGGAGGGAGCCTCGGTTGTTGCGCTTGCAGCTTGTCGTCGTCGTTCCAAGATGGCTGGCTCCACGTGTCTCGGTGCCTCCACGGGTCTCCTCTTTTCAGGGACTGTGGATCGGGCGGTGAGAGGTCTGGAGGTCCAGGACTTGTCAGTCTCTGGGCTCGGGCTCCGGCAGGAGGCGGCGGCAAAACAGACAATGATTCGCTGGGTGGTGCTTGCGTTAGCAAGGTGGTCACTCCCTGACCACAGGGGAGATTTCCTTCAGTCTTCTGTGCAGCAGAATGTCGAAGTTCCCGTCTTCTTCTTAGTTTCAAGTTGATTCCAGGATGTCTGAAGTCTTAGGACACAGCTCCTACCTTTAAGCGGATTCTAGGGGCCGGACTACCTGCTAGGTCCCTCCCTATGGGTGGGACCAGGAAGGGGGGTGGTTACACCCCCAATCCTTTGTCCAGCTCGCCCCAGGCCCAGGACTGGTGTGCCCCAGGACCGGTTTGAACTGGCATATGCACCGAGGCTCCTTGTGAGCCACAGGCATGTCTGGTTTCTTTCAAGCCCTACCTGACCAATACACAAAATCCTGTCTGGGGTGGTGCATGCACCTCCCCTGGCAGGAAACCCTTTGTCCACACTTCCCAAGCTGGAAGGACTCCCAGCAGCAGGAGGGCAGACTTGTGTCTGTGGTGGCAGCATCCATTTTGTGGAGCTGAGGCTATGTCTGATTTTACCCGGGCTTCAGGTACTGTACATGTCGTGTCCCTCTAGAAGGGTGGAATGCTAACCCCATCGCCAGAATTGGCGAGGGGTTAGTATTCCAATTCGTATGACACCTTACTCGACATGTTTTGATAAAGCCAAACCAAGGATAGCATTTAACCGCAAGGTTCATAATGCACTTAAGAGTATATGGTATGACGATATCTGGAAACAGTAGAAGGAAGTTGTTCCGACCACTGCAGACAGGCTCAGCTCATGCCAGAGCACCATCTCACATGGAACCAAGCACTCTGCCTTCAGGATTGTTAAGGCCTGCCATAGGAGTGACTTATAGGTTAACATGTGTCCCATTTAAGGTTAGGTATAGGTATACTACACCTAAGTAAGAGGTGATTACACCAACTTACCCCAGCTGAGTGATCAGCCAGTTGTGTCAGATTGTTAGGCCAAGCCTGGGGTGGCATAATACATGCTTCAGCCCCTGGCAGGCCTTGGGTACACCAATGCCCTGGGTACCTAGTGTACACTGGTACAGGGGCTGACAGGGTGATCCACTTCCAATTGGTTATGCACCTAGGGTGCATAGTTTTAATTTAGTAGAGAGAACAGCAGGCTGGGGGTCTGATTGGCAGGCCCACAGCCTCAATATGTCAAAAACCAGTGAAGCAAAAAGCAAAAATTTGGGGTGACCATAGGATAGCAGACCCTACTCTCCTACAGGGTCCTTCAGACATAATCCCTCTGTGAGGTGTGTAAGAAATGTGTGGTTCCCATGGTCCCCATAGGTTATCTGATGGGGAGGGGGAGCTGTACAAGTGTGGCCCTGAATGGTGGGTGGCCCTTGTGAGGGGATAGTCACTTAGGTTGAAGACTTAGTTACTGACCCTTAGGAAATCGGGTGGGGGTAGGACTCCCTTGATTCCTGGGATGGGTTATTGGTGAACCCTGAGATGCCAGGGTATGGTAGTTGACTTCTCAAGTACCACGCAAGATGACATCCTAGGAATATTTTATCTCAACTTGAGGTGGTGTCTGTGGCAATGCTCAGCTGGATGTATAGTCAGGTGGGTCCTGTGGGGCCAGACCCTAGGACTGAGGGCGGTGGTGCTGTAGATGTAGGGTGTGTAGGAAGTTCTGCCTTAAGCAGACTCCTGCCTGTTGCACTTATGGTGTCCCATTATTAGGGTGCAACCCTGAGGCCCGTTGAAAGGTTCTGACTTGCCAGGCATTGGTTTTGCTGATGGGCGCAGCCCCGTGTAATGTTACGATGCAGAAGATGGGTGTGCACCACAGTCGGCATATCGGGTGGGGCCTACATTAAGTGAAGGGGTTCTGTGCTTCACTCTGTGATAGTGTTAGCCAATTCTGCCTGAGAGATTTGCTTTGGGCTGCAAAACAGGTGGCTGTCGAGGACTGTACCCGGTATATTTTAGGTGGGTGCACTTTAGGTGTACCGGTGGGGCAGATGCCCATGTTCAGGGTGTGCAGAAGGCAGGTGCACCCGCAGTGGTACCAGGTGGTCAGGTGAGGCCTATCTTAAGTGAAGGGACACTGGGTTTCAGCATGGGATAGAGTTAGCCACTTCTGTCTGGGAGGTTTGCTTTGGAATGCCAAATAGGCAGCTGTTGCAGACTGTAACCAGGAGACTCCTGCCTGGTGTACCAGTATTAGAATGTGTCCCTGAGGCCTTTCGGGAGTCCTGGTTTTCCAGGCGGGGACTCAGAAGGTGAGCGCAGCCCCTCAGCTGAGTGCGGTGAAAGGAGGCAGTGTGGCCTCATGGTGACTTGTTAAATCTTTCACTCAGGGTCTTTGGAGTTCGTGTTTGGTCTTCATGTTGACAGCATGGAGGCTGGAAAGTGGCCTGAAGTGGGGCCTTGGTGAGGTATGTCCCCCAAAGTGCCCAGTGGTATGTCCCTGAAAGTGTCCAGTGGTACTTCCTATTGATCCTGTAGGATCCACGGGTGAGGGTTTCCTGCAGTGGGAACTTCCTGGGGGTGAATCTTGTAAGGGAGCTCTCAGTGGCTGGGTTGGCAACCCCTAAGGAGACACAGTCATCCCAAGAGGGTGTGGTTGGTGACAGCATAGACCCCAGAGTAATGACTGTGGGTGAGGATCAGAGACCCTGAAAGAGGCCTGTGTTTGCATCTTAAGGGTGTAGTGACCCGATTGAGTGAGGGTACTGTATTCTCCAGAGGGTAACAGCCAGTGACACATGGGACAGGTTCCTGAGCTCTGTTGGGCTGGTGTCAGTGCTAAGGCTCTGAACTCTTGTCAAGAATCGTGTGGTGGAAGCAGCGTTGCATGACCCATGGTAAGGGTGGGCTTAGACCTGCTAAGTCCATGTAGGTGGTTAGTATCCAGGATGCCACTGACCTAGAACCATAAAGGTTCTCAGTGCAGTCTAGGTTCCCTGTAAGGAGGGGTGGCCACATGGTTGAGTTGGATGGGTGGTCTTACTATAGGAAGGCCGACGGAAGGTTTTCACTGGTGGGGGACAACTCGTGAATGGTATGTCAGGTCAGAACCCATTGCCACTTGTTACCATTGACTAGGTAAGAGTAACCATGAGCGATGACTGTATCTTCCCTAGTGTCAGTTGGCAGCGGCGTATGTTACACCCATTTACTGTGCCTAGATTTTTCCTTTTAGGTCATCTGGTTTTTGGACTTTTTACTGTGGGTGAGTGTAATTACTTGTGTCTCACCTACAATAATCACATGGTTTATGGATTAACCATGTTTACCACCAGTGGCCACCTTTGAAGATACGGCTGCTGCAATGCAGCTAAGGTAAGGGGCATGTTAGAAATGGGGGTCTCTAGTTGGCAATGGTTTGCACCTTTGTCCAAAAAGGTACCCTTGCTTCTAGTCAGAGTAAGGGGGATACACTCCTATAATAACCCCTGCTCACCCCCTTGGTAGCTTGGCATGAGCAGACAGGCTTATCTCAGAGGCAGTATGTAAAGCATCTGTGAACACATACAGTAACACAGTGAAAACACTACAAATGGACACCACACCAGTTTAGACAAGCATTGGCATAGCCAATAGGTCTCGCCTTTGGAACCTTATAAGTGTTTAGCCATGCAACAGTTGATGTTGTTGCATCAAGGATATTGTGCTGGATAACTAAACTCTTATAAGGTCCCAAAGGCAAGACCTATTGGCTATGCCAATGCTTGTTGTCTTTGGTGTGGCCAAATTTGTTTCATGTAAATAATATAAGATAAGTAATGCTCAAATACCAGTTTGCAGTGACGTGCATTATAAGTACGTAAATAAATAAAATAAAAATATCGAACGTCTCTGGAAGTGAGGACCATGCAGGGATGATGCCAGCTCTAAATAGGGGCTGGGATCCCATGCTGTCTTACATGACACAAATCAGAGCAGCAAGAGACGCGCGACTGACAGGGGAAAACCACAGGGGCGGCAGCCAGAATCCAAACGCATATGAAAGCAGGGACCCTCTTTTGTGCTCTCTGTGTGTTGACCCCATACGTCTTCCAGGCTGCAGGTATTCACAGAAGAAGCCGGCTCCTTAGCGCTGGCTGGTATCGTCTCTGCTGCCATGTCCCAAGTAGCAGAGATGGAGGTTTAAGGGGGTAGTGCGGCAGGGCCCCGATCACTTAAGCCCACGTCACCATCGACAGCCCTGCACTGCCCACGCTGGCCCCACTGTCATCTGTCAGCGCACTTTGTGAAAAGTGCTTTGGCGCAAGAGGGGCAGCAGCTAATTAGCCAAGTGCACAATTAAACAAGCGAGCATGAAAGCAGTGACCAAACTCCCAGCAGACATATTGGCAGGTGAAGTGGAAATTATCATTCTCTTTATTCAGCAGCTGTATCTGTGTATCACTTCTGAATATTTACAGCTCTATTGAAAAAAGATAGGTCTTCTTTCCACAACTGGCAAGTGAGAGTTACACACAGTTTGAGCACCACTCCATCTTATGTCACTGCACTCATGAAAGCGGTTTTAAGGACCCAGCTGTCCCTGTCGTACGCGAGCATATAAAAGTAGTGTATATTCTTTGAAGGTAGGTTATCAAAAGTGAATGTAAAGCCACAAGATTTTTCATGGTCTGACCCCCATCTACAGAGAAACGACTGTTCCTTGAGGCTTAGCACAGAAACTGGTCAGACTGCAACACACTTTAGGAAGACCATGTTTTATAAACAAGGGTTTACTGCACCAAACAGAGAACTAGCATGATGTTGAAAACACGTTTCAATTGTGTTCTCATTTTTCTAGTCTCTCGATAACAAAAGACTGGAAGAGCTGAAGGATAGACTGAATTCTTAGAAAACAATTAACGCACTTGAGTCTGAAATAGTCCTTGAAGATCTCCCAGAGTATTTAAAGTGGAGAATGGTGGTTGGTTGGGGCATTCAAAGTTTAACAAGAGGAAGATCAAAGGCAAGGGAGAGAGGAGCGCGGCGAACATGCTAATTATCATCTGTTTTGAATTAGTGTGGTCAAAGCGACCACGCTAATTCAAAACCTCGCTTGTGAGAGATAGGGGGAGAAAGAGGTGAGCCTGTGAGTGGTGCGCGCTCGCGCTGGGGAGAGCAGTCTGCTCATTTTCAAGCACTGCACTCGTGCTTGTGGTGCACTGCTGTGCGCTCCCGCAAGGTGGATGCCGCCACAAGCATGAGTTCAGTGCTTGAAAATGAGCAGAGCGATGGCTAAAGGCCCTCCTAAGCAGCGCATGTGCGCTGCGTAGGTGAGACCTAAAAAATAAGTAACCTTTATCCAAACCAAAACAAGACCAAACAACAAAAATCCACAATACAGTATTAAAAATAAGACTTTCAAATGGTAGAAATAGTTCAGTTCAATGCAAGTTGTATATGCAACACTTTCCCACAAAGTACCTTGGATGCGTCACGCAAAACAAACAAAATGGCCGCACGGAAGGTGATGCGTCGGTTCCCTACACATAGTGGGTTTGATGTGTCAGTTCCTTACAGCAGCGCAGAGGAGGTGATGTGTCGATTCCTCACTGCGTGGGGAGTTGATGCGACAGTTTCTTACTGCGGCCCCCAACGATGCTACAGTCTTGGCGCCTCGATGCGATGCATCAATCCAGTACGATGTGTGATTTCGTGCAGCCACACAGCAGGCTTGCGTCGGAATCAGTGCGGCAATCTCAGACTTGGAGATCATTACACCCGATGCGTCATGCGGTGTTTTGTCAAGCCACGGCAGGCGCTGCGACGGTTTCTTCTGCGATGCATCAGATACAGGTACGGATGCATTACACTTCTTCGATGTTGCATCCACTTTCCAGCTCCCAGCTTCAAATAGTCTCCAGAGGTCCTAAACAGCAGGAGGCACCTCTTTGCAGGTTGGAATTCCCAGCAAGGAAATTTAGGGGAGCTGGTGGTGAAGTCTTAGTGTCCCTGAGACTTCAGAATAGGAGGCAAGCTCAGTTTCAAGGTCTTGGAGATCTTCCTCAAGATGACAAAGCAAACAGCAAAGTCCTTTTCTACTTTCCTTGGCAGCAAGTAGCCACTGCAGGCCAACCCCAAACAGCAAACAGCACAGGGGCAGTATTCCTCCTCAGCTTATCCGACTCTTCTCCTTGGCAAAGGTTCCTCTTGATTTCCCATAAGTGATCTAAAAGTCTGGGTTCTGATCCCTACTTTTCAAACACACAAATCCTTTGATCTCTGAAGGCAGAGAGTGTCTGTACCCAGCCAAAACCAGTTCTGTCTTCACTGGTGCAGCTTACTGGCAGGAGGTGGAGACAGAATTGTTGAAGGCAAACCAGGCCCATTCAGGTGAAAAGTAAATCCCCTCCCCCTACTCTAAATGCAGCCCAGGTCTATTCAGCCCAGCCCTGACTCATCAGACTTCTGGAGCCGCTGCCCCTCTCCAGCCCCTGTCATCCGAAAGCCAGACATGCAATAGACAAACCTAGCAGAGGCACACTGGATGGTTAGGCAAGAAAATACCTACTTTCTAAAAGTAATATTTTCAAACACAGAATGTAAAAATCACCCTCACTAAAAGATGCATTTTAACATTCTGAGGTCAGGCATACTAAACTTTATTTTCCTACCTTGTTCCCAGGGCCAGTTATGTTTATAAGATGTTATAAACAAACTCCCCATTCTGTCCTAAAGGAGCAGGTAGCCTTGCAACAGTGAAAAACTAAATTAGCAGTATTTCACTATCAGGACATGCCAAACACATCGGGGCATGTCCTGCCTTTCACATACAATGCACCCTGCCCACAGGGTTACCTTGGCCCTACCTTAGGGGTGACTAATATGTTGAAAGGGGAGGGTTTAGAGACTTGCAAGTGTGTGCACTTGCCAAGTCCACATGTCAGTCCCAAACTGCACACAGGCTCTGCAATGGCAGGACAGAGTTACATTTTACAGGCTGCTTCTGTGGGTGGCACAATCAGTGTTGCAGCCCACGAGCAGCCTTTGATTTACAGGCCCTGGACACACACAGTGCACTATACTAGGGTCTGACAAGTAAATCAAATATGCCAATCATGGTATCACTAATCTATAACAATTTACAAAGGGAGCACTTGCACTTTGGCACTGAACAGCAGTGGCAAAGTGCCCAAAGCATCCAGACCAGCAAAACGGAGTCCAACCCACAGCAAAAACACAGCAGGCAACAGCAAAAAATGGAAGAGAGACCCACCCCAATGGTGCCAGGTCTAACAGGGGACTTGGCTGGTTACACGTTACCCAGTGTTTGGACTGCACATGTGAAACTTCCTTTGTGTGAAGCCTGGTAATGGAACAGAGGGGCCTTATAGATAAAGTCACTATGGTTTACTGTTTTGTCTGCAGTGACACTGTTGACGTAAAGTCCTTAAGGCTCGACCCGATTCCGGGCAGGCCCTCAACTCGATCTCAGACAACACTTCTCCCGATTTCTGCCAGCCAGCTGTCATATCTGTAATCAACACTAATAACATGAATGTCGTCAGCCCTTTTCATTCGTAGAACTGGAAGAGTGTCATGTTATTCCGATAATGACCTGATGAGACACCAAGTCTGGAACAAGTGTTCTCTGATTAATCTCTCATGGCCATCCAGAAACATCCCTAGATAATAAATTAAAGAGGTGTAGTCCGAATTGATGTCTTCTCATCTCCCAAGATATGTCTAGGACCCTTTCTCTTATAAATAAACAAAGCACCTCTGGAACCATAGATGAGAATTATGCCTCACAAGTCCTTTTTATTGACTCTGGGCTTCAATTATTTTTCATTTTCTTTTTTATATTATTTACATTAGCAGTTCCCTTCACCATGTATTTTACACCAATCTCTCAATACATTTCAGAATGACATTTAACAATATATACAAAACATATGTACACTTTATGAGAGAAAGCACAAACTTTTTACACATAAAAAACAAATATAGCGTCATCTGTTGCAATTTTGACATTTCTTTTGATTTACATATATGGGAAATCTCCACAAATTTTTTGTCCTACTGTTTTATATACAACAAGTGCTGGGACCTGGTTCCCTTTGTCCTCAGAACTTTCTATTAGCGAGGTCCTAAAGAGGTCAGAGACTATTTACAAACTATGTACACGAGCAGGGATTTTCCGTCTCGGAGCGCCTATTATTTGGCGTGTTATTGTCCTTGTTTGCTCTAAACCTCCTAATGGATAAAGCCAACGCGTTTCGACGTTCAATGGGGGGACCAAAGAGCTGTTTTTAAGGAAGGTCTTCTTCAGGGCTGAGCTGTAGTTCGGGTAGGACATCTATTGCCAAATTTTGTAGGTGCACTGTAATTGAGTTTCTTGCTACCAGATTGGTTGTTGTTGGATCGAGCGGATCTCAAATAGTATAGCTTGTCTGACTTAGCTTCTTGCTTTATACAGAAGGTGTTTGCTTTTTCAGTTGTACTGTGCCTCTCGTTAGCCGATATCCGATTCGCTCTCTGTTCGCAGGGAAACGGCTTCTCCTCCGCAAAATCACTTTACTTCGTCTCCAGGACCCTTTCTCTGGCATTCGTAATCTCTGTACCTCATTCCTGAAATTATGTCAGAGGTTTTAATACCTGATAATATTTAGTATTTAGAGACCACCACTCGACCCCTTAGGAGGAGATAGGTCCTTTGCCCCAGATTATCCTGCAAGATGCCGTCCGAAATGATCTTGGCCGTTGCCGGCTCTCAGAGAAGATGATACATCTTGCTGACACTGATAAGAACCAAGGACCCAAGGAGAAGGCTGGTACTGCAGTGCATGTTTGCCTTTTGCGGGGATTCCTTCCTCCACAGCTCTTCCGATAACAACAGCCTGAGCTGTCAATAAGGTATGCACTGCACTGCTTCTCCCTTAGAAACTCTTGACCGCAAGTTACTCTACTACATGCTCTCTGGGGTAGAGCCTAGAAGTAGATTTTGGAGTGTTAGTCTTTTAGAGGACATTTTATTCATGTTAGAAATGTTCATTTTATTTTCATTGTTTATGACGTGTCTTCTTGCTGTTTTTGTGCTATACTTTGGGAATATTTTAGATGTATTAATAAACAGGTTTGCCTGGTTATTATAAATATTTCTAGTTAAAAGTGTATGCTCTTCCTAGTGCTGCGTGTTAGATACTGTGAAGAACATAATACTTTTACTGTTACTACGGTGCCCCTGATCTCTTCCCAGGGACTGTTAGTAACCCAATAGCAATAACTTCACTTCAGCTGTGTACTAGCTGGGGTTCTGCGGGATTACAATAACCTGGCTTTCACATTCAGTGCTGGTGCATTGAACTAAGGTCACCTTGCAACCAAGCTAGGCCATAAGTCCTTAAGAGAGCTGTCTACCCTCTACAATAGTAAATGTCTTTCATCTGGCTCATATGGAGTAGGCGTATAGGGCTATGCGGGCCTGAGCACCCAACAGACAGTTGAAAACGAATTCCTCTGTAGACTCCTGACTACCCCGAAAACCACACCAAGTTTCATTTCCCATCTTGGCTACTTGGAGGACAGCGTAAGATTGGCACTATTCCTATTATGGATTGAAATATGGTCCACCCCGAGTGTAGTTTCTCATGTAACTCCAGCCGCATGATTGCCATTCCTTGGCTAGCTTATGTTAAAAATACCTTTTCTACCATGGGGCTGAGCGATATCTTCAACTCAAAGTGCCTACTCTAGCCTGAAGAATTTGGTAAAAGAAAGGTTTCTTGAGGGCAGGGAAAAGTATAGAATTGCCAAGGCTCTTGAAATGACATCAATCATTCGGTATGTCCCCATCTCCAACAATTCAGGGATGGGGCCGTATTTATCTTGGGTTATACACCCAACCTCCGTGTTGTCCCTGTGATGCTGTGTCTACACAAAGTTCACAGCAATCTTTATGCGGTTTTGTTCATTATATTGTACCTTATGGTCCTGCTTTTTACGCCCTATCCCGAGTAGTAAGACCTTTACGCCCTATTAGTAGAGGCTATATTTTTTACAAAGTTTGTCTACTACTTCAATTTGTTTCTCTGTTTTTAATTGTTTACTTGCTGCTGTGAAATCAAGAAAGAATGATGCCTTATGAGCTTGTTATATTTCTACTGCACTTTGAATTTCCTGCACTAGCTATTTCAAATAGATTTGTCAGTACTGACAGATTTACTGTTGTTATTTTATACTCTTGCTAATGTTTTGTTTTTTTAAATGGCTGTTGGAATTTTTAATGCTTTTATATCATCACCCTTATCCAAGAATTTTTATTTGTGTTGAAACTATGTATTTTATTTTTTGCTTTTTATGGTTAGGCTCTAACCGAATAAAGATATGTTTGATTGATTTGATTGACATCTGCCTGTCATCAGGTTCAGTTAATTGAGAATTCAAAAGATCTTACTGCTTTTATAATGCCTTTTGATGTGTTTTGCTTCAACAGGATGCCTTTTGGCCTTTATTCAGAAGCACCCATGTTTCAAAGACTTAGGATGTCAAGGGGGTGAAGTTCTTTCAGGGCAATGTTTTTATTTTTAGTGATACTTTGCATGATCACATAGTTAAGATCAGTGAAGCTTTGCCAATCTTCAACCTGAAAGGCATTGCCCTTAAAATTAGTAAATGCAAGTTTTGTCATCCTGGGATCACATATTTAGAACATATTATTTCTGGACAGGGGGTAACACCCAAAAAGGATTTGATTAGAAGTAATTTGACTTGCCTCATCCCACTAAAAAGACTTGCAGGTTCTTCTTGGAATGCTGAGGTCTATTCCAGGACTGTTGCTAATTTTGCAAACTGTACTGCTACCAGGAGGAATATTCTAAAGAAGGGTATTCAATTGTGTGGACTAATGACTGTGAAATGAAATTTGAAGATCTGAAAAATGTGCTGTTGTCAGGACAGTGCTTGTAGCGATTAATTCCTGGCCTAGTGTTGTCACAGACACTATTAAAATGTGTCTTGGTGTTGCACATAAAAAGTGTGCCTTGTACCACCCAGAAACCAATGGCATGGTTAAGACGTTTAACAGGACACTCAAAGAGAACATAAAAATTGTTAGTATTGTGTTGACATTTGGATTCAATCATTAAAGAAAAGAGTGGAAGAATAAGGGGTTACTCCTCAATCTACAACAGGGGCAAGTCATTGTGTGTTATTCACCCTTATCTCTCCCTGTTAATATACAACTGGAAGAACAGATCACTAGAATTCTGGAATGTTAGAACTATATTGACTTCAATGGGATAGGTGTTTTTTTGCCAGATGATCTCTTTTTATGGCCATTTTATTTTTTGTTTCTGATTCTTCATTGTATCATTAGATACCCCTATGGTTGGTTAACCATAGGGGTATGGGAACAGCCTATTGAGATTAGTCGGGTTCTGTAGTCATTCTGGGGGATTAGCCCTGAAGGCGGGAAGATGGCACCATACAATGTTGGGAGGATTCCTCAAGGTGGGACCAGGGGTTGGGAGCAGTTGGAAAAAAATGTAAAAATATTGTCCTCATGTTACACCCAGATGGGATACAAAGAAGAGCAGGGAGATAAAGCGTGAGCCTGTCTGGGTCTGCATAAATCTAAGATGGTGTTCGTGGTTTAAATAGAGAAGTGCAACGTGAATGGCTTAAGAGGGGGAGCAAGTATAGATTGGTGCTAGAATTTGTAAAAATTACAGAGGCTCAGATATTTATTGTTAGAAATTGGGGTTTCCGGTTGGCAGAGGTATGCACCGTGCCCAAGCAGGAAGCAGTGTTTTCTTTATGCTTTATGTAATGTATTACGAATGTACAGAATTTCATATATTGTCATTGTACACTAAAGGAAAATGAGGGCGTGAAAAAAACCACAGCTGACAAAACTCCAACAACTTGTGTATGCTTTTTGCAGACAGGTAAAAGAAAAGTCAATGTTATTTGAGCTGCTTTCATGTCTGAGCATTCTTGTTCTTGTTCTGAAGCACGTTAGTTTCCTGCCACCCAATTAAATCTCATGGGCTTGGATTCAAAACTTCTACTGTTTTATAAGTGCTATTTTAGAAAAATTCCAAAGGAGATGGGTACGGGTACTTCAGACGAACAGAAACTGGCAATTAATATCTGCGGTAGGAAGCAGACGATGGGATCTCTCCGATGCCATACTGCTACCAAAGTTTGTTCAAGATAGTCAAGAAATCCGCCAGAACGTTTTTAAGAAAAAAGCTTTGAAAGTTAGCAAAACAGTTAGAGTCTCGTGATCCAGTTCAGTAACCTTGAAACAAGGAAAAAGACTAATTACGCCTTTGTAAAGAAATGTATTTACAAAATAAGTGACTATTAAACAGTGCTGCAAGAGCAGTGTTGAAATACATACTGAACCTTAGATATAGGGCATGATGCCACATTTTGTTTTGTGAGCGTTGTTAATGTGTTACTATGATCAAAAAAACTTAAAAGGGGCGAATTGGGTCGCGAACAGTAATGGAGTATAAAAACGCTTGTATCTGCTGATGGGGACTTTTAGATTCCCACCCCAACGGAGAATTACTTACAATTTTGTTCTTCTGAATACTGGGTAATTGAGTCATCAGTTTTTTTCTTAATTGAAAGTAAAGCAAAGTTAAGTTAAATGAAGTGAAATTGAAGTATGGGGCATATGAGGAGTCCAGCAGCTAATTTGACTCAAACATGATCTTAAATATAATATAAACCGGTTTGCAATTAAACTGTTGTTGATCCTTGTCATTTCAAAAAAATTAATGACTAATATCAAGAATTACAGCCTACAATATCAGTCCGTTCTAACTTTTTCATACCACTCCCAGGCAGGGCCTGACTGGGAACCACAACCGGCCCTTGCAAAGTGCTCGGACACTCCCCCCTTCCCCACCCCCAGGTTGGGGGTGCCGCCGAGCTCTTTGTCAGGGCCGGTTTTCGGCCGATTTTGTTACAGGGCCAATTTTGCAGCTATGCTGCAAAAACGGTCCTGTAACAAAATACGGCCCCCAGGGGCCCAAAGCCGGCCCCACCCGTGCGGTGCACCGGGGGATTGCCCGGTGCCCACTACGGCCAGTCCGGCCCTGCTCCCAGGAATAAACCTGTATTCTGCAGTCTCCCAAGAACTTCCCTGAGCCCTGTGCATGTTCCCTATAAAGGTTAGTGCACATCAGTGCATTTGCTACAGTAGTTCTTTTTGCATGAATCTTTTATTGGATTTTCAGGCACTGAGCATGCATTAAGCAACCGCCCAGCCAAATCATTTACAGACAACACAATTCAACAAAGAACTTTAGGCAATATTAGATTGACAATAAACTTATACATTTGGTGGTATAAACCACATGTTAGACTATATTAAGCCCAACCCTTATTTTACACCACCAACCACACTCCAACCCTTCTGCAGATCCCAGCCTCAGAAGGGATAACATCCCATCCCATGTGTCTCCCACCATTCGTAACCCTTAGGAAGTATTCCTTGCTTCAACTCATCTCTAGAATCATATCAACTGCAAAGGCCCATGGCCATCCATCACAGAGGGAGTGCAGAGTTCAGTGGACCTCAGCTCAACTTGGCATAGACTGTTTTTCATTTAGCTTCATATTGTAGGTGAGTAATGCTCATATCGCACAACAGTCTTTCTATAGCGAAGATAGACCAGAATCTGTGGTACCACTGGGTGAGTGGGGTGAACTCTAACCTCTTCAGTTATGAGCAATAATCATCTTTGTGCCCCCAGCATTGGATCACCATATCCTACTCATGTTTTGTCATGTAGGTTGTAAAGCATTAACTCTAGAAAAAGAGTATTTGGGTTTCTACAACAAGATGATGGAAGGAGTGCTGAAACATTTCAACCACTCACCCCCAGTCAACAGATGTGGGTTGAATCCATTGTTATTTTGCTCACTATCCCCCCCCAGATTGGAACCAGCCATATGCAAATCAGCATTGACCCTGCTCATCATGGGAACAGTCCAGCCCGAACTGCCAGGCCACGTGCTCACTGGAACAGAAACAAGCATACTAGGACCAGTTCCAGGGTATTAACCCTCATCAGCCAGGCTAGCTTGAATCCAGTGGCACAGTGAGCAAGGGACCCACGTCTGGGCATAACCTTGGTCAGTAGGGGTGAACATAGCAAACACAACAAGATGATGAACGTAGTGCTGAAACTTTTCAACCACTCATCCCCAGTCAACAGATGTGGGTTGAATCCATTGAGCTTTTGCTCACTATGCCACCCCAGTTTGGAACCAGCCATATGCAAATCAGTCTTGACCCTGCTCCTCATGGGAACAGTCCAGCCTGAACTGTCAGGCCAGGTTCTCACTGGACTGGAAACAAGCATCCTGGGACCGGCTTCAGGGTATTACCCCTCATCAGCCAGTCTAGCTTAAATCCACTATAGGTATAAAATGGCTGACTGCACTTATAAAGCCCGGAGAATTGACTCCTGGGTTTGTAGGGGGTGGCCTGCTCCTGCAGGGCACCCACACACTTATAGGTTTTAAGTGAGTGACCTCAGATATAAGGAAACCTATATCTGTTGTGAATGGTGCTAGCACCAGTCCCCACAGGCTGCAATGGGAGGCCTGTAGTCACAGTTTGACTGGTCTCTCATGGGTGGCATAATATATCATGAAGCCCATGGGAGACCTCTGGCGTATCTATGCCTTGGGTACCTCAGTACCATAAACTAGGGTATAGGAAGGCTACACCAGTAGCCAATTAGGAAGATACCAAAGTACTTACCATAGTCCAATTTAGGAAGAGAGCTCAGTGACTGGGGTCCTGATTAGCAGGGTCCCAGTCAGACTAGTCAGAAAACAGAATGATACCAGCAAAAAGTGGGGGTAACCATGAAAGCAGATCCTACTTTCCTACACCTGGAAAATGTTGATTTTTATTGCATTCATTCTGCTAATCCATGAATGGATCAGATGCACCCCAAGATGCCAGGTCCCTCCTTATAGTCACCAATAGGGAAGAGTAGTTACAAAGCAATAATTCCCCAGAGATGTTTGGGATATGAACCCCGGGAAACTTTATACATTTCTTAGCCCATTAAATGATAAATAGTGAGTACACGAACAAGGTGGAACGCTTCCATCTTCATCTTTAAAATGCTCTTATGTCACTGATGATAAAGTGGACACTGACCTAGGTAAGTGCTGAGAGTTAAGCGGGAATATGTCAAAGAAATCCTTAAAAACATGGGTGAAACTTTTATAGATGGTGAAGACAGAGTTGGTGAATTTTTTTGCTTCTAAGCTGATCTATTCCCTGGACTCCTGCTCTCCCATGCGTCACAAGGGCTTCCTTTAGAGGATATGACTCTGTAGGGTTACGGACCTGTTGAGGGACACCCTGCAATCCAGCTGTAGGAAGTTAAACAGATTATCAAATACCTGAGACTCAACAAAGCCCCATTTCCTGACAGGTTCACATCCCTATTTTGAAAAACGTATGCATCTAAATTATCCCCAAAATTGTTTTGTTATTTTATCATTGTGCTAATGCGGGCTCTACTAGTCACACTATCGGCGAGGCTATTATTGCAGTCCTATTGAAAGCTTGAAAGTATGTTTGGCTGTGTGTGTCCTACTGATAGAGGCAAAGCTGTACACTAAAGTCTTGCCTATATTCTTTAATGAGGTGCTTCTCTCTCTAGTCCACCCTGACCAGAGCGGTTTAGTTCAAGGATGTTAGGCCCAAGTCAATATAGGGGCAGCTATCCACCTGGTCAAGAAGGTCTCTTTAAAGAAAATCCCTGTGATCCTTCTTCTCTGGATGTAGAGAAAGCCACCAGCCGCATGTACTGTTCCTTCTTGATCCTTGTGCTACAAAAAATGGGTCTGGGCCCCAGATGTTTTTAAATTATCTTCTCCAAATATGTGAAATCAAACACATAGATCATTCTGAGTAGACATACTTCAACTTCCTTCCCACTTACTTCTTAGGGGCACTAAATGTAAAACAACCTGATGATGGACGGAATACTGAACAAATCAAACATTCAACCGCAGTCACAGATGTGTCAAATCCATTGTTTTTTTTCTCGACATGTCATTCTAGTTTGGACCCAGCCATGTACAAATCAGTCGTGACCCTGCTCCCCATGGGAACAGTTCAGTCTGAACTGCATGGTCAGTAACTCCCTGGATCAGAAACAAGCATCCTGGGACAGGTTTCAGGGTATCACCCCTCATCAGCCAGACTAGCTTGAATGCAGTGGCATAGCAAACACAGGACCCACGTCTGCTCATACCCTTCCCACTGAGATAGACAAATGCAAAAAGAACAGATGATAGACGGAATGCTGAACACCTTTGTTTCCCCTCCTGCTTGCCCACTTCATGAAAACTCTGGACTGCGTGATCCGACATTGGCAGTCAGTGGCTGGAATCTGATTTCCTTATATGCTGATGACATACTTTTGACATTGTGTTACTAATGTTCCTCCTCGTCTGCAGCTGTAGAGATATTTAAGTCCTTTGAATTGACTTCAGGTTAAAAAATCAACTATGGCAAGTCTGAAGCATTGAACTTTACTCTCAGGAATGAAGAGGTACGGGGCGGGGCCATGGCAGCGACCGTAAAGGCCGCCTAGCTCCGCAGCTCCAAATCTTGAGATCCGGATGTTGGCATAATCGACATGCAAGCGTGGACACCAATACATTCTCCGACCCGGTGAACACCAACCCCAGCGGGCACTATCCACTGGAGTTCCCCAAGTAGTCCGGGGGTGTCAGAACGACGGAGAACTCACCGATAGGCCTGTGCGCATCGGAACCGCCTCAGAAGCCCATGCAGCAACAGGGGTCGCACTGAGAGCAGGCCCACGCCTCACCTGCATCAACTTTGCTGCTCATCATTCCACCTATGTTTGGCGGATCTGCCTGAGCCTCCTTCACACTGAGCGGGTGCCAGGGACGGACTGCGGCCTTGATGATCAACATTGCCATATTGGTGTGGTGAGCCTTAAATAACTCCAGACTGCATTTCTGCTTACTTCCCACCTAGGGTTGAAGCTGTTGCACTCGCCACAGTGCTTTTCTCTTGGCTCTCTGCGAAACCCCCGCCCTTGGCTTATGTTTTGGAGAGACACAGTCTGTCCGTGGGGTCTGTGGTCTGATGCTCCCTGGCTTCTTGAGTTGGGGTGTGCCGCGCCCGGTGCCTCTTCTTGGTACAGGGGTCAGCCTGAATTACTGTGCAGGCGGGAGTGTGCCATGCCTGCTGCTGCTCACCACTGCGTCCTGGCAAGGAGCTGATGTTGATGACATTGCTGTAGGGGGCTGCGGCAGCATCGAGAACCTGAGCCCCTCCTGTCCCCTTTATCCTTTGCGCTAAGTGACCACTTTCCTACTTGGGTGACACAACAACCCCTGCAGCGGACCTTTGACAGTTCATTATTATGTCATTAACGATGGGAAGAACTTACCCTAAACAGCGCAAGCTCTTGTTTGAGCAACCCAAGACCCCTTGTCTGGGGAGCTCCCATTTTGACACAGATGAACCCACCAACAAAGCGATCTCGTCCGAGGGCTCAGTGGACATTACCACCAATATGATGAAGACCAGGGTGAGGTTCCGCTCCCTCAATGCCTGCATTGACACCCTTACCACACGACTAGACATAACGGGTGAACACCTAGAAAGTAATCACACCAGGCTTGATAATGAGGAGGAACGCCTTACATCCGCATTTATGGCATTGCAGAAACAACAAATATGGGCCGCTCAGACCTCTCTTCTAATTGACCCGGTTGATAATGCCAGTTTATCTTCCACATTTGCTGTAGAGGGTGCGCACAGATCTCTTGGCCCTCGCCCCCCTTTGGGTGCCACATCGAGGCCACTGCTAGCCTGCCTGTTAGACTACAAGGACAGAGATACAATTCTGTGCCTCATTTGTGAAAAAAGCACCATACACTACCAGGGGGCAAGGTTCTCATTCTTCCCAGATTTCATGCCTATGGTGCAGGAGGCCCGTCGTAAATTCTCAGACGCCAAGAACATGTTGTGCAAATTGGGCCCCAGGTTTGCCATGCTTTATCCAGCATGGCTCTGAGTCGAGATCAAGGGAAAACCTTGCTTTTTTGAAACTCCACCTGAAGTGGTGAATTTCTGCAAACAATATAACGCTGCTCCTCCGGATTCCTGGTGGCATATTCCAGACAGTGCGCACTCCCCATCCCAGCTCGGCTCCGTCCCGCGGATTGACTTTGCTACTGATTACTACAAACGGTTATTGTACTTAATCTTGATTTTACCAATCTTGTCTTTGCAGGGACATGCTTGTGCACTCCTGATTGGCGATGACTTATTGATAACCCAGGTCATCCCTCTATAATGCTTTGTATGTCTCTCTGTTTGCTATACGATACTCGGTGGTATTGCGCCTATTCGACATCACCGGACAGAGGACTCCGAGGCGTTGCCTCCCCCAAATGGTGTACACTGACCTGCTATCTTTGGGGTTGCTCTTCTTTTTTCTGTTTTGGGTACTGGGAATTCACTGGAAAGTTATATGTCTAGTGTGGGTGGGGGAAGGAAGTGGGTGTTTTTTAAATGTTTCTTTATGGTTTGTTTCCCTTTGCAACATGAATACCCATTGCTTTACTCACTGCTAGGATCCACACATCCATGCTCAGTCATCACCTATGTCAACTCCTGACGCTTGTAAGGGGGGTAGATATCCCCTTTATATCTTGGAACATACGGGGCCTCCATAACCTCCACAAAGTTAAACACATTCTCACAGACTTAGCAGGCCATGGTGTCAAGATAGAATTTCTTCAAGAAACTCAACTTCTTCCCCATAACCCTCAATCCTTTGAAAAGGCATGGGGTCCCCACCGATACTTCTCTAGCTATAGTTCTTACTCACGAGGGGTTGGGGGTGTATCCTCATATCTATGTACATTCCTCTCATCTTCTCTGGTTGTATAGAAGACCCAGAGGGCTGGTACATCTTACTCACTGGTTCCCTTGTGGGCAAGCCTATTCTACTGGTTAACATATTTGCCCCAAACGTCGACTCTCCATAGTTGGTTCACATTGTATACTTGCTAATGGGGCGAGAGGAGGCTGAACTAATTATTACTGGCGGCGATTTTTATTTAGTGCTCGACCCAGTTGCAGATTCTACTAGTATGCTCCAAGCATGTAAGTCAATTGCCCGCGTAGTACTCCACCAAATTATCAAATCCTATAGTCTTATAGACGCTTGGGGAACACAACACCCTACCAGTAAGGACTATACATTTTACTCCTCTCCTCACGGAACATGGACACAACTTGACTACTGACTGGTATCAGCCAATGCCTCCCTGTGGACTACTGACATTATACACTTACGCCACACTTTGTCGGATCACTGCCCAGTGGTCTTCCACATAGGATTGGATTGGAACTTCGCGACATTGATTGGGCAGACTCTCAAACTAGCATGCATCCTCAATTACAAACCCACATGACTTTACTGACTGAATTTCAGGACCTCACATAGAGAGAGGCAAGATATGTGGAGAAATATGCACAGCCCGCAGATAAGGTGAGGGCAAGTGCCATTGGAGCACACTCACCCGCTTACCCTGACCAAACTGCCACGCTGGAATTATAACTAAACTTCATACCTCAGCTGGAGCAATCCTCAGAAGTGGAAACCATCTTAGATGGATATCTCATGGAGGGTTCACTGACAGAATATCGACACCTAAAATAGCCCCATACCACAATATGAAATGCATTGTCACGCATATTGTTACATGATAGTGCCTACCCAGCTTTCCAGCCGGAGTGCTGCTTAAGTACTTGTGACTGGTAATTTGGTTTTAGCTGACAACACATTGCTGTGACAGGATTTGGGGCTTGGGGCCTGGTTCAGGCAACTTGCTCTGGCCAGTCAGGGCTGCCTACAATGTGTTTCAGTCACTCTGCAGCTAAAGTCAGTGACCTGACATCGAGACTGAGTCTCGTGACTTAATTTGGCTGTCAACAGCCAAGGCCTGGGAAGCACAAAGATTCAGTTTGGACAACCAGTAGCCCTTGCGGCCCCCATAGGATCATTAGGACCTGCACGGCCGCTGAAGGAGAGTCTCGGTGCAGCCATGAATGCAATCGGAGTGAGACCGCCAGCGCTGCTCACATAGTTGCCACATTTTCAAATTGCTTATATGTGACATTTTTATAATTTCAGGGTAATTATGAGGGACATTCAATGACTATGAATGACACTTTCTCACAAGCAAAATTCAAGCTATGAAGATGAGGGAAACATATAAATATCAGAAATGGCACCCATTTGAGCAACGAGAAATGCTAAAAAGATCTTAAAACTGATGCAAAGCCCCAACAATGGAAGGGCACTAACATGAATCTCATAGCTGTCAAGTTTTAATTTGCTTATGTGCGACATTTGCATGGTTTTAGTGTACTTATGAATGACATTCTGCTGACACAAGTGACACTTCCCTGGCAGTAAAACTAGGCAATGAAGACCCAATAAAAAGGTAAATATCCCAAATTACCAACGTCTGAGCAATAAGAAGCACCCATTAAAAGTAGCCCGATCCAACCCAGTGCATCCTATCTCCACTGACAGCATCAGGTCTTTCAGCATCAGAAACAGCAAGTCCAACCCAGGGTTCAAACCCTACACAATTCCAGCAGGTCTGTCCATGCTCAATGCACTGTGACCCTTTACATCGTTCAGAGCCAGCCCATCCAGTTTAAATCAATTCTAGACACATTCACCAAAACCAGTGTGGCCCTGCCAGGTTTATTCTAGCCCCATTAACCCCAAACAGAACCAGCCTGGTCCTGTCCAGCCCCATTCCCAGCCTGAACATTCCAGCCCTGCGCAGTTCTGTTTAAACACCATAAATATTCACACAACCTAGCTAGATAAAGCCATTCTAGCTACATGTACATCCACCAGAACCAGCCAATAGGGTTGCTAACAGGATGTTCTGTTCTTTTATTGGCATGACCAGTATATTAATGTCCAAGCATATAGGTTTTAAATCCCTTATATCCTGTATTTTTCCCTCATATCAGCGCATATTTAAAACTTAAAACATATGAGTAAAGCACTTTAAAATGTGTTACATAGCTGTTTTAATGGTCCGTGGCTGATGAAGTAAACAAATAAAGCGAAGCAGTGTTAAAAATAAATACGGACTATTTTGTATGACTTCCTGTTTATCATGTGTGGGTCTTGGAAGAATTTTAAAACATAATTTACAGGGAAAGCTGGCGAGGCTACTGGACTATCCCACTCAGTGGTCGAAGTGGGGTAAAAAAAGTAGGGGAACTGTGAGTGGAGAATCAGAGGGTGGGAATAACCCGAGAACTGGATCAGTGGGCGGAGTCAGAGGTGTGGCCAGAATGCGCAAAACATCCACATTTTTTGTATTTGTTCGACATTTCACTGACCAGTTACAGCTTATTATGTTATTTAATTCAATAAAAGGATACACATAATTAATTAATTAAGGTTTAATATGAGTTACTGATATTAAAATACAATCACAAAGTTGGATATGTTTCCAATCACAGAATGTCCTAAATACGCTTAAAAGCGGAAGCACAAACCATTTGTCTCTGGTCCATGGAGTTTCTGTCAACAGCACTTCTCCCTTTTTTCCACAAGAGCAGTTCAAACATAAATGGGAAAAATATCCTAGTTTGCAAAAGTTTTCTAAATAATTATGGCTCTGCATATTTGCAACATAATACAACATCTGCTAAATAATCTGACAATTTTAAATTGTTTGTAGCTCAAACGGATCAAAAGTTACTAAAAAAATGTGACTTGTGTTGCTGCGAAGAGGATGGCCCTTTGCAAAGGTTGACTGATCACCTTTCTCACTGCTGCATTTGTATGTTACACTGGTACTAATAAGGCAAAATCTTTCCAGAGACTGTTAGCATATGTAAAAATGTCAAAATAATAAAGTGTCAGAAAATATTCTGCATTACGTTGCAGTCTTTTTTTGCTGCATAATCTAGTCAACAATGCGACATAATTTTGTCTTCTTTTGCTGCATAATTCCAGTGGCCCCAAAGCAGGCAGCATGTCTTAAAAGTGCTTGAGCATGAAGCAGAGAAATGTGAAGTTTGCGAACATAGTTTGGTGTGCGTGCATATCCTGCTTTGCCAATCCCTGGTGTGTTGCAGCTACTACTGCTGAAACAAGGCCAATGGAGGTACCAATGGGTGAGGCGGAGTGGCCTCAAGGGCAGAGCCAGCTTTGGTGCTGGTGGCCCCCTGTGCAACAATGTTTGTTGGTGCCCCCCAATGACCACCTCCGCCACAAATTCCCTCAATTCCACCCTTTAACAGTGCCCCATAACTACACTCTCTCTCAGATGCATTTCATTTGATTCACAGCGCCACTCACACCAGTGTAGGGTTTCAGAGCACTTTACATCACACACACTACACAGAGACAATCAATAATACGTGTGTAAATCACTGTATAGCATATGTTACAGAAGACAAAGGGCCACCTAAAGTCAGCTCCCGGTGGGAACACACCGGTCGCAACGCCCTAGAGCTGGCACCTCTCAAGGGTCCTGTGACCTCAGTGACAGAGTCACTTTTGTTCTTGGCTGTGCTGCTTCATAAGCCTGCCCGCAACACTAGAGGTGATCTTCAGAATGGATTGGAGGGGACAGGCCTCCAAGGTTAACCCACACTTGCCCCCACTAGGGTAAACCTGCTGGTGCTAAGACACCAGGGCTTCCATGGTCTTGCTGGGCCTTCTTAGGCCTAGCATGGGAATGTGCTCCCTGAGGAGAGTGGTCTGGTGGACTGGTCATGAAAGCTGAACCTGGTTCCCCAATTCCAATTTGGCAGCTCTGACCATAGTGCCACATCCTCTCCCCCACTGAACACCATACTGCCCCACTGTGAGTAACTTGCATGGCCTTCAACTACAACCCAGTTATGCCCAGCTATAAATACCTGGCTGTGACTCAGTGCAAATTACGCACTAGACAAGAGCAATATGCTGCCTAAAAAACATAACAACATCCTGAAAAAAGCAAACACTCATAGGGAATGGAAGATTAAGTTAAGCATGTGAAATGTAAGCAGGAACAACATGGTTAACTTAATGCATTTACACTCACTATTCAGAAAACAGTGAGTGATTATGCCTGAAAAGTTAAGGACATGACTACAGGGCCCCGAAGGGTCCGGCTTCAATGTCCATTGCTTATGTTATGTTATGTTATGTTATGTTATGTTATTTATATTTTTATAGCGCACAGCTGCCCCAGCAAAGGGGCGTCCTGGCGCTGTGACAGATGCTACAACATAACACACAATAAAAGAAAAGGAAATTAACCAGACACGGGAAACAGTAAAGTTTTAATCGCCTGTCTGAAGGCGAGCAGGTCTTCAAGAGCTCGGATGTGTACCGGGAGCGAGTTCCACAAACCTGCCGCGAGCACCCTAAAGGAGCGGCCACCCATTCTACTCAATTTAAAGCGCGGACAGACCGCCAGGTGAAGCCTCTCCGATCTCAAGGATCTCAAAGGAACATAGGGCGTGAGTAGGTTAGCAAGTGCCGGGGGCGAAGAAGATTTCAAAATTTTAAAGGTCAGGCATAGCGCTTTGAACTGAATTCGCTGTCTGACCGGGAGCCAATGTAAGGCCGCGATGGTACCAGACACTGAGCAATGTCTAGGGAGGCCCACAATGGCCCGAGCCGCGGCATTTTGCACCCTTTGGAGCCTATAGGCCTCCTCTTGATTCACCCCTAACAGCAGTGAACTGCCGTAGTCCAGCCGAGATAGTATAGAGGCCTGGACCACAAGCTGTCTGGTGGGGGGATCAAAATACTTTAAGACCGGCCTTATTCCCCGCAGAATGCCATAGCACGTGGCAGCCACCTTCTTAGTGTGGTCCTTGAAGGTGAGCGCAGAGTCCAACCAGATGCCTAAATTTCTCACTCCAGAAGCTGGAATGGGAGTGACCCCCAACTCTGATGGCCACCACTGGTTACCCCATAGCTCAGCATGCTTCCCTAATACCAACACCTCTGTTTTGGTGGCATTTAACTGAAGGCAGTTGGTGCGAAGCCAGCTTGCTACTGTCCTTACAAAACGCAAGCAGTATGGTAAAAAGACCACATCCATGAACACGGTACGCATTTTATTTTCCCATCCACCCATCAATCCGGCATTGCAGTATCTCCAGGAATGGTGTACATCCTCATTCAGGGAAAACAATGCTTTTTCAAAGAAAAGCTAAAACAAAAGTAGCGCTTCACTGGGAAACTCAATCTGTCCGCTTTGTGAACACTATCATGCTTTATTTCGTTTTTTCTTTATTTTTCATATTTTGAACCTTTTATTTCTCTATGTCCCGAAGCTGTACTCTGGAATAGAATAATGTCAGAAAAAGACAACACTTGCAGCAAAAGTATTTTTCTTTTTTGGATCCATTACACAGGGGAAGAAATACACGAAAGGAGGAAAGAGAGGATGAGAACCCTTTCTTGAAGTCACGGTTTTCAAGAGGAAGGGAGGGGGGGATCAGCTACCAGCGACGGAGCAGAAGTGGACACTGTCCTTGCCTTCTCTGGCAAGAAAGAAAAGACAGAGTCCTTTTCCTTCTCTACACACCGCCCATCCCCGAACTGCGGGAACGACAAACCTTCTCTGCAGGCCTTGGCGATTTCTGCCGTCCTGGGACGCATTCTTAAAACATGCATTGAAAATGCAACAGGCCTCGCCTTTTATTAAGCTAAAGCCATTTGCTTTGCTATATAATACCATTAGCAAAGCAAATGGCTTTAACCTAATAAAAGGCGAGGCCTATTGCATTTTCAATGCTTGTTATGAATGGAAAACGCTGCATGCAAATGAAGGCGACTGTGGGAAAAAAATGGCCGATGCTTGCGCTTCCATTTGACGCAGGGGGAGGGGGGATGTCCCGAGCCTCAGCCGCCGCACGCTCAACAATGCAGGGGGGCGGGGAAGGGTCAGAAACTCCAATGTGTAAGGGAACACTGTTGAGACCTAAAACTTTAGGGCCCCCTGTTAAAAATGCTCCGTGCTAGGGGAGGGTGCAGCAGAGGGGGGTGTCCCTGCCGAAACAGGGGCAACCCCGTTAAGTCCTGGGTAGCAACTGACGTGTAGGCGCCAGCGCGAGCCCTGCAGAAGTAAACACGGTGGAAGGGGGGCGTGCAGCAGCTCTTGTGAGCCCCTAGGGCTTAAATCTCATGCACCAACCACCTACCCTCACCCATAACACACAACCCATTCCTGCCCGAGTCCCCAACTCACTCCTCCGGCTGTTCTTCCGCGTTCATTTTCCTCCTCAGCGGCGGCCCGCAGCAGCGCCCTGCGGCTCCGCGCTCCACATCTTCTTGGTCACATTCTCGGACCTTCCTCAACTTTTTATTGTTTCAATAGTTTTCCGGGAAGATTGTCCCAAGAGTAAAAGAAAACCAAGGTGTAACTGCAAAAGAACTGCCGTCCCGAAGAGCGTCGGGCAGCACGGCCGTGTAAGAGCGCCTCTGCAGCGAGCTCCCGCTTACAGGCGCCGAGTGGGGAGCTGGGAGGGAGGCTGGCGGTGGCCCCGTCCGAGCCCCCTGGCTGCAGTCTCAGTCCATGTTGGATTCTCACCACCGAGGAGAGGAAGTGATGACGTCATCCTAGCATCCTAGCAACCAGCTGCCAAGCTGCAGCACTGGAGGGAGGCAAAAGGCAAGCACTGGCCGATCTCTTGTCTTTATGGGGCCATGTGTTTCAAACATATGGCCCCATAAAGATAAGAAAAGGTTTTACTACAAATGTAAAGCAACCGAGCCAGTCCAACTGGGACGGCTCTAAAAGAGAAAAGTGTACATCACTAGAAGCTCTTTTCCAATGGCTGGCCACCGTTTAGCATAAACGGTGACGCCAGCCAATGGAAAAGAGGGGCGGGGCTTAAAGCCCACTAGAGAAATCTCCTCAAATCATTAAATCTCGCCAGCGAGACTGCGCAGTCTTACACCAGGCGAGACTTAATGAGAAAAGTAGAGGCACGGGATCTAATGAATTAAAGAAGTAGGGGCACGCCGTGCCCTGCCGATCCCGCCTGCTTCGACCACTGATCCCACTCCACCATGACACATTCAAAGCACAACTCACCAGTGACAAGTGCTGCCGAGTGATTTACTGCCCGGATGGGAGCCAGGGGGTCTTCATGGGCTGAGTGCGGCTGAGGGGACAGGCGGTGCTCTGCAGTGATGATTGCAGCGTGCATAACCTGTCTTGCTTCGGCCTGTAGGGCAATCCCTCACTGCTGCAGGTTCTGGCAGCACTTTTAAATGCATCTTTTCATACAGCCAGCATGGACTTTCAAGGACATTGGTGCAGGAATGGAAAGAGGACAGATGATGGTGCTTTCGAATTGCTCCGCAAGCACACAACATGCGACGCTCTAATCATGCCCAATAGACTGCAGCCCCGCCAGTCAACACCTATGGGCCTGGGAATGCTTACATTCTTGTGGCAGCCGCTGGCATGTAACAGAGCGGGGGAAAAGAGCCTTCCATGCATATATAAACAAAGCTTGCTGAAGGCAGCAGCAAAGTGTTATGCCCTGCCTTTTCTGAGGCAGTTGCAGAGTTGAGGGTCAGTGCGTGCACAACCGGAGAACAGGGTAGGGGGTCTCAAGATCTGAGCACCAGTGTCCAAGCGCATAGTGGCTCAGAAAAGGGCATCTTCCGCACCACTGCAGCTAAGTGCACAAGGGCGCCGGTTCCTCCTCATCTCTGCAGTAGGTTCAGAGAAGTAACACGGCAAGCAGCAGAGACAGCAGCTTGTCTTTTCAAAGTCAGAGAAAACTGGGATACTTGGCCTCAGCCACATCATGATCAGACTCTTGAACATCAGCAGTCCAATCGACACAGGGTAGGGACTCTCAGCAAGCGCCACCCGTTGCCTCCGGTCTGAGATTTCTAACGTGCCCGTAACAGCTGCTCTTCTGTCTGGCTCTTCAAATGTGCCTCCAATGCTCATAGCACTTCACCAAGAAAGTGACAGTTTTACCACCGTTCCTCATCATGTCGTTAAGCAAATTGGTTTGAGGAAAGGGCACTTGGTGATCTGCGTGCTTTGCAAGCGTGTGTGTGCGGTGGTGAAAGGCCCCATGCGTGGACATGTTAGAGGAAACTATGCTGGTAGTCATATAATCCCCATGTGGGTCGCTGTCAGTTAAAACCATTCATAAAGTTTTTCAAAGAGGCAGATAATGTTCTGTAGAAAACACTCTTGCAAATATACAGCCCCTCCTGCTCCACATATCAGCTGCTCCAATACACAGCAGTGGACCCGCTCGGGTCTCGCAGTGGTGCAGTTCCGTGGCCGGGCGGACCACAAACATCTTAGAAACAAGGTTTCCCCTCGATTGGGACTGCACTCTCAGGAAGTGAAGGCTAACAGGCAAAGGCAGCTCCCATGAACACAATCCTCGTAATTCCACGGTCGACATGTTTCGGGCCAACGCCCTTCCTCTGGACAGTCTTGTGGAAATGAAAGATAGACAGAAGACACACCAGTGTAATCCCTCTTTTATTTTGTTAGTTCAATTATGCTCAGGTGAGCAGCAATCTTGAATTCAGGGACTGGTAGTCATATAATCCCCATGTTAGTCGCTGCCAATTAAAACCAATTGATAACATTTTTCAAAGAGGCAGACAATGTTCTGTAGAAAGCGCTCTTGCAAATATACAGCCCCACCTGCTCCACATATCAGCTGCTCCAATACCCTCGATTGGGACTGCAAAACAAATAAATCTATTTACCTATATCTATGTGTGTATATATATATATATATATATATTCACTGAAAAAACCATAGGTTTCAGGGGCGTTATAGTTAGCTGGACATTTCCCTCATACAAAACCCTAGAAATTCCCCTGTTATAGTTAGTTCAGCTAACTATAACTCGCGCCCCCGCAATGCACTGCTGATGATGTCACATATTACATCACTCATGACATGGTCAGTGACATCACTGATGACATCTCAAATGACGCACTGATGACATCACTGATGACGTCATCCAGTGAGTCTGTGTTTCTGTATAGTTTTAATATGTTTAATATATATAGGGAAAGGCCTGTGGAAGAATGAGTGGGTGGATAAGAGTGTGAATGGATGATTTTCTAGGTGCGTGACTGACTCTATAAGAGAGTCATTAAATGTATCTTACTGCAGACTAGTGACTAAACTGTGTGAATGTCTGTATCTGTCTGTCTGTTGGTGTATAAGTGGCTGCATGGTTTTGTGAATAGCTTAATGAGTGTCTATAAGGGTTATTGATTGGTTGTCTGAGTATCTGTATGGGTGACCGAGTGTTTGTGTGGGTAGGGTGTGTGTGATTGTGTGCATAGATGTGTGAGTGGGTGATTCTATGGGTGCATGGTTTTAAGAGTGCATGTGTGATGGACTATATGGTTGGGTGAGTGTATGTATGTGTGTGTTAGTGATTGAATGTATATCTCAGTGGTACATGTGTGAGTAACTACATATGTGAAAGGCAGTGTATATGTGTGTAAGAGTATATAACTGGCTATATGTGAGAGTGTGTGATTGTGAGAGTGGCTGTATGGATGAGTGTGTGCTTGTATCAGTAATTGTATAAGAGCGTAAGAATGTGGTAGTATTTTCATGAGTAAGTGAACTTGTGTGTGTATAACTGTATAGGTGAGTAAATTGGAGTGTGATTAATTATTTGCATGACTGACTAAGTGTGTGAGTACGTCTATGGATGATTGGCGGTGTCTGAGTGTCTATATAGGTGTATAAATGCATATGATAGTCCTGCACTGAGTGACTGTAAGTATGAGTGACTGTACAGGTGAGTGAGTGGAGGTGTGTGTAGACCTAAGAGTCAATGAGTGAGTATGTAGTTATTGGTATTGGAGTATCTATGGTTTTGAAAATGGCCATCTGAAATTTTGAGTCGGTGTATCAAAGGTTATATTAGGGTGTGAGAAGATGCACTAATTTATTACATGGATGATGTCATCAGTGATGTCATCAGTGATGTCATTTGAGATGTCATCAGTGATGTCATCAGTGATGTCACTGACCATGTCATGAGTGATATAATATGTGACATCATCAGCAGTGCATTGCGGGGGCGCGAGTTATAGTTAACTGAACTAACTATAACGGGGGAATTTCTAGGGTTTTGTACGAGGGAAATGTCCAGCTAACTATAACGCCCCTGAAACCTATGGTTTTTTCAGTGAATTTCTAAGGTTTTTTAAATGCCAATTCCTAACTATAACGTGCATGAAACCTATGGTTTTTTGAGTGAATTTCAAAGGTTTTTTAAATGCTAATTCCTATCTATAATTTATCTCTAAAGCTATGGGGGCAGATTTATGTTTCCTGGCGCATCCCTGCAAATCAGCAGGGATGCGCCAGGAAAGATGCGTCACGCAAGTTTACCCTTGCGCCACCACAGATGCGCCGCATTTACAATGCAGCGCATCGTGGCGCAAGGATAAACAGATGCGTGACGCATCTGATGGCGTTAGGGCGGCGCATTGCTGGAGTCACGTCGCAAGCACGACGCAACTCCAGCAATGTTTAGGGGCTGCCCATACCTAACATGCTGCATCATGCCTTACGCCTGCTTCAAGCAGGCGCAAGGTTTTGACGCAGCAGCGTCGGAAAGGTGACTGAGTGAAATCTTATAGATTTCACTGCGTCACTTTTCTGAGGCTTTTTCCGATGGAACGCCCACCCTGCATACATTAAACCTGACGCAGGTTTAATGTAGCGCAGGGCTTTGCAACGTGACGCATCTCCCTAGATGCGTCACGTTGTAAATAAGGCACAACATGGCGCATGGTTTACGTCGCCGCTGCGTCACAAAAGTGACGCAACAGCGGCGTAAAAGTGGCGCAAGTCTAACATAAATCTGCCCCATGATGTTTAATGATTTTCATTGGATTTCTAAATTTTTCTATTTCAGTGTCAATTCCTTTAATTATGTTTTTTTAAAGACTTTTTTTTCACCATTTTCTAAACGTATTTTTTCAATTAATTCTTTTAAAAATTAAAAAATATTAATTTTTTATTGTTTTTTTTAATTGTTAATGTTTTATTGTTTTTTTATATTTTTTAAAATATTTTTTAAACTATATTTTCAAAACTTTCTTTTTTATTTTTTCCCCCATTTGTTTGGGATCCGTGCACCCTATGCGCAGCGTTCTCGATCCCTATGCGAAAGCATCTGTGTACAGTATGCATTGGGTACGTGTTTGGTGCGCGACTCCAAGCCTATACGCGACACGTACAATGCACGTTACGCGACGCTTACACGCTTCCGCGATGCGTCATGTGTGTGTATGACACGGTGGGTGAGCGAATCCCGCGAAATATTTTACATTTAAAAAAACATATATATATGTATTTCATGTGAATATTAATTGAAGACAAACTCTAAACTACTCATAAAAGTAATATATTTTTACATCTAATCCTATATTCCTTTTAAATTCAATTTTGCGGATGCGCGCTGGGTGCGTGCTGCGTAAGTGCACGGTGTGCGAATCCCATGTGACCTGAAAAAAAGAGATTTGATTGGGTCATTACACTTCCTGTTCTAACTATTGAAAGACCCCACCCATTTCAATCATTCTTCTTTGACCTTCTTTGGAGGAGCATCTCTTTGCAGAGAAGAAGCTTTTTTGACTAAGTTTTCACTTAGCTCAAACTTTTTTTTTACAAGCAATGGCTTCAGGTCAGCAGGCATCTCCAGGATCTCCTCATTCATCTGAGGATGATTTTTTGGAAGAGCCACCACGCCCACCACGCTTTTCATTTGTGGTGTGGAAATTTTTCACCTATCCTGAGGGCAAACAAAAACCAATGCCACATTGGTGACCTGCAAGATCTGCCAGAGAGTGCTGTCCCGTGGGGATCCAAACAAAAAATATTCCTGCGGGACTGCCAGCATGATGAAGCATCTGAGGACCCTTCATCCAGTAAACCTTGCTCGGGAGGAATGCCGCAGAATGAGAGTCGTTCCTGCTCCTTTCAGATCCATCGCAGCCAAGCACTTCAAGGGTGGATCCTTCTGTACAAAATTTGGACATCCGTCCATAGTTCCAATACTTGAAAGTGCTCTGCATAAAATGCAATGCTGTTTTATGCTATGGGGACAAGTCAATCGATCTAATCTGCCGCAAGCAAGAGAGTCACCATTGCTAGTTTTTTTGTTTTTTTTCCCCGAAGTTCATTGTTTTGTTCCTCCAATTCTGTTTTTTCCTTTTTTTTTCAAGAAAAACCCCCAAAATTAAAAATTGTTCAAAAAAACAAAAAAATATATAAAAGAAAAAAAAGTTCTTCTAAGAACAAACTTTCCTGGTTTAAAAAAAGAGCTATATTTGTTTGTTGGTGTGTGAAAGTTTAGATTAATGTATGTGTAGTACGTAATTGACTGAGTGAATGCATTAATAGCGTATGGTGAATGTATAAGTGCAGAACTATGAGGAAGTGCTGCAGCATCACACAGTAACCTCTTTAACTGCAGTGTGCTGTAGTACTTCCAAAGCACACGGATGCAACATATGTACATAAATATGTTGCAAATCTAAGCTTCTCTCTGCACGGCTGCTTAAATTGCAGCCGTGTGGTGACACAGGCACCCTTGCACCATAGTGCAAGGATATTTGTGTCATGTGCTGTTTGTTTTTGTGCAGAAAGACACACCTTCCTGCACAAAAACAATCAGTAAACACATTTTTCTCCTTCAATGTATGCTGAACATTTTGGCATGCATTGAAGATTTAAAAATGAGGAGAAATGAAAACAATTCTCCTTGTTGTGCTTTCGTACACCAATTGGAGAATGGTGCAGCATTCACACACATATCGAGATTTATGATTTCTGATAAATCTGGAGATGTGTCTTGTTCTAGGAGTATTCAGGGCAATCATGCACAACAACACTTATAGAACATGAGGTTGTATTTACATGGAGTAGAAAAAGTACACAGAGTGCCTTTTCCTCTCTTTGCAAATATGAAAGAGTGTCTTGTGCAATAACTATGTTACAAATAGTGACATATTTCTGTTTTAAAATTGCTTCCGAATGATAGAAGGTAAGCACAGAGTTTTGTCTGCAAAGATGCTCAAAAAAGAATGATTGAAATGATTGCGGTCCTTCAATAGGTACAATGGGAAATATTATGAACCACTCAAATCTGTTTTTTTGGAGGTCACATGATATCTGATAACAGAGAGATTTCAAAACTACATAGGTATAAACAGAGTGTTTTTAAAAACTTGTTCAATCTTTGTAGGTTCTTGCAGATCTGCCCATTCTGCATATTAATACTAAGTTAAACTTACCTTCATAGGAATAGAAATTTAAAATGGTATACATTTTTTTCAGATTTTTTTTGCAATGTAAATTGGTGTAAATTGCTTATTTCAGAATTAGGATCTGTGAAAGAAAAGAAAAAATAGTTATAACATGTAATAATAAATTTTTTACAACACAGCATAATTTCAACAAAGTAATTTGTTTGCCTTTTTTGCTGTTTTCAGAATATATTGAATTTCACTAGAAATAGTGATTTCAATCGTACTCATCACTTAACAGCGGGCAAAAAAAAACAATCAAAAAGATTGTTTAAAAAAAACCAACATACTATTCTCAGTGAAATAGAAATCACACATATATGAAATGCTTATGGCTAACAAAAGTTTATAACTTTAACTTATAAAAACTGTAAATGTTGTCGCTTAAAAATATTCACTGAGTCAATGAGCACAAAAAAGTCCATTATTCAAACATATACCTTTCCTTGAGGCCAAATGGTATTTTTGCACTCCTTTTTATGTAAATTGTCCAATGGTAGGCCTATTAAATTATAATAATAAATTCCTCAGAGAGTGAATTATCTTCCTAAAACTTTGACTTTAAAAATATTAGGTAGGAATTTGGTAATTCCCTAGGCAAACGTTGTTTGAAAACCATCTGGGAATCATTACAAAGTGTCCAGCCGTGTCACATTTTAGATAGGCAGTGTAATGTCCAGAAGTGGTGGAAGGACCATCATGGAAAATTATTGCAATTGCTACAAAAGTCCTTCCTGATATTGATAGTTGTGTTGCTACAAATTGCTTTATTAAAGTATCCAATTTTCTTCCATCAGCTGTACAACGTTGCATCATTAAAATTATGTATTGTCCATATTTTCTTACAAATAATGTGGATAACATTTCTGATTTACATTGGCTAAACTCCATGTTTTGATTTGCACCTTTAACTAATTTGTTAAAAGAAACTGATTTACAGTCTGGTAATGTTAAATACAGAAATCTTTCAGTGTCTACATTAGTGGAACATGTATACATGCAATTTTCACAATGATGTTCCCATTTGTAAGAAAGGCCAAAAATATTATCTATTTCTACACCTTCATTTTCAAAAATGATAAGCATATACATTAAAAATTCCATAGCATCTTGTTTGATATTTTGTGTAATTTGTGTAGATCCAGAACGCACATCCAAACGATTACGAACATCTGAAACAGATTGTATTTTACTTGTATCTGTTGTTAATTTTTCATAAACAGAATGCAACAGAGAACAAAATCTTTTTTGCCGATTCTGCATAATTTGTTCTTGCAAACCTTCAAGATAAAAAAACAACATTGACCACTACACTAGCATAGCAGTTGACACCTGAACTATTTCCAAACTGATAACCAACAATCTCTTCAACAGTCTCCGATTTCTTTTTACTTGCAATCACAACATTATCTTGTTCTTTTCCCTTCTCGACACCTTCAGAACAGATATTCTCAAACCTTCTTTTTCGACCAACCAAACGCTTATCAAATACAGGATATTGACCTAAATTTGGAGCATACACCCTTCTTACCCCATTATAATCTTTTACACAGTTTGCATCTGCAGTAACCTTTGTCTCATCAAAATCAATCAAAAACAAACCAGATAATGTTCTGACTCGCGACAAAGCAACATATGCCATACCCTCATTAAATACAGTAGATCCAATGTTCACCGATGCACTGTCTACACTTAATCCTTGAGATTTATGAATAGTCACTGCATATGCCAGAGAAAATGGAAATTGTTTCCTACGGATATATAAATCTTTAACAAGCAAAAAACGAACTGAACAATTAACAAAATCCACCACTTTACCCATTGCGCCATTAACTAAACCTTTTTCTACATCCAAATTACGCCTTAAAATTGCCCGACAGTTTACACTCGCATATAGTGTCTTTTCTAAACCAGCTGTTTTAGATATTTTTTTTTCTAAAGAATCCAGTTTTGTTTTCAACTTTCCCGTCAAAATAATAGTGATTCCTTCATGCTCTATTTTATCAATGGCTTCCATTTTTATAATTTCTTCATTTTCCAGTTTCAATAGTTCTTCGTTGAATATGGAACACTCGCGCAGTGTTGGTTTTAAGCAGATCACTGATTTATTTTCAGCAATTTTCATGTACACTTTTGCAGGAACTACATTTTCATTTGGAAACACATTGCAAAGTAATCGACTCTCCAAAGCTTGTTTGCCATGTTTTGTAAGAATTCCAATTCTTATATCTTGAAGAATACTTCCATATTCAGCATCATTTGCCTGTCGCATATTTGTTGTCAGTTTTTTGTATTCAAAATTAGTCCAAATGTTCACATTACCAACACTACCAAGAGACTTTCTGGTATCTTCATGTGCAAGTGTTTTAAATACCGGTTGTCCTTTTACCGGAGTCAGTTGCAGTAGATCTCCAAAAACTATGACGTGTTTTCCTCCAAATAACACGTCATACTCTGTTTTAAGAATTTGCTGCATTCTTAAATGCACAAAGGCAAGCATCAAGTTTGAGAACATGCTCACCTCATCAATAATGAGAAGTTTCATTTTTTTCAGGACTCTTGAAACTTCACAACAAGCTTCTCCAGATAGCTTGTGGTATTCCAATAGTGACAACACAAGACAAATGCGACTCAGTTGTTTTCTGCAGATAACTTGTAATTACTTTAATTAAGAAACTTTTTCCTGTTCCAGCTTGACCACTCACATACATTCGGATAGGTTGAAATGATGTACATGAGCACCCTTTCTTTTCATGAAGTAATCCATGGTCAATCTGCTCTTTCACTTGTTGATATATTTGTTTCTGTTTAACATTTAGTTGTTCTTCCAAGTTTCCTAACTGTATTACATCTTCTTGAGCTTGATACATTGCTGTTTCCACCTCATTCATGGCAGTTGCTGCTTCATTTTCAACAATTGGTTGTCCAAGTGGATCTTGACTCAGTGCAGCAGAACTTTGACTGTCTTGAGAACTGTCTCTAGCAATCTCAGCTGCAATTGTAGCTTCTTGATCAATTTCATCATTCAACATTTTCACATAATTTACAAAAGCACTGCATTGTATGCTATCTTTAGAAGCATTAAATGAATCTTCATAGCTCTGAAAATCTCCAAGTAATTCCAGTTCTGAACGCCATCATTTGAACATTTGCAAAAGGGCTAAATAGTAAAATTCCCTTTTATCAGCAGTGTCGCAACTCAGTTTCCTGTGATTAATTACATTTCCTTTCCTTTGTTTCACCAGACATCCTTCGGAACTAATCACTGCATATTTTCCATCATTGATTTTCTCTGTAGTATTCCGTTTAAAAGTGTAGTTTTGCAGCACTTCATAGAGACACATGTTCTCAAGATGAGGACTTCTGTTTGGGTAATATGTGTCCAACATATTTGTTTTCAAAATATCTGTACTTTCTGTTTCTTTTTCTGCTAAATATTCAATTTCTTGAACAGATTTCAGTACTCGATTTTGCATTCCTGCAAGACCTAGACTCACCCAAATGATTCTTCTACTTTTGGAACATAGACTTGCAGATGATAACCGATCTGAACATTCATATGCTCCAATTTCACAATGCGATAACAGCTTCAAACTGAAACTGTATAATTTCTTACTTAGAGTCTTCTCATGAGAAATCTCTTCCCACATTTCTTTCAATTCAGCATTTTCTGATTTAGTAATGTAGGACGTTACATATCGAGCAACAGCAAAGGAATTGTCCGCAACATACTGAATATCGTTGTTAGCGTTCCACATGGATAAAATAACTGGATTGTAGTCATTTATGTGTTTTGATTCTTCGCTTCTTCTTAAGTTGTAGGTATTTTTCTGAGACTCTCTTGTGATGGTATGTCGCATAGCTGACATAAAACTGTTCACTCTTCCTTTGGATAATACAGGATGTGGAAATCCAAAACGAAATTTGGTTTAGAACTTATCCTTTGACTTGTACTTTCGTTGACAGTATTTTCCATACCTATGGCTTTGGAATCGTAAGACTTGTTGTTTTAAGTTTTTATCTTCTCTGCTATTGGGTACAGCACATGTGACATAATCTTCAATGAAAGACAAAACAGTTTCATCTGAATCTGTTCCAAATTTGGGGGCGTCCTTGATCCATAACAACATATGTATATGAGGAGCACCTCTTGCTTGATACTCCTTTCTCCAAAAGAAATCCACAACTTCTCCAAGAGTAGGATTCTTTTTATTGCAGATGAAAGACATCATAGCTTCAAATCTATGATTGAGATATCTGCATACATTAACAGGATCCAAAGAGCACAATTCTCCAGGTGTCTTGTATTCAATATTTTTTATATTGAAATTTGCCTCTCAAAGAAATTCAAGTAAATCATCCCAAGCATACTCAGCACAGCTTAGTGTAACAAACCATGTAGGAGTTCCCAAGTTCTGTAGCATACATTTCAGTTCTCCATGATGACGGTACAAATATTCATTAGTCCCACGCTGACATGCCATCAGATTAATCAACTGAGATTCTAAATGATCATCTCTGTGATGCACTTTATCCATAAAATCCTTTGCAGTTACATTTTGCAGATCCATTCCAGTTTTTAAAATGTGATTTACTGCATATGAAAGTCCAGACAAGTCACTTTCAAACAGAAGATGAAACATATAAGGGATACATTGTCGAAATATTGGATCTTCTGCATATAATCTTGTTGTCCGATATTCAGATGCAGGAATCTGCACAGGACGTTCATCATATCGTCCACTTTTTCCTCTTGGAAACAACTGCGGGAAACAACGAGCTTCCAAGCTCTCTTCCCATACACTCATGGGACTTCCTGTTGCTTTTTTCATTTGGAACAACTCAATCGTATTCCCCATCACCTCTTTGGAATGAAGTGGATGTACACTGTAATGTTCATAGATTTCTTCACATCTGGACATGTCCACTTTTTCTATTTGTCCACTTAATGTTTCAGTATCTTCTGCTAAATCTATTTCTTCTTCTCCTACAAACACATTTCTATAGTACTCATTATTTTTTAACAGATACAATGATGCCTTTTGCACTTTTCTAACACCCACTAACTCTTGCCAGATTGTCTTATTCTTAGTCGGAACACCATTAACTAGAATGACTAGTGGCTCATTTTCTGCATGGTCTACGCCAATAGTTTCAATATTTTTCCTTAAATCTAACGGTAAATACACAACTCTTCCTTTCAATCCTCTTTGCAACTCTGATGGAGGTAATTTACCTGTTTTAGGCTCCATATGAACAATAGCCTGAAACGGGTGAACACATTGAATGAGAATAGACTCGTACGTATTTAAATCTATCAGCTCTGGAGGAATAGCAACCAACTCTAGATTATTATGAACAGCTCTAGCAGGCATTTTATTCTCATCTAATTTGTTATAACAATATTTGCAAATACGCTGTTCAGATCCCAAATCAAAACAATCCTCTACCAACAAATAAGTTGCAAATTCCATCCACTTATCATTATCTTCTATTTCACTTTTTAAATACAGATTGACACCCCTAGTCTGATTTTTATAGTGACTTCGCCGACAACAAATACAAGAAACATATGGGTGCCGATTACGATCCGGTAAAAACCGGGTACGAACCGTCGGTTGGAGAGTTTTCTCCGTCCGACTCGTACCCGGTCAGAAAACTTCACAAACATGGAATTATGATTCGCACGGAAACACCATTTCCGTACGAATCGTAAAAAACACCGACCGACGAAAATATACGTACGAATGTGATCCGGGAATGCTGCGACGTGACGTCGGGCCGCTGTCAGGCAGCGTTTCATGACCCAGGAAGTACGATTCGGACCGACAGCAGTCCGGACGGCGATATTTTCACGGCACCCAAAAAGTGCTGGAAAAGCGAAGTACGCCGCAAAATGACCAGAGTAGGTGGCCCTGTACGCGCCGTACCCCCCGCCCCGTATGTACGCGCCGACCCCCCCCAGCCCCTGTACGTTCGTGTCGTACCCCCGTGTATGTACACCCGTGTACGTGTCGAACCCCCCGTGTATGTACACCCGTGTACATGTCGAACCCCCCCGTGTATGTACACCCTTGTACGTGTCAAACCCCCGTGTATGTACACCCGTGTACGTGTCGTACCCCCCGTGTATGTACACCCGTGTACGTGTCGTACCCCCGTGTATGTACACCCATGTACGTTCGAGTCGTACCCCCACCCGTGTATGTACACCCGTGTACGTGTCGAACCCCCCTGTGTATGTACACCCACGTACGTGTCGAACCCCCTGTGTATGTACACCCGTGTACGTTCGAGTCGTACCCCCACCCGTGTATGTACACCCGTGTACATGTCGAACCCCCCGTGTATGTACACCCGTGTACGTGTCGAACCCCCCGTGTATGTACACCCTTGTACGTGTCAAACCCCCCCGTGTATGTACACCCGTGTACGTGTCGTACCCCCCGTGTATGTACACCCGTGTACGTGTCGTACCCCCCGTGTATGTACACCCGTGTACGTTCGAGTCGTACCCCCACCCATGTATGTACACCCGTGTACGTGTCGAACCCCCGTGTATGTACACCCGTGTATGTGTCGGACCCCCCCGTGTATGTACACCCTTGTACGTGTCGAACCCCCCCGTGTATGTACACCCGTGTACGTGTCGTACCCCCCGTGTATGTACACCCGTGTACGTGTCGTACCCCCCGTGTATGTACACCCGTGTACGTTCGAGTCGTACCCCCACCCGTGTATGTACGGTGCGTACCCCCAGCGCTACGTGCTGGGGGTACGCACCGTACATACACGGGTGGGGGTACGACTCGAACGTACACAGGTGTACATACATGGGGGGGTACGACACGTATGTACGGGTGTACATACACGGGGGGTACGACACGTACACGGGTGTACATACACAGGGGGGTACGACACGTACACGGGTGTACATACACGGGGGGGTACGCACCGTACATACACGGGTGGGGGTATGCACCGTACATACACGGGTGGGGGTACGACTCGTACGTACGGGGGCTGGGGGGGGCCAGCGCATACGTACGGGGGCTGGGGGGGGTCGGCGCATATGCGGGCACATGTCTCCTTGGTTGCTATGGGAGTTTGGTGCGGACGGTGTTTTTTCCATACGGTTGTAACATCGGACGCACGGGATGGATCGTAATTCCGCGGTCGGACTTCACTTTTCACATTTGTACGGTAAATCGTCCGAGGACGTGTCGGACACATTTTCCGACCCGAGGACGTGTGGGGAATGATTCCCAATGCGATTCGTATGGACTTTTTCCCATGCGAATCGTACTTGGCAGTTTGTACGGCACTTGTACGATTCGTACGGTAAAAAGACCGGATACGAGTCGTACGGGGAATTTTTTTACCGGATCGTAATCGGCACCATGGTCTTTCACCTGAAATTACCTTAAACTGTTCTTTCCCCGGTCCACAGCGGGTCCTAATCCCGATCGTGTGGAGGGAAGTCGCTTTCGATTGGAGGGTTGCGGTCTAGTCTCCTCCCCACTCCCCACATAAGCCGATGCGGAGCAGAACGCGCAGCGGACGCGCTTGAGGTAGTGGCTTGGCGCTAGCTGTGGACGCTGCTACCACGGTTATTGTGTTGTTTTTAAAGCAATTTATTGTCACTTTATTCTTGCTGCACTGTGTATTTTAAACAAAAACACTTCAAAACCTCTATTCCAAGAGAATACCTGATTCACGAGGGCTACTCACTCTGCCACACCCCCAGGTTGCTTTCCCCGGTCCACTGCGGGTCCTAATCCCGATCGTGTGGAGGGAAGTAGCTTCCAATTGGAGGGTTGCGGTCTAGTCTCCTCCCCACTCCCCACATAGGCCGATGCAGGGCAGAACGCGCAGCGGGCGCGCCAAAGGCGCGCCAAAGGCAAGCCCGTCTGCGCCCGTCCGCGGCCGGCAGGGGCCAGGGGCCACAAACCCTGCCAGCCTCTCTTCCCGCAGAGCAGTCTACAGCTCCTCCTTTCTCCTCAAACTCAGAGGAATAACCCCCGCCAATTGCCACCTTGTCTGGAACCCTGCCGACCCTTATACACCGTGCCCACACTGCGATTTCCTTCCCCATTCGGCCCCACCCACTACAAAGACCAAAATAACCATGTACCTCCTGAACTGCAGGTCACTGCCTAAACACTCCACGGAAATTTCCCTACTGCTAGAAGAGCTTCATCCTGATGTCCTATACCTCACAGTGACCTGGCTCAATCTGGATTCAGAGCCCGACCTTGTCCAGACTCTCCCCCCGGGATATCTAATCTCACGGGAAGACCGGAAAATAGGGAAAGGAGGTGGCCTAGCAATCATCTTCAGAGACTGCTATAAGTGCCGCAGCACCCCTGACACACTACCTGACTGCGAAAGTCTGTCCTTCGCCATTGACTTCTCCCCTACCAGTACGTTCTCCGGCATACTCGTATACCGCCCACCAGGTATGTTAGGACAATTCACCAACAACCTTCCCCCCATCATTGCCAGCCTAGCCTGTAGCTCATCCAATTTGACACTTTTAGGCGACCTTAACATCCATTTCGATAACATCCTGGACCACACTGCCTCAGAACTATCCTCAAATCTATCTGCACTAGAAATGACACAGTCTCCAAACCTACCCCCATCAAGGGCCCTCTACTGGACCCCGTATTTAGTAACAGTGAAAACCTCTCTGTAGGAATCCCTTCTCCTCTTCCCTGGTCAGATCACTTTTTGATTCCCCTACTATGGGCCACCGCCGTCTCCCATCCCCCCATCATCACCGACACTCGCAGAGATCGCAATTGGTCCAATCTTCCTTTAGAAAAATGGCAGGCAGTCCTCGAAACCTCCAGACCTCCCTACAATCCCAACCCCACCATAGCAAACGAGGACTACAACCAGTGGATTTTGGACTCACTTGACTCCGTGCTCCCTATGAAATGCACCAAAACTAAGCGCTCTACAAAAACCGCTCCCTGGTACTCCACCGAACTGCGCGACCTGAAACGCCAATGCAAGAGAATGGAAAGGCAGTGGCGGCTGGACTATTCTTCACCCAGGAAGACCGCCTACAGACAAGCGATCCGAACCTACAAAAATGAAATTAAAAATGCCCAATCCACTTTCTTTGAAGAAATAATTAACGCAGCTGTCTCCCGACTAAAAAAAATCTATCGTATCGCAAAAACCCTCCTCAAACTCCTGGACAAACCTTCTAACACTACAAATATACAAACCCGTTGTAATGACTTGGCAAAGTTCTTCCACCAAAAAATTCAAACTATCTACACCTCCTTTCCCCCCGCCCAGACCGACCCAACCCCCCCTTTACCCTCCGAGCTAGGATCCCAACCTCAGGCCACCTTTGATTCCTTTCCCCCTCTTAACCCCACCATGCTAGAACCCTTTCTGCACCAGGTAAAATCTGGCTCCCCCCATGACCCAGCACCTCCACGCACCTTGCTGACTGCCACCGGGAACATCCTCCCCACCATACTCAACCTACTTAATGCGTCCCTTTCCACCGGCAGCGTCCCACCACCCTGGAAGCGTGCTATGGTCAAGGCCCTTCTGAAAAACCCCAATCTAGACCCAGACAACCCCACTAATTACCGCCCAATATCTTTAATGCCATGGCTGAGCAAAATTCTGGAAAAATATGCCAATACCATTCTGGAAAAATTCCTTGAAACCAACCACCTACTTGACCCTTCCCAGACCGGTTTCCGGCCCATGCGCGGGACTGAAACCGCTCTAGTCGCAGTTACGGAGGAAGCCAAAAATATCCTGGACCAGGGAGGATGCACGGCAATCATCCTTCTCGACCTAAGCGCAGCCTTCGACACTGTTAGCCATAATATCCTTCTACATCGGCTCACCAACTTAGGAGTCTCAGGGACTGCGTTGGACTGGCTCAAATCCTTTCTCTCCGACCGCTACTTCCAGGTCTTCGAGGGAGATTTTACCTCCCCGGATAAACCCCTCGGCTGCGGAGTGCCACAGGGCTCCTCCTTAAGCCCTACTTTGTTTAATATTTAAATGAGCCCCCTAGCTTAGATTGTCCACCCTTTTGGAATAAAAATCGTCACCTATGCTGACGATACTCAGCTAGTGGTGGCTCTCAATCAATCCTCCACCCCACAAAACAGCCTGAGGAACTGCCTCGAGGAGGTGACTAAATGGATGACCTCATCCTGGCTCAAACTCAACGGAGGCAAAACCGAATTGATGCTCTTAGGCAATCCCTCTCCGCTTCCCACCACTCTATCATGGCCGACCTCTCTCGGCCCTGCCCACACCCCTAAGGACAAAATAAAGAGCCTTGGCATCTGGCTGGACAAGTCCCTTAATTTTAATCATCAAGCAGTCAAATTGTCCGTCACCTGCTTCGGCCTACTCCGGCTCCTGCATAGGATTCTCCCCCTATTGCCACCCCAACCACGACAGATAATGGTTCAGGGTCTCATCCTGTCTCGGCTGGATTTCGGGAATGCTCTCTATCTAGGGGCCCCCCAAGCCACCCTGCACAAGCTCCAAACTCTTCAAAACTGCGCCGCCCAAACTCTGCTCCTGATACCCTGGAGGCTCTCCGTCTAACCCGGCCTAAGGAACCTCCATTGGCTCCCGGTCAGGGAGAGGATCGACTTCAAGGCCCTATGTATTGCCCATCGAGCCTTTTGGAAAACCGGGGCGGCCATTAACCACTCACTTATTACCCCCTACAAACCCACCAGACAGCTTAGGTCAGCCTCCTCCTTCCTCGCCACGGTACCCAAGATTAAGAAAACTAGGTGTGGAGGCCGCTCTTCTCCTATAATGCGGCCATCCTATGGAACTCCATTCCCCTCTCTCTTCGTTCTGAGCCCAACCTTCTGCGGTTCCGTAAGCAACTAAAAACCTTACTTTCCATAGACCAGTTTAAACCCTAGCCCTCCACCTACATGCTTGGTCCGTAGCGCTAGGACGCCTCAGGGTAGCTACCGCGCTCTACAAATAGTCTTTTCATTTCATTTCATTTCAAACTTTGTGATTTCATCCTCAAAATATTTTGTAATTACTTGTTCTACATTGTCTTCAACATTTTATTCTACTAATGTGTAAGTCTCTGCACTCTCTTGCTGAGGACCAATGTAACAAAACTCAATATCATCACAAACCTTCTTCACATCTGATACTGACCCATGCAAACGAGCACTGTTCAACTCATTTAACTTTAGTGCTGGACTTTTTGCATAATACAATCTTCTCACTAACTTCCACATTTGAGTATGATGTACTGCCAGCATCCTGAAATGGTGAAAAACACTTTGACAAATTTTCCTAGAAAGACAAGCCAGAGAATGACCTTGCAAACCAGTATTTTCTCTCACTCTGCAAGGGTCTAGTCCTTGCAACACCTTAATCTTTTGTTTAACACTTTTTTTACTATATGCTCGTAAAAAACTACATAATTTATCAATAGATTCCTGTCGTACACTACAAATACTACTGCAATCCCAAGTGTACACAGGGGGGCAGATTTATGTTGCACTTGCGCCACTTTTGCGCCGCCGTTGCGTCACTTTTGTGACGCAGCAGCGGCGCAAATCCTGTGCCATGGTGCGGGGTATTTACAACGTGACGCATCTGGGAGATGCGTCACGTTGTAAAGCCCTGCGCCACATGTAGGCGTTCCAGGGCAGGTGGGGGCGTTCCGGCGCAGGAACGCCTCCTAAAAGTGGCTGAGTGAAATCTACAAGATTTCACTCAGTCACTTTTAGGCCCATGCTGCGTCAAAACCCTGCGCCTGCTTGAAGCAGGCGTAAGGATTGACGCAGCATTGTACAGATAGGGCCCCCCAGAACATTGCTGGAGCTGCGTCGTGCTTGCGACGCAACTCCAGCAATGCGCCACTTTTACGGCACAGATGCGTCACGCATCTGTGCCGTTTTTGCCCCATGGTGCGCCGCATTATAAATGCGGCGCATCCATGGTGGCGCAGCTGTGGCGCATAATAATTGGCGCATCCCTGCTGATATGCAGGGATGCGCCAGTTAACATAAATCTGCCCCAGGGTGTTTAGGACGTCTCCCTAGAACTTCATCAGCTATCACTTCTTCTGCATTTCTTTCAACCATTTTCTCTTTCTCAATTGGACAACCATCTCTAACCTCATAACCTCTACCTCTGGTGTCAACTGCATACAATAATTTTTTGCTCTGTAAATAACTCTCTTCATTAAAAAAGGCTCTGAACTGGAACTGTGTTTCCATTCTCCCCCAAAAAAATCACAATTTTTTTTTTCTATGAATTACTCTTTTCCTCCTACTTTTGGCCTTCATTAAATGGATTGGTTTATCTAGTGATCGAATTCTGTTTAATACTAAAATTAATAGTTTCCTTTTTACTTCAAAAGCCTTGTCAACAATGTTTTCAATATGCTTCTTCTTTTTATAAAATAGAGCTCTCTTTTTATATTTCTTCACATCTTTCAGCAAATTATGTACTACTGTTTTGTAAAATATTTTTTTGCGTAATTCCTTACACTGATTTTGCCTTCTTTTACCATACTTTGTCTCCTTTGACTGACCATTTGCTTTTTTGCTTTTCCACTTATTTGGATTTTTTTTCTAGTTGAAGCATTCTCAGTGGTTTCAGCATTCTGTACATTCTGTTTGGTCCTTTAAATATTTTTAATAAATTGCTTTGTGATCTTACCAGAAGATTTTCTCTTTTTAGCCACATTATCTTGTACATTCAATACTTGTAGTTGATGTTTCTTCAAGTAATTCTCCTGTCTCTGTTCTTTTCTTTTTCTTTTTTTTCTGGCATGATTTCTTTATTTTAACGTTGAGAAACAGTATCTGTAAAAAAGAATCACAAATAAATGTATATTAATAACTTTCAAATTTATACTATTCTATTACTGTAGAAACACATTTTATATAAAAACTGAGTAAGAAACTATAGCCCTGAAGCACAAGTGTGACGATGGTTAAAACATTACATGCATAGTGCATACTACTTTGAAGCAGTTCATGCCCTAAAGCCTACCTCACTAAAAACTACATGCTAACTGACTGAATGATTACAGTACTATAAGGAGACACACTGGGTGAGTGACAGGGTGTTTGCTAGAAGTGTATGAATACTGACATGGATATTGATGGTGTGAAAGACAAGTGTGTAGGTGATTAGAGACCTACATGCATAGTGGACACGTGTTTGAATCCATCCATATGTTAAGGCCTGTCTCAGTCCAATGGTACTTGGATACTGACTGAATGTTTTGAGTATTGCAAGGAGAGTGCCAGGATGAATTTATAAGTATTTGGATTTTGGTGCAGTAAATACATTAGTACATGGTGCTGAATAAGTCACTGGAGAAGTATAAGGGGAGTGACAGAGTGTTTGCGAGAACTGTATGAATACTGTCTGGGATATTGAAGGTGTGAAAGACAAGTGTGTAGGTGGCTAGAGACCTACATGCATACTGGATAGACATTTGAAACAGTCCATAGAGTAACACTTGGATCACTGCAAAACTACCTGGAAGTGTATGAATACTGACTGGGGAACTGAAGGTGTGAAAGACAAGTGTGTAGGTGGTTAGAGGACTGCATGCATAGTGAATAGGCGTTTGCAGCAGTCCATGTGCTAAGGCCTGGCTCACTGCATGAGTACTTGGGTACTTACTGAATGATTGGAGTGCCTGGGTGAATTTATAAGTGGTTGGCTTTTGGTGCAGTGAATGGATTAGTACATGGTGCTGAATGGGTCACTGGAGGAGTACAAGGGGAATGATAGGGTGTTTTCTGGAGTTTATGTATACTGACTGGGGAATTGAAGGTGTGAAAGACAAGTGTGTAGGTGGTTAGAGGACTGCATGCATACTGGATAGGCGTTTGAAGCAATTCATGTGCTAAGGCCTGGCTCACTGCATGAGTACTTGGGTACTGACTGAATGATTAGAGTACTGCAAGGAGAGTGCCTGGGTGAATTTATAAGTGGTTGGCTTTTGGCGCAGTGAATGGATTAGTACATGGTGCTGAATGGGTCACTGGAGAAGTATAAGGAGAGTGACAGAGTGTTTGCGGGAACTGTATGAATACTGTCTGGGATATTGAAGGTGTGAAAGACAAGTATGTAGGTGGCTAGAGACCTACATGCATAGTGGATAGACGTTTGAAACAGTCCATAGAGTAACACGTGGATCACTGCAAAACTACCTGAGTACTGACTGAATCATTAGAGTACTACAAAAAGAGTGACTGGGTGAATCTTTTTAAGATTTTGGATTCTAGTGCAGTGAATAGATTAGTACTTACTGCCAAATGAGTCAGTGGAGGTGTGCAATTAAAGTGACAGAGTGTTTATTGGCGTTTATAGATACTGACAGAGAAATTGAAGGTCTGAAAGGCAATTGTGTTGGTAGTTAGAGGCCTCCATGCATAGTGGAAACACGTTTGAATCAATCCATGTGCTAAGGCCTGCCTCACTCCATTAGTACTTAGGTACTGACTGAATTATTACACTATTGCAAGAAGCGTACCTGGGTGAGTTTATAAGTGTTTCAGTTTTGGCACAGTGAATTCATTACTACATGGTGCTGAATAAGTCACTGGAACAGTGCAAGGGGAGTGACAGGATGTTTGCTGGAAGTACATGGATACTGACTGGGGAGTTTAAGCTGTTAAAGACAAGTGTATAGTATGTTAGAAGACTGCATGCATACTGCATAGACATTTGAAGCAGTCTATGTGGTAATGCATGGTTCACTACTTGAGTACCTGGAAACTGACTGAATCATTAGACTACTGCTAGGAGAGTGCCTGGGTAAAACTTTTAAGTGTTTCAGTTTTGGCGCAGTGAAGAGATTAGTACATGGTACTGTATCAGTCACTGGATGAGTGCAATATGAGTGACAGGATGTTTATTGAAGTATATAGGTACTGACTAGTTAATTAAAGAAGTGAAAGACAAGTGTGTAGGTGACTAGAGGCCTGTATGCATACTGGATAGGGGTTTGAAGCAGTCCATGTTGTAAGGCCTGGCTCGCTGCATGAGTACTTGGATACTGACTGAATGATTAGAGTACTGCAAAGAGAGTGCCTGGGTGAATTTATAAGTGTTTGGATTTTGGCGCAGTGAATGGATTAGTACATGGTGATGAATGGGTCACTAGAGGAGTACATGGGGAGTGACAGGGTTTTTGCTGGAAGTGTATGGATACTGACTGTAGAATTAAAGGTGTGAAAGAGAACCGTGTAGATGGCTAGAGAACTGCATGCATAGTGGATAAGCATTTGAATCAATGCATGTGCTAAGGCCTGCCTCACTCCGTTACAACTTGAATATTAACTGAATGTTTACAGTATTGCAAGGACAGTTCCTGGGGGAATACATAAGCAATGACTGCCTTCTAATTCTACCAAAACTTGAGAACAGGTACGTTTTTAAGCAGTTATGCATATTCAAAGATATGAAGTACCCAAATGCTTCTCTCACAGTGGTTCCCAAATGCACACAGACTCACAGTGTGATTCTAGACAAGCAACACTATCCCTAGGAGTTTACCAAAACTCATTCACTACTGTGGAAGGGGTAAGGGGACTGCACACAATCTACATATTTCAGTACTGCACTTTACTGTCAATGCCTGACTCATTTTATCAATGCATAAGCAATGACTGGCTTCTAATGCTACTAAAACTTGACAACATGATAGGTTTTAAAATAGTTATCTGTCAGCAAATACATGATGTTACCAAATGCTTCTCTCACAGTGGTTCCTAAATGAACACAGACTCACAGTGTGATTCTAGACAAGCACACTATCCCTAGGAGTTTACCAAAACTCATTCACTACTGTGGAAGGAGTAAGGGGACTGCACACAATCTACATATTTCAGTACTGCACTTTACTGTCAATGCCTGACTCATTTTATCAATGCATAAGCAATGACTGGCTTCTAATGCTACTAAAACCTGACAACATGACAGGTTTTAAAATAGTTATCTGTCAGCAAATACATGATGTTATCAAATGCTTCTCTCACAGTGGTTCCCAAATACACACAGACTCACAGTGTGATTCTAGACAAGCAACACTATCCCTAGGAGTTTACCAAAACTCATTCACTACTGTGGAAGGGGTAAGGGGACTGCACACAATCTACATATTTCAGTACTGCACTTTACTGTCAATGCCTGGCTCATTTTATCAATGCATAAGCAATGACTGGCTTCTAATGCTACTAAAACTTGACAACATGACAGGTTTTAAAATAGTTATCTGTCAGCAAATACATGATGTTACCAAATGCTTCTCTCACAGTGGTTCCCAAATGCACACAGACTCACAGTGTGATTCTAGACAAGCAACACTATCCCTAGGAGTTTACCAACACTCATTCACTACTGTGGAAGGGGTAAGGGGACTGCACACAATCTACATATTTCAGTACTGCACTTTACTGTCAATGCCTGACTCATTTTATCAATTCATAAGCAATGACTGGCTTCTAATGCTACTAAAACTTGACAACATGACAGGTTTTAAAATAGTTATCTGTCAGCAAATACATGATGTTATCAAATGCTTCTCTCACAGTGGTTCCCAAATGCACACAGACTCACAGTGTGATTCTAGACAAGCAACACTATCCCTATGAGTTTACCAAAACTCATTCACTACTGTGGAAGGGGTAAGGGGACTGCACGCAATCTATATATTTCAGTACTGCACTTTACTGTCAATGCCTGACTCATTTTATCAATTCATAAGCAATGACTGGCTTCTAATGCTACTAAAACTTGACAACATGACAGGTTTTAAAACAATTATCTGAAAGCAATTACATAATTTTACCAAATGCTTCTCTCACAATGCTTACTCAAATACATACAGACTCACAGTGTGATTGTAGACGGACAACTATCCCTTGTGCAAAATACATTTACTAGTCTACAAGATCTAAGGTGACTGCACACATTGCAGAAAATCTACTACAGATTAGTACCAAAATGTTTCTCTCAAAATTATTCCTAAATGCACTCAGGCTCACTGTGTGATTCTAGACAAACAACACTATCCCTTGCACTATACCAAAACACATTTCTTAATCTACGAATACTACATTTTAGTGTAGAAGCATGACTCATTTTGCAAATTCATAAACAATGACTGATTTCTAATTGTACCAAAATATAAAAACAGCACAGTTATCTGTCTGCAAACACATGAAAAACACAAATGTTTATCACAGAATGATTTCTACATGCACACACACTGTCAATAAGATTGTAGACAAAAAAAGTCCTCCCTGCACTTTAGCAGGAGAAATACATTAGTCTGATTAAAATCAAAATAGACCACATACATCCCCTCACAATTAAATAACTCACCTTTCAATTTGTTTTGTAGATTAAGAAGTATATCAGTCACACACCAGATTTTCTTATACAGAATCTCTGCACTGTGCACCTGTCAGCAAAACCAAAGAATGGCAAAGTGTCCCTCTCATTTTCCACACATATACATGTAAACATCAAATCACATTCCTTGCCACATAAATTCAAAAGCTAAGACACATTTCTATTGGTTAAACATTTCAACCCTTTCCAAATGACATAAATTTGATCCCTACCCTCAATCTGCCTTCTACCTGTTATCATAGAAACAGGTCATGGAACACTGAACTGAGCACACAGGTCACAAGTTCAGCACACAATGTTGCTAATCAAAACAGCAAGTGTGCTTGACTTTTCAACATATCAGCTTATCATATATAATGTTCCTTTCAATCAGTTTTTGTTAACCAATAAGAATCATGCGTTTAAAAAACAGAAACATGCACCCTACCTTTCAGTGTAGAAGGTTCTCAAACAACCAATGATTTCTTGTCTTTTTTCAAAACTGCATCTTAGCCACCATTTTAGAAAAATCTTACATTTCAAACTGCCATTTCATTTACAGAGGCCATCTGAGTGCATCCAGACTTCCCTTCAAGATGCTTAGAGTGTGGATTGTGGGACACAGCTATATTTTCTGGAGCCAAAGGTATGCAGAAAACAAAGGCATTCCCAAAGACCTGGGTTTGCCAAATGTAGACATTAAATGGATTGGACAGAGAGGGTTAAAGTGGCACCAATTGATGCCATTGGTAAAATCCTTTATGCATATCCAACACCCTGACCTCATAATAGTGCACTGTGGTGGCAATGACCTAGGCACTTTGACTGGGGTAGGAAATGCTTATGAAGGACACCTTTGCAGAATTGATTTCACTTTTTCCCAAAACTGCCTTTATGTATTCTAACATATGCCAAAGGCAGAAATGGAACTGGTCCAATCATTTTTGTCCACAAATTGAGAAAGCCAGGAAACATGTGAATAAATCTGTTTCTGCTATTCTCCGAGACTATAGAATGGGGTCCATTTACAATAACAATCTGCGCTTTCATATGCAAGAGATGTATAGGAGAGATGGAGTACACTTTACTGATAAAGGAAACAGAGATTTCCTCAACAACTTTAGACTCTGTATAGGTACTTACTTATAAGTACCAAAAGCTCTCAATGAACACAACGGCTCTTTTTAGAGCCACTCAAGAACAAAACACTTAAGCTGGATGTTTATCTCCCCCAAATTTCAGTTTTTTTCCCCTTGGATCCCCGCACCCAACGCATTAGGAACCGTGCACCCAACGCAAGAGAAACCGTGCACCCAACGCGTTAGGATGCGCGACTCCTAATTTTACCGTAAAACAAAAAAATAGCCCCAATCACTAATTTTTATTATCCCCGGGAAACCCCTCCCCGGGGCTTATAAAAAACGCTGGAGACCGTGGGAGGAGCCCCAACGCCCCCACGGTCCCAGACGGCTCCCCGCGTCCTTCAGGAGCCGGCATTGCTTTTCCCCATGGGGAGCTGCTGACATGCAGCTCCCCATGTGGAAAAGCAATATCGTTTGGATTTTGAAAGAGAGAGCAAGTTTCCCTGCTCTCTCTTTCAAAATCCTAACGGAGTTTGCTGTGGGAGGGCAGGAGACTCCCGCCCTCTCATAGCAAACAACAGTGTCCTGGGGGTAGGCACCCCAGGACACTGTAGGAGCCAGCCCTGGAGGGTGGCGGTCCCCAGGGCCCTCGAGGGCTCCAGGAGGGGGGCCCAGCAGCCCCCCTCCCCTATTTATTTATAAACATTTTGCCCCCGGGATTTGGCCCACCCGGGGGCTAATTATTAACAAAGTGCGGAAGCCCGAGCTTCGGGGTTTTTTTTTTTTTGGCCGGATCCGCGCACCCTGCGCGCACTACCCTGCCCCTTTTACATCTTTCACACACTTATTTCCCTTACTTAATCAGCCTTGCTTCAACCGAGGCACAAAATGCCTGCCAACTGTTCCTGGTTTCGAATGTACACAGACAGACACTTGACAGCCAATTAGCATTCAGCGCGTGATCGGGAGGGTGCCCGCTCGGTTCGCAGAGGGTGCGCTTAGGGTGCGCATAGGGTGCCCAGATCCTCCGAGGCCATAGAAATATCTATCTGTTTTACTCTAATTTTCTCAGGAACTACTGAACGGATCTACACCATTTATGCAAAAAGCATGAGTCTGAACTGAAGACTACCTCTTTGCCAAATTTAGTGTAATTCCGTTCAGCAGTTCGGGCTGTAGCTGCGTCAACAGGTCCTATGGGAAATTGCATGGGGAAACCGCGTTTTGGGACACCCCTTTTTTTCTCAGCCCCCACTTGACGAATCACCACGAAACTTTCAGAATAGGAGCGGACCGGAGCTGGCCAAAAGTTTGGAACATTTCGCGCAGAATCGTCAACCGGCGCCAGACTTATTGGGAATAGAATGTTGCGGATTTCCTATGGAAAATAGGTCCTAACTATAACTACCTACTGGCGACCACCAGTAGGTGATATATATATATATATATATATATATATATATATATATATATATATATATATATATATATATATATATATATATATATATATATATATATATATATATATATATATATATTACCTACTGGCGGTCGCCAGTAGGTAGTTATAGTTAGGACCCTGTTTCCATAGGAAATCCGCAACATTCTATTTGGAATAACTTTGGCGCCGGTCGACGAATCCTCGCGAAATTTTCAAAATAGGTGGGGCGCTACGCTCCGCTCCTACCCTGAAAGTCTCGGGGGGATTCGTCAAGCAGGGGCCGAGAAAAAAGGGGGGTCCCAAAACGCGTTTTCCCCATGCATTTTTCCATAGGACCTTTAGACACAGCTACAGCCCGAACGGCTGAACAGAATTACTTGAAATTTGGCAGAGAGGTAGCCATAAGGTCAAGGAAGTGCCTTTTGCAGGTCTGGTGTAAATCTGTTCAGTATTTCCTGAGAAAATAGCATTTAAAAGCATATATATATGTGGGCGGAGCCTAACCACACATCTCATCCTGAGATCTGATTGGCTGTCAGCACTTCATCCAAGAAGTGTTGGCAGCCATCTTGGGACCAATATACATGATAGCACCTCATTAAAAAGCATTGCAGTTAATAGAAGGTTTTAAGACTTTAGTTACATTATAAATCATTTGTTGATGGTACCATACTCATTTTAGGAATTGTGGTATGTTCTAAGATGATTTCACCATGTGAAAAAGCCTTCTGCTGGGATATCATGATTGAGAGAAAAATATTTCCTCATGCTTTTACCACAGAGGTTTGGAAGGTGATCTATAGGCTAAACTGAGAGCTTATTTTCTGTAAATTCACATTATCTTTCTCCGTCATGTGAGAATGAAGTCTGACATTCTCAGTAAAACATGTACATCCAACAAGGGCAGAGACTGTCAGTTGATTCCTTTGTGTTCTACTGCAGCTTCCCAGAGTGTTCCAAAGAACTACTAGAGCGCTAACAGTCCTACTTATGATAAACGTATGGCACACCTGAAGCCATCTTGCTTGGATTAAAGTGGTAACTCTTAAAACATTTAATTTAAAAAGGAACAAAATGAGGGGGTTCATTTTTCCATAAAAAGTATGATTAGTGCTGCAGAAAGAAAAATTAGGGCACATTTTGAGTGACTTCTCAAATCCTCTTCTATTTCATTAAAAACTTCTGACATGCAGACTGAAACATGCACTTTCAATACCAGCAGCAGTTTTCCCTGGTGAGCAGTAGCTTTACTACAGTGATCTAATGAGCAAAAAGAGTGCTAACATTCTGAATTTATGGCAAATGTGTGACACATCTGAATGCCTTCTTGATGGAATCAAAGTAAAAAACTGAAAGTATTTCCTACTGAGGAGACTGCAGTAAATGAGGAAATTAGGAAACTTCATAACAAATAAGTCTCCCAAGATGGCCACCAGAGACAAAAGAGCCCAAATGTAGCCCAAATATCACCCAGATGTAGCCCAAGTATAGCCCAATGACAGAATGTCCCAGAATGTTCTTAAAAACAACTAGAGCGCTTACTGTCTTCATTATGACAAAAGTATGGCACACCTGAAGCCATCTTGATTGGAATAAACTGGTAACACTTAAAACATTTAATTTAAAAAGGAACACAATGAGGAGGTTCATTTTGCCATAGAAATTATGATTAATGCTGAAGAAAGAAAATGAGGGCACATTTTGAGTGACTTCTCAAATCCTCTTCTATTTCATTATTCATTCTGACATGCAGACTGAAACATGCACTTTTAATACCAGGAGCAGACTTCCATGGTGCAGTAGTTTTACTACAGTGATCTAATGAGCAACTAGAGTGCTAACATTCAGAATTTATGGCAAATGTGTGACATATCTGAATACCTTCATGATGGAATCAAAGTAAAAAACTGAAAGCATTTCCTACTGAGGAGACTGCAGTACATGAGGAAATTAGGAAACTTCATAACAAATAAATCTCCCAAGATGGCCACCGGAGACAAAAGAGCCCAAATGTAGCCCAAAATCACCCAGATGTAGCCCAAATATAGCCCAATGACAGAAGTGTGCAAAACACTTATTATTTTGTGTTTTTGCAGTGTTATATAGTGCAGACTTGTCAGGTATTGGAGTGCTTTACATGAGCATTGGTTACATCACACAAGAACAAATTCATTTTGGTTGTAGACATGGGGAGACTAAGTGATTTGACCAGAATCACAGAATGTCGAGCTGAAGCAGAAACTGCAACCTGGTTCCCCAGTTGCAAAGTCTGCAGTTCTGGAAGTAACACCACATCCTCTCCCCTAAGTGCAACATTTAATCAAGTGGTCAACTGGATAAAAAAACATAAAGATAACAAATAATTTAAAAGTGCTTTGTCGCTATTTGAAAACTCAGAAAATATGTCCTTATTTTAGTCTTTTAGAGCACTAACCATAATTTTGATGCCAATAAGACCCTCTCATATATGTAATTTCTAAAGGAAATGCTCTAGGTATTACAGTTTTGATTACATCAAGATGATGTCAGGCGTTCCACACTTTTGTAATAAATATAGAATGTTAGCAATCTAGTTGTTCATTAGGATACTGTTGAGAGGCAGAGGCCAGGGGCACGGACTCTGAAAATTGAAGGCAGGTAGGAGGGTGCAAAGGCAACAATTTAACCACACTGAGCAGGCAGGAAGGGCCGTGGAAGCACAACAGACTATGGAGGGCAGTGGAAAGGGGGGCAGGGGCAACAAACCAACAATACAGGACTTGCAAGAGAGGCTGTTGGAGGGAAGATCTATTACGGGTCAAGGAAGCTAGGGGCGGTCCCCAGATCCCCGGGAGCCACCACAGAACTGAGCAGGAGAGTGAGTCAGGGACAAAAGGGGCACCTTAATTTGAGCCGGGGTGCCTAGGAACGCTTGCTCCAAAAATGAAGAAAACAGACATATGAGACATGGAATTGGAGGCAGAATACAATGGCAGTTTAATGAGAAGATGCAACTTCAAAGAAACCGCAGAATAGAGACATAAAGTACAAAATACAGAATCCAGATAATCATACAGCTGTCATAATATTCTCTGTATCTCAATTAATGTACTGACAGAGAGAGAGAGAAAACACATCTATAAATGCATCATGAGAAACAAGTTACACCAAGGAAAATGTTACCTAGGAACACTCACGTTTACTCTTAGAGCAAGCATTCCTGCAATTACAATACAAAATCTTTTAAATGCAAAAGTAAAGAGAACAATGGTTAAACATAACATGACATTTCATATAGGTAAAATAGAATAAGATACTTCAAGCAAAGCAGAGCAAGACATTTTAAGCAAAGGAAGACAAGAGCTCCCAGCTCTTGGGGAAAACCTGCACTGCCTGTTAACCTACATACAGACGGCGAGGTAGTCCGTCGATATCTGTGGGTGCTCCCTTTTTATATCATTTTGTGGGCTCCTTTGCACGCTACATCTACCTACGTATGCTACCCAAAAGCTTCGTCTGAAGATTTTACCAGACATTTCGTCATTTACCCACTTAATGCTGACAATGGACTGGGTGAAAAGGTCAGTCTCTCAGGCCAATCGCTTATCGTAAGTTCCATAGAGCAAGCAAAAAATAATGGGTATTGTACGGGAATTCAATATATTCATGTATAAAATCTCCTCAGTTCTCCTAACTTGACGCTCTGCGGTTGCCACTTCCTTAAAAGCGGGAAACCTGCCCAGGAAGCAAGTACCAGTCCAGGATGCAGCCTACTGTATGTCGACAGCTTCAGGGGGATGTTGAACTTTGATACCGAGCACGGAGCACTCGGGTAGGGTGGGGGCTACTAGTTTGGATCAGAAGGCCTCGCAGACCTGCCTTCAGACTGCTATACACTAAAATTGCAGAGCTATGGTCAATTTAACAAAGAGGCCTACATATTGAACAGAAGGGCCTACACAGGGGTTCATGCTGGCTGAGTGGTAAGGATGTCTCAGGATAATTATATAGCAACACAGGACCCGCTGGTCAATTTAATACGGCCTACAAATGCAGCTGGCAGGGCAAGGACAAGGGTCTCATACTTCAGGTGTGGACAGAACGGGCCAGGGGCCCCTGTGATACAAAATCTACCCTCCTTCAAGGCTGTGGCAATGTAATAGACCATTGTGGGCAGAAGGAAGAGGCAATGGTAGTACAACCATACATGCCAACAGACCCGATTCAGCCAGGAAACGTCCAATGTTTTTAAGCTCAAATGGGCTTTATTTGATCTGTCTCCTGTCTACAATATCCTCTTTTTCAATGTAACTCAAAGGGGAAAATCAATACCCCAGTTTTTTTTCAAAATCTCCCTCTTACCAAGTTCAAAATGTTCGCAAGTATGGTACATTGGATCATGGAAGGAAATGGGATAGGGACATGGACTTGGATAACAGAGGACAGGAGGGACATGGAGAGGTGCACCAAACTGACCCTGCAGGGCAGGCATCAGGGTTTGCAGCAGCACAATACACCACACAGGGCATGCAGGACGGGAGTGCAGCACAACAATCCATAGAAAGCAAGAGGGAGGGGACAGGACCATGCACATGGACAACAGAGAACAGAGGGGCAAGAGGCAATGGTAGCTAGCTGACCATAATGGACAGACAGGAGAGAAAGCTGCAGCATAACAGACCATAAAGGGCAGGAGGGACGGATCAGGGGCATTACAATGGAACAGACAAGCCAGGAGGGAGGGAGTAGGGCTGGGGGCAAGGGGGCAGGGCAGGAGCAGCAAGATAGCCATGGAGGTCAGGCAGGATGGGCACTAGAAGCAAGACACACCATGAAGAGCAACAGTGAGACTGTGATGGCATACACACAGACCATGGAGGGAAGGTGGGAGGGGGTCAGGGGCAGCTAACTGACCACACAGGGAAGGTGGGAGGGGCCATGGCAGCACAGAAGACCATGCATGGCAAGTGGGAGGGTTAGTGGCAGCACAATGGCTATGATGGGCAAGAAGGAGGGTGGAGGGGCATGCACAAAGGACGATGGAGGATAGAAGGGAGGGTCAGGACCTGTGCACAGACAAGAAAGTTCAGGGGAAGGGACCTCACAACAGACCACACGGGGCAGGCAGGAGGAGCAGTTGCAGCACAACAGACCAGGGAGGGCAGAAGGGTGTGGCAGTACAATGGACCATGTAGGACAGGAGGAAGAGGATAGGGGCATGGCATGTGGACAGGCAGGGTGGAGGTGGCAGGGACAGGTTACAGTCATCTGACAATGCTAGGCAGGTGGGAGGGGAGTGGCAGCTCAACAGAACACTCAGAGTAGATAGGAGTGGCAGGTCCATGGGACATGGTGGGCAAAAAGGATGGAGCAGGGGCATGCACAAAGACATCGGAGGGCAGGGGGAAGGAGAATAGGGGCAGCAAGCTAAGCACAGAGTTTAAGCAGGAGGTCAATGATGGGGCATAGAATTGGGCAATGGAGGGCAGGAGGAGTGGACTGGTACATCATACTAAACTGAGGGCAGTGGCAGCACATCAGACCATGCATGGCAGGAGGGAGGAGGCTAGTCCATGGATTCACACAACAGAGGATAGGGAGGAAGGGGATGGGGCAGCAAGCTAACTGTTCAGAGAAGGCGGGTATTAGGAACTTTATTGTTTTTAAAACATTGTGTCTGTGCGAACTACTTAAAATATGAACAAGTATGCAGCATAATCTCACTTTTATTCAGGAAGAAGAGGACGTTTGTGACTGTGACTCCGGGCTCACTTGGCAGAAACACCCCCTGACCCTCCACCCCCTATCGCAAAATGTAATGCCCGTGAAAAGGGTAGGTGAACACAGTGTTATATAGAACATAGTCCTGAGAGCACGATTGAAAATGAAAACTAGATATAGTGTATGGTATAAACTATGCACCAAAAAGTGTGATATAAGATGAACCGGGCGTGAAATATAATATGCAATACATTGTGCGCAATGACAGATTCATTGGAGAGCGCGAGATAGCACAGGCACTAGCGCGTGCTATGCGATATGCGCCTTGGAGTGTAATATGCACAGGGCAGTGTTGTGTAACCTAACTAGTCTCTAAAGTTGTAATATAAAATATGTGCTGGGGAGTGTAACGTTGCATATGTACTGTGACAAAGATATGGATCCCAGATTGTAATATGTATGGCATAGCACTGTGCGTTATAACATAGGCATCGAGAAAGGCACGTTAGATGGGGCAATATAACCCGTGCGAAGACAAGTGTGGTATGACATATTCACGGGGTGGTGTTACAGTGCACATGGGCTAGAGAGTGTCATAGCATATGCACTAGCTAGTGGAATACAACACAGAGGTGTGTGGCACTCGGCAGGCAATGGTGGGTGTAACACAGCATTGGGCTCTGTCAGGAGCACGCTGTGACTCTCAAGTGATGTTCGTCCCCTTTCCAGAGAGTAAAATAAAAAGTATTACACATCCGGCAGTGGATGTGTGTTTTATTAACCGTGAGGGGGGTTTCTTGCATAGTTTTGGTCGAATTTTTGTCGAATCCCCTTTGAATGGCTTGGTGTGCATGTGTATTAAATGTGCCCGTCAATAGCTACCCATGTTTGTATAAATAAACGACAAGGGTGTCTACCAGGATTAGGCACGGTAGGGCATCGGACATGTCAGAGCTTCACTAGTGGTGTAAATACATTCCACGTGGATTCATTGCATGCATAGTCGCCTTTTAATGAATATCACGCAAATCGTCATGGTGATAGGTACGTACGGTTTGTCCAGCATGTCCTAGGTGTGTCTATGAATATATATTTTTTAAAAATAATAAAAAACAGTGGCCGGCCCTGGGGATTGGGGTCAAAAAAATATAATTAGGAGACTGGCCCTGGGGGATGGGGTCATCAGGGCCAATAAATTAGAATAAGAAGGGGAACCAAACAGCCCCCCTTCTTAAAAAACTAAAATAAATAAAAGACTGGCATCGTGCCGGAGGCCATGCCCCCTCCGTGCAGCACTCTGCAAACGCGCCCCCAACAGGCATCTCCAGTATGCGCCAGGGAGCTGCGCTGCAGCCAGGTGTTCTGAGGCCAAGCCCCTTTTTACACCTCTCTGCAACGCAGCTCTGTGGCGCTTACTGGAGGTACCTAGTGGTCTAGTTTGACCCTAGGGACCCTTAGGATTCAAGGGGACTTAATCTCTCAACTTAGAACAGCCACAGGGCGCGTTTACACAGTGGTGAAGGGAGGGGACGGGGCCTGAGGTGACGTGTGCAAACACGCACTATGGCACGTTTTAAATTGGGGATATAATTTCCCTTCAATACTGAGGGCCCCTGGGGGCTAACTAGCCCACCAAGTGCTTCCAGTAAGCGCCACTGAGCTGCATTGCAGAGAGGTGGTCCAGGCCGTGCCACTTTTTACACCTCTCTGCAACGCAGCTCTGTGGCACTTACTGGAGGTACCTAGTGGGCTAGTTGGACCCTAGGGACCCTGAGGATTCAAATGAACTTAATCTCCCAACTAAAAATGGACACAGGGCGTGTTTACACAGTGGTGAATGGAGGGGACGGGGCCTGAGTTAACGTGTGCAAAAACGCCCTGTGGCCTGTTTTAAGAGGTAGTTTTAATCCCCATGCCCTATTATATACTAGGGGCTTACAGAGGAGGCCATGCTAATCACAGGGGGACCCCAACGCATAATGTTCCCTAGTGTATGTAGGTGTTTTCACTGTATTCTAAGTGTCTTTTAACACAGCACTGGCTCTAGGACTGGTTAGTCAGACTCAGTTACCACCAGTATCCGTCTGAAAAAGTTGAGGGTACAGGATGATTTTGCAACAAGGCTTCTTTCTGCTCTTCTTTTTGTTCTTTCTGCACGTTATCCTTCTTCCTGCACTTATCTTCGTATTTGAGGACTTCTGTTGCTTCTTTCTGCACTTCTTTTGTTTCTTTCTGTGCATTTTTTCTTCTTTCTTCACATGTCCTATCTCTGTAGGCATAGTTAGAAATTAGCATTTAAAAAACCTTTGAAATTCACAGAAAAAACCATAGGTTTCAGGCACGTTATAGTTAGGAATTAGCATTTAAAAAACCTCAGAAATTCACTGAAAAAACCATAGGTTTCAGGGGTGTTATAGTTAGCTGGACTTTTCACTTGTACAAAACCATTGAAATTCCCCCGTTATAGTTAGTTCAGCTAACTATAACTCGCGCGCCCGCAATGCACTGCTGATGACGTCACATATTACATCACTCATGACATGGTCAGTGACATCACTCATGACATCACTGATGACATCTCAAATGACATCACTGATGACATCACTGATGACATTATCCTTGTGATAGAGTGGCAGACCTCCTCTCACCCTAATATAACCTTTGATACACACATTCAAAAATAGAGACTAAAATTTTCAAAACAATGGACATACCAATACCAGTTACAACAACCTCTTCAGTAATTCTAAGATCCACATACACATCCACTCATTCACCAACAGTCCTATACAGTCACTCATACATGTACTCACTCATCATATGTACTCATACACCTATACATCCTGTTACACAATGCCACTCATCCATAGAGTTACTCACACACATAGTCACTCATGCTAATAAAGAATCAAACATACATTTACTTGCATAGACAGTTATACACACACCACCATACTTACTTCTACGGAAACTTACACATACTTAGTCTTTTAAACAATCACTTATAGAAACACATACTTATTCATACAGGAACTCTTTCAATCTCTCACTCTCACATATACTCACATATATACACCAATAGTCACATATACTAGTTTAAAACATATGTAGTTACTCATAAAGACACTATTGAGACAGTCATTCACTCACTAACACACCCATACACACACTCATCCACCCATACAGTCCTGCACACATGCTGTGTTCAACCCATACAAACAGTGAGTCACTCATTCATGCACCTATGCACTACGTAATACCCCCCACCGAACCATGCAGACACTCAGACTGATACTCAAAAAACCAACTAATAACCTATATAGACACCCATGTAGCTACTCACCAACCCATGCAGCCACTTATACACAAAGTGAGAGACTGATACAGATATTTACATATTTAAACATTACTCACTAAGCCATGTATTCACTATGATACACTTAATCAGTCAGTTACACAATCAATTTTTCAAAAACAAATCATCCATTTAGACACTTATATACCCATTTATTCTTCCATCGACCTTGAGATATACATATATAAAACATATTTAATTTTCAGAAAAACACACATTCACTGGATGATGTCATCAGTGATGTCATCAGTGATGTCATTTGAGATGTCATCAGTGATGTCATGAGTGATGTCACTGACCATGTCATGAGTGATGTAATATGTGACGTCATCAGCAGTGCATTGCGGGCGCGCGAGTTATAGTTAGCTGAACTAACTATAACGGGGGAATTTCAATGGTTTTGTACAAGTGAAAAGTCCAGCTAACTATAACACCCCTGAAACCTATGGTTTTTTCAGTGAATTTCTGAGGTTTTTTAAATGCTAATTCCTAACTATAACGTGCCTGAAACCTATGGTTTTTTCTGTGAATATATATATATATATATATATATATATATATATATAAACCAAAACTCACTTTGGATTAAAGCAAGCAGGACACAGCTCCGGTATTTCAAGTGGTTTAATTCAATTAAAAGCGCGGTTGGACTCTCAGGTTCGTAAAACGCCAAGGCAGACGCGTTTCTGGCCGGGACGGCCTTCATCAGTGCCAGTCTCACAGGTAAGAGATTTCACCTGGTGTCCCATTATGTAGTTTCTAAGCCCCTCCTCCTGAACGAGGTATGTACCTCCTCGCGCCGCATCCCCAAGCATGCTGCATCATGGGTCGTGTAGTACAATGAGGCAATCCATACAGTGATGAATTTATTCCAAAACACCCAGTGGTGTCCCACGACGTGGCAATGACTCACGCACCACCGCAGTTTGCCAGGGATACGATGTTCCGGTTCATTCCACAAATATCACCTTCTCAGGCAGTAAAATACCGCCTCCTCTCTCCCCATGCTGAAGCTAGCTGCACTGTGGCAATTGCTCCGCTCGGGGGGGACATATATCACGCTCATTGGGGAGGTGTCCACAAAGTGAGCCACACTTGATTGTAAGTAGCTTTAACCATCAGCTTTATTTGGCATTGGCAATCGCGCTTTCTGGTGATTAGGAGCACCTGACACCACCTGATGCGTTAGAAGGCAGCACATAAGTCCTCCAATAACCATTGGGGCACACGATAACGCAGAGCTTGGTTATTGGAGGACTTATGTGCTGCCTTCTGACTCTAAGCCTATGAGGAAGATGTTTTATCGAAACACGTCAGGTGGTGTCAGGTGCTCCTAATCACCAGAAAGCACGATTGCCAATGACAAATAAAGCTGATGGGAAAGCTACCTACACTCGAGTGTGGCTCACTTTGTGGACACCTCCCCAACGAGCGTGGTATATTATATATATATATATATAGAGGCTGGGACGTTGGGGACTGAAGGGAGCCTTCTAACACAGCAATTATGGGGCCACCTGCTGCAACACGGCCTCTCCTTTACATGGCACAAACTCGGCGCTCACATGAGCATTAATTGATCCTGCTGCGGTACTTACCTGTGAAGTGCATGCTGGATGTTGTAGTCGTGCATCAGACTGCAGCTGCTCCAATCACAGCGGGGTCAGCTGGTCTTCCTTCAATGGGAGTGCCTCAGAATATTTAAAGGAGGGAAAAGGTGGTGTCCGGTTGCGAGCCGCATCTGAAGAAGGCGATTACTGCCGAAATGCATCATGCTGTTCTCAATCAGTGAATAAAGGGTTTCCTTACTGCACCCCGCTGTGTCCTTGGATTGCTTGTGAGAAAGTGGTCGTTTGGAGATATTTTCGTGCTTGCCAGAAGCGCGTTACAAGGACCCGTCCTTTGAAGTGTCCTGGATCTATGCTGGCATCGTGACTTTTCAAGCTCTAGGTATAGAGAGACTCCAGGACCGCCTCGGGAATGGACCAGGCAAGCGGCTGCTGCAAATGGCAGGCTATGACTTCATGGTGAGGCGGGATAATTTCGATCTCGTCCTCCGGCCTTGTGTGTTCCTAATTCAGAGGCTGGGACGTTGGGGACTGAAGGGAGCCTTCTAACACAGCAATTATGGGGCCACCTGCTGCAACACGGCCCCTCCTTTACATGGCACAAACTCGGCGCTCACATGAGCATTAATTGATCCTGCTGCGGTACTTACCTGTGAAGTGCATGCTGGATGTTGTAGTCGTGCATCAGACTGCAGCTGCTCCAATCACAGCGGGGTCAGCTGGTCTTCCTTCAATGGGAGTGCCTCAGAATATTTAAAGGAGGGAAAAGGTGGTGTCCGGTTGCGAGCCGCATCTGAAGAAGGCGATTACTGCCGAAATGCATCATGCTGTTCTCAATCAGTGAATAAAGGGTTTCCTTACTGCACCCCGCTGTGTCCTTGGATTGCTTGTGAGAAAGTGGTCGTTTGGAGATATTTTCGTGCTTGCCAGAAGCGCGTTACAAGGACCCGTCCTTTGAAGTGTCCTGGATCTATGCTGGCATCGTGACTTTTCAAGCTCTAGGTATAGAGAGACTCCAGGACCGCCTCGGGAATGGACCAGGCAAGCGGCTGCTGCAAATGGCAGGCTATGACTTCATGGTGAGGCGGGATAATTTCGATCTCGTCCTCCGGCCTTGTGTGTTCCTAATTCAGAGGCTGGGACGTTGGGGACTGAAGGGAGCCTTCTAACACAGCAATTATGGGGCCACCTGCTGCAACACGGCCCCTCCTTTACATGGCACAAACTCGGCGCTCACATGAGCATTAATTGATCCTGCTGCGGTACTTACCTGTGAAGTGCATGCTGGATGTTGTAGTCGTGCATCAGACTGCAGCTGCTCCAATCACAGCGGGGTCAGCTGGTCTTCCTTCAATGGGAGTGCCTCAGAATATTTAAAGGAGGGAAAAGGTGGTGTCCGGTTGCGAGCCGCATCTGAAGAAGGCGATTACTGCCGAAATGCATCATGCTGTTCTCAATCAGTGAATAAAGGGTTTCCTTACTGCACCCCGCTGTGTCCTTGGATTGCTTGTGAGAAAGTGGTCGTTTGGAGATATTTTCGTGCTTGCCAGAAGCGCGTTACAAGGACCCGTCCTTTGAAGTGTCCTGGATCTATGCTGGCATCGTGACTTTTCAAGCTCTAGGTATAGAGAGACTCCAGGACCGCCTCGGGAATGGACCAGGCAAGCGGCTGCTGCAAATGGCAGGCTATGACTTCATGGTGAGGCGGGATAATTTCGATCTCGTCCTCCGGCCTTGTGTGTTCCTAATTCAGAGGCTGGGACGTTGGGGACTGAAGGGAGCCTTCTAACACAGCAATTATGGGGCCACCTGCTGCAACACGGCCCCTCCTTTACATGGCACAAACTCGGCGCTCACATGAGCATTAATTGATCCTGCTGCGGTACTTACCTGTGAAGTGCATGCTGGATGTTGTAGTCGTGCATCAGACTGCAGCTGCTCCAATCACAGCGGGGTCAGCTGGTCTTCCTTCAATGGGAGTGCCTCAGAATATTTAAAGGAGGGAAAAGGTGGTGTCCGGTTGCGAGCCGCATCTGAAGAAGGCGATTACTGCCGAAATGCATCATGCTATTCTCAATCAGTGAATAAAGGGTTTCCTTACTGCACCCCGCTGTGTCCTTGGATTGCTTGTGAGAAAGTGGTCGTTTGGAGATATTTTCGTGCTTGCCAGAAGCGCGTTACAAGGACCCGTCCTTTGAAGTGTCCTGGATCTATGCTGGCATCGTGACTTTTCAAGCTCTAGGTATAGAGAGACTCCAGGACCGCCTCGGGAATGGACCAGGCAAGCGGCTGCTGCAAATGGCAGGCTATGACTTCATGGTGAGGCGGGATAATTTCGATCTCGTCCTCCGGCCTTGTGTGTTCCTAATTCAGAGGCTGGGACGTTGGGGACTGAAGGGAGCCTTCTAACACAGCAATTATGGGGCCACCTGCTGCAACACGGCCCCTCCTTTACATGGCACAAACTCGGCGCTCACATGAGCATTAATTGATCCTGCTGCGGTACTTACCTGTGAAGTGCATGCTGGATGTTGTAGTCGTGCATCAGACTGCAGCTGCTCCAATCACAGCGGGGTCAGCTGGTCTTCCTTCAATGGGAGTGCCTCAGAATATTTAAAGGAGGGAAAAGGTGGTGTCCGGCTGCGAGCCGCATCTGAAGAAGGCGATTACTGCCGAAATGCATCATGCTGTTCTCAATCAGTGAATAAAGGGTTTCCTTACTGCACCCCGCTGTGTCCTTGGATTGCTTGTGAGAAAGTGGTCGTTTGGAGATATTTTCGTGCTTGCCAGAAGCGCGTTACAAGGACCCGTCCTTTGAAGTGTCCTGGATCTATGCTGGCATCGTGACTTTTCAAGCTCTAGGTATAGAGAGACTCCAGGACCGCCTCGGGAATGGACCAGGCAAGCGGCTGCTGCAAATGGCAGGCTATGACTTCATGGTGAGGCGGGATAATTTCGATCTCGTCCTCCGGCCTTGTGTGTTCCTAATTCAGAGGCTGGGACGTTGGGGACTGAAGGGAGCCTTCTAACACAGCAATTATGGGGCCACCTGCTGCAACACGGCCCCTCCTTTACATGGCACAAACTCGGCGCTCACATGAGCATTAATTGATCCTGCTGCGGTACTTACCTGTGAAGTGCATGCTGGATGTTGTAGTCGTGCATCAGACTGCAGCTGCTCCAATCACAGCGGGGTCAGCTGGTCTTCCTTCAATGGGAGTGCCTCAGAATATTTAAAGGAGGGAAAAGGTGGTGTCCGGTTGCGAGCCGCATCTGAAGAAGGCGATTACTGCCGAAATGCATCATGCTGTTCTCAATCAGTGAATAAAGGGTTTCCTTACTGCACCCCGCTGTGTCCTTGGATTGCTTGTGAGAAAGTGGTCGTTTGGAGATATTTTCGTGCTTGCCAGAAGCGCGTTACAAGGACCCGTCCTTTGAAGTGTCCTGGATCTATGCTGGCATCGTGACTTTTCAAGCTCTAGGTATAGAGAGACTCCAGGACCGCCTCGGGAATGGACCAGGCAAGCGGCTGCTGCAAATGGCAGGCTATGGCTTCATGGTGAGGCGGGATAATTTCGATCTCGTCCTCCGGCCTTGTGTGTTCCTAATTCAGAGGCTGGGACGTTGGGGACTGAAGGGAGCCTTCTAACACAGCAATTATGGGGCCACCTGCTGCAACACGGCCCCTCCTTTACATGGCACAAACTCGGCGCTCACATGAGCATTAATTGATCCTGCTGCGGTACTTACCTGTGAAGTGCATGCTGGATGTTGTAGTCGTGCATCAGACTGCAGCTGCTCCAATCACAGCGGGGTCAGCTGGTCTTCCTTCAATGGGAGTGCCTCAGAATATTTAAAGGAGGGAAAAGGTGGTGTCCGGTTGCGAGCCGCATCTGAAGAAGGCGATTACTGCCGAAATGCATCATGCTGTTCTCAATCAGTGAATAAAGGGTTTCCTTACTGCACCCCGCTGTGTCCTTGGATTGCTTGTGAGAAAGTGGTCGTTTGGAGATATATATATATATATATATATATATATATATATATATATATATATATATATATATATATATATACCAATAGCATGAAAACTATTAAAAATTAAAACTTTAACCTATTCAAAAATCTTTAACCTTAAAATTCCCACTCCAGTCAGTGCAACAGTGGGGAAAATGTTAGATAATGGAGGGGTAAAAATTAGTATTCCCACTTGAGTGCAACAATAGGGAAACTGTTGGATTGCGTAGAGGTACAAATTACTATTCCCACTCCAATGAGTGCAACAATAGGGAAAGTGTCGGATAGCGGAGGGGTAAAACTTACTATTCCCACTCCAATGAGTGCAACAGTAGGGAAAGTGGTGGATAGCGAAGGGGTTAAAATTACTATTCCCACTCCAGTTAGTGCAACAGTAGGAAAAGTGTTGGATTGCAGAGGGGTAAAAATAGTATTCCCACTCCAGTCAGTTCAAACTTAAAAACAAACAAAATATCAACAAACAAAATATTTAAAAAACAAAATAATTAAAAAATTTATAAACATGTTAAAAAAAAATATAGTTAATATTTTTAAAAAATAAAAACGTATTATATTGTTAAATACATGTGACAAATACCTACAAATATTATATTAAATAAAAAAATAAAACATTTCAACAAATACATTAGAAACTATTTAGAAACATAAACATTGATTATTACATAAATTTAGTTTTTTTATTTCCTACCCTATAACATCACACAATTCACAACCTACATCTAAATGTTGTTTAAATGTACTTCCATAATTAACATAATTAATTGTCAATTAAAGAAATATGAATTAAAAAACAAATTAAAACACACAAACTTTCATTAACTTTCCACCCTTTACCCCTGTAATCCCCACAACCCACAGCTAAAATTAAACTGTAAAAAAATAATTACACAATTAAAATTTATTTTCAATTAAAAAACTAAGAGCATTTAACAACAAATTATAATGTACGTAAAATTAATTTACTCCCAACCCTTTACCCTATAAAACCAAACCCACACAAAACAATAAACAATTACTCTAATCAATTATCAATTAATTAATTAATAATTTTAATGATCAACTAATTATTAATTAATTAAAACTAAACTTCTTCCCACCCTTTACCCCTATAAACCCCACAACCCACACCCAAAATTAATTAGACAAATTCCAAATTTAATTTTCAATAATTAATAATAATTAACAACTAATTATTATTTAAAAATAAATGACTTCCCACCCTTTACCCCTATAAACCCCACAACGCGCACCTACAAATAAATTACACAATTACCATAACTAATTACCAATTAGTTAATTATTAATTAACAACCAATTAATAATTAATTAATAATAAAGTACTTCCCACAATTAACACTATAAAATATCAATTAAATAAATATTAATAAATAGCAAATAATCATTAGTTTATTATAATTAAATTACTTCCCACCCTATTCCCCTATAAACCCACAACCCGCTACGGAACTAAAAATGCTAAATTTAATAAAATAAAATTGATAACCACTAAAAATGTAACACAAAATTCATAACACAAACAATACTTATACAAAAAATACATCACATACATTTATAATATTTACTAAAATACTTATCACTAATTAAAAAATCGATATTTTAAACTACTATATTTTTGCAAACAATATTAATGATTTCTATATTTTTTAAATGATATTTCTTACATTAGAATCGATATTCTTCACCACGACATTCTTGCTGTCGATATTTCTATGTCACGATATTTACAATTCGCTATTTGTGTAAGTAAACATTTCTAACTCGATATTTTGTCTAAATACTGTCACGGTGGCCGCTATGATCTGTATTTCAGACGGCCAACGCCATTTTCTGGCTGAACCCATATCAAGTACCGAAATTCTCAGTGCAATTGAAGTATGGATGGCGTTAAGGCCCCTGGCCTTGATGGACTCACTGGCGCTTTTTATAAGACCTTTAAAACCCTCCTCACCCCCCACTTACTAGCTATGTATACTGGAGGCATTATCTGTGTTTTTTCTCTCCCACTCTCTGCGCCATGGTGGTGACACTATTATTGAAGCCTGGTAAAGTCCCCCATCTTTGTTCTTCTTTTTCGACCATTGTTTATTCTCAATGTGGACAATAAGGTTCTTGCTAAGGTCCTGGCCACTCAGCTCTCATTGCTGATGGACCAAATTATTGCCCCAGCACAGTCAGGCTTCGTACCTCATAGATCCACCTCATTCAACCTCAGGACAACATTTTCTGTGCTTAACAGGATCTCTCCATTGACCTATGCGGTCGCGGCCTTGCTTGACACCGAAAAGGCGTTCAACTCTTTGAAGTGGCTGTTTTTAAGGGCAACCCTGGTAAAACTCAGCTTCCCACATTTTCATTATTTTGTTATTTTGCTCTTGTATGCCAACCCAACGGCCTGATTGAGAGTGAATGGCTGTCCTACTGACCTAATCCCGTCAATAGGGGTACCCACCAATGCTGCACACTCTCCCCTCTCCTCTTTATAATCGCAATGGACCGTCTTACACGCCGCCTACAGGAACAGCACATACACTACACCGTGGACTCCAACTCTCCCACGGCCCGCTATTGATATCATTGTATGCAGATGACATTGTGCTTTTCGTTCGGCATAACGTTGACAACATCCCACTATTGGTCCGAGAGTCTGTACGCCTTGGCAGTTTGTCGGGACTACAAATAAACTGGGTCAAATCGCAACTGTTTCCCTTATCCACGAATACCAAACCGGTGGATGTTGAATACCCCCTGACCTGGACCTCTGACTCTACTAAATATCTTGGTATTCATCTGCATCTTGATAAAGAACAAATAGTAAGCTTTAATTACAGCCCAGCTATCACCAAAATCACGTCCTAGACTGAGCACTGGATAGGACTCCCATTTTCCATGGCAGGACGGATATCATTAATTAAAATGCTAATACTACCGCATTTTTTGTATTTGTGTTTAAACATCCCCATCCCAATCACCCAGATCTTCTTTTCCACACTTCACAGCCTCCTGATCTGATTGGTCTGGGCAGGTCACCATCCTTGGGTCGGATGGGAATCTTTGACCCTCCTATGTGTACGGAGTGGATTAGTCACCCCAACCTTTACATCTATTACCTGGCTGCATAGTGGCAATATATTTCTGGTATCATCCAGATGCCTGCATACTGTACATCAAACCTGAGCGAGATCTAATAGAGCAGCAATCTCTTTCCTCCCTCTTACCAAAGGGCATTCCCATATACTCAACTGACATCCAGACACAGTGCACCACCTACTGGGCCTGGAGGCAACTCCATCGATTATTAGGTAGTGACATCCTGTACTCCCCTGCCATCTCCTTAGCTGAGAACCCATGGCTGCCACTCATTCAAGAGAAACTTGTTCGGGATGTCAAAACCCGCCACGCATTTTATACAATTGGGGCTGTGTTTCCCTGATGGACATGTACTCTCACACGCAGACGATCTCCGTTTCCATTGAGTCACCTACATTGACTACTTTATCCTGCAAGGCCTACACTACACCCTTCACTCCTGTGTACCTACATATCCTCTCATACCAGATGAGTTTTCCCTGCTAACACTTATTGCAAGCGTCAACAGCAACTATTTAATATCCCGACTCTACTGGGCCTGCCTTGCCTTGAAACCAGACTCCACTAAGTGTGCCCACAAGGCCTGGAGCACAGATCTGGGATATCCCACACCTGACAAGGTATGGACCTACTGCTGCTCTCATAAACTGGTATCCATCAATCCTAAACGTAAACTTCTGCATTTTAAATTTTTGCAGAGAGCATATGTTACGCTGGCAGATGTTAGTAAATTTGATTCCACATATCCTTTCCACTGCCCCAAATGCACAGCCCCTGATGCAAACTTCGTACATCTCACCTGGATATGCCCCTTTATCAGCAATTATTGGACTACTGTTTGCTCTCTCCTTTCTACAATACCAGATGTTGCACTCCAGCCTGACCCCGCTATGGCACTATTAAGGAACACTGATGATCTTCCTAAATCCTCCTGCAGGTTTATTTCCATAGCGTTGCTGCTGGCCAGCCAGACATGCGCACTTTGACACCTCTAACCCAAATGTTGGAGCAAGTGCAGGCCTTCACAGCACTGTGGTGCACCGAATGAGGCCGCTCCCTTCAATTAGGGCGCTACTCTCACAGCATGAGAGCTGCACCAGGATTGGTCTAGGGAGTTTCCTGATAGGGAACTGGCGGCACGAGAGGTCCGGGGCAGGCTATTCTTTACTAATGTAAGTTTTACTTTTATTATATTTTAACTTTAATTGTGCACGTACCCAATTATTCTTATATTGTTTAATTTTATTTGTACACACGAGCCCATTTATTTAAATATTTTTTATTTGTATTTCTTTGCACGAGCCATCTCCCCCTTTCACGTTGATGCCAGAAGGCACTGGACAAAGACACAGCAGCAGCACTAGAGGACTTAGAATGAGGAATTACAGATGGGACCAGAATAGCAGTTAGCAGCACTGTCTAGAGGCCTTAGAATGAGGAATTACCACTGGGACCAGAGAAGCAGCTAGCGGCACTGCATATAGGACTTAAAATGAGAAATTACCGATGCCACCAGAGAGCTATCAGCACAGCCCAAATAAGTACCATAACGAAGGGAGCAGCCGTTGGAGCCAGGCCGTGGAACAGCCAGCTATGGCAGGCGATTTGATCCAGGTCCAGCAATAAGTCGCAGAAGAACTGTAAAAGCTAGGACCCGGGACGGCCTTCATTATACAGGCCCAGAATCCAAACCAAGAAGACACTTGTAGGAGGCAGAAGAGGCGGGGACCAGTCGCTGGCTGACGATGTCATCTGAGTCCTGTGGGTAGAGACAATAAAGGCTTCCCCCGTCCCAGCAGCTGTGATATATTGGGCACCCTGGACAAAATTAAGGATAGTGGAGCTCTGTGATCAGGAAGGAACATCAGCTGCAAGCTGCAATATACAATTCCCCTCCACCTTCAATGCATTAGCACAGATTTCTGGTAATAAACAGGTTGTCTGAGGCACGGACGCTCGTCACAACAAGGCTGCTGGGAGTGCGTGCTGCCAAGCAGGAAATGAACAAAACAAGCAGTGTGCGACACTAACCTATAGGGCCCATTGTGAAATAATGCATGTAACAGGGGCAGTCTCTAGGACGTGATCAAACTAGCAAAAGGAGGGAGAAATATAGGCTGTAAAGTAATGAAAACAAAGGATTTTTGAAAAGCACATGAAGGAGCCAATCAAAAGCGATGGGAGTGCAGAATTCCGATACACTGGATACAGCATGCCTTGCAGAGCAGCGCGTGTGCGCTGCATGGTTCGACCTCAAAAATGGAGAATCTCTTGGCAAAACGTGTGAATCCATGTTGTGCTTGAGGGCCCTCAGAAAATATGGACGGGCATTCAAAATACCTCTGGGCCAGGTATGTCCAAATAACTTGTTGATTACGGAAACACACTGTAAAGTAGGTAGAATGGGCGAAATGCCCGTCTTTGGGTTAGGGACCCCCAAGAATATGCTCTCTATTTGACGATTTCCGGCCCTCAGGGCTTGCAAAAAATAATAGGTGTCCATAAATGTAATGGGAAAAATACTGCAACTATTACACACACCTGCAATGCGTTTTATACCTCTGTCTCCCTCAATAGGTGATTTAGTGAATGTGTGGGAGGTGTTTTACAGCTATTTATAGATTCTATTTTCAGCATAACACTCTGTTCAAAGGTCCCTCGAGACTCAACAGGAGGTGGAAACTGGGTCTACATATGAGGGAGTATCTAGGCGGGATGGGCTACCATAGTTTTGGGGCAGTCTCAATCATAGTCATGTGAATACATTTCAATGCTCTCATCAGCAAGGCCCGGGGCATTGCCAGGTCAAGAATACTCTACCTGGAGTGTAGCAGATAGAGCATTGCAGCTTACATAGCAAACCTCTCCCAAGGAGATTCACAGGTGAAGTGTTACTTAACAGTAGGGCATGTTGGTTTAAAATGGGGGTGAGGGTAACAGAAACTCACTGAGATAAAAGGTGAAGTGCTATTAATTTATGGTTCAGAACTATTTATTGCTTTACAGTATTGCAAAACAAGAGCAAACAACAAAACTATAAGTAGGAAATCACCAAGGGAGTGTCAAGCTAAATCCCAAACAAAAGGAACTACCAACCCAAGGTCCCCACGCACCCGTGCTCACCCCTTGGGTATTTACTCAAGAAATCTACTTCCAAAGGAACTAGAGGCCCCTGCCTGTAAGCCACAATTCTGCTCCCCCTCCCCTCTGGGGTGTCATGTCCTGTCAGGTGCAGTAAGCGGAGGTAAAGAGGGCAAGCCAGTTCATTGAATTCAGTAGAGAGTAGAGCAATGTATGGGCACCACGGCTCCTGTATGAATCCATCTGGGTAGTCAGTGTGAGTGTTAATCGTTCCTTTCCCGGGATATTCCAAAATATGTGGAGCCAAGCGCTAGACGAATATGGCATCCCTTGCAGGATTTAAGTGGGAATGTTAGGACATTGGGTAAGCTCAGAATAACATATGCGGGAAAGCGGAGAAGCTGCATCTTAAAATGGTGGTCACTGTCCATCAGGATTGTGTCCCAATAGTGTGTAAGATTTGGACAGTCCCACAGGAGATGAAGCAGGGTCCCAGAGGGCACACAGCCTCTCTAGCAGTCAGCAGTGCATGTAGTTATCCCTGTGAAGCCGTGCAGGTGTGAGGTACCAGTAGGTACTAATTTTAGTCGTTGTTTCAATGCTTGCAGTGTTGCGTGCCATGTGCCTTGCTCATAAGAAGATTTCATCCCATTCCTTGTGTGACAGAATCCGTCCTGGTTCAAGCTCCTATCTCTTCTGTCCTGCCATTTTAACCTCCGGCTGGGCCTGTTGAAGGATAGCGTATAGTTTGGTGATGAGGCGCTGGTCATTACTTTTGGCTAGGAGCCACTTTTTGAAGGGTGTAAGTGAATGGTGTGCTCCTTCGTGAGTGATTGGATGGGTAACTCAATAACGGACCTGACGGTCTTTGACTCAAGCAACCCATAGTCAGTCTGGAGCTGCTCAAAAGAGACAGGGCCTATTGCATCAAAGAGGTGCCCGATAGAGTGGAAACCTGCCATTTGCCAGGCCTCTAAGGCATTCTGATTCATCCCTGGGGTTTATTCCATAATTCCCAAAATACATTGAGGGTGGCCTTGGTGATGTGGGATGAGTAAAGCCCTCATGCTTTCTGCGAGCACCCCAGAAATGGGATCTTCCAAAGGTGCTCGCCCACTATAGCCTTGCCCAAGAATACTCAATGTTTCTTAGACACGTCCCGACTCCATTCAAAGGGGAAACTGAAGCTGTGCCACCTGATAATAATGTATGAGGTTTGGAACCACCAGGCCTCCTTCATGGGTCGTGCAGTAGCTCTGTTTGCAACTCATTCGGGGTCTCCTTCCCTCCCAGAAAAAGCAACTGAGTTCCCCGTTCATAGTCTGGAGCACACCTTGCAGGGGCTCAAGAGGAAGGGCCGGGAATAGAAACAGAGCCCTCTGAAGTATGGTCATCTTCAACGTAGCCGCTCGCCCGAGCTATGAAAGTCGACAATGCTTCCATTTAGCCAGGCCCACCCTTAACTGCCAAAGCAAAGTCTGGTAGTTGATGGCCGCAGTCGCCTTCGCTGCTGGGGCTATTTGGGTGCCCAGATAAGGAATCGATGTAGTAGCCCACTGCAGCGGGTATTGGGCAGCTAGTTGCTTCTGCATAGCCGGCAACACCAAGAGGTTAAGGGCCTGTGACTTCTGGAGGTTGCAAACACAAGAAGCTGATCCCTTGCTCACTTTGCCACTGGGTTCAATCTAGCCTGGCTGATGAGGGGTGCTACCTCGAAACCGGTCCCAGGAGGCTTGTTTCAGGTCTATGGAAGACCTGACGTGGCAATTCGGGCTCAACTGTTCCCATTAGGCACTGGGTCAAGACTGATTTGCATATAGCTGGGTCTGAACTAGAGTGGCGAAGTTAGCTAAAGAACAGTGATGGATTCAACCCAGATCTGTGACTAGGGGTGAGTGTCTGAAAAGTTTCAGCGATCCGTTCATCATCTCCTTCTGTTGCTTTGTTCGCCCTAAGTTGGCAGGTTATGCCCAGATGTGGGTCCCTTGCTCACTTTGCCACTGGATTCAAGCTAGTCTGGTTGATGAGGGGTGCTACCACAAAACTGGTCCCAGGATGCTTGTTTCCGGTCCAGAGAAGTCCTGGCTTGGCAGTTTGGGCTGAACTATTCCCATGAGGAATAGGGTCCAGACTAATTTGCATATGGCTGTGTCTGAAGTGGGGTGGCGAAAGTGAGCTAAAGAACGATGATGGATTCAACCAAGATCTGTGACAGGAGGTGAGTGTCTGAAAAGCTTCCGTCCTCCGTCCATCATCTTCTTGGGTTTACTTCTGAAGGTTGATCTGAAAGATTACAGCCTCGCCAAAGTCCTCCAGTTCTGCCATAAAGGCCAGCCAGGCCTTTAATGAACCATCAAGCATGACTAATGAGTCATCAGACTAAAGACTGACAGTGCATTTCTTCCCACCAAAGTGCCATCTTGCAATGTTCGGATTGTTGCGCACTCTCTGGGCAATTGGCTGCATGTAGAGAACAAATAGGATGGGCCGCAGCGGACAACCTTGATGCGTCCCTCTACTAATGGGGAAAGAGGGCGAGGCCTGGATATTGACCTGTACCGTTGCTCATGGCAGCCTGTAATTACTAAGAACACAGGTGCAAAATCTCTTCCCGAAGGCGAAGTGGCAGAGTGTCACCTCAAGGTAAGGCCTATGTACCCAGTCGAATGCCTTTTCGGCATCAATGGCAAGGAGCAAAATATCAATCATGGAGCTTTTAGCCTTGTAGATATAATGGAGGGTCTTTCTAGTATTATCACCGCATTGGTGATGAGGGACAAACCCAGCCTGATTCATGTCCACCCGGTCCTGCATGCAGGGTCCAAGCCATACCCCTAGGATGCTGGCAAACAGTTTGACATCCACATTGAGAAGGGATAAGGCGCGGTACGCACCACATCCCAGGTTTAGCAATAACACCGATAGAGCCTCTAGCATTGAGGGTGGCATAGCTCCCAACACCGCCAAGGAATTGAAAGGCCTGGTGAGAACAGGAGCAAGTGTGTGACAGAATGTTTTATAGAAGAGGACAGGAAAGCCATCCGGACTGATTTTAAAGGTTTCTTTTTAGCAATGGCCGAAATAACTCCCTATACCTGATTAGGGGGGTCCAGGAAGTTATCCAGCTGGAGCGTCAGCCGAGGTGTATGCACGCCTTGAAGATATTTGTAAGGAGATCAGAGGGTAGGTCCTGCAATGAGTAAAGCACCTTATGATCTCCCAAAAGACCGAAGCAATGGGGCCATCTCCAGTGATGTTGCCACCATCCTGAGCAAGGATGGCCTCCACCTTCTCAGGCTGAAGCTTAGCCCAAAACTTGTTGGCCAATAACTGGCCACATTTATCCCCCCCAACATAGAAGAAATGCCGCAGTCAAAGTAAAGCATATTCAGCCCTGTCTAGGTCTGGCTACTCAGTTGCGGCCAAGCGGACTCCAATTGGTGCCAAACACGGGGAGGCCCAATGCATTTATGAATGAGCTCCTGCTCTTTCACGTTCCACTGCAGGCCCTGCTGCTTTTCCTGGCAGAGTTTATTGTCTGCTGCGGAGATAGCAATCAGTTCCCTCCAATAAATACTATTAGAGTCTCCCATGGAGTGGCAGCAGTATCAGATGTATTGTTAAGAGCTAAGAAGTCAGTAATGGCTTGATTAATGTGGCGAACTGTGTCTGGCCTCCACATACATCAAGGGCAGGAGACCCACTGTGATGGGGTACACAAAGATAAGAGCCACTGCAGCTTGATTGGAGAGGGATCTCAGCTCAATCTCAAATGCCTCCACAAAACTCCAATGGTGCTCAAGAAGTAGTTGTGATGAGCGTATGTTTATGGGCATGTGAATAAAAGGTAAAGTCGTGGGAGTGGACTGTGCAAGCCCATCTCCTGTAGCCAGTGTGCTCCCTCCTGGGAAAGTGCCCCAGAGAGTCCTAGCATCCCAGCGTGACTGTACCACTGCGCAGACCTGTCCAATTCATTACTGAATACGAGGTTAAGGTCCATCTCAATCAAAAATGTACAATAAGAGGAAACCATCATCTCTGCTCTGACTTATTTAAGAAAGAGGCCAATGTGAAGGTTAGAGCCACTGTGAGTACCTGTTATGCCAACAGTCACCCTTTTATGTCAGCAAGCTTACACCCCACTGTGCCACGGAAGGTGTTATAAATGAGAATGGCCATGCCTGCTTATTTGGTGACAGTAGTGGAAAAAACTGTTGTGGGAATGCTCGAGATTTTAGCCAGTGCCGGTCCCCAGGTGTCAAGTATGTTTCCTGTAGGAGGCAGAGGTCAGCCCTGGCCTGCTTCAGGTAAGACAGAATGGCTTTGCGTTTGACCGGGCTGTTAAGTTGCTTCATGTTTAGGTTGATTATCTTCAACTTATCATACAGGGAAATGAGGATGAGCTAAAGCAGTGCAAAGGCCATCACAATCTCTTCTCCATTTGGGGCCCAAATGGATGGGGGGAGTAAGTTGTGTGGAGGAGCCTGAGGTGGTAAGGCCCCATAATGGAAGTGAGTACCTACCCAAAAGCAACCCCAAACATGAACGAAAAGCCAAACCAGTCTCAATAGTTACCAGATGAGCACTGGCATGGGCTAATCTATCAAGTGCATTTGTAAAGCGCACGTCTGCCTCGGAAGAAGCGTGACTGAGAATAAACTAGACTTTCATGCCTAATTTTGGTTAAAGAGACAATTGTTTTAGTTCTTTTCGGTAACAGTACTCAAACTCAGCCATACGAAGTTTGATTTATAAAGTATTACCTGCCTCCATGCCAGACTTTAGCAAACCTGGGAACACGCATTAACTGGAGGCTCTCTCTTGTAGGTACAGGCCAGATCTGTTCCTCAAACAGAGAGGACCTTTGCCCCCCAGGGCTCTGAAAGCCAGGGTGGGGGCCTTACATTTAATCTCTTTCACCACCGGTAGCCAATGTAGCTGCTTTAAGTCGGTCAAAATGTGTTGATGAAAAGGGACACGCTGAATAATATTTATTCCTATTTGTAAAGCGTGAACATAATACCCCTGAAGGTTTCAAGGGGCTTGGGGCCGTCGGGGAGATTAAGTGAGCTATTGCTTACAGTCACATGGTGCTGAGCTGATCTGCCGCCAGCACCGGGGATCGAACGGTGAGCCTCGTGCTCTGGAGTCAGCCGCTCTGGCCGCTGTGCCACACCTCTCTCTTCACCTCTCCTTGGCTGCCGCATTCTGAATGATCTGGAGTCTTTGTGTCAGAAAAGCAGGTAGATCCAGAAAGAGGCTGTTGGTATAGTCAAGGAGTGATGCCACAAGTGCATGTATCATCATTTTTCGTGTCTTCTGCGGGACCAAGTGTAGCAGCTTCCTTACATATCTAAGCCTCATGAAGCAGATCAAAGAGATCTGTTTGAGTTGGGTCACAAAGGAAAGTTCAGAGTCAAACAGAATAACCAGGTTCCTAGCTGATGAAGAAGGTGACGTGGGCAAACCAAGTTCTGACGGCCACAAGAGGTGTGTAGGGGAGTGGGGGTTCAGGCTGTTTTATCCACATCTAGTTTCCAAAGATTAGATTTCATCCAATTGGCCATGCCTTTCAAACATTCTTCGAATTTGAGGAAGGATGCTTCTGAATGTTCTCAGCCTGACATTATCAGTTGCTTGTCATCTGCATAGGAGACCACCTTCACCCCTAAGTTTAATCAGAGTGGCCAGTAGGGCCAAATAGAGGTTGAAAAGCAGCAGGTTCAAGGCACCCTACAGATCAAGGGTTTGAAATAGGAAGAGAAAGGGTGGGGAAAAACCTGCTGTGAGCACTCTTCCAAGAAGGATTTAGGCCAGGACAGAACTGTGAACTGAAAGCTGAGTTGGCTTAATATATTCAACAAGGTGGAATGTGATACTGTGTCAAATGCTGCCAACAGGTCTGAAAGTACAACCATAGCAGAGGCATCTCCATCCAATTTTTCTTCCGGACTCTAACACTTCCAATAATGCTGTTTCCGTGCTGTAACCTGTTAAGAAAACCTGATTTAGTGTTATGAAGCAGACAATTCGCCTCTATGTAGGATGAGAGTTTATGATTCACCAGCTTCTTCATGATATCTGCAGGGACAGGCAATAAAGAAAGGAGCCTGAAATTGCTGAGCACCCTAGGGTCCGCATTATGGGGCATATCAACAAGGGCGTTATCTCTGCTTTTTTGGCTTTAAAGCCAAAAAAGCAGAGATAAAACTAGCACCCTATCAACAACAGGGTGCGAACATGCAAATTTGCATGTTAGCACCCTTTTATTCTACGCTTCCCCTTGCATCTCTAATGAGATGCAAAGGGGGCGTTCCAGAGTAAAATAATAGGAGAAATGTCGCTAAGCGACATTTCTCCTATTATCAAGAATATCGCTAACCCTGTTAGAGACAAAAAAAGCAGCGCTAACCGCGGTTAACGCTGCTTTTTTACGTCTGGTATTTTTCTGACTTAGCCATGATATTCTATGAAAGGAGGATATCATGGCTAAGTTTGTCTGTCCCTATCAACAAGCTAACGTGAGATTATCGCTGGGTTTCCAGCGATAATCTCACGTTAGCCACTTAGCGTGAGGATTTTTATCGCTATTGAGATAAGCGTTGCTAATAGCACGCTATCTCAGCGATAAAAATCAACGCTAGCCGGCGATAATTATCCTAGCGCTAAGTGCGCTTAGCGATAATTATCGCCGGTTATTGTTGATATGCCCCTAAGTTTTTTTAGGAGCAGGAGAAGCAACGCTAGTTTCCAAGTGGCAGGAAAAAGACCAGATTTCAAGGATGTGTTTCAGATCTAGTTGTGGAAAGGATTTACATAGTGTGCTACCGTCCTAAAGATTTGGGGGGGGGGGGGACAGGCGTCCTCTGGTGAACCTGATTTACATTTCAACAGTTCCTTGAGTGAGTCATCTTCGGATATTAGAAAGAACTCAGAGAGGGCCGACCAGTTCTATGAACCCTGTCAAGTTGTATCTCTGTGTCTTCTGGCACGTTCAGGATCTGGAAGAAGAGCGCCCTCTCATAAGCTTTAATGTCTGGAACGTCCACCTTACCTGGTATTCCCTGAATGCAAATATTGTTTCTCAGTGAGTGGATTTCCAGATCTTCAGTGTAGGCTTGCAGGTCAGTGCTGATCACGTGACAGTGCATCAGGTCTTTGAGATCTTGAAACGATGGGTTCTAGCAGATTATGACGGACTGAAGGGGCTACAGAAATTTCTAAGAGTCCTACCAAGAAAGTGGGAAGTCCCTGTCTAACTTGTGGAGATCCTGAGACATCCAGAGAACCCAGATACATGTTTTATTCAGTCTGGTAAGACAGGGCTTCTTGCAAGGCTGATATCATCACAAAAGTGAAACCATTTTCACCATGCTTTTCAAGTACCCTGCACCCAGGATTGCTCAAAGAGTTATGAAACTCCTCGCAAAAGTCCTGGCATCTCCCAAATTCTCCTGAAAGTTCACATGTCCTAAAATCAAGTGCCCTGGCCTCAGCAGCTCGTGAATCTCTCCCAATGGTCCTGTTAAAATCTAAAGTAAATGTAATAAAACTGAAAACCCTCAGAAATTGACAACATGATTGGATACTAAGCCTGCATTCTCCGAAGAGGAGAAAGCAGCACCATGGTCTCCTTTCATTTGTGCACATCAACACCACTCTGGCTTCCATAGCAAACAGGGAAACACATATGGCTTGAGCCCTCTACAATCCTTAAGGAATGTATCGATCCCTGATGATTTAGATTTAAAATCTCAACAGCTCATTCAATCTGTTTGTAAAATGAACTACCCTGAAGGAACCCCACATCTTTTCCAGTCCTAGAAGCACAGAGCTGTCTAGTCTCCAATCGCTTGAGTTTTTAAAATTCTTTGAAAACATATCCACTACTCTATTGTTCTACCAAACTAAAAAACATTTCTCTTTGGACAATACTCTCAAAATAATTTTGCAAGGTCCGCCAATTCATTTGACCGAGTAGCTTCCCATCCTGTTTATATAACTTACTGCTGAAACATTGTCCATCCTTAGTAAGACACAATTCAACGTGTCCTGTGAAGCACATTATTGCAAAAGAGCCCAGCAACAACTTTAGACAATTCATATGCATATTGCTGTCATCTACTGACCATCTACCTCTGGTTAAAATCAAACCTCATTTTGTTCCTCAATGATCAAAGCTTGTGTCTGACTCTATAATGACCTGGAAAAATTGCTCAACTGTTTCAAACCTCCATATACTTGAGCCACCACTCTAACTTTTCCTTTGCCTCCGTCATCAGATAAATAATTTTAGAGTATTTCAAACCTTTCCATAAGAGCCCAATTTTTTACTTTTGCATATCTTGGTAATTAAATGGTCCAGGAAAAATAGCCTGAATCATTGAAGAAAGAAGACCCACCATACATACGAACATTCCCAAATAAATATGATGCAAACCTAGGGGCAGATTACGGTGTTGTGCAGAAACTTTCCACCCGACTCTTCACGACCGATTATGATGTTTCTGAACACCGTTAGGTCGGACTCCCATTGACTTCAATGGGTTCCCGTGTTTTCCGACCGACGCTACAGGCTACTATGGGGAAAAGAGGCGTTTGTGGATAATCTTGCACCCTGTTGCGGCACCCCATGATGCCTGCCACACAGTGCAGGGTTTTCCAGGGGGGTCCCTTGGGTACCCCCACAGCCCCAAACCGGAGGCCTCAGGATGAAGAAGTGCCTGCTAGGGACCCCCAAAGTCAGTTTCCGACATCCTTTTTGTGTCGGACAGTCTGAGTCAGAGAGGCTGTTGCAACCCGCCATCGTAACCGGCCGGTCCGAAACGCTGTCCAGAGAGCTGCACGATTCGGCTCCGACTGACACAGCTTCCCCAAGAGCTAGTCGAAACCAATTTCGAATGTCCGAACGGTTTCCCTTCCAACTGTGAACATCGTAATTGGTTGGGCGGTTTGGATTCTGACCGAGACGGGAGGATGGATTCCGACATGGTCTAGGGGAATCCGACTGTCGTCGGTGGCTTCTCACACAACATTGTAATCGGCCCCTTAGTGTTTTCACCTCTTTCTGAATTCTTTCCAATTTATTTTTTGGGAGTTTCAAAACTCTCCCAACAGTATACTCTGTAAAACATAAAAACTGAGGCGCAGTTTCACTAAGATTTTGCATCAGCGTTGCGTCATTTTTATGGGCAGCCCAACGCAAAATCCATTGAGCATTTACTAAGCCGTGCAAATCCACTTTGCATAGTAACGCAAGGGTTAGTGCTACTTTCCGTTACTTTGTGTCGGGTAGGTGCTACTTTGGAGGAGCGTGGGCTTTCCTATGCGTCTACAAATATATTTTGATATAAACCCAGATTTACATAGTCCTGTATACCCGGGTTTGTGGCAAAATGGTGCGCCTACTGGACAGAAGAGTAAATGTCTTTATTTCTTCTTGTTACTTTCTCTTTTCATGTGTGGTGCATTCTGCACCACACATGGAAAGAGGAAAATCTAAGGATTGTTTTGTGTAGTAAGATAACCCCTCTAGCACAAAAACAACCCTATCCCTAACGCAACTACGCAGGCACTATGGTACAAGGGTCCATCAATTGGTGCTAAGCCGCACTCAGTGTGCTAGTGCAAGGTGAGACTAGAAATGCTCCATATCTTTGTAAATATGGAGCATTTCCGCTCTTTCTCTTTCATGCAGCACAGCACAGCAAGTTCCCTTGCAGTGTAATGTTGTGTGAAATATTGGTATATGTGCCCCGGAGTCTCTTGACTTGGAACCACCTTGATCTTTGCCTATTTAGTACAAAACTCGCATGCTTTAACTTCACCACTAAATTCATATGAAGCATCACTACTGATTCCTCCTGAGGCAAAATCAATGTATCACCCAAATATATTAATAATCTTATTCCTCTCTCTCCGAGATAAGCCACCACTGGACAAAGGACCTTTGTAAATCACCAATGAGTCAAATAGAGACCAAATGTTAGACAAACAAATTTCCACGTATTTCTGCCCCACAGAAACTGCAGAAATCTTTAATCAGGTTGCCAAATCAGAACTATCTGACAAGCATCTTTCAAATCCAATAATGTCAACCAATCTTCTTTTTATGAATTATTTCTCAACAGATGCATATCTTCCATCTTCAAATAGTGGTGAACCACCCAATCATTTATTACGGATGTATACCCTTGTCTTTCATCTCCACTATGAAAATACTGCTCATAAAACCTTCTTACTGTACTAGAACTCACTTCCTTATCAAATCTTGAACCTCCTTATCTTCCAGAACCCCATGTTCCTTGCTGAAAGCTATTTCCCTCTTTCCTGAACTAAATCTGCTACAAAATCTGTTTGGAACCCTTGAAGAGACCCAAGAACCTAAAGATCCCTCATAGTGCTTTATTACGAGTTTGGCATTCCATGGACCGTCAGACTCTTGTGGTAGTGGCGGTCTCCTGCCCACCCCATTAGGATTAGAGCGGTAAGACCTCCATTGCCCCGCAGTAGCCACCAGGGAACCGCCATTCCCTGGTGGCGTTGCTGCGGTCAGGAGGCTGCAATATGCTTGGCAGGACTGCTGCGGTCCCGCAAAGCATATTACGATTTTCCTCTCAGCTGGTGGTGTCTTGGAGGTTCCTATTTTATGAACACCGTGACAGAGAGGAAACAACGTGGGCCCCGGCGGGCCCCTTTACCTCCTCCTCATGGGGATGCATGGAGGGGGGCACAAGATGTGCCCCCCTGTATGCATGCACCCCAGTTTCTGCACTGCATGTACTTAACAGTTCATGCCGTGCAGGAACTGTCTTTGGCGATCCCATTGTGGTGCCCATGGGAACATCAAAACCAAAGCCCGGCAGACCGGAGGACCACGGCTTTGGCATTGCTGCGCCAGGGCAGTCCCTGCACTGTGCCGCCAAAGTCTTAATCAGGCCCATAATTGGTACTCATTTCCAATAAAATTAGGGAAATCGGCTGGCCAACTCTTAAGGGGATAGCAATAAGATCTTGATTTGCCCTTACCTGTGAAACCTCTGGCCCAATGCTTACCACGGATATCTCATCCTGTGAATTCTCTGTATTTGTGGGAAAATACCTGAACCTTGAGCCATATATTGTCCTTTACTGAAGGGTCTAAAACCATGTGGCAAATAATTTCTCATGATTTCTTGGCAACGGCTAGAGAACTGACCCCTTGTTTGCCTGGCCACTCCAAAAACAACCTCAATAAAAATGCTTTTCATATCACAGTGTAAATTGTGTAAAGCACAGAAAGCTCCCACAAATATAGACATGTCTTTATCACCAAACACTAAACCTTCAGCTGCAGGACATTCCTACTTCTTTAGCAGATCAACCAAGTTAGGGCTAATCTTTCATAAAATGCTTTTAAACCGTTCCACAAACAAAGCTGTATGTGCATTACCTAAAAGACCCACGGCCTATGGGATCCCCTGTCTCAATTCTTCAACATCATTTTTTTATGTCTAATTAAGGCCTCTTCTGCCACAACAGAAATCATGGCCTGCCTCTGCAGATCTTTATTATATGTTTGTAAACTGTGATCAGCCATATGTTTTCTCTTACAATACACCTTACCCCCACTCTTTCAAATATGTTAATTTGCCTCACCCGCCCACCAAAAATATTTTTCCACATAACCGTGGCCCAAACTTTTGGACATTAATTTAATTTGTATTTTGTAGCCATTTTACTACTAAATGCTGCCAACATTCTTTCAATAGCCATATTAAATCTGTCCTCCATGAGATCATCTTGTGATTGCCTTGATTCTTCCTCCTTAACCCTTTCCGTGCTCATGACGGAACCACTCCATCATGAGCCACGGGTGCGCTGTGCTCATGACGGAGTGGTTCCATCATGCTGCGGCCGTTGGCGGCCGCTCCGCCCACGCGGCGCTAATTCCCCACCTGTGCGGGCGATTAGCGCAGTAGGCGGAGACGTGACGGAACCACTCCGTCATGAGCACAGCTCACCCGTGACTCGTGACGGAGTGGTTCCGTCACGAGCACAGCGGACCCGCAACTGCCCCCAAACCCCCCAGCGCCGCGGCGGAATTCCTGCCGCGGCGAAGTGGTTAATAAGTACAGTCTTTTCCTTTTAATACTTCTCAAACAATAAAATGAGTCTCAATTACTTGAATAAATATACTTAAACAAACTCATTTTGTCATATGAAAACGATCCTCACCAACCACTTTCAGTTCCTCTCAAACTGAAACTTCCTCATACTGTCAAATTACGAATTCTTTTGATAACAAAGACTTTTTTGCAATCTGCTAAATTGGCCACCATTCAACTTTGTCACTGAATGTATGCAATCCTTATGTGCCTAAAAGTTCTGAAGAGAGATTGATGGAGCGGGTAAAATATTTTATGTACCCAATCCATTTATGTATGTTTGTATTAAAACGATTAATAATTAATCATAATAATTAACAGTTTGTTGTATGGAAACTAATCAACCTTATTAACCGAGAGAATACACGTGGGATTGCTTTGCATGGCTAAAATATTATGTAAACTAAGTTTGTATGCATATTAATAGGATAAACGTTGCTTATGTGATGTTATCGTGAATTATGCTTAAATAAGCGAGTATTAATGGCTTTGAACGTTGCATATGGCTAGATAAATGCCCACACACATGGGTATTAGCAAGGGAAATAACACTGTTTAACCATTTCAATGTATTAATTACGTTTTTGTGTTTCTTTGCTTAAGTTGACCATTTGGGCCTGCTATAAAATGGCCGCCGACTGAATCAGACATTTACGAAGTAATATCAATGAAGGGAAAAGAGAAATGCGCCTGCGCAAACTTCAGCAGCTGCGACCTGCCGGTGAACTATCATTGCTGTGCCCATCAAGGCTGCTCTGGGCAAAAGGCCAACCCTTCAACAGAAATTGTTGCAACCTGAACTATGGATTGCTAATATTCCCATACATTCATTTTGGAACTTTTAATATGTGGGAACGACATTGAATGTTTCCTGATGTATTAGAATGTATTTCAATTAACCAATGAGAATCTCTGGAAATGTCAATTGCAACATTTGGAATGTAAAATTTAGTATAAATAATGGTAGACTAGAGAGGCTTGAATGTCATTTCCAGTATCCTGATGTTATGCTGACGGAGAGGACGGTGACTCTGCATGATAGAACAGAACTTTGACGATTTGACTGAGGACCAGATTCTGACTTAGAAAACCACAAATAGCCAGAATAGGTAAATATGACAAATGATGAAATGTATTAACTAGAATTTAACCTGCATTTGATTTAGATAAAGAAATATTAATTGAATTCATGTGTCGGGTTGTTCTTTATTGAAATGTATTATTGAATAATTTTTGAGAATTAAGGAGTCATTAAGCTAATCCCAACTAAATGATTCATTGACCTATTTCTTGATGGGAAGAGAAGCGAAGGTTTGATACAGAGGGAAAGTGATAAAGTTCCCATCAAGGAAGCAGTGTGGTTCGGAACCAATGTTTTCCCTTCTGAGTAGGTGCGGATAGATTGATAGAATGAATGTTGGTGTTATGGGCCCCACCAGCGTATGATGCGTATGTGTGTGTGTGACTGCGAAATCACTCTGTCCGTGGTAATAGGGGGAAATTGAAGAACCTGAACTGCACCAAGATCACAGGCTTTGGATGTGTACGGATGGAGAATTATTTACTCAACCCCACAGTCTTATGGCCCAAATGTACAAAGCTTCCCATTTGCCTTTTTTAAATAGTGACTTTATAGGAATCGCTATTTAAGAAATGCAAAAGGATATGTACTAAATTTGCAAAGTAGGAATCACTATTAAAGAATCGCAAATAGGAAATGTCATTGCATTCCGGCCTATAGGCAAAATAGGAAATGGTTTGCACTTCCTAAATTGCTATATCCTAATAGGAAATAGCAATTTAAGAAATGCAAAGCCAAGGGTGCCTCTGGGCTTAAGGCCCCACTGGAGGCACCCCAAATTTCCTAGTGCACATGTAAGTACACATATGCCCTAAGGGCATATATGTGCTTCATGTCACATTAAAAAGTACTTTTTTTAATGCATTTTTAAATTTTGCACATCATTACCATCGACTTCAAGTTGATGTCAAAAGCATTGGCTAAATGTCCGATTTGCATTTAGGAAATGCTATGTCCATGTACTTAGGAATCGCAAATGGCTAATCCCTATTTGCCATTCCTAAATCGTGGTTGCAATTTGCGATTTCTACCAGGTAGAAATTGCAAATTGCAACCTGGTCTGGCCCTTTCTACATCTGAAAATACCATTTAGCATTTCTTAATGAACCGAAATAGCAATTCAGCTTGTTAAGAAATGCTAAATGGCTTCGTACATCTGGGCCATAATGACTTGTGCGTGATGACCTCATCACGCGCATACTTGTTGAGGATCAGTCGGAGGAATCTTGGGCTTGTGCAATGGTTACTTACATTACCAACCATTGCGTGCTCTACTACACGCAAGATTTAAATGCTGTGCACCTAAAAAACATTGAACAAACAAGTTTGAATCTACAACAAAATACATCTCTAAAACATTTCTATCACAAACTCAACCTATTGTTACTGCTCATAATTTCCCCAAGATTATACCCTTTAATACAAAACATGACAATCAAATAAACCATTAGACCTAGTACAAAGAATTATAATTGCCGTACTCTCAGACTATCTATAGCAACTGAATAAAAATATATTAGGCACATTCATACAGTGAAGATACTGGCACTTACTTTTTAGTGAGCACCAACAATAAAAGAAGCGAGATGTGTTACATTTTATGTATAGCTGTTTTATATTTCCCTTTTAATTACTCATTGCCCTTTTAATTGTATTGTGTATTTTTAATTATGGCACATGCATTGCAGTTGTGATTACATCACATAGAATGGTTTATCTGACATTCTTTGTTTGAACCTCTGCAACAGCAGTACTGTGCTCATCCCATTAAACTGGAGTTTAATCTTTCCTGGATTTCAAGTCTACTTACTTTAGAATTTTTACAAGATGGCTATGTGCTCAGTGTTTAACTTGAACCCTGAAATGTTATTGAGTTATATTTTCTTTAAAAGAACTGCAGCGCGCAGTGGCAATAAAGGAGGTACTGCATGATGTCGGCCCCGTGTCTCAACATAAAATGATCCTTCCAGTGCATGGTTTGCCCTGGACAGAACGCCCACAGACATGGATATTTCCCAACATTCACAAACTACTTTCATTCCCCTTCTACCCCATTCCCAGTGATTTCCCCTCAATTTTCAGCCAAATACTTTTTATTCACTTTATTTTGCCGAAGCCTACACAAGGTTATAATTAGACAGCCTACAGCGACATTCCATTGCAGCACACATAGAAAGCTTCTATTACACTGTAGCACCAACAATTCAGTAAAGCCACTTTATTCATAGCAACAAAACAATGTGAGGCAGATTTCCAAGCCCCTTGAGCTGCTGGTGCATCACGCAGCCTGCTAAGTGATAGTTACAAGAACAGGTAAAGTCACCCTGCGTGACTTAACCTGTGCTTGTAAATACTGCCCCTGTTCATGCAACACTTTGCGTGTTAGGAGTGTGACATGGGTGTTGCTGTGGGTGTTCCCACGCAACACCCATATCCACTGATGCATTTCTAGATTTACGATAAATCGTAAATCTGGAAATGCGTCAGAATGCTAAGCCACCCTAGGATTGGCGTAGCGAGGTGCAAGGAGGAGAAATGGTTTCATTTATCCTCGCTTATTTCCTCTTTCAATGCGTGCTGCATTCTACAGCACACATTGGAAGAGGAAATCACCTCAATTGATTGTTTTTGTGCAGGAAAGGGCCCCTTCCTGCACAAAAACAATCTACCCACGATGCAGGCATCCTTGCAGCATGGTGCAAGGGTGCCTGTGTCGACTCATGGCAGCAGTTTATGCGCTAGTGCAGGGGGAAGCACAGAGATACGATATATTATTGTAAATATGTCGCTTCCCTGTGCTTCGAAACTAACTCATCGCTGCGCAGCAAAATGACTTACGGCACTGCGCTGCGTTAGTTTCTGCCCTTGTATCTTTTAAGGCAACAGGCTTGCCCTTCTTGTTGAGAAATCTGGACATATCAACACGAATGACGCGTATCTGTGGCCATTAAAATGAGCAGCTGTGACTGAGCCTGGCAGTAGGAATACATTTTAGTGAAAGCCTTACTGAAGGTCTGGTGGCCTTTTGTGCTGTTGCTTATCAACTGCGCTAGCACAAGCAGTCCAGAGGCACTAATGTATCACCTACAACTGGAGGAGAGGTGCATTGAGTACCAATGTTTACAAGTGTAGGTAATTTTAGTGAGCATTATGCTTGGCCAGCCCAATCCATCTCCGAGACACCTTTCATTTATTGTTGTCATCCTTTTAACTTGGCCTTAAAGAAGAGGTGCAGCATCAGGATGACCTGTGCCAACACAAAGACCTTTAATGGTCCGAGCATGTGCCGAGGGGTCTGTCAGTAGTACGTCCTCTTCATCTCTGAGGTGGGTCCTTCTCCCACACCCACTACCAGCAACAGGTAATGTGATTGTCACATTTCAGAGGCCTACAGCCTCTTACCCTAATTCGGAAGATCAGGTAACCTTCCTGGTCAATTCATTCCTCATTCTGAAGTCTGAGATGCTTTACTAAGATACTGTTTGCTTACCTTAAAGTTCACCACTTGTTTCCATTTGTTCCAGACTGTTTTTGGCATTTGGAATCAATAAGATCACACGTAGATAAGGTTCCCACAGCTGTTACAAAACACCCAGGCTTTGAAAGGAAGGAATTGGATCTTTCACTTTATATCCTTTTTCTATCACAGTGTTTATGATCAGGCAATGTTCACAAGTGGCATATGCCAGGATCACTAATCGAAGAATGTATACCCATCTAACTGTTATTACAGTATGTTTATCACATTGCAATTGTAGTTCTTTGAGGAGTAGTCAGGTGTATTTTATAATTTAGCGATCGTGAACAGTATATAGTGTATGCATCATAGTGCTTTAAATGACCACAATTTATTGCATTAGCCTTTTTTAGTATGCTTTTGATTTGAATGCATTTTTTTGCTTGGCCACCACTTCTACTATGCACACATTTTTATATTTTGAGATATTATCACATCATATAACATCGTTGAGCCATTAGAAAAATTCACAAATTTGGCTGAACATTGACATCTTTATTTGAACAATAACTGTGCCCAGATTGAACCACCCGCGAATTCCTTGGAGTGAAGCCTACCTTATCTGTTCATTCGCCGCCACCCAAATATCAAAGGAAGCTTTGGAGACTATTTTTCAATAGAAGACTGAATACCCACGATCCTGGTTAGTGAGGAACACCAGCTACTCAACTAATATGTTATTTAGATGTGCCTGTGAATTCCATACCAGGCCAAACTATCTTATCTCAATATAAAAAAGAAAATCAGGAAACATGTCTGATGCTCATTATTCTTCAATGACATAGTGTTAGAAGGTGGTTCTGAGCATCTGAGCCGCCCAGATTTTTCACTTTTTGAACACTAATTGTTGAGCTTTTACTGTGGGAGAGCCTCAAAGTTGGGACTCTCCCCCCGTGAACTCATGATGAAAGAAACTGCGTGTGGATTTTACCGGTGTTCCCCTGGCTTGACTAGGCTGCTGCGCTGCAGCTGGAGTAAGGTAAAGTAAGGTACATTTTCATTATGCTTGATTAATTAAAACCATTGTATACATAGTCATTAAAATCAAACCAGTTGTGTTGGTATAAAAAGTACTCAATAATAGATAGACGTTCCACTTTGTTATTATATATAAAACTATTAAGATTATAACATAAAAAGTTATTTGCTTAACAATTGGTGCTCAGTCTAAAAGATGGTTTAGTAGAGTTGACTTTTTAAGTTCTCACTCTGCAAAGGTCTTTTACTAAACTTTCACTCTGGATTATCTAGTTTTCCCTAAGAGTACACTAAGCGTTAAAAATTGACCCAAGCTGCAAACAGCTACTGGTTGTGCCTGTTTTTGTCAACACAGAGTTTTTAAGGGTGTTCTCAAAGTTGTCTTGATGAGCCATCTTGTGGAGCAGAGTTCATGGCCAATGAGGTAACGTTTTTCTCTCTCAGCGTAGTGAGATTAAGGAATTTTGTGAGGCGGCAGTTTAGCTGTACTAAAGTTGGATTGAAGCACAGCATTACCGCCTGTCTGCATGACCTGACTCCATGCTGGTTAAAAGACGGTTTTAGTAGAGTACACCTTATATCCTTTAGTTTGCTGCAAATACAAATAATGTGACTAAGGTTTCCTGTGCCACAGGCACACAAGCGACATGGTGGGTCTCCTCCTCTTTTTCCCATCGCGGTAAAAACGGGCCAACTGAGCCGACTCCCAATCTCAATTTTAAAAATGTTTCCTTTGTCACCAGCTTTGTTCCTGCCTTTAGGTAGGGTTGTGGTTTAAGGATGTCGTAATTGTTTAGCACAGTCAAACCATGGGCTCTTTTTGATAATGTTTTCTTGTCCTCCATGGCTGATATTAGTCTGGTTGTCTTTGTAACAATGTTTTTAAAAACTGAAAAAGCCGTTGGGCAATTCCAAAGGTCTGTCAGGCCTAGGATCTTGATGGATTCTTGGAGGTATTTATTTGCTGGTGATTTTCCAGTGTGAGACAACTCTACCCAGAGGTGGTAATTCAAAGTCCCCTCTTCGGCTGTTTTGATCTTGCGCCCGCATTTGATGTAGGCTCCCTTTCGTTCTATCGTCTGGTTTTGAAGCCCAAATTCCAGCCTTATTTGTCTGAGACACGTATTTGGGGAGCTGAAAGGTCGCTCGATAAGAGGTCGCTATTATGCTATCTAGAGTTGTTGCGTCTATCCCTCTTAATGATTCGCTCCCGTAGGTGATCGTAGGCTGTAATTTAGCTTGCAGGACCTTTAAGAATGGATCTAACGTTAGGTCAGGCAGCAACTTCTTCAGAGGTAGTTCGTAGTTCCCTTCCTTCGTAGGGATTTCATTTGTGGCTTGAAGGAGTTGTGCTGATCTAAAAGGATGCCCAAGTACTTGTAGCTTGTTACACAATTTATTCAGTTACCTTCCAGGTTCCAGCTGGGGTTTGCCTTCTTATGGTGATTTACTATCATGATTTTATTTTTTTTTAAAGTTTATTGTCAAAGAGTTTTGTTCGGAAAATGTTTGAGTAACGACCAGGAGGTGCTGAAGACCAATGGGGGTCTGACTAATCAGGACTAGGTCATCAGCATATAATAGGTTTGTTAGTGTCATGTTGCCTAGCTTTGATGCATGTGATGTACAGTTATCCAGTTCTGTGGGTAGATCAGCCAGAAAGAGGTTAAATAATAGCAGAGCTAGTACGCATCCTTGTTTTAAACCCTTGTTGGTGGGGACTCTTCTTAAGAGGTGCGACTCTGCACCTAACGTTATTCTTAACCACGTTTTGGTATGCAAAAGCCTGAGTTGATCTAGAAGGTTGGGTGGTATCCTCCAGCTGTCCAGTTTACGCCAGAGCTTATTACGGTCTATGTGATCAAAAGCTGTGGCGTAATCTATGAAGCAGAGATATAAGGGATACTTTCCCAGTTTCGCAAAGTCCATAAGCATTGTTAGGGCCATGATGTTTGTGATGGTACCTTGCCCTTTGCGAAAACCTGTTTGTGTTGCAGGGATGATACAGTTTGTGGCAGCCCGACATGTCAGATCATTTAAGATGATCCCCGCATAGTACTTCGCTTCAGTGTCTATGAGGGCTATTAAACGATAGTTGTTTGGATCGGACCTGTCTCCCTGTTTATATATTGGGCTAATAATTGAGCCTAGCCATGACTCTGGAATTTTGGTAGACTCTAAGGCGTGTCTGAAGACTGGAGCTAGTACTTTGCTCCAGAATTCGGGGTCAGATTTATACAGCATTGGAGGGATGCCATTTGGTCCGGGGCCCCTGCCCGTTGGCCTCTCTCTATTTGTTTTCGTGTTGTCGATTCTGCTAGATCGTTCTGCTCTTCTACTGTAGTTAGTGTGCAAATTAGAATTGGTAACGGATGTGACTCCTTCTGCGTCAACATTGGTCTTCTGCTGGCCTCTTCATGTAAGCTATGTTGGTTTGGCACTTCCCTTGTAAGGTTGTTGAGACAGATTTTTTCTCGATGGAACGGGCCAGGGCTGGCGGATTTTTGTTCAAAGTTGTTAAAGTGATTGAGGAGATAATCAGCCCATGTAGCTTCTGCAATATTGGAGTCTATGCCATGGTGATTGGGTCGCTGTAGTTTATTGACACTCTGCCAGAATTTAGCACTATTTTTCTGGTTGGCGTCAAAAATAAGTTTTGCCCATAACTCATTATCCTTTGCTCTTTTGTTTGCCCATCTTCTTTGTTTTACTGTTGTTTTTAGTTCGGGCTTTTTGTCATCTTGGCTGTAATGACTGAGACTTTCTTCATCATATTGCTCTGCCTGTTGGTAAATGCCTCACCAAGAGATGTACCAAACTTTTCCCAGAGTTCCTGGGGATCGGTTGCCCTGTCGTCTAATTGGTTGTACAAATCTTTCACTTTAAGTGATATATCCTCGATGTTGTTGGAGTTGCACCTTATTTTTTTGAGATTGCTAGTTTCGTCCAATACAATGGTTTTTCTTTTATCTAATGTATGACATGGAGTTGCGAAAAGGCTTAACTCTTGTGGCATGTGGTCGCTTGATTCATTGTTTCCAATTTTTAAGGTGACAATATTGTTAAACATTGTAAAAGATGCAAAAGTGAAATCAAGATGCGAGGAGACTGTTGCTGAGTGAAACGTGGCTGCGGGTGGGTTGTCCCCCTCGAAGCGGCCATTTAGGGCTCTCAAGTGAGCCTTCCGGATTTTTGCTTTTTTGAACACTAATTATTGAGCTTTTACTGTGGGAGAGCCTCATAAATTGGGACCCACCTCCAGTGAACTCATGATGAAAGAAACTGCATGTGGATTTTACTGGTGTCCCCCTGGCTTGACTAGGCTGCTGCGTTGCAGCTGGAGTAAGGGGAACCGGGCTGGTTACATGCAGATGCGTGTGTACATGCATATGCACAAGTGTGAGGGCTGCACAGGAGAGATTCCTGTCGTGCGCAGCCCAGGAGCAGATACAAAGTGAATGGTGTGGCAGGACTTATGCAGAATTGGGTGATGACATGGAATAAGCTTTATACAATGGGAAGAAACATTTGAGGGAAAGTCAGTGTGCTTACGGTTTTCATTCCATCATTCTCCTATGAGGATGGGGAGCATATGGGCTAGTTTTAATTTCCTAGGACCTACAAATTCCAGACACGCACCAAAGTCAGCTGTAACCTATGTGAGAAGAAGGATTCTGCAGAGTCCAAAGTCATATTTGTTCTGCTTTTGGGTGATCCAGAAATGACACATTTCTCCGAGTCAGCTCATAACCAGGGCCTGGCTGGGGCTGACCCGGCCAGGCTGAATTAATGACCTTCCACTCCAAGCCAGCCCTGCACAACAAGTATTCCAAGGGCGAAGGCCTCCACTCCACTCCAAGAAGAGAAGGTGGGTGGAGCTACAGGTTCATCCATCAGCAGCTGTCACCTGGTGCCAGGCACCAAGCTGCCATGGAGAGAAGGCAGCGAGGGGGGAAGGGGCTCTCATAGAGCATGTGGCATGAGACCCCTGGACGACACCATTTTGACCAAACCCAGAGGCCTGAGCAGGAAGAGACTTCCTGCCAGCCCCCTCCAAATTATTTTAAAAGGTCTTGCACAGGAAGAGAAGCTCTCTCTGGAGTGTGGTCTGCTGAGGACGACTGGTGCTGGAGCCTGGCACCAAGGGCAGCTGGAAGGAAGAATCTCCAGATTGGCCCAGGACCCTGAATTGCGCCAGGAAAGGAGACCAGGACCAGTGAGCAGAAGCCTGGGCCTCTGCACAGGGAGAGGAGAGGCCCAGGAGGAGTGCCAGGCAGAAGGCTGCTGCAGGGAGCCAGTGAAGACAGCACCCTGCTGAATTTCCCCTCCCCGAGACCAGGAGGGTGAAAGAAAGTGCTCCCAGCAAGAAGAGGCGAAAATTGTGAAAATTGGTCGCCTGGGGGCCGAGATATGCCCCCCAGAAGGTGGGCGACCTTTAACCTCTCAGTGGACCAACGACGAAGCGCGTGGGGCTCCGCTGCCGGTCTCAACTATGCCCCCGGAGTGGGTCAGGTCCCGGGATCTGCCCCAGGAGTAGTAAAGTTGGGGAGCGCCGTAGCGCTCCCTGTCAAATTGCCCGAGAGGAGCCAGGAGCCCACCCTAGCCCCCGTTGACGTGGGAGGAGGGGGAGCGCTGCCGCACCCCCCCGAGGAAGTAAAGTCGGTAAGCACTGTCGCGCTCCCTATGAAAGTGCCAAAGGGGGGGCCAGGAGCCCACCCTGGCCTCCGGTGATGTTGGGGAGGGGGAGCGCGCTGAAGAAAACAAGTCGGGGAGCTCTGTTGTGCTCCCCATGAGAATGGCCCCTGGGGCCCCACGACCCCATCTCTGGGCCCCGCTGGGAAGAGGAGGACGCGGGAGTGCAGCAGCACTCCCCCAAGGCCTCATCTGGCTGGCGGAAGACTCCATATCTGCCCACCGGAGCGGGCAGACCAAAAAGGATATCCCGGCTTCCGCAGCTGCACCAGAGGACGCGGGCCGGACAGGGAGCCGGTGGGAGCCACATGGAGTGGGCTCCCCAGGTGGCTCTCCAACACGGAGACCAGAGGGGGTGCCTGAAACCTAACGGAGCAGCCGGGGGTGGGCTCCCTGAGCTGCAATCACTCACCTGGGGTTCAGGTGGGACCGGACCCTCCAACCAGGCCCGGACGCCGCTGAGGCACTAACGTGACTCTCCCCAACGCAGCGGAAGAGCCGCTGCTATGATATTCACTGTGTCGGAGCACCTCGCCCCATAATGCTTTGCAGGCCAGGCCGGCCTGCAGGAAAATGCCTGCTTGTATTGCTGCGTGTGGTGGACCCAGGAGAATGGGGTCACCACAAAAGATGTGCAAAGGTGCCGGGGGAGCTGCAGGAGCAACGCAGTCTCCCACAGCACGAAAATGTATCGTCCCTCCCTAAGTCTCATGGGGACTCAAAAGAATAACCCTTCAAGGGCTCAGCCAGGCGTCATCAGCATCCCCATGGCTGGAACTTTTGTTCTGCAGCTGGGGGTGCCTTAGGGACTGCCTCAAGATGTAAAGAGCTGAGTTGGGGATATCTGGAGAAGGGCATCCCCTGGAGGTGAAGAGGTGAAATTGCACCACAAATGCATTAACCTATGTTATTTCTTTTTAGAGGGACTGGAAGTCACAGGTGTTACATGAAATACCTGTGTAAGGTGATGTCATAAGCAAAGTAGGGGTTCTGGCTGTATTTGCGTAATTCTGTGATTTCATCTGTGATGCCTATTAGATGTTGTAATTGCAATGCATTATAAATGTTACCAAGTCTAATAAGTACCTCATTTTAAAGGGATGCCTAAACATGTATTCTTGCTGCTGCGCTTAGGTCAAGAACAATCCAGACTGTTAGCCCCTAAGATGTAGAGGTGTATGCTTCATGGTTGGTATGGGATGCTCAGTCAGGATTATGTGTCACCAGGGCAGGTGTGGCTATTTTAAATGCTGGTTGAGATAATGGGGTGAGTCGCCACTGGGATGGTGCCAGCGCGCAGCGCCCTCGCTCCAGGTTATGTTCAACTAACTGCATTAGGGGGAAAGATGATGTGCATACATGGGAGTGGTGGTACTAGACCCCACCCACCCCGAGTAATTCCAACAGCTTATGTATATTTGTAAATTGGTGCATATTATTGCGTAGTGTTTGTGTTTAGCAATAATCTAAATGTACAAGTCACATAACCACCTGTCCATCCATGGGCGTAGGTGTCGCATTTTGAGGATGTTGAAGTGAGGAGGCAAGAGCCCAGCAAATTGTTGAACAACACAAACGCTGTCCCACAAGCTCACCTTGGATGCAGCCATCTGAAGTTCTGCAATCTCACCCACTGTGTATGAGTTTATCACCATGGCTCTGATGGTCATTCTTCATTTGCATTGCTGTTTTGTCGCCATGGCAGGTGAGAGTTCAAATACTGCATGTTGTTTTAGTTCAAGGCCCTTCTCCTTCTCCTATGCTGCATGGCTGTCGAGATCACCACTGCCTGTGAAAGCTTGTGCAAAAGTCATCTGCCACACACTACTATAACGACACTTCCATTGAGATTACACGGTCTTGTGATACTCTTCTTTCAAAAATAAATGGGACTACTTGTAAGCCTATTTCAAGTGAATTCCGAAAAAAACAGCAAAGTGCAATAACACTATCAAAAGACCAGCATTTCACTCTCAATTTGCCGAAAGCATCTAACACTAACCCAACCCCATTTTGCATAATTTATTTTTATAGCATTTCTGTATACAATCTTCACGCTGATATATACATGACCGAAACTGAAACTCTGATAGCAGGTGCACATCTTTCTCGTGAGAAAAATGGAAAACGACCTTGAAAAAGATGCAAGAAATGTTAACTTCAAGATGCTGAGCTAGTTAATTGAGATTCCTTGCTTTGCAGTGCCAAGCACCAGAATGTAACCTAATTATGCCAGGGGGAAGAAGGGAGTACAAGCTATTCACAAAATGTGCAAAGAAAATGTCAGTAACTGAATCAGTATGGCGACAGCTATTACAGTACTCTAATAGAATTTTTAACCCCACTTTTTTTCCACCATCGGGTTAAACTCCTATTTCAAACTGAAACCTTAATCTATTTACTTAATTATTCAGCCAGTCATCTATGCAGCTGTAGGACTTGGTCCTCCCTGCTAGTTCACCTCCAATTTTTTTTGTCTTCACCCTTCCTGTTTTCTGAAACCGTATTTGTTGGCTTTTAGAACTCTGTGCACTTTACCACTGCTAAAGCTAAAGTGCTTCTGTTCTCCCAAAACAGGGTACAATTGCCTTAAACTTGATTGGCACATTTAATTTACTTGCAATTCCCTCATATATGGTCCAGAGGGTACCTGCAGCTTGCAAATTAAATGCTACTAGTGGTCAGAAGCACTCATTGTGCCACCCACTGAAAGTAGCCTTTTAAAGCATGTCTCAAGTCTACCATTGCAACGTGTGTGCAGTTTTAAGCTGCCAATTCAACCTTGCAAAATAAACCTTTTGCCCGACCTAAATCTTCCTTCTAAATTCATGCAAGCCAGCCCTACAGTAGGCCCTAAACAGCTCATAGGGAAGGATGCATTGTATTTAAAAAGTAGAGCATGAGTTTTTAAGTTTTACGTCCTGATAGTGAAAAACTCCTAAATTTGTTTTTCACTACTGTAAGACCTACCTTTCCTATAGGACATCATTGGGTTACCATATTACATTTAATAAGGGATAACGTTTGATTGGGAGCAGGTAGAATTGTCATGTTTTGACTCAAATTCATTGTAATTTAAAATCCACTTTAATGGTAAAGTCATATTTTAGATTACCATTTTGAAAATGACACTTTTAGACATTTGGGAATTTCCTGCCCTAAATGTGACCTGCTAGGAGTTTCCAGTTGTCTGGGCCTGTTAATTGCTTCCCATCAGGAGTGTGTATTGGGCCCAGACAGTGAACAATGGGGCCTGCCCGTAGCTGTGAGAGGGATATCCTGCCAGGATGGGAGGGTCAGACAACAGCCCCATTTACATTTCAAAGGTCTGCCTCCAGCACCCTCACAAAGGATCTTGACACCAGACTTTTGTCACCATAGAGCACTTGGAGTCTGGGCAAGGGAAGAAAGGGGGAAGAAGGAACATTCTAGAACCTGATGTAGAAGTGCACTAGATGTTTTCCCCACTGCGAAGGGTGTCACCAGGTACAGATATTGGATATCCTGAGCCACTCATCAGTTAATTTCTGAATCTGCGGGGGACCACCAGAAGCACTTCGGAGTTTCGCCTTGCAGTTTGAAACCTACTATGCACCTCAGCCCTGCTGCTTGAGACCTGTCTGGTAACCTCACAGGACTGCCCTGCTGTTTGAGACCTGCTTTGCTGCTTTAGCCCAGAACTACCAGAGCGCCTCCAAGGGTCAGTTGGCTGACTTGTTCTAAGCTACAGAGACACAACAGGCACCAGAAGCCTCCCTGCAACTATCCAGCTGATCTCTGCTGCAACTGGCTCTGCCTAGATCTGCAACTGACCCTGCTTGAATCTGCAACTGGACCTGTCTGATGTTTCTGATCCCAAGGTTGTGCCTCTGCAGGTCCTGGACCCTCTGATGGTATCAGCTGAGTTCCTGTGAAATCTTGAAATGAACTCTGCACATTGGACTTTGAGAAGATAACTTTTTCAGAGGGACAAACCTAGTCCCTATATCTAGCCCAAACTCTCTCTTGGTCGGCCTGAACTTGTGACTTTGTCCCAGTCTTGTGCTACCAGATACCCACAGTTAAAGTTTTCTACTTCATTGGCACCTTTTTTACTTCAATCTTTCAAATTGCATATCTCCGGTCATATTGATTGGGTTTTAGTTGTTTTGGTCTCATTTTATTAATGAAACTTTACACCATTTTTCAAAATTGGTTTTAGATTTTATCATTGTGTTCTATTTTCACTTTATTACTGCTTTTGTACTGTATAAATACTTTACACATTGCCTTTAAGGTAAGCTTGAATGCTTTTGTGTCCAGCTACCAGAGGGTTACACACAGGTTAATTTAGTAACTATTGGGGCCTCACCATGACAAAGACTGTGATTGTTGCCTGAGTGGGGTTTCCACCTCCCTCAACCAATTACCCAATTTCTTACATTGGTGGCAGTGGTGGGAGTCAGTGTTTGTATTTGTGAAATTGAAACAAACACAAAGTTCCCTTCTCCTTCTACTCTGAAAACATGAGGATTGGATCCTTTAATTGGATTGGTTAACTTAGTTATAGTAAGGAAATACACTGAGATATAATAAGACAAATGTTACCAGGTTGCTAAATTTACAGACAAAAATATATAAAATCATACATAGAATAATCAATTTCTAATCAAACATATGAATTCAAAGGAATGTATTATCAATATTTTATTCAAAAGATCATGTTCTATACAATTGATATTAACAAAGTTAAAAACACATTTAAAATCATATATGCATCATATTTTTAAATAAAAGGAAAACAATATGTGCACTAAATACATGAAGAACAACTGTCGACGTGGCGTTTCGGTGCTAAGGTGGATCTTCACCTTCTTCAGGACTATAGTTCAATATTTAAAAATCTGAATAGAATGTAAAAAACTTTATTAGAACAAGATTTTTTTTAAACATTCCTTTGTTACATTATTCATGATTTATATTTAGCAACCTAGGAATAAGTCTGCATGGAAGAAAAGTGTAGGCCAAAAATCAGGGAACTTTGTGTTTGTTTCAGTATCTATACCCATCCCTTTTCCAAGTACTAGGGTACCTCCCAAATCTTTTTGAGTTTGTATTTGTGAAATACCACTCAGTGAAATATCTATTTTTTCAACAATTTCTAGAAAGCTACTGAACGGAAATACACAAAGGCACAAAAAGTCTTCTTTGTTGTCCAAGATCTTTCTGCCAAATTTTCTGTATATCTGTCAAGCCATTTTGGCTGAATCCGTTGAGCCATTTTGGCTGAAGCTTTGTCTAATTTTCCTATGTTAAAATATATGTGGAAAACGCTTGACGGATCACCTCAAAACCATTGAGGCTGGAGCGGAGGTGAAAGAACATTTTGTTTGAAAAGTTAAACAACCACAAACACACATACATTTATGGGTAATTCATTTAACAACTAAAAGTGACTTACCTGCGAAGCAAAAGACTGAAAATGTGCCTGCAAAATAAAGACTTCTGATGCAACTCCTTCAATGTAATGACTCCTGAAGTAAAGCATGCAAAGTAACAGTAACATACCATGATAGGATGATAGGCGGATGAAGTACTACAGGGAAGCTGTATCTTTCAACACTATTTATTGCCTACAAATCAATCACACTATTTCCTACTTGCCTTTTTTTAAATCAGGAGAAATGAATGTTATATAAGCTTATGCTAGGCACTAAAACTTTTTATTTAATTGGCACTGAGATGAAGGATCAAATCCCAGCTCCGACATCCAGATGTTAAGGATACTGTTGAATGTGTGGTAATTTCTTCTTGCGATACACCTAAGTTTTGACAGGCAGTCGAGAGTACACAACCAACATAATTTGCACGTTCAGCACATAAAGAAGTTTGCAGATTCTCACCTTAAACCTCTGGTGCCTGCTGGACCACCTATGTTGCTTTGTTTTCAGCTTCAATTTGAGCTACAACTGGAGCCAGCATGGGGAAACTTTGTGGGAAAGGAACACGTAAGGTGAGGTAGCAGGTGCACAGGGTTTACCCCTGTCCTCAAAAACCTATTTTGGTATTTGAGTATCTTGTGAGTTTGATTCACCCCACACATTTGTGACTCATGCTTTTTAGGTCTCGCTGAGGCCAGCGCATGCGCTGGCTCGGAGAGACATTTTGTAGTTGGGATTTTTAAAGTGCTGCCTGTGGCCTAAAGCTTGAGTGCACGTGAGCGTGCACGCGCGCAGCCGCCAATCACTGCTGCGCGCGCACCACTCACGTGCTTGCCACACAGCGCTCCCGTCCAAGCGATCGCGATCACTTTCGCTTTGATCGCGATCGCTATTACTTTCGTTTTCAGGGCGGCGCGGCCGAATGCTTGTTTTAAAATTGTTGCTGTACTCTTTCCTTCCACCTCTTTGTTAGGCTCACTCCTCCAATACCGCCACCCCCAGCCGTGCGTTTGTTGCCGTACTCTTTCCTTCCACCTCTTTGTTAGGCTCACTCCTCCAATACCGCCACCCCCAGCCGTGCGTCTGGTTACTCATCTAGACTATTAATAAAAGCATGTCCCGCGAAACTGGTCCTCATAATGACATATGGTGACACAATTTGGTTACCATATCGTAAAAAACAACAGTGGAATTCAAGAGGATCAGCGTGAGATCATGCGCTCGTGATATGGAAACTGGCCGGGTGGCTCATGGAGGTACTTCGCGCGCTAGAAACTGCTGCATTGCAGGTCCAATAAAACTAAACAGTGCCCTGGTGCTCGTTCCTCACACGCTGCCTTCACTACCCTGACTAATGCCGACTCAATGACTGGCAAACAGAAAAACATTCCAAAGCCGCAATACATCACCCAACCACAACCAATGAGGCTAACTGACAAAAGCTTTCTAGCCAATCCAATGACATCAGTTCTTCGAAACGAATCTAAGATCGCCGCACTTTCACAGGCCAAATAAAAATATGTTTCCTCTTACTTAATTGGCTGTGAGCACCTATGTGCCATAAGATTTGCTCTCTTTTTTCAGTAATTACGGGACAAAAGACTTCTGTTAAAGAAGTGATTACAAACTGTCCACTGAAATTCTGAACTGTGTTTTACTTTAGGAGCCTGTCATTGAAAGTAATGCTCCGGCAAAGACATGCCTTTGTTCAACACCAACCCTTACGATCAAGATGTGGGTAAGTGCTGCCTCCAAAAGAGGATGGTTTACCCCTTCCCACCCAGATGTCCTGTAGTGCCTACCACTTCATGTGAATCGCTTATTGGCTTGCGGTTGTCAGGAAGCGTAATTGCTCACGTGCCAGTGTGCAAGTATGAGAAAGACATGTGGCTGCTGTAGTTTGCAATTCACTTTCGATTCAAACGACTTTTAGTTCTTTCTGTTTGTATAATTTGCTGATCTCTAACTTTCAGAAGATGGTTCTTACTTGTACTTCGAGACCTTTGTAGAAGGCCTTTCCTTAAGGTATTTGGGCAATTTCCAATTTCATCATATACATATGCATTAGTCTCAGTTATTTTGCTTTGCCCAATTTAGAGTGCTATGAATTGTCATTTGCTTGTTCTTCTCTTTTCACATCACAGTTAACAGGGTCATATTAATGCATCTGGAGGCGTTGACAATGTTCTTCACTCGAGCTTTGAGCTGGTTTCCTCCCCACAGGAGTGGCGTAGACCCTTTGTTTGTAATAGTGCTTGTTTCATCTGGTATACAATCTCGGGTCTCGTTTGGATGAGCCCTGTTTGGATGACCCCAGTTCTGCTCTCATCCATATGCAGAAGACGTTCAGCCTGCCAACTTGGAGGGCTGCCTGATGAATTCTATTGTAACCTGTGGCCAGGGGGCATTTTGTGTGCACCAGAAAGAGAAAAATCGACATCTATGCTTCTCAAAACTCTGAAGGAGTGAGCTGCATGCCCCTCCGCTCTGCCTAGCAAGAAAATGCCTCTAAACCAGGATCCTAGTTGGGGTGACTTTTGTTGTCTAGCATGCTACCCCTGCTTGTAAGCTCAGTGGCTTGTAAGTGGCTTGTAAGCTTCATAACTGGACTGAACATGGTTTGTTTTAGTGAGTGTGTGTTTCATGTATGTACTTTTGCCCTCATTATGTTTCATAGAGATAATCATGTAAGTGCCTTCAGTACACTGATGTATTAGGTCTAGGTTTGTTTAAACTAAATCCAAAACTAGTAAACCCTACTTCCATGTTAGAACACGTTGTTATACAGGGCAATAACTTCATCTCTCAAATCTTCAGTTCCCGTATATGTCAAGTTGGGGTAATGCTTCTTCAGTCACCCAGGCCAGACCTTTCAATATCCTAATAGATTAAGGAGTTACCATGATGCCATCATTTCAGCAGTGTTGGAAGTCCGATAATACGATTTATGGTCCCTCTGTGAACTGTTCCCGTGTTTGGCCTATTCTCAGTCCTTACGATGGTAGCACTGGTATTCACACATGTAAACTAAGCCCATGAAGCTTCTCTTAACTGTTTACTTGTTGATGCAATGTCAAAAATGATGGAACGATGCTGAGCTTTGATGCCCTTGTTTTAGGTTCATTGCATTGTGTCCCTTTAGCTCCTTGAGTAGAGGGTATGTTGTATCCTCAATAGGAATGTATTCTTCAAAGCATAGCCCCTCCAGAGATTCTCTGACTCCTGTACTACAAGATGAACAGAGATGAACTGAGAACAAGCATTGGCATAGCCAATAGGTCTCGCTTTTGGGACCTTATAAGTGTTTAGCCTTGCAACAGTAGATGTTGTTTCACCAAGGATATTGTGCTGCATAACTAAATACTTATAAGGTCCCAAAAGCGAGACCTATTGGCTATGCCAATGCTTGTTCTTATTTGGTGTCTCATAACAATTCAGAAAAATGTGCCTGCTTGTTAGCTATCTAATCCTTCAGGCTTTTCTTTAGGTTGTTTCAACACTGTAAATCAAATGTAACTTCTTCTGGTAAGGATTTCTTTCTGTCTTTATTAGTGAGTCACACCCACTGATTCAAATAGCTCTATGTGCTTTTTGATACTGATGGTACAGAGCATCAGCGAAGACCCTTTTGCCAGGGGTATGGGGGGAGCCTTTTCAGATGTAGATATCCTAGTTCTAATATTTACTTTCACATATGCACCCATTTTTAGGGAAACAAAAAGGTACAGCCAGCCTTGTGCTGCAGCGCATCCTGCGTAAAGTGTTAGAGTAGGAAAAAAAGGAAGAAAGGAGGAAGCCTTACAGTTCTACCACTGACCACCTTGCTTTCAGAAATATTTGTATCTCATCCACGAACTTCACAGAAACTCTGGGTTAAGCTGGATCAGTAAGTCTTTATCACATGTGCTGTCATCCTTAAAGGGGTTGCAGTAGTTCCCTTGCCCCACGCTACTTCTAAAAGCCACTCACTCTGTACCATGGATCGCATTCATACTCAGCTAAATCTGGGGACTCCTCTCAACTTACTTCCCCTGCCTGTGATTGCAATGATTTTAATTAATTGTGCAATAAAAATTCTATTCTATTCTATTCCCCAGCCCAGCTAATCTGCCATCTCCTACTCAGACAACATATTACATTTCCTTAGTGTACACTAAAGCAAGTACATAAACATGCTCAGAATTAACATGTCACAATTTTAACTGAGTTAATGTTGTCTGACCTGACTGGTGGGTCAAGCACTGAACCTCAGTTCCCCTGGGGAAATATTTTCCTTACCATTGATGCTTGAGGTCATCATGTGGAGTCTGGTCCAATTCTCTCTTCCCATCACATAAGTGTAGGTGGTTCCCAGTTGAGGCAACAAATGGTCAAAAATGAGATGGACTATTCATTCACCTATGTGAAGTCTGTCCAAGTTTATTCTGCTAAATAAGCTGACTGCGATCTAGCTATGAACAGCGACAGCATTTCGCACTCCATTAGCTGTAAGCATCTAATGCTAACCCCTATCCAATTTACATGACTATGTATAGTTTTTCATGCACCCTTCAAGTGGGAGTACACGTTACAGAGACTGAAACTAATCACTTCTTTCTCATTAGAAGAACAAAACAAGCATTGGTAAATCCATTAGGTTTTCCCCAAATGTGATTAATAATAAGCTGTTTTTGTTGTAAGTTGTAGCTTGCGGAGTAGTTGTACATTATAAATTACAGAACGTCTGTTAAAGTGTTAGGACTTGTTTATGTACAAAAAGGCAATATTGTGCTGTTACTAGTGGTATTGTGCGGGTAAGTAATAGCAACATTTTGAAACATGAAATGAAAGAGGGAAATAATAGAACTAATTGATGTAATAGCAATACTATGTGTTTAGAGGAGTTCTGACAACGTTTGGGCCTGGTGACACTGCACCTGATGCACCATTCAAACCATGCCCATAGTGCCTGCAAGATAACTGTATTTGTGACTGCCTGTTTAGCAGTAAAATATAGCAATATTTGGTGTTTAAAGGAGTTATGACAAATGTTGGCCCGGTACCACTGCACCTGCTGCACTATTCAAATCATGACCCTATTGCCTGCCAATGTAACTGCATTTCTGACTGCCTGCTTAGAAGTAAAATACTGCAATATCTGGTGTTTAGAGGGGTCCGTAGAGCTTTGTGCCCCGGTGTCACTGCACCTGCAGCACCATTGAAATCATGACCCTAATGCCTGCTAGGTAACTGCACTTGTGACTGCTTATTTAGTAGATAAATATAGCAATATTTGGTGTTCAGAGGAGTTCTGACAACCTTTGGCCCCGATCCCACTGCACCTTTAGCACCACTGAAATCATGGCCCTAGTGCCTGCTAGATAACTGCACTTGTGACTGCCTGTTTAGTAGTAGCATTTAGCAATATTCTGCGTTTAGTGGGGTGTGCTTAGAGCTTTTGGTCTCAGTGCCACTGCACCTGCTGCACCAGTCAAGTCAAGTCCATTTTATCTGCAAGGTAACTGCAATTGTGACTGCCTGTTTAGCAGTCAAATATAGCAATAATATGTATTTAGAGGAGTTCTGACAAATGTTGTGCTCGGTACTACTGCACCCACTGCACCATTTAAATCAAGCTCCTTTCAACTGCAAGGTAACTGCAATTGTGACTGCCTGTTTATAAATAAAATATAGCAATATTAGGTGTTTAGTGGGATGCCTGGAGCTTTTGGTCCTGATGCCACTGCACATGCTGCATATTGAAATCATGACCCTAGTGCTTTATAGATAACTGCACTTATGAGCGCTTATCTAGTTGAAAAATATTGCAATATAGTGTGTTTAGAGGAGTTCAGACAACTTTTGGCCCTGGTGCCACTGCTGCACCATTCAAATAATGACCCTGTTGCCTGCAAGAGAACTGCACTCGTGACTGGCTGTTTAGTAGTACATGTTATCAATATTTAGTGTTTAGTGGAGTTATGACAACTTTTGGCCCCAGTGCCACTACACAATTGAAATCAAGCCCCTTTCAACTGCAAGGCAACTGCAATTGTGACTGCCTGTTTACTAATGAAATATAATAATATTAGGTGTTTAGAGGTGGTCTGACAATATTTTGGCCAGGTGCCACTTCACCATTCAACTCATGACCCTACGGCCGGAGCGATAACTGCACTTGTGACTGCCTCTTTTTGTTGTAAAACATAGCAATAATCGGTGTATAGTGGGGTGCCTGGAGCTGTTGGTCCCGGTGCCACTGCACCTGCTGCACTATTGAAATCATTGCCCTACCACTTGCTAGATAACTGCACTTGTGACTGCCTGTTTAGTTGTAAAATATAGCAATATTAGATGTTTAGAGGAGTTCTGACAACTTTTGGCCTCGTTGCAACTGCACCTGCTGCACCATTTGAATCAAGCCCCTTATAACTGCAAGGTAACTGCACTTGTGACTGCCTGTTTAGTTGTCAAATATAGAAATATTATGTGTTTAGAGGAATTCTGACACACTTTTCGGTCCGGTGCTACTGCACCTGCTGCACCATTCGAATCATGACCCTGTTGTCTGCAAGGTATTAGCACTTGTCACTGCCTGTTTAGTAGTAAAATATACTTTTGATTATAATGACCAAATAGATTAAGTTGAAAAAAATCAATCCGATAATGCCTACAAAGTGCAAAGAAAGGTACTGAGGCATGAATAGGAAATACCACAAACATTCTAAGGCTAAAGCGTCTGCTTTACACAACTAAGTAAAACAAAAAGCAAGCATTCCAGCATACTGTTAGAAGCTGTCTGCCTTTTTTGTGGGAAGAGATCTTATCTTGACACTGAAAGGGGCTTAAAGAGTGTGAACTGCTGGAAGAAATCTTATCTTGACAGTGAATGAGGTTTAATCAGTGTGAACAGCTTTAGTAAAAGTATTGTAAATGTGTGCAGCAAAAAAAGTATTGCACAATAGCAAATGAACACAGTAACTCAGCTATGGGAACTGATAAGAGCCGCATTTTAAGATATATTAAAGACAAGAGATTTCACAAGCACAGCGCAAACGCTGTGCAGGCGAAACCTAACAAGCATTTGCAATGCAATAGGTCTCGCAACTGCGAGTTTTGGAGCTATTGGTATTGTAAATGGTATTGTGAATGACAATGCCTTTTATTTATTCACAAGCATCAGGCATCAGACATCCACAAGCATCAGACATCAGGCATAACACATCCACAAGCATCAGGCATCAGACATCAGTCATGAGACATCAGGCATCAGACATCCACAAGCATCAGGCATCAGACATCAGGCATCAGGCATCAGACATCCACAAGCATCAGGCATCAGACATCAGGCATCAGATATCCACAAGCATCAGACATCAGGAATCAGACATTAGGTATCAGACATCAGGCATCAGACATCAGGCATCAGGTATCAGACATCAGGCATCAGACATCCACAAGCATCAGACATTCACAAACATCAGACATCAGGCATCAGACATCAGGTATCAGACATCATGTATCAGGCATCAGGCATCAGACATCCACAAGCATCAGGCATCAGACATCAGGCATCAGACATCCACGAGCATCAGACATCAGGCATAAGACATCCACAAGCATCAGGCATCAGACATCAGTCATGAGACATCAGGCATCAGACATCCACAAGCATCAGGCATCAGACATCAGGCATCAGACATCCACAAGCATCAGGCATCAGACATCAGGCATAAGATATCAGGCATAAGACATCCACAAGCATCAGGCATCAGACATCAGTCATGAGACATCAGGCATCAGACATCCACAAGCATCAGGCATCAGACATCAGGCATCAGACATCCACAAGCATCAGGCATCAGACATCAGGCATCAGATATCCACAAGCATCAGACATCAGGAATCAGACATTAGGTATCAGACATCAGGCATCAGACATCAGGCATCAGGTATCAGACATCAGGCATCAGACATCCACAAGCATCAGACATTCACAAACATCAGACATCAGGCATCAGACATCAGGCATCAGACATCATGCATCAGGCATCAGGCATCAGACATCAACAAGCATCAGGCATCAGACATCAGGCATCAGACATCCACGAGCATCAGACATCAGGCATCAGACATCAGGCATCAGACATCAGGCATCAGACATCATGCATCAGACATTGTGCATCAGACATCAGACATCAGGCATCCGACATCCACAAGCATCAGACATCAGGCATCAGACATCCACAAGCATCAGACATCCACAAGCATCAGACATCAGGCATTAAACATTAAGCATCATGCATCAGACTTCATGCATCAGACATCAGGAATCAGACATTAGGTATCAGACATCAGGCATCAGACATCAGGCATCAGGCATCAGACATCAGGCATCAGACATCCACAAGCATCAGACATCCACAAACATCAGACATCATGCATCAGACATCAGGCATCAGACATCAGACATCCACAAGCATCAGGCATCAGACATCAGGCATCAGACATCCACAAGCATCAGACATCAGGCATCAGACATCAGGCATCATGCATCAGACATTGTGCATCATACATCAGGCATCAGACATCCACAAGCATCAGACATCAGGCATCAGACATCCACAAGCATTAGACATCCACAAGCATCAGACATCAGGCATTAGACATCAGGCATCATGCATCAGACTTCATGCATCAGACATCAGGCAACAGACATCCACACGCATCAGACATCAGGCATCAGACATCAGACATCAGGCATCAGACATCCACAAGCATCAGGCATCAGACATCAGGCATCAGACATCCACAGGCATCAGGCATCAGACATCAGGCATCCACAAGCATAAGACATCCACAAGCATCAGGCATCAGACATCCACAAGCATCAGGCATCAGACATCAGACATTAGGCATCAGACATCCACAAGCATCAGACATCAGACATTCACAAACATCAGACATCAGGCATCAGACATCAGGCATCAGGCATCAGGCATCAGACATCAGACATCCACAAGCATCAGGCATCAGACATCAGGCATCAGACATCCATGAGCATCAGACATCAGGCATCAGACATCAGGCATCAGACATCATGCATCAGACATTGTGCATCAGACATCAGCCATCAGGCATCCGACATCCACAAGCATCAGACATCAGGCATCAGACATCCACAAGCATCAGACATCCACAAGCATCAGACATCAAGCATTAAACATTAGGCATCATGCATCAGACTTCATGCATCAGACATCAGGAATCAGACATTAGGTATCAGACATCAGGCATCAGGCATCAGACATCAGGCATCAGACATCCACAAGCATCAGACATCCACAAACATCAGACATCAGGCATCAGACATCATGCATCAGACATCAGGCATCAGACATCAGACATCCACAAGCATCAGGCATCAGACATCAGGCATCAGACATCCACAAGCATCAGACATCAGGCATCAGACATCAGACATCAGGCATCAGGCATCATGCATCAGACATTGTGCATCATACATCAGGCATCAGACATCCACAAGCATCAGACATCAGGCATCAGACATCCACAAGCATCAGACATCCACAAGCATCAGACATCAGGCATTAGACATCAGGCATCATGCATCAGACTTCATGCATCAGACATCAGGCAACAGACATCCACAAGCATCAGACATCAGGCATCAGACATCAGACATCAGGCATCAGACATCCACAAGCATCAGGCATCAGACATCAGGCATCAGACATCAGGCATCCACAAGCATCAGACATCCACAAGCATCAGGCATCAGACATCAGACATCCACAAGCATCAGGCATCAGACATCCACAAGCATCAGACATCAGGCAGCAGACATCCACAAGCATCAGACATCAGGCATCAGGCAGCAGACATCAGACATCCACAAGCATCAGGCATCAGACATCCACAAGCATCAGACATCAGGCAGCAGACATCCACAAGCATCAGACATCAGGCATCAGACATCAGTCATCAGACATCCACAAGCATCAGGCATCAGACATCAGACATACTCAGGCATCAGACATCAGGCATCCACAAGCATCAGACATCAGGCAGCAGACATCCACAAGCATCAGGCATCAGACATCCACACGCATCAGACATCAGGCATCAAACATCAGGCATCAGACATCCACAAGCATCAGGCATCAGACATCCACAAGCATCAGACATCAGGCAGTAGACATCCACAAGCATCGGGCATCAGACATCCACAAGCATCAGACATCAGGTATCAAACATCAGTCATCAGACATCCGCAAGCATCAGACATCCACAAGCATCATACATCAGGCATCAGGCATCAGACATCAGGCACCAGACATCCACAAGCATCAGGCATCAGACATCTACAAGCATCAGACATCAGGCATCAGACATCCACAAGCATCAGGCATCAGTCATCAGGCATCAGACATCCACAAGCATCAGGCATCAGACATCAGACAGCGGGCTCAGTTGTATTATGTCCGCTGGAATAATAGCAAAGTAAACAAAGCAAAGTACTAACTTGTACTATAAAAAGTATGTGCGCTGCTATTAATATAAAGCTTAGCGTGGAGCGCAGTTATGTGCTCATGGCAACCCAAAAACTAAGAAAAATGTAAAAAGACCGTGCTCTGTTTGCATTAAATAATGTTAAAGACGTACATCATAAAGCCCTTCGCTCCGAAAATAAAGAAACCCATTTCGAACATGCAGGCTTTTGTAAGCACATGATAACGTGAATGTTTAAAAAGCCGAAAAATGTTTTGGAATGGGCGTCGAAAGAAAAGCTTAAAGCCGTTCGCTCCGAAAATAAAAACCCCTTCCCAACATGCGGCTTTTGTAAACACATGATAAAGTGAATGTAAAAAAAGACGAAAATGCTTTGCCAGGGGCGGCGAAAGAAAGCCTAAAAAAAAGTCCAACAATGCAAACATATCTCTTCAGACCACGAAGGAGTACACGTAAAAGGGCCAATAGCTGTAGGCGTGTACAATGTCCAAAAGGAGGGACTTTCCGACAGCTTGCACCAACAACAACTTAAACGGAACTCGGACGGTTTGAGTCATAAGTCATAAATCATAAGTCATAGAATTTGTATAGCGCACTACATACCCAGAGGGTTTCAAGGCGCTTAGGAAGGGGAGGAGGATTATTTGTCAAATATCCACGTTTTAAGCTGCTTTCTGAACGCTAGGTGGTTCTGGGTGAGGCGAAGGTAAGCGGGGAGTGAGTTCCATGTTTTAGCAGCCAGGTATGAAAAGGATCTGCCTCCCATGGTGGTCTTGTTGATGCGAGGTACAGTGGCGAAGGCTTGGCTGGAAGAACGTAGTTGGCGGGAGGGGGTGTAGAAGGACAGTCGAGAGTTGAGGCAATCTGGTCCGATGTCGTATAGTGATTTGTGTGCGTGGGTAAGCAGTCGGAAAGTGATCCTCTTATTGACGGGTAGCCAGTGGAGGTCTTTAAGGTGACCAGAGATGTGTTCGTTGCGTGGGATGTCTAATATGAGCCTGGCTGAGGCGTTTTGGATTTGTTGGAGTTTCTTCTGGAGTTTAGCGGTGGTACCTGCGTAGAGGGTGTTTCCGTAGTCCAGTCGGCTCGTGACCAGAGCGTGGGTGACTGTTTTCCTTGTTTCGGAGGGGATCCAGCGAAATGTTTTTCTGAGCATGCGAAGAATGTTGAAGCAGGAAGAGGATACGGCGCTGACTTGTCTGTTCATTGAGAGTGAAGAATCCAGGATGACGCCAAGGTTCCGTGCGTGGTCTGTCGGGATGGGTGCTTTTCCGAGGGCTTCCGGCCACCAGGAGTCGTCCCAAGCAGAGGGGGATGTACCTAAGATGAGGACTTCTGTTTTGTCTGAGTTCAGTTTCAGACGGCTTTGTTTCATCCATTCGGCGACTTCTTTCATTCCTTCGTGTAGGTTAGTTTTGGCGGTGCTGGGGTCCTTGGTGAGAGAAAGGATCATTTGAGTGTCATCCGCGTAAGAGATGATGTTGAGGTTGTGTTGGCGGGCGATGGCCGCGAGGGGGCTCATGTATACGTTGAAGAGGGTGGGACTGAGTGAGGATCCTTGAGGTACGCCGCAGATGACTTCAGAGGCCTCGGACTTGAATGGAGGAAGGCGGACTCTCTGGGTTCTTCCGGTGAGGAACGAGGTGATCCATTCAAGTGCTTTTCCTTGGATTCCGATGTTATTGAGGCGTTGTAGAAGGGTGCTGTGGCAGACTGTGTCGAATGCTGCAGAGAGGTCGAGGAGGATGAGGGCGACTGTGTCTCCATTGTCCAGTAGAGTTCGAATGTCGTCTGTTGCTGCGATGAGGGCGGTCTCAGTGCTGTGTTTTGCTCGGAAGCCAGATTGTGAGGGGTCGAGGGATTTGTTGGCTTCGAGGAAGGCGGCGAGCTGGTTGTTGACGGCTTTCTCGATGACTTTGGCCGGGAATGGAAGAAGCGAGATGGGGCGGTAATTTTTGAGTTCGGTGGGGTCCGCTGTTGGTTTTTTCAGAAGGGCGGTGAGTTCAGCGTGTTTCCAGTCTTCTGGGAAGGTAGCGGTGTTGAAGGAGCAGTTGATGACGTCTCGGAGGTGCGGTGCAATGACGGAGTCTGCTTTGTTGAAGATGTGGTGAGGGCATGGGTCTGTGGGGGATCCGGAGTGGATGGAATTCATCAGGCGGATGGTGTCCTCAGTGGAGATTGGGTTCCAGGCGTTAAGGGTGTTTACGGGGGGAAGATGGTCAGCAGATGGTAGGGTGGGTTGGTTTCCGGGTTGGTTGTCAAAGCTGTTGTGGATGTCTGCAATCTTGTTGTGGAAAAAAGAGGCTAGGGAGTCGCAGAGGGTTTGAGAGGGGGTGATGTCATTGGAGTTGGCCGAGGGGTTGGAAAATTCCTTGACGATGTTGAAAAGTTCCTTGCTGTTGTGGGCGTTGTTGTCAAGTCGATCCTTGAATGCTGTTTTCTTGGCTTTTCGGATCAGTTGGTGGTGAGTGCGGGTGGCGCTTTTGAAGGTGTCCTTGGTGCTGGTGGTTGGGTCTTTTTTCCAGGCCTTTTCAAGGGAGCGGCAGAGTTTCTTGGACTTCTTGAGATCATCGTTGAACCATGAGGCCTTCTTGCTGCCAGGTTTGCTTTGACGTTTTTTCAGTGGTGCTAAGGTGTCGGCGGTGTTGGATAACCATAGGGTGAGGTTGGCGGCGGCTTCGTTGGCGTTAGAAGAGAGGGCTGGGGAGTTTCGAAGGAGCGATGCGGAGATTTGGTCCGTGGTGATTTTGTTCCAGTTTCTTTGCAGGGTAGGTTGGGAGTGGTTGATGGGTTTTGGCTTGTTGTAGGTGAAGTGAACGCAGCTGTGGTCAGTCCAGAGGAGATCCGTAGTGTGGCTGAAGGAGACATGATTGCTGGAAGTGAAGATGGGGTCGAGTGTGTGACCTGCGATATGGGTGGGGGAAGTGACTAGTTGTTTAAGTCTGAGGTTGTCCACGAGGGTGGCGGTGTTGTGGTCGTTTATCTTTTCGAGGTGAAAGTTGAGGTCTCCCAGAAGAATATAGTCTTTGGAGGGGAGCGCGTGTGGAGAGATGAAGTCCGTGAGGTCTTCACTGAATTTTGCGCGGGGTCCTGGTGGTCTGTAGAGGAGAGTGCCTCTGAGTGTGGTTTTGGGGTCGATGTGGATCTGGAAGTGAAGGTGTTCGGAGTTGGCGAGGTTGTTGTCAGAGCTGGTTGAGATGCGGATTGATTTCTTATGGACGATAGCGATTCCTCCTCCTGTGTGGCTGGTACGGTCTTTGCGAGTGATCTTATAGTCTTCAGGGATGGCAATGGTGATGTCTGGTGCGGAGGAAGCATTCATCCATGTTTCCGTAAGGAAGGCGACGTCTGGAGAGAAGGTGTCTAGTAGGTTCCATAGGTCAATGGCGTGCCTGTGCACCGATCGGGTGTTGAGAAGGATGCATTGTAGGTGGTTGGGGTCGGGAATCTGTGGTGTAGTCGTAGCGGAGATGTTGTCGGTGCCGCTGAATTTGCAGGAGTAGCAGGAGAAAGGACCATGGGTGTGTCCAGGAGCGGCTTGGACGCAGTTGGGGGCGCGACCGGGGTTAAGGGCTTGGAGGGTGGCGGCATCGTAAGTAATGCGGGAGGGCTGGGCAGCGCGAGGGACAGGGGGTCTGGCGCTGGGCGCGGTCCAGGCGCGGACGGGCATAGACGGGCTTACCTTTGGCGCACCTTCGGCGCGGGTTGGGCGCGGTCGCTGCGCGTGAACGCTGCGCGCGGTAACTACTGTCATATATGGATAGTGGGGGGGGAGGGGCGAGGGCGGCTCAGCTGGGAGGCGGGGCGGGCTCCAGGGATCACAACAACAACAAAATGGAGGCGGAGGGGGGAGCACAGCGTCGCGCTAGTCAGAACGCGCAAATATAGTGAAAGCGGCACGTATAATTAATTAAATAACAAAAAGAACAACTCGGCAGGCAGGCATACAGCAGGCAAATGCAATTAGGCGGAAATCAAGGGCAAAAGCGGTACAACGATACCGAGTACAGTGAAAGCGGCACGTATAATTAATTAACTAACAAAAAGAACAGCTCGGCAGGCGGGCACACAGCAGGCAAATGCAATTAGGCAGAAATCAAGGGCAAAAGCAGCACAACGATACCGAGTGTCACGAGGGGACACTGGGGAGCGACCACTCAGCCTGAGGGACAGGAGCGAGTCACCAAAAAATGAATCGAAAGTCTACAAGAAAAAGAGGCGGTTACCAACATCATTTAGTGTAAACAGCATCTCTCGTCGAGACAGCGCATGCACTGCCTAGGCAAGACCTAAAAAGGACTTTGAAAAAGATACAAGAAATGTAAATTTCCAAATGCTGAGTTAGTCATTTGTGAATCTTTGCTTAGCAGCCCCAAGCAGAAGAGTGAAACTAAATACGTCCAAGGTGACACAACAGTACAGTCTATACACATCATAGACAAACAAGATGGCAGTAAAGGAATCAATATGGCGTCAGATGTTATGAATATTTTAAAGCAATCTTTAACAATTTCTCACTGAGTAAGTCATTTAGGCCCTTTTTGTGAGTGCCTGGCTGCAAAAGTGATTATCACACTTTTTAAAATCTGACACCACGGGGATCAGAATTTTAAAACGTGCGATAATTATTGCCTATTGCAAGTTGTGGAATTAAATGCATATTTTAGTGCTTTGCACACCAAAATCCGCATGTACCGGGATATACTGGTCACTTTACCTGGTAAAAATCTGCAGGTTTCACCTGCCGAAATTTACCTAGGGAAATTGCTATCCATGTGATCACTACCACAAAAATCATAATTGCGATCCCTGTGCAAACAGTACTTTGAAAAAGGGATTAAAAAATAACTCTTAATGAGGTTCTAAGAGTTAAAAAGTCATATTCATACAACCCACTCTTGTTCTAATTGGGGGTCTTATGATCCTTCTTAAATCATCCATTGCTCTGCGCCTCTTCTACATGCGTAACATTCCTATAATCGCCTTTACTAGGAGGAGAGATAGAGATAGAGAGAGAGAGAGCGAGAGAGAGTGCGTATGTTTGTGTACACCTATCTAAGCGATAGCCCATTGAAAGTAGTTAGAAAAAGGGCCAAGTGACCCATATTGAGGGATTGTTTTCATGGTCTAAACAGCATTGTAGCCAACACTAGAGCTTTGGGTCAGCCCTTTGTTCATGTCAGGATGGCTTTCTTTGCTATTTCAGCTTGCTGCTACTGATTAGATTGTATTTCCCTTATTCTTGTGTTTGTCCCACCCAGAGAAGAAATTATTTCTCACTATGTTCAGATGAGTTAGATTCTTCCACTGCTATTGCCACATAATTAGTTTTCCTTCTGCATGTATCTTAACCAATTGGCTTTTAGCACTTGCTTGATGGGAGAGCATGTGTTGCTCACCCCCTGGCCCTTTCCAGTTGTGCTGCAACTCAAACCCCTTCCAGGGGGAGTTTGCCCCCCTTTTTGCCACCATGTTATCCTGCATCCCTTTCCCCCCCATAAACAATTCCTGGGACAACCAATTATGGTGCATAGAAAAGGTGTTGTTATTTGCTCACCCTGTGTCCCTGCCGTGAAGCATCCCAAGGACACTGTGTGAGCAGCATATCTACCTATGTTACTCTCACCTTTGGGTATTACTCTGAGTTACCTCCGCCCTCGCCACTTCCCATCGACCTTGCGGCTGCGATGACCGCTTCTTTTCAGTGTGGGTGGGTGGGTTTCCGGGGCAATGGTCTTCGTGTGGTCAAAAGGAGGGCCCACATCCCCTTTTGACCTCCTTGACCACTTGCACCCCTTCATTGTAATTGGGCGGCTAGCAGTCAGATGGGGGCGACCAATCCCGGTGCACTCCCCCTCCCCCTTTCGCAGGCTATTCAGGGTGCTCCCGCCTCTGGCAGGTGTTCCGCACAGGCCCCTAGGAGGTCCGGCTTTGCCTTCCAGGCCCATGTTTCGTCTCTCTTCGTGCTGGAGTGTCTTCGTGCACCCTGACTCACCAGTCTTTCTCCCGCTGTTTGTCTCCTCCTGACTCTCGTCTGTCCCCATGCCCCCCTGCAGACTCCATGGAACCTCCCACATCATGTCACCAGCCACTGCAGTCTATCTTTCTGTTCAAGGATACCCCGACCTGCCGACTTCCACAAAAACCTCTCCATGTGAGGAGCAGGCAGGACCTTGGAGAGGGCAGAATCTCATGCCGAGAAGAACCTAAGATTCATGTTTGCCCCCAACAAAGCCTCAAGCCCCTCATCTAAAAAGAAAAATGTTGCTTAGACTTTTGCGGATGTCCTGGGTGTGTTCTCACCCATTAATGGAGGTCGTCAGTTCAAAGCCTCCAAAAACGAGCTGAAATCAAAACCACTGAATTTACTATGGGTAAAAAGCCCTGCACTGCTGATGGGCCGCAGGAGATGCTGAAGGGGCAGATGACAGCGGAGCCAATGTGAGATTCAGAAGCCTGTGGGGCTCCCTTTCCCATCTCATCTCATCTCATCACTTCCTTCCTAACCCACCTGGCTCGTATGCCCAATCATTGCTTCTCCATGCTTTCCCAGTCTTTCACGTCCCCTCCCAACCCCTCTCCCCTATTGAGTGCCTCCTTCCTTCCCCACTCTGCCCCTTTTCCCAGTCATCCACTACCCTTCCCCCATATATTACTTCGTCCTCCACGATTGATACCTTCCTCACCGGCCAGGCCCTCTCGCCCAGTCACTGAGTGCTTCACTCCCCTTCCTCCAGTCAGGCTGCGCTTTTTTCTACCCTGTCTCACCCCTTTCCCCAGTCCTTTCTTACTTTCTCCCTGGAGTTAAAAACAATTTCTCCCAGTCATTGCTTCCTCCACCCTCCCCGCCCACCCTCAATTATCGGTTCATTCCCGGGGCAACACGTATCCTGCCTCCCCTGCACAGTACTCCTTTCCTTAACACCAGGAGAGAACAATTTGCTTTGCCAAAGCAGTGCCCCCGATTCCAAATTCCTTCGAGCATGACCCTGCGTTTAAAAGGTCTTGCTGCACGATTCTGATTTGAAAAACAATTTAAGGAGACCGGACTTTCAATGTTATAATCATCTGACTAATGAAATGTAAAACTACCTAAAAAATGTGATATACAAATGTGCTCTCATCCAAAAGCGGCATAAAGGATCTGTAATGGTACAAGCCAAGTTTTTCTGACATGCCTTAATTACCATTTAGCGCGTATTTATAAGAGTTGTTTAATATCACCACATTTTATAACGATTGCAGGCAGCTAAAACCTTTTTTTTAATACAGTTAATTTGCTAATGTGTCTGGTATGTCAGAAATCAGAGCAATTACAAAATGAACCAATCCCGCTTTTTGTACCAGGGCGTGAAGGTCACAGAGCGTTTCCACGAATACCTAAATAATTACGAAATACCACAAAGTACACCATGATCCTGGCAACGGCGACCAGTCCTTGGGGAGGTATGTGATTTGCTTTGCTACTGTAAACACAATGAAAACGTCTCTTAATATTCAACGTAGACACCACTCAACTGAGAAAAAAATTATCTGCCGGAGTGGAATGCACGAATTGATGGCAGTAACACAATAAGGCCTACTATGTAAAGATTGTTTAAAGTTAAACTCAGACCTTGAGGCAGGCCCTCAGTCACAACTCCACATTCATCTAGGCTATCTGACCACGGAACGGGCGAGGCTTATGCGCCTGATAAGGGGAGTTTCTGAGTCGCTGGATTTTTCCAACAAACGGCAAAACACATTTATTGAATACATTATAATTTAAAGAGCTGAAATACCATACCAGCTAAAATGTTATCAAGAATGTAGCCAGAAGGTACTGCCTCCATTGCGCAGTCGATTAAGCCGATAGTATCATGGTGTGAACTTCTGAAATCTGTGCCAGGAAATGGGAGTGAATGTGATGCGTGGGGGCGGCATACATGAGTCGGATACGCACATAGTAATTCCATACAGGCCGAGAGACCCTATTCAGGCGGGAGACTCCCCGTTATTAAAGCCATTGCTTCAGCTGTTTCCCTCCAAATATTGTCTCTGATTCACTATGTCACAGGGAGGGAATACATTCCCTTGATTTTTCCCCAAAGTCATCTCTCACTTTGTGTTTTACGGAGAGGTGTGGTGCAGCGGCCAGGGCAGCTGACTTCGGAGCCCAGGTTTCAGGGTTCGATCCCCGGCTCCATGTGACTCTGGGCAATAGCTCACTTAATTTCCACGACGGCCCCCAGCGCATTTACAAATGCGTATTTACAATTTTTTCTGAAATGTTGGCATGTAATACTTTCAATGCTAGGAACAACATGAAGCAATTATCCTGTGGAGATGTCCCCTGTGTTGCTCTCTGTAACGAGCATACCTTGACATCATTCCATATACTAAGGCATGACCTAAGGCTTTACTAGCCTTGACAAATCAATGTGGTGTCCTAAATATAAATTACAAAAATCGCGGCCCACTGGAGTTGTTGGAAAATCTATATGCAATGAATGGACGATATTTTTATAAACGATAATTAAGATATAGTTTTTATGTCGACGATCTTTCTATATTCGATATTCTGACATGCAACTAGATCGACAGATTCACAGTGCCACCATTTTGGACATGGATTTTTAAGTTTATGATTGCATTGCAAACTAACAAGTTCTCAAGATCTCCGATTTTTACCCGAAGAATTAGGCGCTTGGACTCAAATTGCTTTCTGTAGACAGAGATCTTTGGGGGTAATTTGTGAATGACAATTATACAAAATACCAATTTATAAACTATAAAGCAACAAAAACAAACACCCCATATGCGACATAACAGAAGCAACATGCGATTCTAAAGGGTCAGACTGACTAACGGGATGTTTTACACTGCGGAGTTCTGAGGCACATCTGATAAACAACTACAGCAGGCCAGGTCCTTCCTGAACTGGAACACAAGCAACCTAGGACCAATTTCGCCCTAGTTAGGGTTCTTCTCCCAGTGGGTCCTGTGCTCACTGTGCAACTGGAATCAAGCTATACCTGGCTGAAGAGCCCATAATAAGTTCGAAACAGGTCTAGGTTGCTTGTATTGCGGTACAGAGAGGACCCGGCTTGGAAGATCAGGCTGGACTGTTCCCATTGGAGAAGGGTCAAGACAGATTTGCACATGGCTTGGTCCAAAACTGAGGTGACATGGTGAGCAAAAACCGATGGATGAGGATGCGGACCCAGGCGATTGCCAGTGGCTGAAATTAATTAAAGCATTGCATCCATCACCTGTTGTCGCAGTTGACTTCTTTGGCTTTATGCATTAATCAATCAATCAAGGCATTTATATAGCGCACTACTCACCCGAGGGGTCTCAAGGCGCTAGGGGAGGGGGGGTCCGCTACTGCTCAAACAGCCAGGTCTTGAGCTGCTTCCTGAAGGCAAGGTGGTCCTGGGTCAGGCAGAGGTGGGTCGGGAGGGAGTTCCAGGTCTTGGCAGCCAGGTAGGAGAAGGACCTTCCTCCTGTTGTGGCTCTTCGGATGCGGGGGACGGCGGCGAGGGCGTGGCTGGTCGATCGAAGCTGGCGTGTGGGAGCGTAGAAGTTGAGGCGGCTGTTGAGGTATCCTGGGCCTTGGTTGTGTAGGGCTTTGCGTGCGTGGGTGAGGAGGCGGAAGGTGATTCTCTTGCTGACCGGGAGCCAGTGCAGATCTCTCAGGTGTCCGGAGATGTGGCTGCGACGGGGGATGTCCAGGATGAGTCGTGCTGAGGCGTTCTGAATCCGCTGGAGTCTCTTCTGGAGTTTGGCGGTGGTTCCGGCGTAGAGGGAGTTGCCGTAGTCCAGACGGCTGGTGACGAGGGCCTGGGTGACCGTCTTCCTGGTTTCGGTGGGGATCCACCAGAAGATCTTACGTAGCATGCGCAGGATGTTGAAGCAATTAGTCACTTGTGCTTTAGTTCAAAACTCAGCCTATGTACATTTGGCATAGTAGAAGCGGATGTGGTCTCACGGCTAGACTGCCGACCTTGGAGCTGGGAAACCAAGGTTCGAGCCTCGTGGTCAACTTCACATCCTGTGATTCTGGGCAAATCACTTAATCTCCCCCTACCTACCAAAAAAAATAAAAATGAATGTGTTCTTGTGTAAAGTAACTGGTGCTCATGTAAAGCGCTCCAATAACTTGGGGTCAAGTATGCGCTATATAAATCTGCAAAATAAAAGCACAGCACCGAGTAAATGCAGTTGGACAGCACAGCGAGAGTTATATTAGAGACGTAGTCACATGCTTCAGAAGCAGCACTGAGTCATTAAAGTTTAATAACAGTATGTCTTTCTGGAGCTGAGCTCCAGCAGATCTGTGAAAACTAAAATGTAGCAGTTGTTGGAACAGTTGTGAGAAGGGTACTGCCACGACAAAACCAAAAATGGACAGATTTATCATTATTTCATACAGTGCAGCAAGGCACCTTGCTGTGCTACGTGAATGGGAAAGGACAGGAATGCACCATATTTAACATTATATGGTGCACTACTATCACTTACTTGCTCTCATGCACAATGTGCACCCTAGCGCCAATGCAGGCACCTTTGCGCAGTTTTGCAAGGGTGCCTGTGTTGCAGGCAGGATTGTTTTTGTGCAGGAAAGAACACCTTCCTGCACAAAAATAATATTGAGAGGCATTTTCTTCTTTCTATGTGTAAAAGAGGAAAAACGAGGGTAAATAAAGATATTTCTTCTCGTTAACCCTCACCTGGGGAGGCATAGCATTTTGAAACATTCTCAGGTCTTCCAGTAATGGTAAATCTGGGAATACACCAGAATCCATGGGTGGAGGTGTGGAAATACCCACACTCCCCCCATGGAACGCCCCCCTGGAGCAGAGTAATGCAAGCAATGATTTGCGCTGCGCTGTGTTGCGTTACTCTAGATTTAGCAAACCATGCAGTGCCACACAAGGGGCCTTGCATGGCTTGATAAATCTTACTTAGGTTTTGCATCGTCCTTACGACCCTTGCGTGGCGCAAGGGTGAGACAAAGCCTTGATATATCTGGCCCTAAGTGTGGTATCTGTGTCTTTTGCAGATCTTGAAAGCCCTTCCAGGATACTACTGCCAACACATTTCATAAAGCTTTTTAACAGGAACCCCCCAGAAAATGTGAAGAAATTGGGGGCTGTTGGGACTAATGAAGTACTTTGCACCATACAAAGGTCTGGTGCAATTTCACGTTCAGGCTGTACCTTGACGGACATTTATATATATATTATCTACTGGCAGTCGCCAGTAGATAGTTATAGTTAGGACCGTGTTTCCATAGGAAATCCGCAACATTCTATTTGGAATAACGTTGGCGCCGGTCGACGAATCCTCGCGAAATTTTCAAAACTAATGGGGCGCTACGCTCCGCTCCTACCCTGAAAGTCTCGGGGGGATTCGTCAAGCAGGGGCTGAGAAAAAAGGGGGGTCCCAAAACGCGTTTTCCCCATGCATTTTCCCATAGGACCTTTAGTCCGAGCTACAGCCCGAACGGCTGAACAGAATTACTTGAAATTTGGCAGAGAGGTAGGTAGTCCTCAGGTCAAGGATGTGCCTTTTGTAGGTCTGGTGTAAATCTGTTCAGTAGGTCCTGAGAAAATAGCATTTAAATCAATATATATATCTGTAAGCGCGCTCCGTGCGCTTACCGTAAGCTTACCGTACGCGTACGGTGCCGTGCGCGAGCTCAATTCTGATTGGTGGTTACATGACTGTAAACATTCGAATCGGTCGAAATCAGGAAGTGTCGGCCGCCATTTTCTGTCTCTCGCACTGAGAAACAAAGGTGGGGAACGTGAAAAGGGGGCAACGAAGAGAGTTGCAGACCCCCTAGTGTTTGTCAGGGGGTCCAAGAAGGACCCAAAAGTACGAAAAATACATTTAATAATTTAAAAAAAAAATCGCGGAGTGCGCGTACGGTAAGCTTACCGTACGCGCACGGCAAAAAAAAATAAAAAAATAAATAAAGAAGTAACAATCACATTTATTAAATAAATTAAAGGACCCACAAGGGAGAAAAAAACAAATGTTACTGTGTAAAAAATGGCGAGGTGCGCACGGCATGGACTGTGCAATGTAGGTGCTCGGTGCGCGAAGCGCACCGTGCGCGCAGGGTGTGCGCATAGTGAAAAACCAGAAAAAAAAATAAAAAATAAATACATAACTTAGCATTTAAAAAACCGTACAAATTCACTGAAAAAACCATAGGTTTCACACACGTTATAGTTAGGAGTTAGCATTTAAAAAACCTTGCAAATTCACTTAAAAAACCATAGGTTTCACACATGTTATAGTTAGCTGTACATTTCACTCGTAAAAAACCAATGAAATTCCACGTTATAGTTAGATCAGGTAACTATAACTTGCGCGACCGCAATCCACAATGTGTAATTTCAGATGTCAACATTGATGTCATGAGTGATGTCACTGACCATGTCATGAGTGATGTAATATGTGACGTCATCAGCAGTTTATTGTGGGCACGCAAGTTATAGTTACCTGATCTAACTATAACGTGGAATTTCATTGTTTTTTTACGAGTGAAATGTACAGCTAACTATAACATGTGTGAAACCTATGGTTTTTTAAGTGAATATATATATATATACATATATATATATATATATATCAAATAAATCTTTATCTATATATATATATATCAAATAAATCTTTATCTAGCAAGCAGGGAAGGCATCTGCTCATGAGTCAGTCAAACTCCTTCAGACACGCAAAAACACCAGCTCTTAAGGAAGCTAAATAGGATCTGCATCTCAAAAAGCTAAAAGAAGTCTGCTCTAAAGCAAACTAAAAAGTATCTGCCTCAAAAGTAAGAGAAAAAAGAGGTCTGCATCCAAAAAAAGATGGAAAGACATCTATCCTAAAGGATGCTAAAAGGGGGTCTGATTGTAAAATACTGCAACACATTCTTCATAGGACAGAAATCTAACATTATCAGCAACACGTAAGTTTTCAGAACAGTCAACCAATCAAGAGAAAAAGGAGGAGATACAGTTCAAGTCTCATTAAAATGTACAAAACTTTCTCAGAAGCATTCTCCGACTGTGACTTTTAACCTTTGAGGATAGGGCATACAGGCTGCTTGCACTCACGGGTGCAGCTAAAAACCCTCTATTCAATTTAGAATTTGCAACACAATCTCAAAGAACAAAACATTCTTCTCTACATGAGAAATGAGAAAAAATAAGCATTACATTTTTTTAAATGTTTGTTCAGTTTTTTTGACAAACAAAAAATATCCACATTTCACAAGCAAGGAAATCAACTAACAGGAGCTCTTTTTAAAACACAGACCTACATTAACTGGAAACTGTTTAAACATGGGAATTTGCAGAACATACATTTGCGCGTGGCATGCTATTGTTTAATATTTAGGGCCTTATTTAGTGTTTGGCAGACAGGTTACTGCGTCACAAATGTGACGGATATCCCGTCCGCCATATTACAAGTGTCCTAGGATATAATGGACTCCTAATACGACAGACAGGATATAGTAACCCAGTCTGCCAAACTCCAAATCAGGCCCAAAATAATAAAAATATTCTTTCAGGACCTATTCTTTACTATAGAGATGGCACACCACTCCCATCCCTGAGTTATTCACTTTGATCGCAGCATCATTCCTTACCACACCTCAAATGATGATGCGCAGCTGTTAAAACGCCCTTTTTGCAGGGCCACCCCCAAACCCTTTGCTCACCTTCCTGAGCTGGGCCTTCCTGAGGTAGATTGGGAGGGAGGAGCTGACGCTTGCACCTGAATAGGGATTTGCCAGGTCCCACATAAAGAGCTACATACCTCCTGTACTGAGTCTAGAGCCATGGCAGGGACCTTGTGATCTTCATAGGCATCTTTGACGTCTCGCCCACTTCAAAGGCACATTTGGGTATAAGTACTCGACCTCAGACACCACCAAATCATAACTTTGCTAGAACCAATGACATTCTGCCTGGAAGAAGAGCTGCTGTGCTGTAGGAGGGACTGACACTTTGCTACCAGCATTTCTGTGTTGACCTGCTGTCTGCTGTGCTGTAGGGGGGACTGCCACTTTGCTTCCTGCTCTGCTCTGTTGGCCTGCTGATTCTTGCCTGGGAGTGAGAAGGACTGGACCAGTTCTCTTCATCCTTAAACCCAAGTTTCTCCAAGGGCTTGTTGCCTTGCCTCCTTTTCTCCGAAGTCTCAGTGTCATAAAAGACTTCTTGCAACTCTGATCGTGCTTCTAGACTCTGCCATCTGTGAGTCCTACCCTTGCCTGAAGTGAACCCCCTCCAGTATTGGGCCTCAGAAGTGGGTTCTGCAGCTATTTTCTGTAAAAATCGAGGCAGTGACCCCTTTACGCAGATCGGTACCAACACAGATTCGATAGCGAAACGGGTCCCACTGTGAGGTTCAACGACAATGAAGCGCTGACCTAAGGACACCACTGTAAGGCTCGACTTCGACATAGCTCCAACTATTCGACACCGACTGCAAGGCTTGACTCTGATGCATTGACCCAACTGCGTGAATCGGAACTGATGCCGACACTTGCTCCATACAAGGTACTTTTTCAGCGGGCCCTGCGTGGGTCCTGTAGCCGGTCTGCCCTCCATCACGGTCAACCTGAACTTTGGATTTACCCCAGTCTAGAGCAACCTCAAGTAACCTTTTAGCTCTATTAACTTCTATGCACTGTTTTTGGATTTAATCTTTAAAAATTCATATCTCAACTTCTACTTTCTGGATTTCTGTTTCTGCCGTGGTTTACATTCTCTATAAACTGGTGTGGAGTCTTTTGTTACTGTAATTAAAGTGTGCACAAATACTTTACACATTGCCTCCTAAATTAAGCCTGACCTCCCAACCTGGGCAGCCGCTCTCCCTCCACCCAGCACTGCCTAGCCGTCTCCGCCACCGAACTAGGAGAGCAGGGTTCGAGACCGCTCTCGACCCGCTCCCCTACCTGCTTGCCTCTGCGCATTTTTACTTTTTAATCTTAGTCCCAGTGCCTCTGCGCATATTTACTTCATTTTTAATCTTAGTTCCAGTGCCTCTGCGCATATTTACTTCTTTAATCTTAGTCCCAGTGCAATTTTCTGGCATTTCGCTGTTTGTGCCCGCTCAGCCCCGTCCACCTCCCGAACACCGTTCCTGCCTTCCCGCCTCCCCCCGCCTCTACTTAAAGGAGGCCACGCAGCGGATGTGCCGCCACAGGCAAGCCCGCCTGTGCCCGTACGCATCCCGACCGCTGCCTGCGCCAGGAACCCTGGATCTCCAAGACCCCACTGATATGATTCTGATGCCCTCCACGCACTCAATCCCGGAAGACACACTGACTGCGAAAGATCCTCACCGAACACCACCTACGGACAGTTCTCCTGCAGACTCTGCTGAAGTTCCTTCACCTTCGACAACGCCCCCCCACCGCCAAAAGCCGACCGGACGCACGCACAGTCGATGTCCTGACATGCATCCTCCTCAACGTGCGCTCCCTACACCAACACGCCGTAGAGATCTCGGACCTGATCGACACCCTCTCGCCCGACGTTGCCTTCTTCAAGGAAACCTGGACCAACACCACATCTGACCCGACATCGCCACAGCCACCCCCGACGGCTACAAGATCCAGAGAAAGGGCCGCCCCCAATGCCCAGGTGGAGGACTCGCCATCGTACACAAGACCTCCCTCCAACTCTCCACCTCCAGCACAAGGGACCCCCACTCCAACAGATAAAACCTCCACTTCCAGATCCAGACCAGCCCCAGGACCACTCTATGCGGCACCCTCGTCTACAGACCCCCGGGACTTCGCACCCAATCCGCAACTACCATCGCCAAGCTCATCGCACCTCACACCATCACCTCCACGGACTACATCCTAGTGGGAGACCTGAACTTCCATTTCGACACCCTCAGCAACCCAGACTCCACCACACTACTTGACAACCTCGGACTGAAGCAGCTCATCGACACACCCAGCCACAGAGCTGGACACACCCTCGACCCCATCTTCGCAGGAGGTGCTAACATACGCTTCAGCCACACCTCCCAGCCCCTCTGGATGGACCACCACTGCGTACACTTAACCTTCAACACCACCACCACACTCAAGCCCGCCCTGCGCCCGCCACGAAGGAACTGGAGCAAGGTCACAGAGGAACACCTCATCACCACACTCCTCCAAGACCTCCCAGCGCCACAACCGACACCAACTCCGCATCCAAAGAATTTCACCACTGGATTGCCTGCTGCGCCGACAGGCTCGCACCCCTCCGCCACCCCGCCAAACAACGCCCCCTGAAGGCTGCCTGGTTCACCACAGAACTACTAGAAGCCTGACGCTCCTGCAGACGCCTAGAGAAAACCTGGCGAAACCAGAAAACCAAGGAAGCACTGAACAAACACAGGAGCGTCCTGAAGGAATCACATAAGAGACACCAAACGGACCTTCATCGGGAACAAAGCCCTCACCAATGCAACCAATGCCAAAGAACTGTTGAAAGTCATACAGCATCTCACCAAACCCCCAGCGAAGCCACGAACATCACACCTTCCCAGGAACTCTGCAACAACTCAGCTTCTACTTCCATCTGAAGATCAAGGCCCTCTACGACAACTTTGGCGAACGGACGTAGGACACCACCCCCCATCCCACCTCCACTGACAAGCCAACCATCATTACCTGGAACCCAGCTACCATCGAACACATCACTGCGACCATGAAGAAAACCCACTCAGGATCCCCGACAGACCCCTGTCCATGCACATCTTCCATAGGGCAGCCGCCGCCATCGCACCCGACCTAGGACGGACCATCAACGATTCCATCAGATCCAGCATCTTCCCAGATGACTGGAAGTGGGCGGAGGTTAAACCCCTCCTCAAGAAACCCTGGGCCAACCCAATGGACCTGAAAAACTACCGGCCCATCTCTCTCCTCCCCTTCGCGGCCAAAGTCACGAGAGACTCGTAAACTCCCAGCTGGCCGCCTTCATTGAAGAGAACTCCATCCTAGATGACTCCCAGTCTGGATTCCGCAGCAACCATAGCACCGAGACCGCCCTGCTCGCCGCCACTGATGACATCCGCATGCTACTTGATCAGAGACACACCGCGGCCCTCATCCTTCTAGACCTCTCGGCAGCCTTCGACACCGTCTCACACCACATGCTCGCAGCCAGACTTCACAACGCAGGGATTCAAGGAGCCGCCCTCAACTAGATCCTATCCTTTCTCTCCCGCAGAAACCAGAGGGTCAGACTCCCCCCTTCCTCTCCAAAACCACAGAGATCAACTGCAGAGTACCCCAAGGATAATCACTCAGTCCCACGCTCTTCAACATCGACATGGCCCCCCCCTTGCCGCCATCGTCAGACAGCATGGGCTCAGCATAGTATCCTATGACGATGACACCCAACTCATCCTCTCGCTCACGAAAAATCCAGAGAACACCAGGCTCTGCTTCCAGGAAGAAATGAAGGACGTTGCAGCCTGGATGAAGGACAGGTGCTTGAAGCTAAACTTAACAAGAAAACCGAGGTCCTTTTTCTCGGACTCTCCACCTCCACCTGGGACAACACCTGGTGGCCCCCCACCCTTGGGAGTCCACCCACCCCTACAGGACCACTCACAAAACCTCAGCATCATCCTCGACTCCTCCCTCTCCATGACAGGCCAGATCAACGCCGTCGTTTCCACCAGTTTCAACTGCCTGCGCATCCTCCGCAAGACCTTCAAATAGATCCCCCCGAATGCAGAAAGACTGTCACTCATGCACTCATAACCAGCAGACTGGACTACGGCCACTCTATGTCAGAATCAACAGAACTCTCCTACACAAACTCCAAACCATCCAGAACTCCGCAGCCAGACTCATCCTCGGAACACCGCGTCACGAGCACCTCCACTGGCTCCCCATCGAGAAGAGGGTTACTTTCAAACTCCTCATCCACGCCTACAAATTCCTCCACAACATCGGACCCTGAATACCTCAACGAGAGAGTCTCAATCCACGTACCCAGGAGGAACCTCCGCTCTGCCGACCTCGCCCTGGCAGAGATCCCCCGCATTCGCAGAAACAGAGCAGGTGGGAGAGTCTTCTCCTACATCGCAGCCAAGACCTGGAACGAGCTCCCAGTAAACATCAGACGCTCCCCGACCCTGCACATTTTCAGGAAGGACCTCTAGACCTGGCTTTTCAACAGATCCGGAGCTGCCCCCCCCCCCCCAGTGCCTGAGACCCTCACGGGGGAGTACTGCGCTTTATAAACCCCCTGATTGATTGATTGATTGACTCCTCTCTGCCAAGCTACCAGGAATGAGCACAGGTTCATTTAGGTTGTGTATCTGACTTACCCTGGCTAGGATTGTGGTTCTTACTTGGACAGGGTGCAAACTCTTTCAGCAAGAGACCCAATTTCTAACAGCAGCCTTGCTGATAGTCAAAACACTCTAATAAGAGGGCTGAATAACTGGAGACCTCCTACAGAGGAGGTGACTCGCATCTGAGTAAATGCCAGGTCGCTGACCTGAGTGGCGGTTTGGAGGCAAGGCTTAATAAGGAGCATAATGGACTCCTCTAAACTCTACACAATTCAATGCCATTATGTGTTGCATGCACTGAGGCTGGGATTATTCAATTGCTGTATCGTTCGGGTCACTTTGGGCCTGATTTAGATTTTGGCAGGTCTGGGCCCACCATCGCTTTTCTGTCAGTTTCTCCATCCGACCACTAGGTAGTCCATCTGGTCAATTTAGGTGCTGGCAGGTCCATGGACGATAGTCCTTCCGAGTGCCGCCATGTTGATCTGAACTTTCAGCCCGTGTTGACAGCACCATAGGCAAAAGCAGCTGCATGAGGGTGTCGAGCCAAGATTTCCACCAGGTCAACTAAGATGTGCTTTTCTGCTGACGTAACTGTGGCGGGTAAGTCTCCATAACTGAGCTCCTGAGTTGGCAGTGTCGAAGGTATATAAGGGAGAAACATACCTTTTTTATTTTTCCACTTCCGCTTCCGACTTGAACCCGATCGTCCAAGTCCTTCTGTTGCTGCTGCTACTTGGCCACAAAGCTAATCAACCCTGGCATCGATGGAAGGTAAGCTTTTTATTTGTTTCTGTTTGCATTACCTCAGACTCATGCATTTTGAAATCTCTCTTACAAGCAATATCTAACTAATGTGCAATGCATATGTGTGTAATGTTGTCATTTAAGAAATTTAAAGAAACAAACCTGTATAATTTAATTTTAATTTCAAATTTGGTGCAAGCTGCCTTCATGATAGTAGACACTTAAACAAAAATTCAGAGCAGGTGTGTTCAATTTTGTTTAGTAAACTATCAAATTATAAACATATGCATTACACATTATTGGAATAATGCAAATTTAATATAATGGAGAAATTGCAGGAGACAAGGTAAAATGTATTTTTCTAAATAAGGTTCAAATCAATGTTAGTTCTAAATGTAAATTATTTTATATATTTATAAATGTATCATTTCCCCTTGTCTAGTGCATTTTCTGTATTTTATCAAGTTTTTATTTTCTCTTTATGTTTTTTAAGGTGAAATATATATGTGTTTATTTTTATAACTTATCAAGTAAAAATAAACATACCTGTATTAAAACTTAAAAAAGAGGAAAATATTGTTATATTTGGTCCGAGTGTCCATTGTCATGATGAATGCTAGCATCAAAATTTTAATGTCCATTACAAACATTTGATCACTAATGTCTGGACTGTCCAAATATGTAATTTAAAAAACCTTTTTGTATTTTCTGTCATACATGTCAGTAAGAATATGTATAACACATTTTCATCATTTACATTTTAAATAATCAATGACTTGTAAATTAATAATGATGTTAGGACAAACTTTGTAAAATTAAAATCTTTTTATTCATAAAAACAGCAGAAAAGGAGAACTTAAGGGTTTCCAAGCCTAACAGACTGTGGTTTTGTAGCCCATAACCTGCCTCCTAAACATACTGCCAAAGGGTAACCTCCTCAGGAAGGTGCATCTATTGGGCAAAGAGCAGGCACCTCAAGTATCTTTCTTCAGAGGGGTGGGTTTTGGCTTTGACAGGGGTTAAGGGTAGGTAGGAGGTGAAGTCGGGAGGAGGAGAAAGGGTAGATTGGGATGGGAGTGGATTGGGTTTTGGTGGTAGAGGGAGCTGGAGTGCATGATGTGCTTGTGTCTGTATATTTGACAGTTGCATCTCTGGTGTATGTTGAGAATGTTTGGATTTGTGTTTTCTGGTAAATGTTTGGTATTCGGGTGAGTTGTGGGTGTAGTGTCAATAGTGTGTGTAAGTTGTTTGTGTATTTCTTTGTGTGTTTCTGTGTATGTGTGTCTGTTAGAGTAGGTGCCAGAAAAGACGTGACTGTGCTTGGGCTTAGGGTAAAAGTTTGGATTTGGGTTGAGGAAGGGACCTGAGTTGAGTCAGGTTAGGCTGGTTAGGAGGCTGGGGTGAGTGAGGAGGCTATTTTTGCAAGCGATCTCTGCATGCCAGACATTGAACTGTGAGTGCCACCCAGAAATGCAACCATTTGTTACATTTGGCAGCTAAGGCCCATCGATGATCAAAAATGTTATCATAATAATTAACAAATCTACTGAAGTTAAATTAGGTAATAACACTATATGGTACCACGGGGAAAAACAAAAGCCCATACTTTGTTCCAGTAAGTTCAGTAGATTATCATGTTTGACGGTGTCAAAGGCAGCCGATAAGTCAAGCAGTATCAGAAGGCATGATTCATTTTGATCCAGCATTTTTAGTATGTCATCCACGGAATGAGTGAGTGCTGATTCAGTGCTGTGATCTTGACGGAAACCTGATTGGTTTTGATTGAGGAGTTGATAGTTGTTAATGTGAGTTGGGTCTAGACTCATTTTTGTAAGAACTCTGCTGGAGTAGGGATGATGGAGATGGGTCAGAATTTATTAGGGTCAAAGCAGTCTGCCATGTTTTTTTTATAATGGAGGGTTACTTGTCCTACTTTTAGGCAGTCAGGGATAGTGCCTTGACGTAGTGAGGCATTTAAAATCTTGGTCCATGGGGGAGAATATAGGTTTTGATCTCTTTGAAAATGAGCGGTGGTAGAGGGTCAGTGAAGTGGTTAGATGGGTTTAAGAAAGAAATAATGTTGCACATGTCATGTTGGCTGATTTGGGAGAAGGTGTTCCAAGAGGCATTGTTTTTGGAGGAGTGCAAGGATGGTTTCTTCACTTCCATATACTGCGAGGGGTATGAGAGACAGAATGGGGTAGTCCTTAGGAGATCCTTTGCTAAATGTAGTTCGTTCTCTATCTTTGTGGTTTTGTCCTTGAAGAAGGCGGCCAGTTCTCCGCAATTTGGGGGGGTGCTGGACTTTGAGTCTAACGGGTTTGATGTATTGCGTGACTGCGGCTTGACTATTTCGAATAGTTTTTTGGGCCTATTTCTGGCTTGGTCAAGCTGTGCTCTAAAAAAGTTAGCTTTCACTTGTCTTATTCTTCTGTTGTATGTGTTCATCGTTGTTCTTAAGCATTTTAGCAGTTCGAAGGATGGGGAAGATCTCCACGCTCTTTCTGCTATTCTTAGATTGGGTCTTTCGGTGTTCAAATTGTCATTGAACCAGGGCTTTACGTTTTTATTGGATACATTTTTCTGTAGAAGGGGCGCAATGGAGTCCATGATTTCCACTATGGATGTATTGTAGAAATCTGTAAGGTCATTGACATTATCCATGTTGGTCTGTGGAATCAAGATATATTTGCAAAGGGTAGCTAGTTCATTGTGGTTTACATTACGAAGATTCCTTTTCCAATGTTTTATTTTCTTCGGTTGGCCATTATTTGGGATCGCCTTTAAGTTGATGAGGAAGGTGATGCTTTAATGGTCGGTCCAGTCACAGGGGCTAATAGACTCTAGGGAAGTGGTGTCTGTCTTTGAGATTATAAGGTCCAGAGTCTCCCCCTGTTGCGTGTTGGCCTGTCACAAATTTGGGGCAAATCATGGTTTAATAGGAAAGACTTTAGGCTATTCACTGGGTGGTTATTCGGGTCATTCCAGTGTAGATTAAAGTCTTCCAGGAAGATCTGGGGCCCTTGATGATTATCGTTCATTGTGATGATTTCCATGTTTTGTTCAATGAACAAAGAGTAATGGCCCAGTGGATGATAGAAGGCGTGTATACTACAGATGGATTTGTTGTTGCAAGTGTTATTGATGCTAAGATATTTGCATGTAGTTAAAGCTGTAGTTAAAGCTATTGTTTCCAATTGGCGTACTGATAGAGAATTGTGGTTGATGCATGCTATTCCATCACCTGCTTTCTTGGGTCTATCTAGCCGAATGATCTTGTGAGTAGGTGGGGCTAGTAGATCTATGATAGGTTGAGATGAGCTGTATAACCACGTTTCCATCAGGATAACTATATTGACTTTATGTGAGAGAATGAGGTCTTAGATATCTGCCACGTGTATATTTGCTGATCTGCAATTGAGGAGCATGCACTTCATGTGATTATTAGACTGATTAGAGGCCATCTGTGATATAGTGATGCGCTTGAGGTTGTCCTTGTTTATTACTTTGTGATTGTGGCTCAATTCTCTGAATGGGTTCACTTGGATGGTTTGGATTTGATTTCAATCTGTCATGTTAATATTCTTTTCAGATTGTTAAGAGAGGAGGAGTTCATGCATCTCATTGTTCGAAAGATCTTGATTTGATCTCTTAGGACAAGAAGCACCATTAGGGGATGGTGTAGTTTCCGATCCAAGATTGGATGTATGTGGGACATGGAGTGAGGGGATGACTGAATGGGAATCAGTTCTGGTTAGCATCAAAATGAACTTTACATATTCAGGATCTCTGAAATTTAAAACAATGCAGTTGCCCTCCACTGATTTATGCGTGGGGCCTACCCACTGAACTCTATGAGCCATAAGTATTTAATCAAAGATTGGAATAGGGGAATTGGCATTCCTCGTGCACCATTAGGCTGCTTTGTTGATGAGACTTTGACAGTCCTAAATTGCCCCTACCGGCAATGGAGGGACATCTACAATGATTACAGTATAGGGGTACGATCGGGGGGTAAGATAAGGTGACAAGAGCCAAATTTAGAATGAGAGTTAGCTATAGTTGGTTGATAAGAAACAGAGAATTCCTTCCCTCCAAGGCATTTGGAGCAGTAAAGCTTGCGAAGGGCCATTAAAAAGGGTACGTGAATCTTGGCAAGAGTTTAAAAGGACCGGCACCGTACCCCCTAGAGAGCCTGCAGGGGTGACACTTACTTCAAGTAACTTAAGTATTTATCAAACATTAAAAATACTTTTATGGATTCAGTACTTAAGTTGCTCATTAATTTACCACACACTTAGTATTTACTTATGTTGTTCAAGAAATTCAATAAGAATCTTGGTGGTATTTTGAAATTACTTCTACAGCATAAGTAAATACATAGGGCTTGATACATTTCCAATACACTTTAGTACAGAGCTAAAAGAGAATTAAGTTTCACTCTAAAATATCTTAAGTTATTTTTACTTTGTTTTACCATTGTGAAAAAATTAAAAAAGTATTAAGACCTCACTTTAGGCAAAAAATGGTACAACATTACTGTAAATTTTAAAAACACAGATTCATATATATTTTTGACAATACAAATAAAAATGCAAATCACAATATTAAAAAGATTGAACCTTGATGAATTTCTAAAATTTCCTAATGAGTAATTTTTTGCAGCTGATATTGAGTTTTCCAGATGGGATAGTCCAACATATATGTGACAGAACATTCCATCTGCAAAAATCTGTTTAAGTAATAAATGTTTGTTCAATATCGATTTATCATCTGGACTTAACAAAGGATATCAAAATAATGTTTTTAGGTATGTGTTACTCTGTCACCAATGTGCTCACATTCCTGTCTATTTAAAAAAATGTATGACTAGCAAATTCATTTTTCAAAAAAAAGACTGGTTTACATGCAAATTTGTTAAGGAGTAATACCTCAAGATTGTATTTTTTTTATTAACAAATTTGTGATATGTTTTAAATTAAAAATGTAGGCATTTAATCGTATGTTCCTAGTCATTTTGTCTCACATGCTCACTATTATTTGTTTATAATTCTAACACACAATTGTGATGCTTGGAACATCCACTGTATCATAAGTGCATTTTTATGCTATGTCACCTTTAACAGGGCTAACGTAAAATCCTTCACAATTGTGATGGAGCATCACACCTGACACAATTAAAAATTGGGGCCTGCTTGGTACAACTGTCTCCCATAACATTAAACAAACACATGTATAAAAAAAAAGTAGGCAGGCATGTGTCTGCTCAAAACAACCCTTTGGTAGTGATCAGAAATATATTGGCATAATTTCCCACAAAATAATACACAAAACACATCATTAAACACCTTAGGTAAAACTTACAACTTCAAGAAATCTTCTTGTGTGTTGGACATGTGTCAACCTTAATGTTGATGCCATATATTGCTGCTGTAACATAAAATTGTTATTTACAATAAAATAATTCAAAAAGAACTTACCGCCTTGATGCTGTTGTCTGGCTCTCAACTGACCACAAATGTGGGGATAGGCCACTGCAAGTATGCAGGCCATTATGGGGTGCACATGGTTAGCATGTTGGGAGGACTGGCCGAGCTGGACTTCTGCTGACTTTTTGGTTGAGCATCGAATGCCCTCCCTTTGCTTATGGCAGTGAATGCTGTGCCGCTTGTAGACCGCCGGGGTCCAGTCCTTCTTGGTGATGGCCTTCCAGATCTCCTTCTTTTGATGGGAGTTGAACTGTATGGATGAAAAGAAATGAAAAACAAAAATGTTTTGTGACTTTTTGTTTGTTTGGATTGATGGAACACAATTTTGAGAAATCAATCACAAGCATTTTTTTTAAAGTTACAATAGGATAGTTTTACTATTTTTATTTTTATAAATTAAAAATATATTCTAGTAACCTGTTGAGTACCCTTATCCCTTGGTATGTACATATTTCACTAACCCAGGCCAGTGACATCATCTAGATGTTTAGTGTGATAATACAAATAGCAAACATCATTTTATTTGGTATGTGAACAAAAGACATATACATGTTAATTAGTATTAATAATATGATATATATTCAAAATTAACAACTTGTTAATGTTGTATATTTTACATGAAAAATTATATATATATATATATCCAAACTGAAAATAACTCCTTCCGGTCAACTCGGGACACGTGAAGAGTGGCGTGCGCACCGGCGGAGAAAACTGGTTAATTAATAGTCCAAAATTTCTCAATAAGCGCGCTCTCAGAAACGACAACCCCGTGTTGAATGCAGATACCGCTGTTTATTCACAACGCGTTTCCCTTATCCCTTGGTATGTACTTATTTCACTAACCCAGGCCAGTGACATCATCTAGATGTTTAGTGTGATAATACAAATAGCAAACATCATTTTATTTGGTATGTGAACAAAAGACATATACATGTTAATTAGTATTAATAATATGATATATATTCAAAATTAAAAACTTGTTAATGTTGTATGTTTTACATGAAAAATGATATATATATATATATATATATATATATATATACATATATATATATACATCCCCAAAAACAAATACATTTAATGTGTTTAAAAATATACACCATGATATTTCTATGTCACTTAAAAAGAACAGAAACTTCACTTCAATCACTCCACTTCACTCAGGAACTAAAAGTGACATTCAAGCCTGTGTTTGAATAAAATAAAAAGTTAGTCAGAGTTACATTTTCATTTTAAACATTTACCTGTTTCTCTGGTGAGCCATACAGCTGGATGTATAGGGACAGGACCTCAGTAGCCAGCAACTCCAGCTCCTGTGGAGAGAGATTTGAGGCCCTGTCTCCTGCTTTTCCTGGCATTGTGGCTACCAGAGCGCAGAAACAGCAGCAAAAGTTGAAGAGGTGTTGTTGGTTGCACTGTTAGGAGAGAAGTGAGCTCTCATATGTTGCTTTCACACATGTTAGCCTATGGCTGTGTCCGTCATGGAGTTTCACACCCGCTATGCGCTCAACTTTGGCCGGCTTCCGTCTCATTGGAAAAGTCCTAACGGCAGTGGCAGGCGTCCATCATTTCAGATAGTAAAATATTGTGTTTGTGAATGTTAAGTGAGTCACCACCACTCAAAACGGTGGCTAGTTTGCTTACATATACAAAAGGTTAATGTTATTCATTTGTTTAAAAAAAAATAATATAATGTAGTGCGTTACTGTGGTTAAATGCAATAGTTGCTCAGTTTGTCTACACTTTCTTTGACAGAAATTTTGATTTTTTTTTAAAAACGGAATGAGTAAAAAAGATATTTAAAATGTATTATCTATAAATTTATTTTAACCAAAAAATAGACATGTTAAAACTGTTTTTAAAAAAAGATGTTTATGTCGTGTTTACTTTTAATTGTGGACATATGAACCCAATGAAAGAGATGAGATAACAGCCTCAGGTTCTGAAACCATTTCCAGGCCTTGCCACCATGGAAGAATGGGATATAATAAAAAAATTCAGATAAAATAGGTTAAATATTCGTTGATTTATGTAATTAAGCTGGAGCCAAATCTTCTGCCTCACAATAGGAATCCCACAGCAATAACACGAATAGTGAAATTAATGGCAGTACTTTTGTGGCCACAGGATCATTCCAATACACTGTTGCAGTCTCTGCTGGAATGTCACAACCAACTATCAGTGCTGTGCTACAAGAATTATTTCTTCAATGTTGAGACACATCAACAGCTTCATAGAGTTTCCACAAAATGATGATTTTGTCAATGTGAAGGGAGATTTTTATGCTTTGGATCACCTACCACATGTGGTTGGAGCAATTGATGGCACACATATTGGCTTGGGACACCATACGACAGAGAACAAGTCTACCGCCACCAGAAACACTTCCATTCAATCAATATGCAATTTGTTTGCTTACCAGATTTGTACATCACAAGCGTGTATGTGCATTTTCCAGTATCTACACATTATTCCTTTTCACTACGGGACAGCACCATACCCTTGAAAATGTCACAACTCTGACCTGCGAGGGCCTGGCTTGTTGGTAAGTACAATCTGTCTATAATTTGTTTTGGTAAATTCAAGATAAATAAGAAAAAAACAGTATGTAAACTTTTGGATTTTTTATTTTAATTTTATATAGGAGATTCAGCTTATTCTAACCCCCCATGGTAGTTTGCACCGCTGAGGAATTCACCAACTCCAGGGGATGTCCACTTCATTGAGGCCTATGGAAGAACACGGAGGCCAGTGGAGCGGGCTTTTGGGCTCCTAAAGACTAGATTTCGATGCTTGGATAAGCCCGGTGGAGCACTCCTCTACTCACCGATAAGGCATGCAAAATCACCATTGCATGCTGCATGTTACACAACATAGCTCTGCGACGGAACATCCCGTACATTGCAGAGGAAGAGGACCATGATGAGCCACCGGTTGAGAATGCTGAAATGCCAATTGAAGAAGAAGTGGTGAAGAGGAAGAAATTGACTTGCATCAAGATGTAATTGCCAACTTTTTCACGAGTGTAAGTGTATATTCACATATTATGAGGTTACATTTAATACCAATTTATAATCTAATGAGAATAAAAGTCTGTGCTAGACATTTTTGAGAAAGGGCAAGTTAAGGTAATTCAAGGGCAAAGATGTTTGTTGATCTAAGTTTAGACACATTGACTGTTTATTTAGACTGTTTTGCCATTGATTGTTGTTAGAAAACGTGTCCTTAAAATTTGTCATTTGTAATGTGTTTGTTTTGTAATGTCATACAAATATAATATATTTTTTTTATTTGTTTTAGTTTCCTTCACCATGTCATCTTCATTTGGACATTTCAACCTTGTGACATTTTCAGTTATATATTGCTGTTGCAAAGTACAAAGGGAACATGGGTTGATCCTGTGAAAGACTCACACACTTTGGATGTAAAGATCTTGTACAAAGATAACTTGCACAGGGTTTGAATTGTAATTGTTAAGATTACATTAGATTTGTTTTCTGTTGATTGTTGCTACCAAGGCAATATGTGCTGCTTACATGACTCTAACCACACGTGTTAGGCCACCCAAAGCTTACAAATCTCCCTTCACAGAGGCAAAATCCACATTTTATATTAACTGTATTTAGCTGTTGATGTGTCTCATTATTGAAGCAAAAACGTCTTAAAGCACACCACTTAAAGTTGGTTGTAACATTCCACCAGATATTGCAATAGTATATTGGAATGATCCTGTGGCCACAAAAGGGAGTACTGACATTATTTTCACTATTGATGTTATTGATGAGGGTTCCCTAATGTGAGGCAAAAGATCTACTCTAGCTGATGACATCAATCAATAAGGGTGTTATTGATTATCTCCCGTTCTTCATGATGGCAAGGTCTGGAACTCTAAATGTAAATAGTGCATGTTTTTTTATAATATGCATGGGTTCTAATGTATTAGGAAAATACGAGACACATTTCTTTATTCCAAATAAATCATATACTAGTTTTTGATTTGTGGTATTTGTTCTTTTTTTTCATCTTTAAACAAAAATGTGGAAAACATTACCCACATGGGATTTATTTATGATTAAACAATCTTTTTTCATTTAACTTTTTAAAATGTATGTTGGAACAGTAAAAAGTGAACAAAATGAGAAAAGACATACAACACCATTTTATTTTTTATTCAACAAAACCAAATTAACTAAAACAAGATGTAAAAAACAAACAAAACAGAAACATGATAAGTCAATCATGCTGAATGAAAGTAATATTGAAGAGACAAATTTGTTTAAAATCCAATGTCCAAAATATAACTGGCTTCAAAAAGGTAAATGTGTCCAGAAAATAGTCCACCGAGTGAATGGTAGTCACACACAGGAGGAAAGTAGGTTCTGCATCTCTTGCTAGTGGTGGTGGAGGTCTTGCCATCCTCTCATGGTGGTCCGGATGAATTTCCCCTCCTGAGGGGGACTGCTGGATCCACAGTTGCTGGGACTGAGGTGGGTGCAGGTGTTTCCTCTTGTGCCAGAGCCTCACCTTCTGTGGTTGAGTCATATGTAGTAGGCCCAGATGTTATTGGACTACAAAAAGGGGAATGCGGTGCTGGAAAAGCCTAGCACATATGGTTAAAACAATTCTGCAGCACCCCAGTCAAGGAGCCCAAATTTGAGTTTAGATTTTCCATCAGAACATTGTCTCTGCAATTGCTTCAGAGCTCTGTAAGGACCTGGTCCATAATATCTTGGAACTGATTAAGGGATCCCAAGACGTGGTTGATGGTGGCCAGGGTGACAATGAACCTAGCCGTCTCACTTTGCTGGCCCACAGATTCCCTCCCACGACCCCTACCCCCACTACCCTGGGCCCTTGACCAAGTGAGGCCCATTCAACTGGTTTCTGGCTGAACTACAGGTGGTGGTGGTGGTGGTGTTAGAGCAGCAGCAGCCAGGGGGGGGCAAGATTGGGGTGATGTTCCTTTGGGCATAGGAAGTAGAGGTATCCAGAGTCTGAGTTGTAGTAAGTTGGGGTGGGAGGTATATGGGTTGGCTGAGCGAGACTCACTGTAGCTGTCTGCCCAGGCTGACCAGATGAACCAGCCTGCATCATCCAAACTTACAGGAGTGGGTTCCTCACTAAAAGCTTGTTCCTAGTCTGGAGTGGAGGTATCCTCTGTAGCAGTGGCAGATGGTTGCCCACGTACTCTGGGAGTTGAACCTATCATAAATAATAAGAAAGATGTAAAAAATCTGCATTATACATCAAATGATTTAGAAGCTACAAATGAAGCTACCCAAAAGAAAAAAAGGGAATTTCTATAATGAATATACCTTTCAGTAGTATTGTAATAAATCACAAAAACAGTTTACATGACAATCATATAAACATTGCAAAGTACGTTTATCATCAATACAACTTATATACAGCATGCAACATAAACATTTGAATTTTTTAGACAACCTACTTTGATTTGTGACACAAATCACAACAATTAAAGTAAGTAACAACATACAATATTACACAAAAACTCTTATTTCAAAACATAGTATAAAGTAGCGATTGATAACTACATAACACTTTAACATATGTAAAATGATGTAAGATAATAGAGAATTACCATAATAACATTGCAATATTATTTTCTCAAAACAAAAACAAAGCATTATTTTAGTTGCAGTCATTTCAATTACACATTACCAACACTTGTAAAGTTGTAAGTGGAACATAGTAAAATATATGCAGTGAAAATGTAAAAATGTTTACAATATGAAACGTGTATATGAAATATGTCATTAGGTGTAAACACACGTACATGCACCATAACTTCAAGTGATATTAAATGGAGATTGAAACCTGTAATCTTAATTGCAAGTAAATAGATTCCAGCAAACAGAGACACAAGGCAAAAACATAAAATGTAACATGAAAAAACATCATTAACAATTAGTAAACTGATATAAACAGCAATATTGCTGCAAAATTCCACACAAAAAATACATTTATGTATGGGTTTATATGTTTAAAAGAAGTGCAAAACACATTAGCAACAGCTAACTTAAAAGCAAAAAGGACTTTTAGGTTTAGTGACACATTCAAAGGATTAACTTAGCAGTCTCCCCTCCACTAGGGATTCCTTTCAAGCCTCAAGAAGTAGGAACCTGCAAGACCTTCTCCTCACAAAGAAAAAATTGTGAATGGGAGCTAGGAGAACCACCACCAGTCCTTTGGGCCTCCAGATGATGCTTGGAGGCCAGGGAACGCATCTTCCCCGCAGGTCATGCCACCTCTTCCTTATTTCCTCCTGTGTGGGCAGGTTGTTTGATACAGCATTCACTCTGTCAACTCTTCTGGCCCACATTTGCATTGTCTGAGCTATAGTTGTATTTTGACTTGAGCTCAAAACAATTTGGCTCCATTTCATCCACCAGGACTGACAATTCTCCCTCAGTAAAACGTGGATTTCTCCTCCCTGCCAGTATGAAATGATGAACTTAAATGATTGTGTGGCACACAGGTAGAAACAATTAGCCAAAACACATCGGGTGTGCGATGGTAGCATCGATCCAATAGCCACAGAAATAGTACAATGTTGAATGCATCCTGTGACGGAATCGCTCCATCGGCAAACCACTGCTAGAACAATGTCAGCACAAATGTGAAATCTAAATATGCTCTACGCAATTCTACCACCCCAACAGCGATGGAGTAATGTTAGCCAGGAGAGGAGTCTGCCACATCGACAATGGTGAGCGTCAGCACAACGGAAAACAGTCTGTCAATGAGGACGACAGATCAGCCAACCCACATCTAAATACGCCGGGCGTAAATCCTTCAGCTCGATTGAGTACTAGTAAACTCTGCAACAGAGGGACAACCGAGGTCCCACCAAGATCTAAACCAAGCCCTTTGTGACGTGAGTGCCATACAAAACTTAAGTAAAACAGGGCATTAGTCTATTGTTGATGTTCACTCGTCTGTAGACTCTGTTCAGAAGTACATGTATGACCCAGCCACTAGTACAGAAAATAAATTTGACTCTGTGAATGTCTTTATCAGAGTCTCCTTCCTGCTCTGGTACTGCAAAAGAAAAGTTAGATAGTCCTACCTTCATGATTTTTGCCAGTTTTAAAAAAAAATATTTTTATTTTGCATCTTACAGAGGTAAATACAGTACACAGAAAGAAAATAAAGAGAACTTCTTTAAACAGTACACAAAAAGCACTGTGAAAGATTACTTCTGTGAGTACAGTCGGCATTGTTACAGATATTTACATTTGCGGCATTAGTATCATTAAGCTTTGTTTGCCCAGTAGTATTGGCTTACGGTATATGTCTAGGGGAGGAGGATGGGTTAGCTTGTTTCATCTTAGTTCTGGCGCCCTCGGTCATGCTCAAAGCTCTACCCCCTCGCCCTCGATTTCCAGTCCATAGTATCTCAGCCATGGGCTCCAGATCCTAGTGAATTTCTTCTGGCACCCTTTTGCCTGATACATAACCCTTTCTGATCCCATGTAGAGGTCCATTCCTTTCCTCCATTCTGTCAATGAGGGGAGAACCAGGGCTCCCCAGTGTCTAGCAATGTCTCTTTGGGCAACAATCAGCACCCGATTACGTAGTAGGAGTTTGTGGTGGGGGAGATCTTCCTCAGAGGGTATACCTAGAAGAACGTATTCAGGATCTATGGGTATTTGTGCCTCCAGTATCTTGCTCAGTTCTTCTATTATTTGGGACCAGTATAGTTTTATGCGATTGCATTCTCATAATGTATGTATGTACGTCCCTTGCTCCACCTTACAGCGGAGACATTCTGGTGTTGCAGCGTTCCCTATTTTATGTAGGCGTGCCCTATCAAAGTATGCCCTGTGCAGAATCTTGAATTGTATTAACTTCAATCATAGTTTTATGGCCACTTCCCTTGGGTTCATTAACGCCGCCTCCCAATCTATCTCTTCCAGCCCGACTGGGGTGGCCTCCCATTTCAAGTATTTTATATGTCCATGAGACTGCTTTGTCTGTGATTTCTCCCTGCAATAATCTGCACTCTAACAGTGCCAATTCTGGGAGTTCTGATGTGTCCAGATTCTCTGCTCTCTAGGCATGGTGTAGTTTTAAGTAATTGTATCTTTGAGTGTCCTTCAGCTTATATTTGTGCTGGAGTGACCTAAAAGGGATCAGGGTGTTTTTCTCTTTTATGTGTCCCAATCTGGATATCCCTATCATATCCCAGGTTCGGAGGCCTTTTAATTTGCTTATTTCTGCTAGGCGTGTTCCCTCCCATAACGGAATCTCTTGTGTGTTTCTTATCCCATTTCATTTGGCGTTCTGTCGTGTTCCATGCTTCTATTGCCATTTGGGCTGCTGGGAGTAGCTGATGCGTTCCTTTGCCCCCATATATGTAGTGAAGGTATGTGTGAGGGTAGAATTGAAGCCTCTCAAGGACATATGTTGGGTTTTCTCCCGGCAGGTGTTTCCATTCATTTATGGCTATCAAGTGTGCTGCTCGGTAGTATGATCTGACATCTGGGAGTGTCATCCCCCCATTATATTGACTATGTTAAAGTGTCTATAGGTTTACTTGTGGGTGTTCCCCATTCCAGAGAAGTGTGCGTGTCTGTGTGTTTATCGTTTTAAAAATCTGTTTAGGAATTATGTAGTATGTATTTTGGAGGACATAGAGCAGCTCGGGAAGTGTAATCATCATATAAATGGCCGCCCTGCCTAGTAGTGTCATGGGGAGATTTCTCCATCTTTGCACATCTTCATGGAATTCCAACAGCACCCTTTTAATGTTGTTGTTAAGACTCATTGATATGCTGGTAGTTAAGTATAGGCCTAGATATCTGAACCCTTCTTTATTTACCTGTAGTTGACTGGGGAGACCTTACACATCCAGGCTCCCCTCCACCGATATAAGTTAGATTTGAACCAGTTCATGCAGTAGCCAGCGTGCCACCCATAATCCTCGAATACCTGCAGTACAATGGGAAGTAACACATGGGTTTCTGGCATATAGGAGGATGTCATCCATGTAGAGTAAATAAACTACTCTCATCTTTCAACTGTTCTAGGTTATCGCTGAAGCCCCTTAGGTCTGGTTGGTTCCTGATCAAGCATGCTAGTGGCTCTAGCACCATGGCAAATAGTAGGGGAGATAGAGAGCATCCCTGCCTAGTGCCTTGGCTCACTGAGAAGTCTGTCGATGTTACTCCGTTTATCCGCAAACACGCCCTTGGGTTTGTGTATAGTAGGTCTATCCAGGCTATGAGGGTTGGGCCAAACCCAAATTTCTCTAGCACTTGGTAAAGATACAAATATGTGCGGGTCAGGTCTGTTTTGCACTGTGTTTAGCCAGTTGGCCAGCTTGCGGAGGTTAAATCTTGTGACCCTTTTGGGCATAAATCCAGTGTTTGTCGCACTGGATTAAGGATGTAACTAGCGGTTACAGTCTTGTTGTGGCCAATATTTTTGTCTCAACGTTCAGAAGTGACATGTGCCGGTAAGACCCACACTCTAGTACTGGTTTCTCTGATTTATGGATTGCCACTATTGTGGTGCTACGGAGATCTAGTGGGACAGTACCATCAGTCTGGGCTGCTAGGTACATTTTTAGGAGCTGTGGGCCCAAGAGGGCTACATTAGTTTAAAAAAATTCTGCCAGTAATCCGTTGGGGCCCGGAACATTCCCTGACTTCTGTTTGGCAATGGCTGCGACAACTTCTTCCAAAGATATTTCATTTTTGAGGGTTGCTTTGTCTTCTGCAGATAAAGTGGGGATGGTAACTGCGCTAAAATAATCTCTAATTTGGGGATCTGCTGCCAGTGGTCTAACTTTGTAAAATTACGCATAGTATTGTGCAAAGACCTCTGTTATGTCTTGGGCAGTTGTATATGTAACCCTGCCTCTCTGTATGGCTGCTATCCACCTCCCTTTTCTTTCTTTACTACCTAGCCATGCAAGTAGTCTTTCTGCTCTATCTCCAGATTCGTAGAGGCGGTGGTGCATTGCTACGAGCTGGGACTAAGCTTCTTTGTGTGCAAGTGCATAGTATTCTTTACGGGCAACGGCAATCTGGAGCGTAATGTGTGGGTCGTTGTCCGGGTCAAGACGTCCCTCCAGTTCTAGGAGCTTGCATTCTAGTGCTTCAATCTCTTGGGACTCTTGTTTCCTTTTGTGTGCTATGGTGTTTTGTGCTCTGTCTCGGAGTACTGTTATGTATGCCTCCCAAAAAACCACCGCTGAGGACACAGTACCTTCGTTTACAAGAAAATATAGCTCTGACTCTACCCTATTCTTGCGCGCTACAGTCCCATCTCGAAGTTCCCACGCGTTTAGTCTCCATCTCGATCGCTGTCCATGTGGTTGTCCTCCTACAGCCCCCCGGTATTCTACCTTCTCAATCGCCCCTACCTCTCCTGCCAGGGCAAAAAGGTAGTCAAGTCTAGAGAACACCCTGTGAGCACCTGAGAAAAAGGAGTACATGCGTTTTGTGGGGTGATGTTTGTGCCACAGGTCAACCAGACCTAATGTGTTTAAAAACCCTGCTAGTTGCGTTGCCTTCTGCTGTCCTAGTGTTGTATATGTGTGGTCTATGAGTGGGTCTACCACATCATTGAAGTCTCCTCCGATTATATGCGTTGAGGGTGCCAACTCTAATAGTATCCCCACCACTTTATCAAGTGTGCGCTTTTGCAGTCTGGGAGGGGCATACACGCTGACCAGTGTGAGTTCTCTCTGCCCCCACTTCCGCTGTATCGCAGCATATGTGCCATTTGGATCTACCCACTTTTTAACCGTATGAGAGGGTTTCTTTTTAATTAGTAGGGCTACCCCTCTAGATCCTTTTGTGTACCTGCCATGTACCAGGGTTGTGTAGGCACCTCTTTCCAAGAATGCACATTGTGTACCCCAAAGGTATGTCTCCTGGAGCAGGATAATGTCTGGTTTTATCTCTTAAAATAGTTGGCCACCAATCCCCTTCAGATCTTATTTCCAAGACCATTGACATTCCATGTCAGAACCGAGAACCCACCGTCGCCTTGTGTTGTGGATTACACTCCCAGCCATAATGCCGCATTGTATGTTTCGGACATCGTTCATGTATCTTCCTGCCTTTACTGCCACTCTTCTCTTTTCTATTTTGTGGTGGTGAATATCCTCCTCTCAGTTGAACTTTGTAACTCCAAACCCAAACTTTAACCTCCCCTCCCTACTCTCTCCCTTTACCCACGCTCATGGCCCCAACCGTCAACGTGACAACTGTGGCGTAGGTTAAGCCTGAGAGGTCTGTGACCCTCCCCCCTGGAGCTTCATTACCTGGAAGTGATCCCTCCCACCTGTCTATAGGAATTATAGAGAAGAAGAAAAAATGAAGAAAGTTATTTCCCACGCTAAATTAAGCACCCTGCTGGTGCAGCGTTTAGATGTTCAGGAGGCACTTAGTGCCGTCTTACTGTCCTTTGGCTTCCAACAAGTCCTTCTTCCTTCTTCCACCTAGCCTCCTTCCTGTATTTGTTGTTGTGGCTGTGTCTGATCCTGGTTCCTCCATTTTGGCGATCTTTTGGAAAAGTGAATGGTCGCTATCCGTGTCTACAGATTGCTCCTGGTCAGATGGGTCTGGGGTAGTGTATCATTTATTAACTGTTCAATTAATTAAAATCATTACAGTACAAAAAAGCATAAGACTGGTTAATGAAAGATTGATCACATTAAAACTATGAAGGCTGTCGGTTAAAAAGTTTTTTTTGTTCAAATAATTTATGTCGCCTCTCCGCTGCACCCACTCGGGCTGCCAGCACCGGGTCTTTATCACGAGTCCTTGCACAGAGTTTCTTAAACAGCTGTGTAGGCCTTAGTGGTTTTCTGCTACAGCAGTCTGTAGATCGTTCTCCTTTGACCTTCCATTTACAGCCGTTGATGTAGTGTGGTCTCTGTAGGAGGGTGAGTAGGATCAGGGCTCTTCCCTCATTTGAGGGGAGGCTGCATTATCCCCCTTGTTACATCTCGCTGATGGCCCTGGTTTGTTTGTGTTCGTTTGCTGCCTTGAAAGCCATTCTCATCAGCTGAATGAATTTCCCCAGACTCGCCAAGGTCATCGTGGTTGTTTTAGAAAAGCACAAGGCTGATACTTCGCAACATATCTTGATTCCCTTGGTGATACAGACTGGGCGAAGAAGTCGACAGCGTTCATTCCTGAGGGCGGGGTAGCAGCATAAAAGGTGAAGCCAGGATTCCCTTGTGTAGGGGCACAGTCTGCAGCTTGTGATTTCCCCCTTATGAGCCCATGCGGGGTTAAATTCGGTGACTCCTAGAGTGCATAGTCTCATGGAGAGGATTTTGGTTCTGGCTTGTGGTGTCAGGGCCTCATTTAGGTAGGGTTGTGCCTTGCCTACTATGCAAGAGCCATTCAGCTGGTCTAGGTGGGGGCTATAGCGAAGGGATTTAAGATCCAGGTCAAATGAGGTTTTGTGGACTTCTCTGTTTATGGCTTTTTTCCACGCATTTAGTGGGATTACTGGCAGTGGTGTGCTCTTTTCCTCGATCTTTAAAGTCTTGAGTGCTTTGCCGAGGCTGGTATGCCATGCTGATCTTGGCCCCTCAAAGATGACTCTCAGTTGGTGTCTTAAGGAGTTTGTTGGGGCCCTTATAATCCTTAAGTATAGTTTTATAATCTTCCCTTGGCACATCAAGTCAGGCCTTACCAGGCCTAGCTCCAATCTTAGTCTTGACTTCCTTGCTGACCTTGGGATAGAAAAGACTGATTTATATGCTTTGGCTTGGATTGCGATGAGAAGGGCATCCTGCGACCCCGGAAAAGACTGGTGGCCATAACTGATGGCTGGCAGCAATTTTGCTTTTAAAGCAGTTAATATTGGTCCGGCAGTGGGGCTTATCAAGTGTAAGTTCAGTTGCATTAACAGGAATATCACCTTATTGGCCTTGGACGACTGCTGTTTCAGGTGGACATTTGCCTTGGCCTGTTCCGTAAGCCAAACCCCTAGATAGTTGTACTCTGCCATTGTACTGATTTGCAGGTCTCCCATTAGCCAATGCGCTTTTTTTTTCAGGTGGTAGCTCCCAAAGACGACAACATTAGTTTTCCCTTGGTTGACTATAAGGTTGCTATCTTTGTTGAATTGGTTCAACGCATTTAGGGCTCTCTGTAGGTCCACCCTTGTGTGGTTCATTATGGCTGTGTCATCGGCATATTGTAGGACCGCCAGCCTCATGCCGCCTAATCTCGGTGCTACTAGGTCTGGGGTAGTGTCTACTCAGGTTTTGGATTTCCTCTTTCTGTCCTTCCTTATCTGCTTGTCCTGCTGGCTCTCCGTGGAGTGGGTCTCCATGCCTGGGTGTCACCTTTGTTGATAGTGTGTTCCCGTCTGTGTCTTGTTTGACTTGTTAGTTCCCCGATTTCTCCTCTCTCTTTTCCGCCAAAATTCTGTGTTTAAGCTGGTCTTGATGTTGCGTCCCCGGGTTCTCATAGTTACGTCTCAGAGTCAGGCATTCCTCTATCCACCTTCAGGCCTCCTCTGACATCTGCAAGAAGACTGATTTTTCCATATATATGACAGTATGTATTGAATTTGTAATAGCCTAAATTTTGCCTTGACGGAGTCAAAGGTCAGTCTTTGCTTCTGAACTTCCCTTGAGCAGTTCAGGAATACCATGATCTTGGCATTGTTATGTCTGACCTCTCCACTGATTCTCATCTCCCTCAGTATCAAACGTCGGTCTTGGAAGTTCAAGAAGCTTGCTATTAGGGACCTTGGGGGAGCTCACACTGGCAGCCTAGAGCCCGGCATCCTATGTGCTCTCTCAAATACGAAGCATGAGGAGAACTGGCCAGCTGGGAGGGAGTCTTTCAGCAACTGGGTGAGGAAAAGTCCTGCGTCATTTCCCTATGCACCTTCCGGAAATCCCACAAAGCGAAGGTTGTTCCTGCGTGCCCTGTTTTCAGCGTCATCTATCCTCCATGCAACCTCTTTCATGGAGGTCGCGAGACTCATGACTTCTTTGCAGAGCATGTGGGATGTGTCCTCTACATCTGAGATACGCTGTTCCACCTGTGTTTCCCTCTCCGACACGTTTCGCAGATCTTGTCGCAGTAGGGTTACATCGGATCGTACCTCTTCAATTCTCCCCTCCAAGGCTTCTATGAATGACTGTATTGCTTGCAGCAGGATCGTGTTATCCGACTGGAGAAGCGTTTCACCCTCTGCCCCCTGAGGTGGGCCGACGACCTTTGCATATCTGTCCATTCTCCCCTGTCTCGACAGTTTAGGTTCTTTTTCCTTGCCCATTGTGTGTAGTTTGTACACCCGGTAGGTGCAGTGGGCTTTCTTCCTACCACTCCAGTATGTCGCCTTAGGGTCGGTTTTCCGGTATCTGGATGTTCGTCCCATTTCCCCCGCCAGCTGGAGTGTGGAGCCTTGTGTTACCAGTGCAGGGAAATCGGAGTCTCCCTTTGAGTAGCCCCTAATGGGGATCTTGAGAGCAGGGGTACCTTGGCTTTTCGCCACTTCACCCCCACCTTCTGCCACGTCTTTGGTGTTTCAGCCCATTCGTACCTATGCTCTTGAGCTATGCAGGGGATGTGCAGAGGACCAACCACTGTGTGACTTTCTTCCACTTCCGTTTATCTAGAGTCCTTCCGTCCAAGCGATTCCTTCAGCCCTCCCTAGTCCCAGCCTAGTTGCTGCCTTGGTCCTGGGGTTTACCGGGTTCCTGTGGCATTCCACAACTCTCCCCCTTGCAGCCTCGCTTAAAACGTACAGGCTTGTCCTCTTCCTCGTATTGCTGTAGACTGGGTGGTGCCGGTGTGTGGGCTGCTGTGTCCTGTAGCTCCGGGCCAGCGTAGTAGCTCTCTATGGTGCTCAGGGTTCTGTCCCCGGGATCGCCACTCTCTTTTATGGCCAAAGCGTCCTAATTTAGGCTGCCCCCAACCGTTGCGGTGGCTGTGGTAATTTCCCTGTCTCTATCCCCCTGCTGTTTACCTGGTGAGGGCTCTTCTGGGGTCGTGCAGGGAGGTGGGCGTCCGTCCCTCTCCGTGTGGGATTTCCCTCCTTTAGGTTGCAGTCCCTTATCCCAGGGGCCTACAGTAGCCCTCTCCTCGTACTGCTCAGGGATCGGGCTCTCAGGTCAGGCCACACCGCTCGTCTTCACAGCCCTGCCTCGCAATACAGGCTCCAGTACACGTCCTCCTCGGCTGGGTTGTGTCTTGCAATCGTGATGTTCTCGCCTCCGGAGGTGCAGCGATGCGATCTTGGTTTAGTCTCTCTTTTCTGGATGGGGCCTCTCCACCGTGATCCCGAAGAGGATTCTGCTCCAGTTGTCTCTAGGTGCCGCACAGGCACCGGTCACCTCCGATCGTGTTGTCTAGCATGGAGGCCACCACCAATTTCCCCCTGCCGCCATTGCGATGTTTGTGGTGCTCGTCTTCACATCCCTGCCCCGCACTACGTGCTCCAGATCACCCCCTTCTCGGCTAGGAAGCGTCTCGCGGTAGCGTTGTTCTCGCCTCCGGCGGTGCAGTGATGCAATCTTTCCGGATAGGGTCACTGCACCACACTCCCGAAAAGGATTCTGCCCCAGTTGTCTCTAGGGGCCGCACAGGAACCGGTCACGTCTGATCGTGTTGTCTAGCATGGAGACCGGCAACAATTTCCACCTTCCTCCATTACGATGTTTGTGGAGCTCCCGTGGTTCGTGCTCCGTTCTGGTTCTCTGAGGAGCCCCTGGTTACCCATCTCCGTAGCCAGTGTGTTTCCCCCTGTCTAGGGGAGCTGGATTCTTGCTTGGATGGCAAGGGAAAGGCAGGATTTCAGGTAGGATTTTATCTAGTTGTCGGAGCCTCCGGAGTTTGCGGCTACTCACCCATGTTACTGGCCATGCCCCCAGTCTTGCCAGGTTTGTTAATCAATTTCTTCTCACTACTCACTAATTGGAAGCCTGTCACAGTTTCACCATACTTAAATAAGGTGATACTTGCCAGGCCTCCAGAAAGGTTATGCTGTCCTTCACTGCAACTTGCTTTGACATCCATTATTGCTCCTGTGAAGTCAAAGCCCAAATTGCTTTCCAGATGCATGTCCTCCTTTCGGGGGCTTCTTTGTCATTGTCTTGTCAGGGTGTTCTCAACTGTGGTTGGCTTAATCAACAGGGTAGGCACGAGACGTAAATGTTGGCAGTATTTTCTGCCATGTAATTCCTAGAGGTTTCCTCTATTCATAACCGAGATACTCAAACTTGAATTCTGGTGCAGTTAGCTCTCTACATTTGCAAAATTTGTGAACATGTTTGGTGACCTACCCGTTACTTTCAAATGAACAAGCTCCTTACCAGAAAATGCGTATTTTTGGGCTGAACTATACAAACACTAATAGGAATCTATGAAAACTCATTCTTACCAAAGTTAACTAACATAAGCTCGTCTACGATTGAATGGAACAATAATGTCAAATTAAAATAAGCACAAACAAGTGGATACAAATTTCAATGATGTACTTCACAGGATTTTTCAAAGTGTAATACATGCAGCAAGTGTGAAAAGTACCCACATTATGAGACAAACCCTTTGGTGGATTTCTGCATCAAGATAACAGTACTCGAGGTTATGCTTTGAACACAATCATGCAAAATACTGCATGTAGGAAAGTGCCCTTTTTTGCATGGTTACCTCCACTTTTTGACTGCCATTTGATGCAACCTAACTGGACGTTCCCAGGGTCCCCGCCAACCTGGTTTCCAGGGCCTGTGTTCTTTTCCAAGGCTGTACCTGTGTATCCACAATTGGCACATCCCTGGCCACAGGTAAGCCCCTTGTAAAAGGTACCATGGGTACGAAGGGCACTGTGACCAGGGACGGCCTCTAAGGGCTGCAGCACCTATTGTGCCATCCTAAGAAGCCCTGCACCTTAACACACACACTGGCACTCCAGGCCGCATGTTTTGCTGCTGAGAAGAGTGCCTTCTCAGCAGCAATCCAGTGCCTAAGGCCTAGATAAGTCACCCGACAAGCAGAGTGCACTCGCCCTAAGGTGAGTGTACAGCAGCATGAGCCATGTACCCCTATATTGTCTAAGTCCATTCTTGGACATTGTAAGTGTTGTAAAGCCATAAGGAGTTTATGGTCTGGGAGTTGGTAATTATAAACTCCACAGCTCCATAATGGCTTTACTAAAAACTAGGAAGCTTGGTAGCAAAGTTCTAAGTACATTAAATTCACACTGATGCCAGTGTGGGAATTAATGTAAAAAGCACTCAGAGGGCATCTCAGAGATGCCACCTGAAAATCGACCAACGCTGGTGTGGTTCCTGAATGGCTGTCTACCATTTGCCACCACCAGACAGGATTCTGGACCCCTGGGTAGACAGCCTCTGTACTCTGGGTCCAGAAACAAAGCCCATCCTGGGCAGAGGTATCATGCCTCCTCTGCCAGGATGGGTTGGGTCCACGAAAGGGGAAGCTTCAAAGGCCTGCCGCCTTGACGTCCATTATTGCTCTTGTGAAGTCAAGGCTCAAATTGCTTTCCAGATGCATGTCCTCCTTTCGGGGGCTCTTTGTCATTGTCTTGTGAGGGTGTTCTCTCCTGTGGTTCGCTCTGTCAACAGGGTAGGCATGTGACCTAAATGTTGGCAGTATTTGCTGCCATGTAATTCCTAGAGGTTTCCTCTCTTCATAACCGAGATGCTCAAACTTGAATTCTGGTGCAGTTAGCTCGCTACACTTGCACAATTTGTGACCATGGTTGGTGACCTAGCCGTTACTTTCAAATGAACAAGCTCCTTAAACACCAGACAATGCGTGAAATGTGATTATTTGTGGCCTGAACTATACAAACACTAATAGGAATCAATGAAAACCCATTCTTGCTAAAGTTAACCATAGTAAGCTCATCTACAATTGCATGGAACAATAATGTCAAATGAAAATAAGCACAATAGAATGGTTACAAATTGCAATTGTGTACATCACACGATTTTTCAAAGGGTAATACATGCAGCAATTGTGAAAAGTACACGCATTATGAGATGTACCCTTTGGTGGATTTCTGCATCAAGATAACAGTACTCGAAGTTATGCTTTGAACACAATCATGCAAAATACTGCATTTTGGAAAGTGCCCCTTTTTGCATGGTTACACCCCACTTTTTGCCTGCCATTTGATGCAACCCGACTGAACGTGCCCTGGGTCCCCGCCAACCAGGTTTCCTGGGCCTGTGTTCTTTACCAAGACTGTACTGTGTATCCACAATTGGCACATCCGAGGCCACAGGTAAGCCCCTTGTAAAAGGTACATGGGTACCAAGGGCACTGTGACCAGGGATGGCCTCTAAGGGCTGCAGCACCTATTGTGCCAACATTAGAATCCCTTCACCTTAACACACACACTGCCACTCCAGGCTGCGTGTTTTGCTGAAGATAAAAGAATCGACATGGCACACATCCCTGTGTGCCATGCCTGCAATCCACTGCCTAAGGCCTAGAAAAGTCACCCCTCTAGCAGGGTGCACTCACCCTAAGGTGAGTATACAGCGGCATGAGCCCTGTATCCCTATAGTGTCTAAGTCCATTCTTAGACATTGTAAGTGTAGTAAAGTCATAAAGCGTTTATGGTCTGGGAGTTGGTAATTATAAACTCCACACCTCCATATTGGCTTTACTAAAAACTGGGAAGCTTGGTAGCAAACCTCTCAGCACATTAAACCCACACTGATGCCAGTGTGGGATTTAATGTGAAAAGCACTCAGAGGGTATATCAGAGATGCCACCTGAAAATCGACCAGCCCTGGTGTGGTTCCTGAATGGCTGTCCACCATTTGCAACCACAAGACAGGTTTCTGGACGCATGTGCTCTCTGGGTCCAGAAACAAAGCCCATCCTGGGCAGATGTGTCATGCCTCCTCCCCCAGGATGGGCTGGGTCCGCGAAAGGGGAAGCTTCAATGGCCTGCCACCTTTGGACGCTGCCCCTGCTTTTTGCTGACCACAGCAACTGGCTCCCACCAGTTGCGGCCCCCACTTTGGGTGGGAGAATCGGACGGAAACCCAAGCTAGGAAGAGAGGTGTGCCCATCTTTGCAAACCCCACCCCTCAGGTAGGGGAGGCGAGGTGAAGCACACATATCAGTCCCCTCCATCTTGAATATGAGGGGACTCAGCCAACTAGGAAGAGGCTCATGCCCCCTCTAACATAAGGGTGGCATAATAGGGGGTGTACCCACCTCAAGGAAGGGACCCATTGGTTTCGACCTGCACACCCCTATAATGCCCCTAAATTTAGTATTTAGGGGTGACCCTGACCCTGGCCTCCTCAGATTGGAGGACCAAAGAGCCGTGCTGACCTAGGAAGAAGAGGAGTATACCAAATGCCTTGGCCCTAGCCCTACAGGCCTGTCCTGTCTCAGACCGTCCTACAGCGAGAAATCTGGCGAATCCAGCAGCAAGCAGCTTCCAGAGCCTGGAAGACCTTCCCGGCAACCTTCCTACAGACTCTGTCTCCTGTGAGCGCTGATTTGCTTAACCAAAGACTCACCTCCAAAATCCGGATTCCATTGACTCCACCATTCTGCACCACTCTGCACCCGATGCCCACGGCCCGATGTCAAGTGGTCCAACACCCCAAGGAGGTATCCCCAGCGATCCTGACTTGGGAACTGGTGATCCTTGACTTCCCTCAAGACTCCCAATGAAGCCTGCAACCTCAACCTAAAGGGTCCCCCGACCAAGACAGGAGCTGGTAAGAAAAACCTGATGCCAGAAGACACCCCTGCATCTGACGTCCCACAGCCTTGGGTGGGCCAACCAATGATTTCTAGACATCCCCCAAGATCCCAATTTACTTCTCCAGCCAGAGGTTGCCTTCAGGAAGTCTCCCTGTGCGAGCCTGCAGCATCTTTACAAAACCAAAGGTCTTGATTGGAAAGCACATGGTCCCCGACATCCATTTTGCACCCTGCACCTGGCCGCCCGATTGCCTCTGGTGGTGCAGCTCCTGTGCTGGCCGTTGGCCCCTGCAGTGCTGACCTTAACTCCAGGAGCTTGGCTCCCACAACTGAGTGGCCTACTCGTCAGCAGACCCTAACCAAAGGCCTCCTTAGCCCCATTGGCTAATTTTGGGCCCCTGCACTCTGCACCTGGCCGCCCCAGTGCTGGTGGTGGTACAACTTGAGTGTCCTCCTAGACCTTGGGGAACCTGGGTCCTAACCCTAAAGCTTACCGTCAGGAGTCAAGTACTTACCACCAAAACTGATGCCCATTTTCTCCCATAGGAACCAATGTTATAAGATTTTGGGCCTTACAGTGTGCTAATGTATGGAGAAAAGTGAATTCAATTGCCAAGTATAAAAAGTTGCGCTTACCTTACTCTTAGGGTGTGGTATCTAGGTATACCACCAACATTACTCAATGTAATAGTAACTCACAAGTAATCTAAAAGTATTTACTGAATGATACAAACTGCATTTACAAGTGATACAAACCTGTAAGAATTGTAATTTCAAGTAAAACTGCATTTCCTTGAACAGTTTTGCATTTGAAAGTATATTTTACTCACCTGTGCCAAGACCAGCTTGGTTCTAAAATAAAACCTAAGTATACTTTTTTATACTTACCTAATTGGTCTCAATTCTGTCTCTGAGTGTGCGTGTCAGTCCTTGATTGAGTGAATACAATAAATGCTTAACACACCCTCTGGATAAGCCTAACTGCTCGCCCACACTACCACAAAGAGAGCTGTGGGATGTAAAGCCTTTCATTTATTGGACTAACTTGGTCAACCTCTGATCACATGACAAAAATCCCAAAATTGTCTTTAGTACAAATCATTTTTTGAATTGACTATTTTTCCAAAACTCTATAAGTCTTGTCAGGGCCTTGTGTTAACTACACAGTAGCATTTTCTTTAGAAAAATAAAAGTATCTAGGATTGTTAGTGTAGGGCTTCCAAAAAGAACACCACTTTAGAAATATAATGAGCAATCCAGGGAAAATAACTAATGAGCTCCACCTCACCCCTTATTCCAAGCGAGAGAGTCAAGGCTTCTCTGCAATGCTAAGCAAATAAGAACTGGGTCCAACCCCATCAGGAGCCAATTCCAGGAGTTCCTGGCAGGGCATCCAAGGGACCACCCCACAAAAGAAGGTGAAGACCTTCAATGGAATGGGGAGAGTAGTGAGGAGGATGAAGTCTTAGATCAACCCCCTGGATTACTTAGGGAGAAAGGGAACTTTGTGTCCTACCCTCTACACCCAAGAGGTACAGAGGCTGGTTCCTACAGAGGTAGGGCCAACTCCATACCCGACAGTGAGGACAACCTCACTGAGGAGGATCTCCTGTTAGTAAGGATGACCTGAAGATTAGACCAAGAGACAGTTTGCCTGTCAAAACCAAAACCTATCGCCAGTCTGACCAAGTCAAGGAAAATATCAAGGCTGAAGTCAGCAAGATGCTGGAGTTGGGGGTCATTGAGCCTTCTGTGAGTACCTGGGCCAGCCCAGTGGTCCTAGTCCCCAAACCTCATCCACAGGGTGGAAAGACAGAAATTAGGTTTTGTGTGGACTACTGAGGCCTCAAGGCTGTCACTAAGACAGATCCACACCTCTTCCCCGGGGCTGATGAATTGATAGATAAGTTGGGGGCTGCTAAATACTTAAGTATCCTTGACCTAACTGCAGGGTACTGGCAGATTGGCATGGCCCCTGGAGCAAAAGAAAGAAAATACGTTACTTACCTGTACATTGTGGTTCTCCAGTATTGGTATCTTTCATAGGTTCACATGCTTGAATCATTCCCCATCGTCGAAATGGGAGTTCCACTGTACATTAAAAGCAGTAAGTGATAACTTTAACATTAAAGTTAATGGAGAAAAAACATTCACTTTAAAATCTCATCCTAGTCTTTAGGAATGGTCCAAATTCCAGCAAATCAGGCAACCGCACCCTCCAGAGCCCTCACCACAGAGGATCCAGGCTCTCAGATTTTCAAGCACAAGTGAAGTTCGAGCGTATATAAATAACCAGGGGAGCCTCTATAGGGAGAAGGGTGGGTCGCATGTGAATCTATGAAAGATAATACAGGAGAACCACAGTTTACAGGTAAGTAACTTATTTTCTTCTCCAGTATTGGGGTATCTTTCATGGATTCACATGCTTGAATCTGAAAAAATAGCAGTAGTATTATTAGGTATGTATGCTGATGTAAGGCATGCAGTAAACAACATATGTAACCCTGTTCGTAGTAAAATGCATCACAAATATGTATGTATAGATTAATATCTCTATAGATATTCACCTGCATATATGTATTTAGACATACAAGTGTACATAACAGTGTATACACGATAAAAAAAACTTAATTTAGTTATCAACCAAATAAAAGGAATAGTCAAACCATATAGGAAGGTGAGAAGGAGAGAGGCTCACCTTATTGAAAAAGATTACGAAGAACAGCTTGTCCCACAGCTGTGTCAGCATTGCTTGTGGCTTTCAAACAGTAATGCCTTTTTAATGTGTGCCTACTGGACCAGGTTGCTGCTCTGAAAATCTGTTGTATAGGCACACTGCCAAAGAGGGCTGTCTAAGAGGAAACAGCTCTCATAGAGTGGGCTTTCACTATTGAAGATGGTGGTTTGCCTGCTTGTTGATGGCATAACTGTATAGCTGCTCAAATCCAACATGCTATAGTCTGTTTAGTAACAGGATAGCCCTTCCTGACATTCCTATATGCCACAAGGTAAACAACGTTTACCGCGAAACTTTGTCCCCGCAGGGGATCACAACGCGGTCGTTACAACGACCGCATTGTGATTCCGCATACCATTACTCCGCAAGTCGGAACCACGACTTGCGGGGGGGGGGACGTTGTTGGATTTAAAATCCAACACCTTCCCTAGTGTCCGCACAGACTGGAGTTGGAATAGTAAATTATACTATTCCAATATCCAGCGCCCCCCTCCGCAAGTCGTTGTTCCGACTTGCGGAGTAATGGTATGCGGAATCACAACACGGTCGTTGTAACGACCGCGTTGTGATTCCCTGCGGGGACAAAGACTGCGGGATGACGAGATAGATTCATGCCACAAACAGCTAGTCAGTTTTGCGGATGCTGGTGGTCTTCTGCAAATAGGATTTTATACATCTCTTGAGCTCCAAGAAGTGTAAAGATCTTTCCGCTTGTGTTTGCGGATTTGGGAAAAAAGTCTTTAATATGACTGGTTCATTGAAATGAAAATCCGATGGGACCGTAGGGATGAAAGTAGGATTGGTGCGAAGTATAACAGAGTCCCTTGTAAATTGAAGCAACGGGTGACGAATTGTGAAAGCTTGTATGTCGCTTACTTGTCTAGCTGACGTAAGAGCCAGCAGAAGGGACGTTTTCCATGTGATATATTTGAGGTCCGCTCTATGACTGGGCTCAAATGGTACTTTCATAAGTTGTGCCAGCACAATGTTGAGATGCCAAGGCGGAGGTGGACGCCTTATTGGTGGGAACATCCTAAACAAGCCTTTTAAAAATTGTTTCATAATTCTTGATGACCAAAGTGACTGTGACCCATTATGCCGCCGAAATCTGGATATTGCAGCAAGGAAAACCTTAATGGACAAATGGAAGAAACGAGACTTAGCCAGCTGTAGGAAAAAAGGTAGTAACTACTCTGGAGGAGACTGGATAGGATGTACCTTGGAGCTTGCACACCAATGGCAGAATCTCTTGCATTTAAGCTTGTAAGTTTTAATAGGGGACTGAGCTCTAGCATTCGCAAGGACCTCCTGACAGTCGGCAGGGATGGCTAGATCGGCAAACTCATAGTGTTCAGGAGCAAAGCCGACAATCGAAGAGATGTTGGGTCTAGATGACAGATCTGGCCGTGATTCGTCGTTAGCAGGTTCGGTATCGGATGTAACAGAATGGGTTTGCACTCTGAGAAAAGGAGCAGCTCTGTGAACCAGAACTTGTGAGGCCACCTGGGTGCTATGAGTAGTATTCGGCAAGATTCCTTCCTCATCTTCCAGAGCACCCTTGGAATTAAAGGAATCGGAGAAAAAACGTAATCATATATCTTTGACCAATTGATCAAAAACACATTCCTGCACGATCCCTGTTGGGGTAGCCAGCTGCTGAAGAATCGGCATTTGCTGTTCTGACTGGCCACAAATAGGTCTAACTCCTGTTTGGCTCATGATAGAAAGAGGCGATCGAACGTCGGTTGGTGCAGTTCCCACTCGTGGTTAGTAGAGATTGACCTGCTCAGGGAATCTGCCAGGATATTGGCCACTCCTGGAACATGTTCCGCTGTTAAGATTATCTGGTGTTGAATTGCCCAATCCCAGATTTGCTTGGCTTGTAGAGATAGTGATCTTGTCCCTCCTTGTTTGTTTAGATAGTGCTTACTTGTAGTATTGTCTGTCCAAATTAAAACTGATGCTCCTGACTCTGAGTGTGTGTATCAGTCCTTGATTGAGTGAATACAATAAATGCTTAACACACCCTCTGGATAAGCCTAACTGCTCGCCCACACTACCACAAAGAGAGCTGTTAGTACTTACCCAATTTAGCCAAGGCTATACCTCTAGGGACTCCCTGGGCTCTGTGCACACTATTCCTTACTTTGGTATAGCATATATAGAGCCGGCTTGATACACCGCATGATAGCCTTTCTGCCATGGCACAATAATAGGTCATGTTCTTCATCATGTGAGCAGAGCATTATTTCAGCTTGGGTCAGAGATCTTGGCATTGCTGTACCACCATTAGTAAATATAAGTGTTAAAAAAACAAGTTACTTACCATATCTTTCTGGTGGATACTCTATAAAACCACAGATTCTTCACCTTTAGAATGCCAGACTGGATCTGGAAGGCTTTTCAGCATAGCTCCTGCATGCGGGCAAGTAGCGTTGTGCAGCTCCATGCCGACCCCATTCCACTCTGGAACAGCTGGAGCTGCATATAAGTGCCGCCCAAACACGTTGATGGATGCAGAACCCAAAGACCAATTTTTTGTGTCCATTTATAGATTTATAATTTGGGACCTTTTTAGATGGAAAAGAGGCTGTTCCACAGAACAGGCAGGCCTGAGGGTGGTGAGAAATCTGCAGTTATACGGAGTATCCATCTAAGAGTGTTACCGAAGGTAAGTAACGTGTGATGGATACTTCTATCCTTAGATTCCTCACCTTTAGAATAGATAACCAAGCAGTACCACCCAAGGTGGAGGGTATGTGGAGTGGATTCAGACCAGAAATTACTGTAGAACTGAATGGGCAAAATGCCCTTCCTGTCGGACCTGGCTGTCAGGGCAGCAGTGCTTTGTGAATGTTTGCACTGCTGCACATGGTGCAGCCTGACAAATACCCAAGACAGGTACTCCAGGTGCCAATGCATTGGTAGCAGACTCGAGTCTAGTAAAATGGACCCTCAATTTGTCTGGAGGCTCCTTCTTAGTCAGTGCAAAGCAGATCTTAATGCAGAGGACTATCCAACTGGACAAAGTCCTTTTCTGCACTGAGTTGCTTTTCAGAGGACCCCCACAAAGAGCAGATGGTCCACCCAATTTTCTTTGGTACGATATATGTTAAACCTAACATCCATCATCACGAGCCGCTGGCTGACCAGATCCCTGGGGTTTACTTTCTGATGAAGGTGCCTAAAAAAGTTTCAGCTGCCCAGTGCAATGTCTGAAGGTCTAGCTAATGGAAGAGCTAGGGTCAATTCACACAGGCATTTGTGAGTATGTAAAGAAGTGCCACAAGAATACGTCACACGCTCTTAAATGCTTTTGTGAATTGGCCCTGAAATGTCCAAGACCATGTTAGCAAAAGTGCTAACAGGGTAGATCCTTTCTAATTATACTAACTATCTATGAATATTGCAATTTCCTACGTTTATGGTCCAATTCACAATGACTTGACAGTAAGTGAAGTAGTACTAGAGAAACACTACACATACTCATCAATGCCATTGTGAATCGGCCTCACACCCTGTAATGGTGTTTCCAAAGTATCGCTGTTTTCTGGCCCCACAGGTTTCACCGCAGAGCTGACATGAGATCAGGCCAAAATGCTGGAACCAAGAGCCTTATAATATCAATAACTGCAGATGGTGTAAAAATGCAGACTGCCCTTTATAGTTACATAGGTTTCTCAGTTATTTGTGAAGTACGCTTTTAAAATTCATAATACAGAACTATCTGTGACTTCTAGTGTCATACTAGCTGACATCATGCATCAGTATTCTCCCTTTAAAAATATTTAAAAATAAATTCATGAGCAATATTGTGTGGATGTGAATAATATGAAAAGCACAAATCTGGCTTTCGTTGCAACATATCTAAATTGGAGGTTCTGATATATTCCAGCATGAGATTATTATTGGGGTAATCTGGGTTAGAGAATACATTAATTAGCCTTTGCAATAACCTTAATTTGAACTATAATAGATTCAATGTTCAAAGGCTGGGCAAGGGATCAGAAAGAAGGCGTGGAACTGTTACGGATTAGGGCACACAGGCTTTTTGTTCACATTTTTTCACTGATATCACCCACTGGCTACAGTTCTTTGTGGGACATCACGACTGCTGTTTTAAGAGCTTAGCAAGGGGCTGTCTTTTTTCCTTGGAGAACTAGTTAGTTATCTTTTGGGGGAGTGAAACCTGGATCACTCTTTGGAAAATGCACCATGTTGAATTTATATTTGACAAAATGCTCCAGGACATCTGAATACTACACATGAAACTCTCTCACATCAAAAACTACACTATATTGCAAAGACGTTGGAGATTAGTGTTTGAATTATAATTAAGACACACAGTGAATCCATTAATGAACTGTAGAGAAATGAAGATCGTAGACAGAGAGAAGTGGAATCTAGGGACAGAGATCTGAGGTAGCTGGCCTTGAAGATATCAAAGATATGCTTGGGAGCTTCATGTTTGGAATCGTCATTTTATCTCTGTCTAACAGATCTAACAAAACCTGCAATACGAAATTAAATATTACAATTTAGAATAGGCCTGATGCACTACATGCCATAAATTTTTTCTAGAAAAGTTTATTTTTAGAGTTTTTTATAGCACAACTAGACCCGAGACATCGATCGGGTATCAGAGCGCTTTACATGAGCACCAGTTTCGTTACAGATGAACACATTCATTTTTTTTGCAGTTTTTTTTGTTAGGCATAGGGAGTTTGAGCGATTTGCCCAGAATCACACTATGTTGAGCGTCGCTGCTGCGACCCGAACCTGTTTCCCCCAGTCCGGGGTCAACCGTTCTAGCCGTAAGGCGACATCCTCTCCAATTGTTAGATTGCTTGCATTTTATATCTCAAATGCGTCATTGTTTAAAGCCTGTGCTAATTAAATATAGGATGATGACTGATATTTATGCAATAAGATTTGTATTTCCTATGCAATTTTTGTGGAAGTAAATTGTACTGTGGGAAGATTTTTAATGCTTCTAAAAGATTTGAAAAGTTAATACTGTTTGGATCTAATATGTAATGCAATGCACATTTTAAGCTTTTGTTTAACAAACTGAGGTCTCAAAAAAACTATGGGCCTGATTACGACTTTGGCATTGCAGGAGCGGGGCAGCATGCCACCGCCCCGCTTCTGCTTCACCAAAGTCAACCACCTGCTGGATTACAAATTGTAATCTGGGTAGGCAGTCCTCCGGCTGCTGGCCCACGGTGCTGCCTTTCCAAAAGCTCATAGGAGAGGATTAGAAATCAGCGCTGTAGGTGAGCCACAGCGTGTACCAGCACGGCATGTAGGGTCCCCTTTGTTTCATGACTTTCAGCACTTTCATGGAGGAACAACCACCATGACACTCTTGGCTGTCCTGAAGCTCGTAATATGCATGGCGATGCCGCAGCATATTGTGAGCCCCTGACTGCCGCGGGAACGCAGTTCCCTGGCGGTTGTGGCGGTGCAATGGCGGTCCCACCGCCAAAGTTGTAATATCGCGGTCGGACCACTGGTGTGGCAGTGGCTGGGCTGCCATTGACACGCCCCCTCGAGTCTGTCAGTCTTCGCACCTCCAGACTCATAATCAGGACAAATGTATTTTACTGCACACCTGACCAGGAGCAGCGATGGCTCACGCACCGAAAATCTCCAATTCTTTATTTTCGAATATGTGATGTGACATGCCACGATTCTGTTAGGTTTCATGTCCAGTGATACAGATAAAATCTGTTCTCTATGGAAAAAGAAAGTTCTCCTTTTCAACAGCCGACATTCTCTTATAAGGACCCATCACTACAAAGTTCTTGCAATGGCCAAGCGCTGAAGATAAATTCAACAGCCAGGTATCGAACTGTAAGTCTTACCGCTCTGGGCTGAAGTCTCAGAGGTTATTTGAACGACTGAATATTCTACAAGATTAAAGGGAGCAAAACATATAGATAGGTTGTGTTAACTGGTTCAGTTAAATATGTTTATTAATAATCATCTAGAATAACATGTGCAAGGAGAATCTGCAAAGCTATAAGACACCCAAATCTAGAATCAATATTTAAAATGTCTGTAAACAGATGGTGAAATAATTGTATATAATTCTGAAATAACAGTGACATTATGTATACCAAAGCTACTGTTGTTGAAAAATGACGGTGGTGTTTCTCTGAATTTAGGGACTGAGAAAAAAAGAAAAGCTGGATTTACATTAGAGTTAGGTAATAGATGATGATTTAGTGACCAGTTTTTAAAATTCAGTGTGTTTAGCTAAAGCAATTTTATCTCTCAACTCCTTGGAGATTATGGCAGCGGGTGTGAATTTAACCATGGGTAAAATTTTCTTGCACCTGCTACCAGAATTTCTGCCCACATGCTAGACGTACATTATAGAAAGTTTAAATCACAAAGTCCGGTTTACCTATCTGCGGCGACTCCAATGCAGCACCCAAGCAAGAAAAGATACATCAGCTCTGAAGGATCAGATCTGTTCCTCCACAAAGTGGGAGGACACCAGGACCTACCGGACCTGTGCCATGCCAATACCCTGGGTACTGGACCCCCTACACTGAAGACCAAGAATAAAGAGGCCAATCCGGACTTCAACGACACAAGACTGAGACACCTATAGAGGGACTTCAAGACCCCTAAGACTCACTCTGTAAGTGGCCCAGCTGTCCCAGAATCGCCTCTGTCACCTGCCTGCCACTGACGGTGAGGACCTTCTCAACGCGCAACGTTTGGCTGCCCTATCTACTCTGTACCCAGCAAGCCCAGCCTGGGTAACGATGAACTATCTGTGCTCCCATGGCCCTGTGGTCGTTGAGACCTGCTCCCTCGAGTGGGATCCCTCGGTCTTACCTTTAAGTCCTCTTATGCAGTGGTTTTTCAGGTGTCCCTCTTCTTTGTAGCACGTCTGCTACCAACGACCACAGCATCCTGCTCCAAGCTGAATACGGGAGGCTGACGAACGTCTGCTGCTAGAACATTGTACCTGGCCTTGCTACTTACCTGAATCCAGAAGGTGAACCGCGAGAACTCACTGGTTGATTTTATATGCTTTTTCCTATTTTCTCCAATTGACTTCTATCGTGTGTAATTGCGCACAACAGTCATTTCTTTTGCGGACTTTAAAAATTCATAACTTAAAAATTACTTACTTTAGAACAATGTTCTTGGACTGAAAAATTATTTAAAAATTGATGTCATTTTTACAAATTAGTCTCGGAATTACTGGAGTGTGCGTCTCATTTGTTTGCTCGGTGAGTACAACGAATTCTTAGCACTACCCTCTAATAAACCTAACTGCTCGCCCACACTACCACAATTAGAGCATTAGTATTATCTACTTTTACCTCTGTATACCAATAGAGGATCCACTGGACTCTCTGCATAGTGTACTTCAATTTAGTAGACTATATATATTTGTGAATATATGTGAATGGAGTCACATTACCTAATAGCGATTCCTATTTGCTGAATCGCTATTAGGTAATGTTAAGGAATCTCAATTTTTTTGCGATTCCTACATGCATAGCATTTTGCGATTCCCAAATAGCGAACCAGTAAAATTCACAATTTGGGACCCGTAAAATGGAGCCTTAATGCATGTGCCACTTGGTGCCTTAACTATCACAAGACAGGGCACCTACCCAGTGACCCTTGCTATCCTAAAAACAAAACACCTAGTCCAACTCCACGGGCTGCTAGTGTAACTTTTGAGGGTGACCCCTTTGATGAGGAGGTCACCCTAGCCTTTAACTCAGAATTGATCCCAAAAGGTCAGCTGAAGAATCCAGAGGGGAATAAACACTTCCAGCATCTGCTGGTGAATGGAATCCCAGTCACTGCCCTGAAAGATACCTGGGCCAGTTGCTCTGTTGTGCATGACAGGCTGGCTTTCTCCAACCAGTATTTTCCAGGTGAGACAAAAAGAGTAAAGGTTGTACCAGGGGACGTCAGTGCTAGGCCTCTGGCTGTAGTGTCCCTATAAATAGCTGGATCCTTCATTTGTAGAGGGGTGGTAGTCAGTGAAGCCCTCCCCCTTGACTGTCTCCTTGGAAATGAGCACCCAGAGGTTGATATGAGCGAAAAAGGGATACTGGTTCAGTGCCAGTCCTCACCCAAGGATTCTGGGGGAACTGAGCCTGCAGCTAGTGCAGGTCAGCCCCACAAGAAAAAGAGCAAGAGAAAGTGTAGGAAATGTGACCAACTGCTAGCCACAGTTCCCACAAGGCCGGGAGGTTCTATCCAAGTAGTGGGAAACTCCAAAATTGACAATGGTGCAGCCCCACCTGCCCCACAAGAGTCCTGACTAGTCAGGCAGCTGTTCAGCATGGGATTGTGGCACCCCAGCTGACGGATCCTAGGCTGTAAGGAGGGTGTTTACTACGGGACGTAGTAGCTCCCACTCTAAAGCAGCAGGCAGAAAACCGGAACCCCAAGTATCCAGTAAGTTAGTTCCTTCACCTGTCAGTAAAGAGCTAGAAGTGTTGTTGTGGACACTGACAGCCGTCAGTGGCCTCTCCTGGGTGTTATCCTTCATGGCTGAACTATCCTTGGCATGGTTGTCTGACCCCATTTCAAATAGTAAGCTGAGCCCTCTGATCCTGTTGGTCAATGTGGGGTTACTCATGCTGTAGGTAACCTCTCTGGGTAAGCAGGGGGTGCCCTGACTAACTTTTAATTCGAAGAGGTGAACACCTTTGATCCCAAAATAACAAGATTGGGTGAGGGCACTAAAGAGCTAGACAAAGAGCATTTTAAACTGAAACTGAAACTGTTGAGGTAGGCCAGCTCCCCAGAGGGAATGATCTGGACAGGAGGATGTAAGGCAGAGTAGGCCCTGCAACAACCCAGCCAGTTTCCCTACTCTTCCTCGCCTGACAGACTAGGAAGACTTTCCCAGGTTTGGCTGAGTCTCCAAGCCTGTGGGCTGGTGGGGGGGGGGCTTGTGTGAAAAACTGGGTTCTTGTTGCAGCCCCCTCTACTTTGTACATGTGTTTTGATGCAACTTTGACTGAGGTGCACTAGTCCCTGCTAACTAGGGGCATATTAACAAGCCAGGCGATAAAATTATCGCCGCTTTAGCGGCAGAAAACTGCCGCTAAAACGGCGATAATGGGCTTGATAATATGCTCTATGGAATTCCAATTGAAGCCCATGTTAGATGTCCTTCACATCTAACATGGACTTCAATTGGAATTCCATAGAGCATATTATCAAGCCCATTATCGCCGTTTTAGCGGCAGTTTTCTGCCGCTAAAGCGGCAATAATTTTATCGCCTGGCTTGTTAATATGCCCCCAGGTTCCCAGTACCAGTGTCTTTTCCATAAAACTGTAACACAATTGGCACAGATTCAGCAACCCCTATAAGTCCCTAGTAAATGTGCCCCCCGGGTACCTAATGCACTGGGACTTAAGAGGATCCACTAGGTCTGCAGGACAACTTGTGCCACCCTAGAGACCCCTCACCAAGACCATTCAAACTGCCATTGCAGGCTGCGTGTTTTGGTGCAGAGAAAACTGAAGAGTCCACATGGCACACATCCCTGTGTGTCATGTCCACTGACACTGCATGAGGTATAGGTAAGTTACCCTTACTGGAGGCCTTGCAGCCCTGAGGCAGGGTGCACTATATCCCATGTGTGGACATAACTGATTGAGCAGATATGACCCTACGATGTCTAAGCTAAGTCCATTCTTGGATATTGTAATTACCCAGAGAAGCTATGGAGAGAACATGGGCTGGATACTTGTCATTACGCGTTTCCTAGCTCCATGATGGCTTCATTGTACCCTAAGATGTTTGGTACCAATCATTTCATCTTAATAAATCCTCACTGATGCAAGTAATGGATTGATTAATAAATTCACAAAGGCGACCCTTTTAGGGGGTCCCCTGAAAACAGGGGCAGCTTCTCCGCAATGGCAGAGGAGCGTCGCTCCACTGGCAGAGCCAGTAGCTAAAAAATAAAACGATATTTGATTATTGTTTTATTTTTAAGCAGCTGGCTCAGCCAGCGTGTACAGGGAGGAGCGGGGCTGGGGCATGGGAAAGGGGTAGTAGGAGGAGTGCTATGTGCTCACCCAGTCTTGTGCAACTAGATGTCATGTGGTTTGCGCTTTGATATTTTAGGGACTATTTTTCAACTTGTTCTTTTAAACTAGTGTGGGATTTTCATGTTTTGTGTTTTCACTTTAATACTGATTAAGCGCTACATAAATACTTTGCATATTGCCTCGAAGTTAAGCCTGACTTCTTTTGTGCCAGGCTTCCAGAGGGTTAAGCACAGATTGATTCAGTGACTTTTTGTGGTTCACCCAAACAAGGATTGTGTCTGTTACTTGAAAAGGGCTCCCCCCCACACTCCCCCAACCAACAACCTAATTCCTCGCAGTGACCTGACTTGCTTTTCTATTCCTTTTAGAGCAGACAATGCAGTTGCTATGTGTTTATTAACCCCTTTGCCGCGGCACGAATTCCGCCGCGGCGCTGGGGGGCTTCGGTGTCAGCGTGGTGCTGCCATGCTCGTGACGGAACCACTCCGTCATGAGCCACGGGCGCGCTGTGCTCATGACGGAGTGGTTCCGTCACGACTCCGCCCACTTGCATTGATCGCCCGCACAGGTCGGTGAATCAGTGCCGCGTGGGCGGAGCGGCCGCCAACGGCCGCAGCATGACGGAACCATTCCGTCATGAGCACACGGCGCCCGTGGCTCATGACGGAGTGGTTCCGTCATGAGCAGGAAACGGGTTAACAAACATGGCAGCACAGTGTCAAGGAAACCAGTGAAATGGTCTTTGGCACTTTTGTCTGTGTTGAACTGCAGATACCCAACCTCCTTTTCAGGTAGGCCTCTGTGCATTTGGTTTTATAAAGTAGTTACTCAAGTTATTCAGCTTGCATTTAACTCAGATACTCCACTCACTGATGATTTTTCTCCAGAAAAAGGGCAGAATATAGAATTCAGTGAAATTGGTTAGATTGATGCATCTGGTTTCTTTCAGGATTTAGGAGAAGACCTCTTCAACGTTAAATCTGCAACACATTTATTCATCACTCAACAAGTTCTGTGCATCGTTCAACTGCTGAATTCTTACTAGGCAGACAATAATGCTTGGTGATCTGTCATCAAAACATGGTAAGCCTGTTTCAGTATTGGCTCTTGAAATGGAGCAGTGACCAGAATAACACGTTTTTATTACTGTGGCAAGGGTGATTATTATCCCTCCTGGTGGTAATATATGAATGAGTAACTAAGCCTTAGTAACAGGTACCCGGTTTGAAGCTATTTTGCCTATGCAATGACCTTCCCTGGTAGGTCGCTCCCCCCCGCTGCAGCTCCGCCTGCACACTCGCTGTCTCTACTGCCGCCGGTGATATCGAGGCCCTCCACCACCCGCAGGCATCCACCTGCGCCTCATCCCTGGTGGCCAGTGGTGGCCTTAGGTTCGTTTCCGCTTGTTGTGTGTGCCTGTAACTGCCTGCCCGCTCCTCTTCTGTGCCCCCCTGCTGTGCTTCTGTGCCCCCTTTTGAATTCTGTACCCCTCGCCAACCTCTGTGCCCCCTTTTATTTTGTACCGACTGACTTCTGTGCCTTCTGTGACTTCTGTGCTCCCTTTGATTGTGTACCCCTTGTGCTGACCTCTGTGCCCCCTTCTCGAGTCCGTGCCCCGCGCCTGTCTCCTTTCCCCCGTCCCCGCCGCTGCTTGCCCTCCGGCCCGCCCCCTCCGCGCCCATTCGCTCCACCCAACCCTCGCCTCCAGCCTCCCAGCTGCTCCTCCCTCCCCACCTCCCCATATATGGCAGGCTGCTATGCGGCCGCGAGCAGCAGGCGCACCTAAGGCAAGCCCATCTGCGCCATTCCATGGCTGGACCGCGCCCAGCGCCAGAACCCCTGCCCCCCCGCAGCAGCCACGAGGACCACCGCCGCTATGACGCCAACACCCTCGTCGCTCTCAACCCAGGAAGGACCCACACCTGCTGCAAGGCTGCCCCGCTGCGCACCCACTGCTTTTTCACCTGCCTGAACTGCAGCTTCTCCTGCCTCACTAGCGCCGAGATGCCCACCACGATGGAACCCAACCAGCTTAGATGCATCCTGATCAACACCCGTTCCGCACACAAACACGCCGTCGAACTCTGGGACCTACTCGACACCGCATCACCGGACGTCACCTTCCTGACTGAGACCTGGATGAACGAAGCCTCCTCGCCAGACATCACCATAGCCATCCCAGACGGGTACAAGATCACCCGTAGAGACCGCACCAACAAGGCCAGAGGAAGTATCAACATCATCCACAAAAACACCATCAGGGTCTCAACAAACACCAACGACACCCTCAGCACCGCCAAACACATGCACTTCCAGATCCACACGGACCCCAAGACCACCCTAAGAGGCACTCTTGTCTACAGACCGCCAGGACCCCGGCCTCAATTCTGCGACTCCATCGCAGACCTCATAAGCACACACGCACTGACCTCCACTGACTACATCCTCCTCAGAGACCTGAACTATCATCTGGAGAACAACAACGACAACAACTCCTCCACCCTGATCGACAACCTCGCCAACCTCGGACTAAAACAGCTCGTCACGACGCCGACCCACATCGCCGGTCACACGCTAGATGCCATCTTCTCCTCAAGCCCCCACGTCACCTTCAGCCACGGCGCCGAACTCACTTGGACAGACCACCACTGCATCCACTTCTCCTTCCGAAAACCCCTCTCACACCACCGCACCCTACAGACCCCCTGCCGCTGCTGGGGCAAAGTCACTGAAGAACAACTACAGACAAGCCTAGCACTCAACCCTCCGACCAACCTCACCAACCCGGATGATGGGGCACTCACCCTAGGACACTGGATGAACGACTGCGCCAACACCGTAGCCCCGCTGAAAAAACACACCAACAGAGACACCAGCAAAAGAGTCAGCTGGTTCACCCCGGAACTCCTCGACTCAAAGCACACCTGCCGGAAATTGGAGAACATATGGCACAGCGACAAGACGCCGGACAACCGCGCTGCCCACAAAGACGCCATCCGCAAACACCACCACCTCATCAGGACCGCCAAAAGGACCTCCTTCACAGACCGCCTTGACAACAATGCACACAACAGCAAGGAGCTCTTCACTATTGTGAAGGAACTCTCCAACCCCAGCTCCAGCGCCAACAACATCCCACCATCGCAAGCCCTGTGCGACTCCCTCGCCACCTTCTTTCACCGGAAAATCACCGACATCCATGACAGTTTCAAACCCCGGACAACCCCTGCAGACCTCGCCGCATCGGACCCACCGCACCCCACCGCCCACGACACCCTGACAACCTGGGCCAACGTGAGCATCAAGGACAAAATCAAAACCATGGGCACAATCCACTCCGGATCCCTGTCCGACCCTCTCCCACACCACATCTTCAACAAAGCCAGCAATTCCATCGCACCCCACCTGCACAAAATCATCAACCTCTCCTTCGAGATCACCACCTTCCCTGAGAACTGGAAGCACGCAGAGATCAATGCCCTACTGAAGATACCCAAGGCGGATCCGAGCGACCTCAAGAACTTCCGACCCATCTCCCTGCTTCCATTCCCAGCAAAGGTCATCGAGAAGATAGTTAACACCCAGCTCACCCATCACATCGAAGACATCATCCTGGACCCCTCCCAATCAGGATTCCGCAGCAACCAGAGCACCGAGACCGTCCTCATCGCCGCCACAGACGAGATCAGGATCCTTCTAGACAACGGCGTGACGGCAGCCCTCATCCTCCTGGGTCTCTCAGCCGCCTTCAACACCGTCTGCCACCGCACACTACGCACATGACTCCAAGACGCAGGGATCCGGGAGAAGGCCTTGAACTGGACCACCTCCTTCCTCTCTGGCAGGACTCAGAGAGTCTGCCTCTCCCCATTCCGGTCTGAGGCCTCTTAGATCATCTGCGGCGTCCCACAAGCATCCTCCCTCAGCCCAACGCTGTTCAACGTCTACATGGCACCACTAGCACGCATCGCCCGACAGCACGACCTCAACATAATCTCCTACGCCGACGACACGCAGCTGATCCTCTCCCTCACCAAGGACCCTCTCACTTCCAAATCCAACCTCCACCAGGGAATGAAGGCAGTCGCCGACTGGATAAAGGAAAGCCGACTCAAGCTGAACTCAGACAAGATGGAGATCCTCATCCTCGGGTCCAACCCTTCAGAGTGGGACGACTCATGGTGGCCCGCATCACTGGGGACCCCCCCGGCCCCCACCGACCATGCACGCAACCTGGGAGTCATCCTCGACTCAAAACTCACCATGACCAAACAAGTCAACGCAGTCTCCTCCACCTGCTTCAACACCCGACGCATGCTCTGCAAGATCTGCAGGTGGATCCCGACAAACACGAGGAAAACAGTCACCCAGGCCCTAGTCAGCAGCAGACTCGACTACGGAAATGCCCTCTACGCCGGAGCCTCGCCCAAGCTCATCAACAGACTGCAAAGAATCCAGAACGCCTCTGCACGCCTAATCCTCGACGTCCCGTGCTGCAACCACATCACCCCCCACCTGAGGAACCTGCACTGGCTCCCCGTCGACAGGAGAATCTCCTTCAAGCTCCTGATCCACGCACACAAGGCACTCCACAAGACCGGACCAGCCTATCTCAACAGTCGACTCTCCTTCTACGTACCCAACAGGAAACTCCGCTCTGCCGACCACGCCCTGACCACGGTTCCGCGCATCCGTAGAACCACTTCCGGAGGCAGGTCCTTCTCCAACCGCGCCGCCAAGACCTGGAACACCCTCCCCCTCTACCTACAACAAACCGAAGACCTGCTGACTTTCAGGAGACGAATCAAGACCTTGCTCTTCGACCAGTAGCAGCAGCACCCCCCCAGCACCTTGAAACCCTTCCGGGTAAGTAGTGCGCTTTACAAATTATATGATTGATTGATTGATTGTTGAATTCTGTCGTTTTCATGGGGAAGGTCTGGCTATGCTTCATTTTTATCTGGTTACAAAAGCGTGTTGCTTGAAAGAGCTCCCAAGTAGACAGCCAAAGTTAAATCCGATTATTGTGTTTAATGCCTTATGGGTGTGCGGAATAAGTGATAGGTAGACAAGCACTGAGGGATGAATTTTGAAAGGGCAGGTGGGATCTGAAATGGCTTGGCCATATACATGTTTCTGAAGGACATTATTATACTTTAGTACTTTGTTATACAACATTTGACCATGCTAGTGAAGGGAGCTGGTTAAAGAAAAGAGCATACAACGCAGGCCTCTGTGAGCTTCATTCTTACTGCTGGTAAAATCCAGATGTGAGCGCAAACATCAGTTCCATCCAACTTTTGTAAAATGACTGCACTGCATAATGGTTCCAGATATTTGAGCAGGGAAAAACAGCAAATACACCGAGATCCGAACCCTGAATCGTAAGAAACACATTGTATTACCGTTTTATCCCCTATTTTGAGGTGCAAATCTCGAATCGGTTCAGCTATACTAATTCTGGTGAACCCAGCAGTCTTTGCTAGCAACAATAAAGCCGAAAATAACGGGGCAGCAATAATGGGCCCCTTCTTGTTTAGCACAATTGCTAGTACACTAGCATTTTCTTCTCATATAGGGGAGGGAAACAAAATGTATGATGTTGTGCCATTCTCCTGCAGCACACTGTTTAATTTAAACGACATTTCTCCTACCCTCTGTTGAAGAGTTCCAGGGGTGATCTGTTGGAGTCTAGATAGTAACTAATACAAAATAAATGGGCCTTAGGAGTAACTTTTTGAATGCTACTTTTTTATCAAAGAGATAATATTCGCTTTATTTTCTTTATGATGTTCTACAAATCTGAAATGGCAAACCTCCCTAAAATAACTAAGTATATGCCACACATTATTTGTCCTATGAGCCAAAAAGTAGCGTTTGGAAGCAAATGATCCAGGGTAGGGACACACACAAGAAGAGGAAGAAAAGCACAAACACCCTAATAAGAAGCAAGTAAACGAGAGTGACAATGAATCCAAACAATGGTAAGCAATGGGGGGGCTATGACCCCACTGTAAGTTAACAGTACCCGCATGGTCCGTTTAAAAGGCAAGATCTATTAACAAATTGGTTCCTCCAATTCTACATGAGGTGGGGGAAATGCGAAATGTTTTGATTGGGACAAACAGATGTCCCATTATGTTCCACCTCTAAAAGACTCCGGTTGTCTTTTTGCTTCTGCCCTTGGTTATCTATGCTATCTAGCCGTATTTCATTTCTCTCAGGTTGTTGTTCCAGTAGACTAGAGGTTTGTGCCGGAATCAGACTGAGCAGATCATAAACTGTGTGTTCTTTAAAAGGCCAACTTCATTTTAAACATAGGAGGGAGGAATGGCCCTTAATAATTCTGAATGACTGCCATGGAGCTAAATCAGTTAACTTCATTTGTTTGTCGTAAAACAGAAAGATAAAAATAAATCCTAGATGTTACTCAGACAGTAAGAGAGACTCAATTACTCCAGTGGGACGATCATATCACAACGACATATCAAATGACATAGCTTTGTGAAGACTGCTCTATTTTTGGGTAAGAATTAGATTTACAGGTAATTACTTCAATGGGAAAATAACTGCATTTTGAGTCTGTGGTATTTGCAGTTAGCTTGAGTTTATTTACACGGCCACATTGTATATGCCATTTTTTACTCGTTAAACTTGAACTTCTTGATTGTACATGTTCATGAACCAAAATACTGTAGAAAAAATAAATAAATCACAGACTGGAAACAAAAGAACAATTCACTGGCATGCACTAAAACAAACTGTAACATTTGAATTGGTGTGCCTATCACAAAATCACTACATAAAAATGCGCTGTCCAGTGCTTAATTTGAGTCAGTGCTGGCAGACTGGCTCATTTTCAGGTCGAGCATTCAAGACCTCTTGTATATACTTTAGTATATACTTATATGTGTATGTACTTTGTGGGCTCTGGAGATCAGAACTTGTCTGCTTCTGCTTAGGGATTTTTTTCTGTTCAACTGTCTCTATTTACCTGTCTTGATAGAACACGGCCAGTAGAGGTCAGTAAAATACCAGAATTACTTTCTACTGAGGGGCTTTCTTTTTTGAATTTTTCTGGCAACTGCCTTTATTTAACTTTCTTGATAGAAACCACCAGCAGCGGTCAGTAAAATACCAGAATCACTTTAGCATTCTCTAGATTCCAGTCCATAGAAATTTTCTTCCACGATACACCCGTAGACAGTTATGACCACCGAAGGCCCTGATTTTATATTAAAAACAGAGCTATGGACTATACCATGTCCCGCTGAAAGGCAATATTTCTCTCCATGTGTTCCCATACCTGGCGTGTCATGCAGTTTGGTGCTTACTTTACCTCCATGTTAAAGAACAGTAGATGTTTCAGCACCCAGGCTAATGTGCTGCATAGCTAAATACATATAAGGTCTCAAAGGCGAGACCAATTGCATTGCAAATGCTTGTTTGACACTTATGTCCAATATTTACAGAGCACAAGCAACAACAAACAAACATATCGAAGAGACATACGAAGAAAAATAAGACAAATCAGAGAGACAGAAGAAGAGAAAGAAGACACAATTATCATGAAGGAAGAAAGCAAGAGCCTGCAGAAGTGAGATAAAGAGGTAGAGGGGTCTGGTAGTGGATTCAACAGGCAGGAGGTGCATTTAAATAGGGGTGGGCAAATAATTTCGCTCCGCCGGTGGAGTTTGCAGAGTTTTGCCCACTTTGGGTTCTGCCTGGATCGTACAATTCTGGCAAAACTCTGCCATGTGGCGAAGTTTTTTCACACACGCAGCTCGCCAACGTTAAGTTGGCAAACTTGAGCGAGAATTTGCATTCCCTTTCTCAATGTTCAGGTGCTAGAACAGCTCCCGGCGAGATTTCTTAACACGGGTGGCAGAAAGACGCAGGGCACTCTGGCGCGCAACATGGCGCAGTTTGTGCATATTTTACAATGTGGAACAAGCTCCCGGTGCTTAAAATCAGTGCGTACAGCAGAATGTGACGAATTCCACCTGCTTGCGGAATTCCGCACAATCTCAGAGAGTTTTTATGTAACTTCATGGAATTCCGCGGAGTGGAACTCTGCGACTTCCGCCCACCCCTAGATTCAAGACTATACAGCTTTGGTATTGGGTGCCGCCGACATTTAATTGGACCGGCTACAGTCTTCTGAGCAGGGCTTCGGGCACTGACACGCACTCTTTTACAAATTAGGCATTGCCTGGGCCTCTCTCCAAGGCCTAATTAAACCTCATCTTAGCTTGAAAGAATAGATATCCAGCGGTCACGAGAAGAGGAATACACCTGGATAAAAATGCTCTAGAGGTAGTTTCTAAAGAATACTAGCTACAGAATATGTAGAATACTCACTAACACTTTTATGACAGAACATGATGCCCAGTTTTAATTATCTGATTGGAAGATAACTCGAGTAAGGATAAGTTACTTACCTGTAATCCTAGTTCTCTCAGGGGTATACTCATCAAAGTCATAAGCACTGAATAGTCCTGCCCATGTGTGAGGACCCTGGAGCATATCCAAAATATATGGATATAAAATAAATATATATATGTATTAATAATGCATGCTTAACCAAATTTAAGGACTACTCCTGTGGAAACATACATCTGTATGTGTATATGTATATGTGTATAATATATATATATATAAATCACTGAAAAAACCATAGGTTTCAGGGACGTTATAGTTAGGAATTAGGATTTTAAAAAACCTTAGAAATTCACTGAAAAAACATAGGTTTCAGGGACGTTCTAGTTAGTTGGACATTTGACTCATATAAAACCAGAGAAATTCGCCTGTTATAATTAGTTGAGCTAACTATAACTCGCGGCCCCGCAATGCACTGCTGATGACGTCACATATTACATCACTCATGACATGGTCAGTGACATCACTGATGACATCACTGATGACATCTCAAATGACATCACTGATGACATCATCCAGTGAATGTGTGTTTCTGTAAAGTTTAAATATGTTTTATAAATATATATATGCCAAGGTGTATTGAAGAATGAATGAGAGTATAAGACTCAGGATGGATGATTAAGTAGGTGTGTGACTAACTGTATAAGTGACTAATTAGTTGTGTCTTGCTTAATGCATGCGTTAGCGACTGATATAGACATTCACACAGTTTAGGTTGTTAGTTGGTGTGTAAGCAGTTCCATGGTTTGGTTAGCAACTAAATGAGGATCTATATGAGCTATTCATTGCACCGAGGCAGCACAAAACAGAACAACGGACCTTCCCAAAACGCCATGCCCCTCAGCCACATAATAGCTGAATGTTGGGAGATGAGCAACCAGCTATATATGAAGGAGGCAAGTCACCCATCACTGATGAAGCACACAATGCCAAGTGTAACGCTCATGTGCTGCACAGTCCTCACTATGCAAAGCACAAACCTCTCCATGTGGAGATATACTATTGATACTTGTAGTTTAGTGCACAGTGGACGCAACCATGTTACCTCAGGCAGTGGGGAAGATCTTGGTCATGTAGCTGTGTTGTCCCCCCCCCTGGAAGTGGAAGCTGAGTGGGCTGCTCCAATGTACGCCACTCCAGCGTAGGAGTATGAATAAATAGACAAGGCCCTAGGCATGGTTCACTTGTGGGAAGACCAACGAGTCTGTCAGAATGGCAGCCCTCACCCTGGCACGTGGCAGCCACCATAACCGCGTGCCTCCTCAACACAGGGCCCGTGCGAACCCAGCGGCACAGCACCGCAGACTTATGTCTGTACCGACTACTGCCTTCGATCTACACTACGGACAGCACGGCTCACAATTCAGATGTAAGGGTGATTGCAGATATCGCAGAACAGTTTGCAAGACAAGTTGCCCCCAGTGCGGGCCACCCAGACCACGCATCATCGCAGGGTGCGCACACGCTGTGTGCTTCAGGTACTACTAGCTCACTGCACCATAAGTCATCGCCATGTGGCCTTATCAACGCAGAATTCATTAGACAAAACATTAGACAAAACACATTGCTCCCAGTGCGGCCTGTCAGGACCACGTCTCATCGCAGGGTGCGCACACGCTGAGTACTCCAGGTGCCACTAACTGTGCAGCTCAACTCAACGCCACATGGCTGTGCGCCCATCCTGGCCGCTGCCTCCGCCCGACACTGGAGTTACATGGTTCACAATTCAACATTAGTAGTGACGCAAATTGTGTAAGAGACTATAATGGGTTAAGAAGACCAAATGCTCCCAATATGTGCAGCTCAAGTCAACGTCACCTGCCTGTGGGCCTTTGCTGACTGCTGCGTCCGGCCTACACTGTGGAAGATCGGCGACACGTGGTGCCAACTAACCCTGTTCAACACAAGCCGATCCTACATGTGGAACTGTGTCCTGAGTCCTGAATGGCAGTGACCCCAACTTGCCAGCAACCACAGCATCAGACTCCCTTCGATTAGTGTGGCGTATTTGCATATCAAAGTCATCAATGTGGAAAGTAATGCCAACGAAAAGATCACGCAAAAGATACATTTTACACAAACTGTTGATTTCCCTTTCCACGTCCAGTAATTTCCAAAGGGAAGAGTGAAAAGTTTTATGTCAGCAATGAGACATACCATCACTCGAAAATGACCCAAAAATACTTATAATTTAAAAAGAACAGAACCATCGAAGTACAATAACGATTACAATACGGAGATTTTGAAGATGTGAAATGCAAAAATGAACATACAATATGATGCACATAACTCAATTGTTGTTTCTCACTATGTCACGTCATGTATTACCAACTCTGAGAAGACAGAATTGAAAGAAATGTGGGACGAAATTTCACAGGAGAAGACACTTAGGAAAAAAATTTACAGCTTCAGTTTGAAGATACTTTCACATTGAGAAATTAGATCCTACCAATGTTCGGATCGATAGACATCAGCAAGTTTATATTCAAAGTCAACAGGAACCATCTGGATAAGTCTAGGTTTTCCTGCGGCACGAAACCGAGTTTTAATATAAATGTTATCAAACAAATATGTGATGTTATAGACTTACGTTTCTTTGCTAGTCAAGAGAACTGTACAGAAAATAACAGTTGGATATGTCTAGGTTTTGATCAACAATTAGAAGATAATACTGTTGTGAAGTTTGAAAAAGAAATAACAAAGTTTAAAGTAGTTTCTGGTGAAAATCCCAACTATGTTTATATTTATTGCCGATGTACTCAAACTAGGAATGTAGGTGTACTACCACTAACCCTGTTCAACACAAGTCAATACCACATGTGTAACTGTGTCCTGAGTCCTGAATGGCAGTCACTCCAAGTCCGTGGCAGCGACCACAGCACCACCCTTCCTTCGATCACTGAGGCATATTTCGATATACAAGGCCAGCGACACGTAGTCCCACTATACCTCTTTAACACAAGCCAATCCCACATGTGTAACTGTGTCCTGAGTCCTGAATGGCAGTGACCCCAACTCCGTACCACCACACTCCTATTGATCAGTGAGGGGTATTTCCATATGCAACTACAGACTAAGTATCACAGTCCTACACCCTACATATTTTCCTTTTAGTATCCTTGCTTCAAGAACTTTTTTTTTATATCAGTTATAGCTTTACTACAATGACCAAATTTATCTTCAAATGAAAACTAAAATGGAATAGCAGTATACACTGCAGGCAGTACAGCTCGCAATTCCATTCTTAAATGCTAATTTCTAACAACAAGATTGTACTCAGAAAATACAACACTTCGTCAGTGTATTCTATACTTATTTCATCTTTTCATCATACGCCTACACTGCACTCACTTGGGCTCCCAATGGAAATTGTTTCTTCATTCATTAACTACAGAGTCCACTAGGCAGGTAACTATTACAGGCCTCAAATCTACATAATATCCCTTTAGTATCCTTTCTTCTTGAATATTTTTTATATCAGTTATACCTTTAGTACAATCACCAAATTCATTTTCAAGTACAAACAAACACTCAGCAGTCTACAGTGCGGGCAGAAGACCTCGCAATTTGAATTTTGGACACGTGGTGCCAACCAACACTGTCCAACACAAGCCGATCCCACATGTGTAACTGTGTCCTGAGTCCTGAATGGCAGTGACCCCAAGTCCATGGCAGCCACCACAGCAGCAAACTCTCTTTGATCAGTTAGACATATTTCCATATGCAGTGACCCAAAACTTCATGGCAGCGACCACACCACCACACTCCCTTCGATTAGTGAGGAGCATTTTCATATTGAATACTGGTGACAAGTGGTGCCAATGAACCTGTACTATGCAGGCCGGTGAGGCTACCAACGTATGCATGTGGCTGTGGGCCCTTGCTCACCGCTACCTCTGGCCTACACTACGATCAGCAGGCCTCAAAAATTCAGATAGAGTTGTAATTCCACATGACGCAGTCCTATAGCCAAGACACATTGCTCCCAGTGCGGCCCGTCCACACCAAGCATCATCACAGGCTCATACACTCTCAATACTTCTGGTGCCACTAACCCTCTTTGACAGAAGCCGATCCCACATGTGTAACTGTGTCCTGAGTCCTGAATGGCAGTGACCCCAAGTCCGAGGCAGCAACCACACAACATACTCCCTTCGATTTGTGAGGCATATTTCGATATGCAAGGCCAGTGACACGCAGTCCCACTAACCCTCTTTAACACAAACCGGCAGTCACCCCAACTTCGCGGCAGCGACCACAGCACCAGACTCCCTTCAGTCTTATTTGTTGTTCTTTTCTTTAAATACATTTTTTTATATGTAAATCTATACATGTCTAAGACTCCTCTTTGTCCAACCGCACAGGGACACTTCCGGGCCCAAGAAGGTTGTTGAGGGTATGATGGTAATGTGGGAAGAGGGTGCGTTACCTGCTGATGTGGGGAGAGGCAGCGTCAAAGGGGTATCTATCACAGAAAGAACGATATGTTTTCACAAATACCTCAGACAAATGCCAGCTGACGGACTGAATCACAAAATGATTTTTCAATACTTATGTAGTGTGAGTTATGAACAGTTCGCACCCAGGCTCGCAGAGGGACAGCTGCGGCCAGTCCGCTCCACTCACAGACGCAGTACTACGAGCCGTCCGCACCATTGTTGCTATCCCTGCCCTGTTCCGTCGTACGCCATGCCATGCCACTCAGATTATCTTCTGACGACGGCCCCACATACCTATCTGTCGCAGGCGTACTCGCTGTTCCTGTGCAGGTCAGTGGTCTAGTTCGCCACATCTCCCGCCCACTCCCTGAGGGCAGCTTTACCCACACACAACACCCATCCGGCACATGTGTCACAGGCCATGTGACCATGCAAATATAATAGATCGACAACGTCACATCCTTTATTGCCAGTGCTGACTAGATGCCGGACGCTCTTCGTGTCTCAACCATAAAGAGTCTTTCAAAAGTCCGCAGAAGGTTACTCGCACCCTAATCTGCATAGCCCTCAGGGGCCTACCACCCCCTTGGCGCGGACTTCAGATGCACAGGGTTAGTGCCACCCGAAGCTCATATGGCCATCAGGGGCCTACCACCACGTGGCACGAACTTAACTTCCACAGGTTTAGCGGCCCCAAAAGCTGATGTAATCTCTGCCATTGATGACTCAGGACTCAGCGACATGTGTGGGATCTGCCGGGCCATGGAGAAGATGATGTGGTCTCCGCCATTCATGACTCAGCGACATCTGTGAGATCCGCGGAGAAGCTGATGTGGTCTCCGCCATTCATGACTCAGGATTCAGCTACATATTTGGGATATGCGGAGTTTTGATGGGCACGAGGAGTGCCCACTGCTGCACACTCCGGTGGCACCAGGTAATTATTTGCTCATGGATGCGCAGGGGCGGCAGTCTCTCTCTCTCTCTCCCTCTCCCCCTCTCTCTCTCTCTCTCTTTCCCCCTCTCTCTCTCTCTCTCCCCCCTCTCTCTCTCTCCCCCTCTCTCTCTCTCTCTCCCTTCTTTTCCTTCTATCTATCTAACTCTCTCTCTTCCTTCTCCCTTTCTCACTCCCTTTGTTTCCTTCCCTCTCTTTTTCTCTCTGGCTTTTATTTTCTTTCTCTTTTTCTCTATGTCTCTCTCCTTTGATATGTGCATTACACAAGTCCTAATTTTGTGCTTTATTTTCCAGGCTCTTTTGTCCACATCCATGGTCCCCACAGCAGTGTTCCACCTTGTTATTTTGTATTTTTTAAATAATTTTGTTTATTACTTTATCGTTGATATATGTTAATAAAAAAATAAAGTTTGGAAAAAAAATTAATAACGTTTCTGTTTGTTTTCTTAACTGCTGTGTATCTCTTTCTTGTTCTTATTACTGTTATTTGATGAAGTCCACCATGGTCTTAAATTTTGGAGGACTTATCGCGGGAATACTGGTAATGTCTGCAGTTTCCACCAACTTCTGAATAGTGAGTTAGATTTATCTCAACTTTACTTCCATTAAAGTGCTGATAATGAAATGCAAACTAGCCGTTCCCGTGCAAAAAGACACGAGGTGCACCTTTGCGATTTATTCTAAATACTAAAATCCTGTATTGAATTCCACTGACGTAGTGGCTGCACTCACAGTGTACACACAAAATCATTTACGAAACCTCATTGTATTTATATTGATTGGGAATCGGGCTATAGGTACTGGATCTGGACGAGATACACTGCCCTGTTCGTATATTGTCCTGCACACGCAAAAAATCACATCACAACTTTCACACCAACTGCAATGGGAAACAAATTTCGGCGATAAGCCACTTTAGCACCAGGGATTTTACACCTGCTTTCTGATGGTGTTAAGCAGGACGACTACCTGCACCATGAAAGAGAACACAGCCAAGAGCCACACCAGAACACCCACAGGTGCCATAGAATAAATTAGCATGATACAGGGATACCCATGAGGGCCACAAGAGTCTTTGGAACAACTCCGGGACCGTCAACGGCCCCCAAACCCGCATCTGAGCAAGTGTGTCCCTCTGGTCATTGTGTTAGCATGATAGGCACCAGCCCTGCAACATCACAGTGGGCTATCACCTCAGCGTTGGCAGTGAGCCTGGACATGTAGCTATGCACGCATCCTCCTGCATGCACAACCGGCATGTGCTGGTCCGGAGTACACAGGTCAGCACAGGGGTGTGCCTATCCGACAATGGGAACGGGGTGTCTCGGACATCTCCGTTTACAGGAAGTGCGGTAAGTGTGTCTCTGTGTTCTGGTGTGGCCTGCCACAAGGGCCGCAGCAGTTGATGTTGTAAAGTGGCATGCACCACCTCCAAACGGCACTGTGATGGTGTAGTTGGAATGCAGCAGCACATGCGCAAATAGGCATTACAATGGTGTGCTGTACGAGTGCATGAGATACAACAGCGCACCGTACAAAAGTGTGGGAGCTCATGGGAGGGAGTAGCAGCTGTTTGCAACGTAACAGACAGTGAACTCGCCCATGTGCCACGTGCTGGGCATCTCATCCATGATGACAACGGTCGCAGACATTCCACAACACCAACGACCCGCCTTTGTACACATCCTCTATGAATGCAGCGTGGTTTTCACTTCTATGCTCGTTCACTGGTGTGATGTTGGCGAGTTGTGTGACTTGTGCTCCTTGTTGGTGTGTTTCATTTTGGCCATTGTTTGTCTATACTTGTGCTATACTTAATTGTGCATGTCTGCCATTCTGCCCATCTCCCCCGTGCCCCGACTCCCTGCTTCTTCCTCTTCCTGGTGCTGTTCTGTCTATAATTTTGTTGCTCCACACATAAATACATGTAAATAACATATTAGAATAGTTCATTGATTCTTTTAGGTTTCAAAACTTCTCTCTCTTGGTTTCTTTTTAATTTTCCAAATAAACAGTTTTTTAAAATATTCAACAACACATAGAAGTCAGAAGTGCAACGTATTCTATCAACACACTTTCTAGAACATTCTACAACACGTGCAGGTTAAAAGTTCATCAATCTTTTTAACCTTAACCATATATTTTTGCAACATTTTCTCGAACATTTAACGGCACGTGCAGGTTAAAAGTTCACGATTGTTTTAAGGTTGAACATTGCCTTCCAAATGCAAGTAGCAGGAGTGGGTGAGTTGCCAACTTTTGTCCTATGATATGTACTCCACGTTGAAACTGCTTTTTCCCAATCACAAAGATGCTTTTCCACAAAACGAATGTGCACCCTACTTTTAAAAAAGAATGCTTTTCGTCTCCCAATCACATATCGTTTTGTATGGCAATAAAAATTAGTTCCCCATCTTTAAACATATCCCTTATTCTACCAAGGAACTGCATGAGCTACAGACATCTTTCCATACCTTCCAGCCATACCTTCAAAATGCTAGTGTGGATCGTAAGACATAGCTATATTTTCTGGTGCATGAGGTATGCAGAACAGAGACGTATTGACCTAGACCTAGGTTTACAAAATGTGGACATTAAATGGTTGGTTTGGACTGGACCACCTCCTTCCTCTCCGGCAGAACACAGAGCGTCCACCTCCCCCCCTTCCGCTCCGAAGCCACCGGGATCATCTGCTGCGTACCCCAAGGCTCATCCCTCAGCCCAACGTTGTTTAACGTCTACATGGCAACACTCGCCCACGTCGCACAACGGCATGACCGCAACATCATCTCCTACGCCGACGACACCAGCGGTCGCCGACTGGATGAGAAACAGCCGACTGAAGCTGAACTCGGACAAGACGGAGGTCCTCATTCTCGGCTCCAACCCCTCAGCCAGGGACGACTCCTGGTGGCTGACTGCACTAGGAGCACCTCCTACACCTACCGACCACGCACGCAACCTAGTGGGGGTCATCCTCGACTCCACCCTTTCCATGATGTAGCAGGTCAACGCCATCTCCTCCTCCTGGTCGAATACCCTCCGCAGGCTTCTCAGGATCATCAAGTGGATCCCCATCAAAACAAGAAGGACAGTCACCCAGGCCCTCGTCAGCAGTAGACTGGACTACGGAAACGCACTCTACGCAGGAGCCCCGGCCAAACTCCTGAAACAGCTCCAACGCATCCAGACCGCCTCCACACGCCTGATCCTTGACATCCCTCACCACAGCCACATCACACCCCACCTGAGAGACCTGCACTGGCTTACTATCAACAAGAGGATAACCTTCAAACTCCTCACCCACGCACACAAGGCACTCCAGCATAGCTCAACAGCCGGCTCAGCCTCTACACCCCCACCTGCCAGCTGCGCCCCGCAGACCGCGCCCTCGCCACCATCCCCCGCATCCGAACAATGACCGCCGGTGGCAGATCATTCTCCCACCTCGCCGCCAAGACATGGAACACCCTCTCCATCCACCTGTGGCAGACCGAAGACCTTCTAACCTTCAGGAGACTTCTCAAGACCTGGCTCTTCGAACAGTAGCAGCTCCCCCTCCCAGCGCCTTGAGACCCTCACGGGTATGTAGTGCGCTCTATAAATGCTATGATTGATTGATTGATTGATTGATTGCACAGAGAGGATTGAAGTGGCACCAATTGTTGCCTTTGGTTAAAACCTGTTTGCATCTCCAACACCCTGACCTCATGATTGTGCACTGTGGTGGAAACGACCTAGGCACATTGACTGGGGTAGTGTCAAACCACGCTCGATTCGATGCACAGGAGCAGAATGTCGCAAGTTCCCAATGCCACACCAGGGTTTTTCAGCAACCCGCAACCTGTAGCGTGTGTGCCAAACAAACCCCAGGGGGGAAAGGGGATGGGACAGAGAAGAGACAGTCACACTGCTGCTAATCTTTTCCTCAGCTTCTGGATATTCCTTCTTGTCTTCTTTCTGTCTAACAAGAGTTCTTTAGACTGTAAGATAAATGACACTAATTAATTATATCCTATCTGCTAGCCTTCCTCTTCTGACTTAATCTAAGTAGTTCACCTACCCCGTCTTGGTGTGACCCTTGCCTCTCTTCTATTGTATGTTTTCTTGCTTCTTTGTGCTATAACTAGAGATTAAAATATATGATGTTTGTCTTTTCTTCCTTTCAATAATTGTATCTTTTCCTTTTACAGCTTCCTCACCTATTCTGGCTAAAGCTGTGGCGTTAATTGGATTCTGTGTTGGTAAGGATCTCTTTAATCTTGTCTTGCTTCACCTTGCTTGTGTTTTTTCCTTTTAATTCAATGTGTAGTTCTTATCTTAGTATAATTGCTGCTAATAAATTGTTTCTTCGAAATGTTATTAAACTCTTTTCTGTGTATCTTCCTCAGCCAATATTTATCTCAAAATATTCTGTCAGCAAAGATTCTTTTTAGATAATGTAACTGCAAGCGCAACTACTGAGTGCGCGGAGATAAGTATCTTGTAACTAGCGCTGACTCTGCTGTTACTCTCTCTCTCTCAGAATGACTACGCGGATAAACTAGAGTTCACTCAAAACTCACGGTGTCCCTGATACCTAAAGCACAAGAACACACAAGCGACTTTTTTTTATTATCCTTACTCATGTATTCCAATACTTCTTTAGGAACAGTCTTACCGCGCTACGATGTATGCACAGGAATTCCAGACTCGCTCTATGACAAGGTTGCTTTTGCGTGACAAAGTTGTTTTCCCTAACTAACTTTCGCGGCGCTCTTCAAATGCTGCTTCTCTCCTCCTCAGTTCTCAGGTGAAGTGCGCCACAGCACGGGCGCTTCACCTGGTTCTTCATAATTGGTAGCGAGCGCTAACTTGCTGACCTGACTGTGGATTTTCGGCGGCCATCTTAGAATTAGAATTTGCCTGTAATTTGTATTGCCCCTTAGCGTTCCTGATTCTTCCTCTGGTTTTAACCACCACAGCGTTCACTGACAGCCTTTCCCTGACTGAAGATCTGACAGCCCTGACAGGTAGGTTTGGAAATGCTTATGAAGGGCACCTTTGGACAATTGATGTTACTTTCCCCTCAAAATTTCTTTGTATATTCCAATATATGCCAAAGACAGAAGTGGAAATGGTTCACACAATTTTGTCCTCAGATTGAAAAATCTAGGAAGAAACTCAACAAAGCTGTGTCTGCATACCTCAGAGACCACAAAATGGGGTCCATCTACAACAACAACATACGTTTTGATATGGCTGATATCTACAGAAGTGATGGAGTACACTTCACAGATCACGGAAATTGAGTTTTCCTGAATAACTTGAAGCTGTGCATCCGCACTTATATGTAGCTCCAACTTATCAACACAAGGGCTCTTTTTAGAGCCACCCTATAACTGACAACTTAGGCCTGCTATTTTAGGGCCAGGTAACGGCAACTCCTGGACCCTCGCCAAAATTTATTCTCCACACAGCTGTGACGCAGCGGCCAGACCATCTGACTTTGCAGCACAGAGCTCTCGCTTTGATCACCACCTCTACTCCCCCATAGGGGTGAGTAGTTTGCGCTTTACAAATACCGTATGGATTTACCTTTGCACTCCCTGTACAACACCACCTAAGCACCATATTCAAGTTGGACAAATGTGACACAGCGCCCAGAGCACATGACTTCACAGCATAGCAAAAACAGGCTCACGGTTTCATACCCGAGTCCAGCAGCAGCTCAATTTAGCAGCATGACACTCTAGGCAATACCTCACTGAATTTCCGTACCCAGCACTTTCAGACCAGTAAGGGTCAGTAGTTCACCGGCTTTACTCTGAGTCCATCAGCAGCTCAGCTTACACCCCCAGCGCCATCAGACCCGTAGGAGTGAGCAGTTTGCACTTTACAAATACCGAATTGATTTAATAAGCGTGAATTTACCTTTGCACTCCCCGTATAACACCCCCTAAGCACCATACACAAGTTGCAATGTTCGAAACAAAAGTTCCTCCGAGTCGGTATAACCAAAAACTGACACTACTTGGACAGATGTGGCACAGCGACCAGAGCACATGACTTCACAGCATATGACACACTGTTTGGACTCACGCTTTCATCCCCGAGTCCGGCAGCAGCTCAGTCTAGCACCATGAGACTGTACACAATACCTCACATATTTTCCGTACCCCAGGACTTTCAGACCAGTACGGGTCAGTAGTTCATCCTAGTAGGTATAAACACATGCTGACACTACTTCCACAGGTGTAGTGTAGCGGCCACGGCACATAACTTCACAGCATAAGACACACAATTTGGGTTCACGCTTCAATCCCCGACTCCCACACCAGCTCACCTTAGCAGCATCAGACTCTAGGCAATACCTCACTTAATTTCTGTAGCCCAGCACTTTCACACCGCTAGGGGTGAATACTTCCCTTCACACCCCGTCTATAGCACTCCCTAAACACCCCACAGAGGTTACAGTGCTCCTACCTTCCTCTTTCCCACTTTTATTGCACTTTTTTCCCCTTACTCAATTCGACGGAATCACAAAATGGCAGCCAACACTTCCTAGTTGCAACCGCTCGCAGCGCTCACAACCAATAAGCAGCAAGCTCGTGCTCGTAACGCCTCAGCCAATCAGATGGCAGAATTCCCAAATATCGATATCTGTAAATTTCTATATATATCTCAAAAACTACTGAACCAAATAAACAAAAGCGTGCTTTCTAGACCAAGGCCCTTCTCCCTGCCAAATTTGGGGTAATTCCGTTCACCTATTCGACCTGTAGCCTTGTCTAAAGTTTCCTATGGAAATTAAAATGGCGAAAACACGTTTTGGGACCCCCCTTTCTTCTCGGGCCCCCCTTGACGAATCACCCCCAAACTTCCCACATAGGAGCTGATATGAACAAAGAATTAGTTTGGAACATTTCATGAAGATTCATCAAACGACGCCAAAGTTATAAGCAAAACACAAAATGCTCTTCCTATGGAAACTTGGTCCTAACTATAACTACCTACTGTCAACCGCCAGTAGGTAATATATGTATATATATATATATATATATATATATATATATATATATATATCCCACCGGAGGGCAATCAAGTATGATTATGTAAATATGGAGAGTTTTTCGTGCAGCGCTATCCGTGACTTTCAGTTTTCCCTCGGATGAAGGAGCAGCATCTCCGCGTAAGGGATGTTGAATTGTTGGAATGCCAATGCCGGTTTGGAAATAAAGTGTTCAAGGTGAATTGTCCTTTATGGAGTGGCGTCTTCGAGCTCAGGGCAATGTTGGAAACAAATACGACGTGGCGGCCCGGCCGTGGAAGATTGCACCGCCTTCAATAATGGGTCTGTAAGGTTGAATGATCTCATCCCTGTTTTCAGCACAAAGGACTAAATATTTCAACCCGGCTTGACACTCTGAGGCCCACCAGAGGGCTGAAAATTTAATAAGTAATTGACTGTTAGGACACGGTACCCACTGTGGGGAAGTAAATTTTACTGCACAGCAACTACAACTCCCAGAACTCACCTGTCATTTCCCACCGGAGGGTAATCAAGTATGATTATGTAAATATGGAGTGTTTTTCGTGCAGCGCTATCCGTGACTTTCAGTTTTCCCTCGGATGAAGGAGCAGCAGCTCCGAAACGCGTAAGGGATGTTGAATTGTTGGAATGCCAATGCCGGTTTGGAAATAAAGTGATCAAGGTGAATTGTCCTTTGTGGAGTGGCGTATTCGAGCTCAGGGCAATGTTGGAAATATATATATCTATCTATATCTATATCTATATCTATATCTATATATATCTAAATATATCTATCTATATATATATATATATATATATATATATATATAGATAGATATATTATCTACTGGCGGTCGCCAGTAGATAGTTATAGTTAGGACCGTGTTTCCATTGGAAATCCGCAACATTCTATATGGAATAACTTTGACGCCGGTTGACGAATCCTCGCAAAATTTTCAAAATAGGTGGGGTGCTCCGCTCCGCTCCTACCCTGAAAGTCTCGGGGGGATTCGCCAAGCGGGGGCTGAGGAAAAAGGGGGGTCCCAAAACGTGTTTTCCCCATGCAATTTTCCATAGGGACATTTAGTCCAAGGTACAGCCCGAACGGCTGAACAGAATTACTTGAAATTTGGCAAAGAGGTAGTCCTCAGCTCAGGGATGTGCCTTTTGCATATATGGAGTCAATCTGTTCAGTAGTTCCCGAGAAAATCAAAAGTAAAATCATATATATATCTGGGCGGAGCCTAACCACACATCTCATCCTGAGATCTGATTGGCTGTCAGCACTTCATCCAAGAAGTGTTGGCAGCCATCTTGGGACCAATATACATGATAGCACCTCATTAAAAAGCATTGCAGTTAATAGAAGGTTTTAAGACTTTAGTTACATTATAAATCATTTGTTGATGGTACCATACTCATTTAAGGAATTGTGGTGTGTTCTAAGGTGATTTTACCATGTGAAAAAGCCTTCTGCTGTGATATCATGAATCATGTTTGAGAGAAAACTATTTTCTCATGCTTTCCCCACAGAGGTTTGGAAGGTGATCTATAAGCTAAACTGAGAGCATATTTTCTGTAAATTCACATTATCTTTCTCAGTCATGTGAGAATGAAGTCTGACATTCTCAGTAAAACATGTACATCCAACAAGGGCAGAGACTGTCAGTTGATTCCTTTGTGTTCTACTGCAGCTTCCCAGAGTGTTCTAAAGAACAACTAGAGCGCTAACAGTCTTACTTATGACAAAAGTATGGCACACCTGAAGCCATCTTGATTGGAATAAAGTGGTAACACTTAAAACATTTAATTTACAAAAGAACAAAATGAGGGGGTTCATTTTGCCATATAAATTATGATTAGTACTGCAGAAAGAAAAACACATTTTGACTTCTGAAATCTTATTTTATTTCATGAAAAAATTCTGACATGCAGACTGAAACATGCACTTTCAATACCAGCAGCAGATTTGCCTGGTGAGCAGTAGCTTTACTACAGTGATCTAATGAGCATGTAGAGTGCTAACATTCAGAATTTATGGAAAATGTGTGACACATCTGAATGCATTCTTGATGGAATCAAAGTAAAAAACTGAAAGTATTTCCTACTGAGGAGACTGCAGTAAATGAGGAAATTAGGAAACTTCATAACAAATAAATCTCCCAAGATGGCCACCAGAGACAAAAGAGCCCAAATGTAGCCCAAATGTAGCCCAAATATCACCCAGATGGAGCCCAAATGTAGCCCAATGACAGAACGTCCCAGAGTGTTCTTAAGATCAACTAGAGCGCTTACTGTCTTACTTATGACAAAAGTATGGCATACCTGAAGCCATCTTGATTGGAATAAACTGGTAACACTTAAAACATTTTATTTAAAAAGGAACACAATGAGGGGGTTCATTTTGCCATAGAAATTATGATTAGTGCTGAATAAAGAAAAATTAGGGCATATTTTGAGTGACTTCTCAAATCCTCTTCTATTTCATTAAAAAATTCTGATATGCAGACTGAAACATGCACTTCTAATACTAGCAGCAGACTTCCGTGGTGAGCAGTAGCTTTACTACAGTGATCTAATGAGCAACTAGAGTGCTAACATTCAGAATTTATGGCAAATGTGTGACATATCTGAATACCTTCTTGATGGAATCAAAGTAAAAAACTGAAAGCATTTCCAACTGAGGAGACTGCAGTAAATGAGGAAATTAGGAAACTTCATAACAAATAAATCTCCTAAAATGGCCACCAGAGACAAAAGAGCACAAATGTAGCCCAAATATCACCCAAATGTAGCCCAAATGTAGCCCAATGACAGAAGTGTGCAAAACACTTATTTTTTGTGTATTTGCAGTTTTATATAGTGCAGACTTGTCAGGTATTGGAGTGCTTTACATGAGCATTGGTTACATCACACAAGATCAAATTCATTTTGGTTGTAGACATGGGGAGATTAAGTGATTTGACCAGAATCACAGAATGTTGTGCTGAAGCAGAAACTCCAACCTGGTTCCCCAGTTGCAAAGTCTGCAGCTCTGGAAGTAACACCACACCCTCTCCCCCTGGATGCAACATTTAATCAAGTGGTCAACTGGATAAAAAAACTAAGATTACAAATAATTGAAAAGTTTTTTGTCGCTATTTGAAAACTCAGAAAATATGTCCTCATTTTAGTTTTTTAGAGCACTAACAATAATTTTGATGCAAATAAGACCATCTCATATATGTAATTTCTAAAGGAAATGCTCTAGGCATTACAGTTTTGATTACATCAAGATGACGTCAGGCGTTCCACACTTTTGTAATAAATATAGAATGTTAGCAATCTAGTTGTTCATTGGGATACTGTTGAGAGGCAGAGGCCAGGGGCACGGACTCTGAAAATTGAAGGCAGGTAGGAGAGTGCAGAGGCAACAATTTGACCACACTAGGCAGGCAGGAAGGGCAGTGGCAGCACAACAGACTATGGAGGGCAGTGGAAAGGGGGGCAGGGGCTACAAACCAACAATACAGGACTGGCAAGAGAGGCTGTGGTGATGTAATAAACCATTGTGTGCAGAAGGAAGAGGCAGTGGTCATACAACCATACATGCCAACAGACCTGTTTCAGCCAGGAAACGTCCAATGTTTTTAAGCTCAAATGGGCTTTACTTGATCTGGTTCCTGTCTACAATCTTCTCTTTTTCAATGTAACTCAAAGGGGAAAATCAATACCCCAGATTTATTTCAAAATCTCCCTCTTACCAAGTTTAAAATGTTCGCAAGTATGGTACATTGGATCATGGTAGGCAGGAGGAATTGGGGTAGGGACATGGACTCGGATAACAGAGGACAGGAGGGACATTGAGAGGTGCACCAAACTGACCCTACAGGGCAGGCATCAGGGTTTGCAACAGCACAATACACCACACAGGGCATGCGGGACGGGAGTGCAGCACAACAATCTATAGAAAGCAATAGGGAGGGGACAGGACCATGCACATGGACAACAGACAACAGAGGGGAAAGAGGCAATGGTAGCTAGCTGACCATAATGGACAGACAGGAGAGAAAGCTGCAGCATAACAGACCATAAAGGGCAGGAGGGACGGATCAGGGGCATTACAATGGAACCGACAAGCCAGGAAGGAGGGAATAGAGGTCTGCACATGGAAACAGAGGGCTGGGGGCAAGGGGGCAGGGCAGGAGCAGCAAGATGACCATGGAGGTCAGGCAGGATGGGCACTAGAAACAAGACACACCATGGAGAGCAACAGTGAGACTGATGGCATACACACAGACCATGGAGGGAAGGTGGGAGGGGGTCAGGAGCAGCTAGCTGACCACACAGGGAAGGTGGGAGGGGCCATGGCAGCACAGAAAACCATGCATGGCAAGTGGGAGGGTTAGTGGCAGCACAATGGCTATGATGGGCAAGAAGGAGGGTGCAGGGGCATGCACAAAGGACCATGGAGGATAGAAGGGAGGGTCAGGACCTGGCCACAAACAAGAGAGTTCAGGGGAAGGGGCCTCACAACAGACCGCGCGGGGCAGGCAGGAGGAGCAGTTGCAGCACAACAGACCAGGGAGGGCAGAAGGGTGTGGCAGTAAAATGGACCATGAAGGACAGGAGGAAGGGGATAGGGGCATGGCATGTGGACAGGCAGGGTGGACGTGGCAGGGACAGGTTACAGTCATCTGACAATGCTAGGCAGGTGGGAGGGGAGTGGCAGCTCAACAGAACACTCAGAGTAGATAGGAGTGGCAGGTCCATGGAACATGGTGGTCAAAAAGGATGGAGCAGTGGCATGCACAAAGACATCGGAGGGCAGGGGGAAGGAGAATAGGGGCAGCAAGCTAAGCACAGAGGCTAAGCAGGAGGTCAATGATTGCCCATAGAATTGGGCAATGGAGGGCAGGAGGAGTGGACTGGTACATCATGCTAAATGGAGGGCAGTGGCAGCACATCAGACCATGAATGGCAGGAGGGAGGAGGCTAGTCCATGGATTCAGACAACAGAGGATAGGGAGGAGGTGGATGGGGCAGCAAGCTAACTGTTCATAGAAGGTGGGTATTAGGAACTTTATTGTTTTTAAAATGTGTGTCTGTGCGAACTACTTAAAATATGAACAAGTATGCAGCATAATCTCACTTTTATTCAGGAAGAAGAGGACGTTTGGGACTGTGACTCCGGGCTCACTTGGCAGAAACATCCTCTGACCTTACACCCCCCATCGCAAAATGTAAAGTCCCGTGAAAAGGGTAGGTGGACGCAGTGTTATATAGAACATAGTCCTGAGAGCACGATTGAAAATGAAAACTAGATATAGTATATGGTATAATTTATGCACCAAAAAGTGTGATACAAGATGAACCGGGGCGTGAAATATAATATGCAATACATTGTGCGCAATGACAGATTCATTGGAGAGCGCGAGATAGCACAGGCACTAGCGCTTGCTATGTGATATGCGCCTTGGAGTGTAATATGCACAGGGCAGTGTTGTGTAACCTAAGTAGTCTCTAAAGTTGTAATATAAAATATGTGCTGGGTAGTGTAACATTGCATATGCACTGTGACAAAGATATGGATCCCAGATTGTAATAAGTATGGCATAGCGCTGTGCTTTATAACATAGGCATTGAGGAAGGCACGTTAGATGGGGCAATATAACCCGTGCGAAGGCAAGTGTGGCATGACATATTCACGGGGTGGTGTTACAGTGCACATGGGCTAGAGAGTGTCATAGCATAAGCACTAGATGGTGGAATACAACACAGAGGTGTGTGGCACTCGGCAGGCAATGGTGGGTGTAACACAGCATTGGGCTCAGCCAGGAGCACGCTGTGACTCTCAAGTGAGGTTTGTCTCCTTTCCAGAGAGTAAAATAAAAAGTATTACACATCCGGCAGTGGATGTGTGTTTTATTAACCATGAGGAGGTTTCTTGCATAGTTTGGTCGAATTTTTGTCGAATCCCCTTTGAATGGCTTGGTGTGCATGTGTATTATATGTGCCCGTCAATAGCTACCCATGTTTGTATAAATAAACGACAAGGGTGTCTACTTGGAGAGTACCCACCAGCGGGGGCGCCGGGATTAGGCACGGTAGGGTGTCAGACATGTCAGAGCTTCACTAGCGGTGTGAATACATTCTTCGTGGATTCATTGTATGCATAGTCGCCTTTTAATGAATATCAAGCAAATCGTCATGGTGATAGGTACATACTGTTTGTCCAGCAACACAGCCCCCCTCCTAAAGAATAAAAAAAAAAAGGCCATGACCCGGGGGTTGGGGTCCCCGGGGCCGATTAAGGCCTTGGGAGGGCCAAATTAATTTTTTTCAACAAAACAAATTAGGGTGCAGGCCCTGGGGGATGGGGTCCCCAGGGCTAATAAATTAGAAAAAGAAAGGGGGCCACACAGCCCTCCTTCTTAAAAATAAATAAATACAAGACCGGCATCGCGCCGGAGGCCATGCCCCCTTCTTGCAGCACTCTGCAAACGCGCCCCCTGGCCAGTTGTAAGTTGAGGAATTAATTCCCCTTCAATACTGAGGGTCCCTGAGGGCCAACTAGCCCAACAGGTATCTCCAGTATGCGCCAGGGAGCTGCGTTGCAGACAGGTGTTCTGAGGCCACGCCACTTTTTACACCTCCATGCAACGCAGCTCTGTGGCGCTTACTGGAGGTACCTAGTGGGCTAGTTAGACCCTAGGGACCCTTAGGATTCAAGGGGACTTAATCTCTCAACTCAGAACGGCCACAGGGCACGTTTACACAGTGGTGAAGGGAGGGGACGGGGCCTGAGGTGACGTGTGCAAACACGCCCTGTGGCACGTTTCTAAGTTGGGGAAATAATTCCCTTTCAATCCTGAGGGACCCTGGGGTCCAACTAGCCCACCAGGTGCTTCCAGTAAGCACCACTGGTCTGCGTTGCAGAGAGGTGGTGCAGGCCGTGCCCCTTATTACACCTCTCTGCAACGCAGCTCTGTGGTGCTTACTGGAGGTATCTAGTGGTCTAGTTGGACCCTAGGGACCCTCAGGATTCAAGGGGACTTAATCTCCCAACCTAAAATGGCTACAGGGTGTGTTTACACAGTGGGGAAGGGAGGGGACGGGGCATGAGGTGACGTGTTCAAACACGCCCTGTGGTGCGTTTTAAGAGGTAGTTTTAATCCCCTGCCCTATTATATACTAGGGGCTTACAGAGGAGGTCATGCTAATCACAGGGGGACCCCAACGCATAGTGTGCCCTAGTGTATGTAGGTGTTTTCACTGTATTCTGAGTGCCTTTTATAGCATTGGCTCTAGGACTGCTTAGGCAGACTCAGTTACCACCAGTATCCGTCTGAAAAAGTTGAGGGTACAGGATGATTTTGCAACAGGCTTCTTTCTGCTCTTCTGTTTGTTCTTTCTGCACGTTATATTTCCTCCTGCACTTTTCTTCGTCTTTGAGGACTTCTGTTGCTTCTTTCTGCATTTCTTTTTTTTCTTTCTGTGCGTTTTTCCTTCTTTCTTCACATGTCCTATCTCTTTAGGCATAGTTAGAAATTAGTATTTAAAAAACCTTTGAAATTCACTGAAAAAACCATAGGTTTCAGGCACGTTATAGCTAGGAATTAGCATTTAAAAAACCTTAGAAATTCACTGAAAAAACCATAGGTTTCAGGGGCGATATAGTTAGCTGGACTTTTCACTCGTACAAAACCATAGAAATTCCCCCGTTATAGTTAGTTCAGCTAACTATAACTCGCGCGCCCGCAATGCACTGCTGATGACGTCACATATTACATCACTCATGACATGGTCAGTGACATCACTCATGACATCACTGATGACATCATCCTTGTGATAGCGTGGCAGACCTCCTCTCCCCCTAATATAACCTTTCATACACACATTCAAAAATAGAAATTAAAATTTTCAAAACAATGGACATACCAATACCAGTTACAACAACCTATTCAGTAATTGTAAGATCCACATACACATCCACTCATTCACCAACAGTCCTATACAGTCACTCATACATGCACTCACTCATCATATGTATTCATACACCTATACATTCTGTTACACAACGCCTCCCATCCATAAAGTTACTCACACACGTAGTCACTCATGCTAATAAAGAATCAAACATCCGTTTACCTGCATATTCAGTTATAAACACACCACCACACTTACTTCTACAGAAACGTACATATACTTAGTCTTTTAAACAATCACTTATAGAAACACATACTTATTCATACAGGAACTCTTTCAATCTCTCACTCTCACATATACTCACTTATATACACCAATAGTCACATATACTAGTTTAAAACATATGTAGTTACTCATAGAGACACTATTGAGACAGTCATTCACTCACTAACACACCCATGCACACACTCATCCACCCATACAGTCCTGCACACATGCTGTCTTCAACACATACAAACAGTGAGTCACTCATTCATGCACCTATGCACTACATAATACCCCCCACTGAACCATACAGACATCAGACACTCATACTGATACTCAAAAAATCAACTAATAACCTATATAGACACTCATGTAGCTACTCACCAACCCATGTAGCCACTTATACACAAAGTGAGAGACTGATACAGATATTTACATATTTAAACATTACTCACTAAGATACACTTAATCAGTCAGTAATACAATAAATTTTTCAAAAAACAAATCATCCATTTAGACATTTATATACCCATTTATTCTTCCATCGACCTTGAGATATACATATATAAAACATATATAATTTTCAGAAAAACACACATTCACTGGATGATGTCATCAGTGATGTCATTTGAGATGTCATCAGTGATGTCATGAGTGATGTCACTGACCATGTCATGAGTGATGTAATATGTGACGTCATCAGCAGTGCATTGCGGGCGCGCGAGTTATAGTTAGCTGAACTAACTATAACGGGGGAATTTCTATGGTTTTGTACGAGTGAAAAGTCCAGCTAACTATATCGCCCCTGAAGCCTATGGTTTTTTCAGTGAATTTCTAAGGTGTTTTAAATGCTAATTCCTAGCTATAACGTGCCTGAAACCTATGTTTTTTTCAGTGAATATATATAGAGATATATATATAGATATATATATATCTTTCAATCGTTGCCCTGAAATTGAAAACGCACTCCGTGAAGGTGGGATGACAATCCTTTTATTGCAACAACTCGGCATGTCACACCAAGTACAATCTGCCAATGCGTTTCGGGACAGCATGTCCCTTCTTCATAGGCTGTGTTCTGCGCATATATATATATACATACACACATATATGCAGCCTAAACCCCAAATTAGGTTCAAACATGCCAATATTGCATTGCATTTTTTCATTTAAAATAAAACACACACACATATATATATACATGCAACATTTCCATGACATACAGAAATTTACTCTTAGCTTGTTTGAACATAGCCTTTATTTTCAAGGAAAAGGCAAGGTAATAGCAGGCAGATTAGCCCAGAAGGCTGCATATAGTGCACACATAAAAACTGGTGCCGTTCCTTTAAGACCTCCAGGCTCCCATCATGTCCCACAGGTGACAGTTTAACGGCGTGTTACACTATGTAGTGATCCTAAGGAGACAGAGTGAAGTTATAAACATGGTATTCGTCCGGGGAGGAGGGCGGGTTGCTTATGAGTTTGATGAGTATACCCTAGAAGAGAACTAGGATTACAGGTAACTAACTTATCCTTCTCTTTCAGGGGATATTCATCAATAGTTATAACCACTGAATAGAGTAGCAAGACCATCCCCAGAATCCTGCAGACTACCACCAGAATAGCTAGCACACTCTGAACAACATGTTAACCAAACAAATTTCTCACGGAAGCTTGTTCAAATTGGGCATCCGTCGGAGTATCAGAATCTAGGCAGTAATGGCAGGAAAAGGTGTGTACCAATCGCCATTTAGCCGCTTTACGTATGTCTTGAATGGGTACATTCCTGAGAAGGGTGGTAGTGCAGGATTTGCCTCTAGTGCAGTGAGCCTTCTGTCTACCAGGTAGCTGTTGATAAGATAAAGTGATACAGGACACTATCCAACTGGAGATGGACTGCTTAGAGGAAGTAAGACCATAGCGCATCGCACTATAATTCACAAAGAGACGATCTGACTTTCTCATGCTCTTAATAATATAAAGAATTTTAGAACCCTTTTTAGGTCAAAGGAATGTAACGCCCTCTCAGGGGGGGTGGTATGATTTGGAAAAACGTTGGGGAGAGTAAAAGACAGATTGATATGAAAATCTGAGATCACCTAAGGCAGGAAACCTGGGTGGGTCCTCAGGACAACTCTGTTAGCATGGAAAATGAGATAAGGTTCTTTAGAACATAGGGCCAGAATCTCCCTCACTCTGTGAGCAGAGGTAATTGCCACTAAGAAAGCTGTCTTCCAAGTCAGGTGTTGCAATGAGGCTTTGTGGATAGGTTCGATGGGTGGACATTTTAATTTGGAAAGAACTACATTAAGGTCCCAGGGAGGGGAAGGTGATCTAATTGGGGGGTAGACCTTTTTCAACCATTCCAGGAAGTCCTTAACTACTGGCATCTGAAAGAAAGAGACCTGAGTAGGTGACTTTTTATAAGTTGCAATTGCTGCCAAGTGTACTTTAATAGTAAACTGTAGAACTGATTTAGCCAAGTACAAAAGGTATGGGAGAACAACCTGTTCCTGACCAATAATGGGATTATGTCCATTAGCAGTACACCGCAGACAGAAGCGCTTCAATTTGAAAGCGTATGATTTCCTCGTAGATGGCCTCCTCGCTTCCTTCAGAAGATGCATACAGTCTGGTGAGAGGCCTAGATGTCCATATTAGAGGAACTCAGGAGCCATGCTGTGAATCTCAGTGATGGAAGGTTGAGATGGAACACCTTCCCTCCGAACTTGGTTAACAGATCCGGATGGCATGGTAACCTCCTGTGTGGTGTCTTGGAAAGATGAAGCAGGTCTGGATACCACTACTGGCGAGGCTACTCTGGTGTGATCAGGATCATCTCGGTCCTGGATCTGTAGAGTTTATTGATCACCAGTGGCATGAGAGGGATTGGTGAAAAGGCATAGAGACATTACAGTCGATCAAAAGTACAGTCCCTCTGAAGCCTGGTTGCGGGTACCTGGATGCGAAGGCACGGCATTTAGCATTTTTTTACATTCGCAAACAGATCAATGTCTGGATAACCTCATCTTTGAAAAGGTTGTGTCCTACCTCGTCTTTTTGCACCCAGTCGTGCGCTTCGATGAAGTTGCGACTTAGCGCGTCTGCATGCACATTGAGAGTACCTGTGTGGTGAATTGCCAATATGGTCAGCTTCCTCGCCAGTAGACACTTCTAAATCATTTGAGCCTCCTATGATAGAGGCCTGGATCTGGTCCCTCCCTGTTTGTTCAAGTAGTACATAGTTGTGGTATTGTCCATCTGAACCAACAGGGAGCATGACTTTATGTAGGGAAAAAACGTTTTGAGCACCAGATGTACAGCTCTTAGTTCCAACATATCTATGTGGTAGGTTTTCTCCTTTGTGACCACATCCCCTGAATCTGAAGAGGGTCCATGTGGGCTCCCCATCCTTGGAGGGATGCGTCTTTGACAAGTGTTTGTTTGGGGAGTTCCTGGTGGAACGGGACTCCTTTCAACAAATGATGACTTTGCATCCACCATTTCAGGGAGTCTTTGAATGTGTGAGGAAGAGATATGGTGTCCTCCCAGCGGTTGGGGACTTGAGACCACTGAACTTTTATTGCCTGCTGCAACGGTCTCATCTGCAGTCTGGCATTGGGAATGATGAATACGCAGGATGCCATCAAGCCCAGCAGAGAGGATACCTGTCTGGCCATTGGATGAGGTGTGCTGAGGAGAGTGCGACATTTGTGGATGATTGAGGATAGCCTCTCCTCCAAAGGACACAGGCTTGCAATTGCGGGTTCTAGAGTTGCGACTAGGTAGCAGATTCTCTGAGTTGGATTGAGAATGGACTTTTATAGTTGGCACACAGACCCAACTGATTTAGAACCTGGATGCAGTATTGTAGGTGTTCTTGCAGAAGACTGGGAGAATCTCTCTTGAGCTGCCAGTCGTCTAGTATGGATATATGAAAATTGTTTGCTTTCGCAGGAAAGCCGCTAACACGCCATGCATTTTGTAAACGTGCAGGGGGCTGATTTGAGTCAGAAAGGGAGGACTTTGTACTCAAAGTTCTCTGATGCAATCTAGAATCGCAGAAATTTCCAGTGCTTTCGGGAAATTTGGAAATGAAAATAAGCGTCCTGAAGGTCTATGGAACACATCCAGTTTCCTTGATGGATTTTAGGAACAATTTGGTGTAGCGCCAACATCCTGAATCTTTCTTTGAGGACAAGATTGTTTAAAAGTCTGAGATTGAGGACAGGCCTGAACTCCATGGTTGGGCCGTTCTTTGGAACCATGAAGTAACATGAATAAATCCACTGTCGATGTTGGAGCCAGGGAACTTTTTCGATGGTCTGCTTTTGTAACAGGATGAATACCTGTACTGATGATCTCCGAGGCTGTATTGCCAGTGGAGGGGACTTGAACATGACTGAGTACCCATTCTGCACAATATCGAGCACCCAATTGTCCTTTGTTATTTTGTGCCACTCGTCCAAATGAAACACAATACTTCCCCCCACCGGAGTGGGTAACAGCTGGCGGAAGCAAGCTCCCACTATTTTAGCTGCTGTTTAGCAGAGGGGGTTGTTTGCCTGGAAGGCCCTTGTCCTCGTCCAGGTCGATGCTGGTGAAAGTGGGATCTGGAATGGTGTTTTTGCGAGAACCAGTGAGGGGTTTGAACTCTATGTTGGTATTGTCGGTGGTCATAAGGACGGTATCGGTGTCTGAAATCCTTATGTTCAGCCGCGGTCGGTAGTGGGAGTAGCTGCCGAGCGGTGATGTGGGGAGGGGGAGGGGCAGGGTGGGGGGAGTAAACTATGGATTATGGAGGTTTACAGGTAAGTAAACATATAAATTAATAAAATGAATTTCGTTGCTTGTACTGCATCGCATTTGGGGATGCAGTGCGCGCAACAAAATTAATTTACTTACCTGTAAAACTCCGTAATCCATAGTTTACTACCCCCCACCCTGCCCCTCCCCACGGCACCGCCCGGCAGCTACTCCCACTAACGACTACAAGGCTGCTTATGTTTTTCCAGACCTACTGCCTTTAGGGTGTCAAGGTCGGACTTCATTCTGGACATCTCATCGTCTGCGTGAGTGCCAAAAAGTGAAGTTCCATTGAAGGGCAGGTTCAAAATCCTGTGTTGGGCCTCAGGATTTAGGCCTGTGATTCTCACAGAAGGAGCCGCAAATAAGATGTGACCTAACTGTCACCTGTGGGGCATGATGAGAGCCTGGAGGTCCTGAAGGTTTTAAAGGCGCGGTGCCACTTTTTAATGTGTGTTCTATATGCAGCCTTCCGGGCTAATCTGCCTGATATTACCTTGCCTTTTTCCTTGAAAATAAAGGTTACATTCAAGCAAGTTAAGAGTACATTTCTCTATGTCATGGAACTGTTGCATATATATATATATATATATATATATATATATATATATATATATATATATATATATATATATATATATATATATATATATATATATATATATATATATATATATATATATATATATATATATATATATATATATATATATATATATATATATATATTACCTATAACTACTATAACTACCTACTGGCAGTCGCCAGTAGGTAGTTATAGTTAGGACCACGTTTCCATAGGAAATCCGCAACATTCTATTTTGAATAACTTTGGCGCCGGTCGACGAATCCTCGCGAAGTTTTCAAAATAGGTGGGGCGCTACGCTCCGCTCCTACCCTGAAAGTCTCGGGGGGATTCGTCAAGCGGGGGCTGAGATAAAAGGGGTGTCCCAAAACGCGTTTTTCCCATGCATTTTTCCATAGGACCTTTAGACAGGGCTACAGCCCGAACGGCTGAACAGAATTACTAGAAATTTGGCAGAGAGGTAGTCCTCAGGTCAAGGAAGTGCCTTTTGTAGGTTTGGTGTAAATCTGTTCAGTAGATTCTGAGAAAATAGCCTTTAAATCAATATATATATCTGAGCCAGCTTACGGTGCGCTTACGGTACGCTTACCGTACGCGTACGGTGGCGTGCGCGAGCGCAATTATGATTGGCTCTTAGATCTTAGTAAACATTCGAATCGGCCGAAACCAGGAAGCGGCGGCCGCCATTTTCTCTCTCGCACTGAGAGTGATGATTAACAAACAAAGCACAAAAACATGTAAAGGGGCTGTTTTGACAGCTCCCACACACATAGCCATGTAGAGGGAGTCCCCAAAGATCCCCCAAGGCCAAAAACGGAATTTTTATTTTTTCGCTAATTTCGCCGATTACGCTTACCGTACGCGTACGGTAAAAAAATATATAAAAAAAAAAATTATCCACAATAACCCCACCCCGTGTGCAATTGGTGACCGAAGGTCACCAATTGTGCATGGCTTATAACAGCTGTGAAAAACAAAAATAATAAAAAAAAAATATTAAAAAAAAAAATTATCCACACTCTCTCCACCCCGTGTGCAAATGGTGCCCGAAGGGCACCATTTGTGCATGGCTTATAACTACTGCGAAAAATTAAAATATTACCTTTCAAAACGAAGTGCATCATATGTCCTCCATGTGAGCACGGTGCGCGAAGCCCATCTAGCGTGGCCCATCGTGGCCCATCTAGCGTAACGTGGGCACGCGGTGCGCGTAGCGCACCGCGTGCCCACCGTGCGTGCCCACCGTGCGCGCACGGCACTAACTGCGTAAAGTGGGCGCGCGGTGCGCGAAGCGCACCGTGCGCGCACGGAACAAACTGCGTTAAGTGGGCGCGCACGCCACGAATGGCGTAAAGTAACTTAGCATTTAAAAAACCGTACAAATTCACTGAAAAAACCATAGGTTTCACACACGTTATAGTTAGGAATTAGCATTTAAAAAACCTTGCAAATTCACTGAAAAAACCATAGGTTTCACACATGTTATAGTTAGCGGAAATTTTACTGATAAAAAACCAATGAAATTCCCCCGTTATAGTTAGTGCAGGCAACTATAACTCACGCGACCGCAATCTTCTGCTGATGACATATGTGTCTTTATGAAAAAAAAATATTTGTAATATATGTATAGCTAAAAATGTATGGAAGAAGACATGGGTAAATAAGTGTCTAAATACAGTATTAGCATCAGCAGAGGATTGCGGTCGCGTGAATTATAGTTGCCTGCACTAACTATAACGGGGGAATTTCATTGGTTTTTTATCAGTAAAATTTCCGCTAACTATAACATGTGTGAAACCTATGGTTTTTTCAGTGAATATATATATATATATTTATTTCCTGCATGGTTATATTTTATGATCCAGGGGCGCATCTCTGATGGTGCATTTTGAGTGCGACAGAACCAAGCCGTTTCCAAATTCAAAACAGTTTTCCCAAAGGGATTCCTCTCCGCACTCCCAGCTCCGTCCTTTTATGGAAATAACTTTACCAGTACTCCAATTTGGTGTAGTTCCAGGGTGTTTATTAACAGCAAGCCAGCACACCCCTACACGTTTCAGTCTCAGCCGAGACCTTGCTCATGGGGATGACAAAAACACAAAGCGGCCCTCCATTTCTGCCTTATTTAGACATGTGACATCACATCCTGCATTTAGCATTAGTGCATTCTGGTATTCATAGTCATACCATTAATATGCTTTGTTAGTTTTTATCAGGACCTTGGACTAATTTATACTTAAAATCTAACAAACAATATATTTATACATCGTAGCCTTATTTTGGCATTATTTGATTATCGTTTTTCATTCAAGGGCTTAACCAATGTAACACTCATTATTTCATGTTTTCTGAGCACTGCTATTTAACTTATCCCAATTATTCATCCTATACATGGTACAAAAGCTAAAATCACATGTTGGAGTTCTTTGTTTCACAATTATTAAAAATTACACAATTTTTCAACCCGATTTCAAAAAATGACTACGTGAGGATCAAACCCATAGTTCATGCTGTTGTTCGGGGCGCATCAGTGCATTGTGCTATTCTATTAGTTAGTTAGACCTTCTACTGTGGATCAACTCATTTAACCAACACATTGTAATCAATATAGCACGCATCTAATATTGCCCCCAGATACTGCATGCCAGCCGTCTCACCTCATTATGCTCCTGCCCTCCAGTGGGCCTATTACCCAAAAGTCATTTATTCAGCAGCTTGTATCTCCCTCTAACTCTCCTATCCATGTTTTTGAACATTTATCCTTCAAAGTTAATGTCTCACTGATCAATTTACATCAAAACCAATTAAACTTCCTTAATCATTGGTATTCTCAGACAATGACAATGCACAAGTTGATCTTTTAAATTGGTACCTGAACAGTTGCATCTCTTTCCACCCAGCCACCAAGAATCCCGTTCAGTAGGATTCTTACTCGCACACATTGCACTCATACACAGAACCGGATCCAGAGGTCGGGCCTTATTAAAACTTGGAATTTCCTCCCGCCTCACATTATAGCCTTCTAATTTCTTCATGACTTCAGAAAGAACTTGAAGCCATGGCTATTCAACTAACACCATGCTCTATGCAGGGCTAGGGACACAAGCCTGCTCAGCACTACAATATCCTCCCAGATGATAATGCATAGAAGAGCACATCTCTAGGTGTTTGTAAGGAGGGTCAAATAATTCTTCAAGAACTATATAGCGGTATCACTCTAGTTGTGTGATAAACTTTCACTGGACAATTGTAACTTTCACAAAATATTCTTCATCGGTGCTATTATAGAAATTGAAGCATGTTTTAGCTACTGAAATTAACACATCATTTCTCAGGGCAGTGCACAGTCTACGAACATTAAGAATGATCCTAAATGCCCAACTAATCCCCAGCAGTTGATAGACGCTACCCATGACAGAACAAATGATATAATGCAATACACTTTGATGGTTAATGAAGCAGGCCCATCTCTAGATAAAAGTCTATCAACTCGATATAAATGTTAAGATTTTACTGGGATTTTCAGAAATGACTGGCAAATAAACATATATGTAGGCCCTATGCAAGTCTACTGGTTAATTAATTTTCTCGCATATTAGTATGTTTTAGGTTAATATAAGGTCAGCTGCTGTCAGTCCAAATGGTCACTGACCTCAAAAAGATCAAATTACTGTCTGGGTGCAACCGAATAACTATGAATAATAAGACAAGTATCAAAAGCTGCAACTCTACACTGAACGTTACAAAACTATCATGATCAAACTATACAATCAATAGCTAGAAAACAGATAGATAATTGTTTCGAATACAAATTCCTCCTCCTCAAACTGGAAATAATAAGACATCAGCCCCAAAAAAAGACTATATAATCAGAATAGCAGTGGCGGCTGGTAGGGAACGGTGGCGAGGGTAGACAATAGAAAAAAATAAAGGAAAATAAAGTAAACTTAGCTGCTGGTCGGGGGCGCTATGTGACGCATGACCAAGATGCCCACACACCTGTGAGGCTCTGGCTGCTTGGTGGCATAATTCTCCAATTATACGCACTTAATTTTCAATTTGCAGTCTGCCGTTTGCTCCTTCAATGTTTCACCATCTCAGGTGAAAAACTCAGCTCTGTCGGACCTAGGCAAGTGGTCCATTTGCCGTGCTCTGAGGTCACTACAGCTACGCAAGCCACGTGGCAGCAGGCCCCCCCGGCTATAGTATGCCAAGGCTCCACTCCTGCTGCCGATCCAACTACTTAACTATTACTTAGGAGTCCTAACTGTACTACTCTTAAACTGAGAAAAATCCTAAGTTTAAGACTTTGGGTATTCACAGAAGGCATTTAGGAGTCCAAAAGTTAGGAGTCCTAACTTTACTACTCCTAAACTGAGAAACATCCTAACTTTAAGACTTTCGGTATTCACAGAAGGCATTTAGGAGTCCTAAAGTTAGGAGTCCTAACTTTACTACTCCTAAACTGAGAAAAATCCTAACTTTAAGACTTTCGGTATTCACAGAAGGCATTTAGGAGTCCTAAAGTTAGGACTCCTAACTTCGGTGAATACCGAAATGAGTATGTGCCTTCTGTGAATACCAAAATGAGTAAGTGCCTTCTGTGAATATCAAAATGGTAGTAAGTTTAGGATTTTGTCTTGTTAGTTCTGTGAATCGGGCCCACTCTCTTCTCGAACCCACAACAAGTTGAGGACTTCCTCAAGACCGTCAAGCACAGATCGCCGCGTCATGATTCCAGTGACGGTCCTTCCCGATCTCCATTCCCTACAACAGGTTGACTCTCAAGCGGGCGCTAATACTTTGGATCTTCTTCATGAACTGTAGTGAAGACAGGGTTTTGCCTGCACACATTGCTATGTTAGCATAAACGTTTTTAGAAGTTAAACACCATCTTGCCACTTTGCTGCTTTTGCACACGACACTACAGATAGCTGTTATTATAAGTGAAACTACATGCTTGCTTTTTCTTCACATGAGAACGGTCTGTTGTTCACATCCCTAGACGTGCACTGCGACCTTAGTCTGAACACTGCGTGCAGAAACCGTCAAGGTCAAATAACAATGTATGCTGTTGAATTCAGGTTTTTTATTTATTATTTATATGGCGCACAAATCATCCCCAAGGGGATCTCTCGGCGCCTTGGGAGGCAGGCTTCTAAAGCGAATCAGTTGAATAGCCAGGTTTTTAGGTGCTTCTTAAAAATGGTTAGGTTGGGGCATGAGCGCAAATCTAGGGGCAACGTATTCCAGTACTTAGGAGCCAGATAGGAAAAGACACGGCCTCCCATCTTAGCTTTTTTAATTCTCGGTTGATCGGCCCACGCTCTAGACACAACAAGCACACAGCTGCAAATATCTGAAACTCGGGTGCCTTTAATATTGCATTTGCATGCATGATTCTGACTCACTTGGAGAAAACCTTTCCAAATACAGACAGCAGTGCTGATCCTGTGATGTGATTCACCTAAGCTGATCTTTGAGGTATGGGGTTCCCCATTCAAACCTAGAGACCTTTTATTATCATTATTATTATAAAACTAGCTGACTGGCCAGGGAAGGGTGGTACACAAGGTATTATAGGACTTGTTTCCACTATCATTGTAATATGATTTCTCCCTTTGTTTTTTATGGTATTGTAAAAATGCTGATGGTTTTATTCTTGATTATTTGTTTGATTATGTTAGCCAAAGTACTGCATCTTAGAGCACGTAGTTAAAATAAACATTTTAAACTTTTCCGTGTCTCTGATTACTCACGTTGTGGACTGATATGAGAACAATAACGAAAAGGTGTTCTTGATTCCCACCATTCCTGAGAGTATTCTGAGTCGCTTGTTCTGGGTTGTCTAATCATTGGTAGCTTCGATATGATACGGAGAATGAATGAGGCACTGATGCTAGTCGGATAGGGGTTCTAGGTACTGAGGTGAGTTTTTTGGTACACCACAATTCACTGAGGTCCTGGTTTCCTGTGCATAGTTCTGTGCGTGAGCAGAATCACTGCAACATGGTGCACCTAACGTTTTGGTCTTATGATTGAGACGCCTTAGTGGTGCTTATATTTGTCCACAACACCCTCACTCGTGTTTCCGGCTGACGGGAGTGACGGTTTAAACCTACCTATATAGTTGACTTATAGGTTCAGTCAAGCTTGACAATTAAAAAGGTTTCTTTTTGAATTACTGACCCTTTTTGTGCTATGGGTTAATATAGATTGTTTTTCTTCTCTGCGTCTTTATGGCTGAAGTTGCTATAGCAGCGCATAGTCGCGCACCTCTCCGGCGTCATTTTACGCTGTTCAGGGTGCCTGACGATGGAGTGTCTATTATCTTTGTAGTGAGTGCCGATGCATCGTTCCCCTGTGAACTGTTTTACCCTTGGGTTACTTTTCCGGAGGCGAATGCGGACGATAAGACATTTCACACATACACTCCTACGGCAGTTCCAGCTAATTACACGCTGTATAGGACACATGAAATTCCAATTTCTACTTGGCTGCATCGTATTCGGTTCAATGGTGCCCTCCCCCACACCGTAACTCCGGTTCGGTTAGGTCCCTTGTCTATTCCTGGGGCCACTTGGCCAGTCTTGGCCGGGTTCACACCACATCCACGATATTTGCTAGCCCCGCGTCAACTCCATACCGCCTTGATTGCGGTGCATAGGGCTTTAGTGCAGTACGTCTCTCGCAATGTCCAGGTGGGGGCCCCTGGTTTTGCGACGCAACCAGTTGGACCGGCCGGGATCACTATTAGTTCTGTCATGGTTAATTCGGTAATGGGCAAGCACCCCCAGAATAAGGACGATATGCCTTATTGGCTTGCTGAGCAATTTGACCAGCTGGAAGCAGTATTTCCAAATTCTACTCCTGTGGAAAAACACAGAATCCTTACCATTAGTTTGCAGAAAGACTTAGTCCCAGAGGTAAAAGATTGTGAGAACTGGGGTAAAGTGTTTGCAGCAGTCTACGCGAAGTGCTTCGGCACACCGTCTATGACTGTATTGCCCTCCGTGATTAAGTGTATTCAGGATGAGAACGGTCCGGAGGCAGAGGTCGAGTTGGGAATGAGGTTTGTTGGAGTGTTCGACATAGTTGCTGATCTCATCCTTGCTAACATCAAGGGAGATGCGGTTAACTTTCAAGTGTCTAATGCGCCTCGTCGACGACGTCGATAAACCCCGGCAGTAACCGGAAATTATTGCGGAGGCTTATAAGACCATTGGCCGCAATAGTTTGGGCGTTAAGCCTTTTGCTATAACAGCAGCACAACTGCAAACTCAGGCAGTTAAGTCTACTAAAGACGACCGTCCAGCTTTTCCTAAACAAAATTGGAAAACTAAGAAACAGGGGAAGCAGCAACAGAAACAGGGGTCTCGTCCCACATCACCGATACCAGTGACTACTGAACGCACATATGAATTGCGTGATCGCACTAGAATTAGGTCTCCTGATAGATTTCAGGTTCCTGAACAACATTCTCCTCGTTCTACACAGGAAACATCGGTCTCACAGTCCGGTGGAGGTGAACATGGCAGAGGTCGGGGTGCCCCACAAAGACGTGAGCAGCCCCGCCCGGCTGATGGTAAAGGCAAGCAGGACGATATTGCACGTCAACGACCTCAGTTTCAGAAAAAGAAAGTTGCTGCACAAACAGCAAGGTATGCCACAGATAGTGAGACCACAGCTTAGGAGCCTGACATGGGCTGCTAGACAGCGCAGCGGAGGTTACAATAGTGCGGCAAGCACTGCATCCATATCTGAAGGCGAGAGCAACTGACACGTTTATTACTGTAGAAACTGCTGATACTAGAGTGGCTCCCCCGACAGACTATATGACATAGTCTTTTTAATTGAAGGTGACATACAACGTACCATAAAAGGGTTTTTGGGGAAAATCTGACCTCTACATATGACATTTTGCTAGCAGAGGCGGACTGGCCCCCAGCTTTCGTTTTGGCTGCGCCCAGAGGGGAGGAGGTAATCCTCCCATCTTTCGCGCACACTGTGCCGAAGAAGCAAGCTCAGAACTTTGCAGAAGAGTGGGCACAAGTGCTTGCTCTGGCATTGTACCGTACACAGGTTGGATGGAATAAATTATCACCAAGCCATGAGATTCCGTTACGGTCTATGCCACAGCCACAACCCCAATATCCCACGCGTCAAGAAGATAGATCTCACGTCACAGAGATCCTTGAACAATTGGAATATCAAGGTGTAATTGAAACATGTGTGTCACCCATGAATAATCCTCTTTTCATTGTAACCAAACCTGATCAGAAAGCCAAATATTTGCCCATAATAAAAGAGGGTCACCAGCTATACGGTCTGCCAACAGCTCTAGGCCTAATTCATCATGATATAGGCGGTTAGGGGCACTATTGGGCATCATCACCAGCCTTTTAGTGAATTTATTTTCCACTACTTGCAAATTGACGTGTGTTTTGATGCCCCTACAACCTGTGCCATAAGTTCAAATCGCGAGATATTTGTCTTTATAGAGAGTGAGAAATTCCCTCACAGGCTTGTGACCTAATTTAGAGGCGAACCGGAAGAGCCCATCCACCGCCCTAGTTGTGTGATGGGCTCTCGCTGTCACAAGTGGGTCCCAGCTTAATTTATTGTTACAATAAATAACCCAGGTACATAAAATTCTTGACCTTTTTTATTGTCTTGTCCCGTGCTACAAAGATCCTGGTCTTTGTGCTGTTTGGGCCGCAGCCCATGATATATGATTTAATAAAACTGACTTTAAGATCAAGAGACAACATAAATTCAATAAAAGTGTCCAGGGACTTCTGAAGGCCATTTGCTGTTGTGACCATTAGCACTGTATCACCAGCGTAAGATAACAAGGGGACAGATTTGCTTCCAATCTTGGGGAAATCCAGCCTTTTGTTTAATAGAACGGCCTCCAGACCATTAGTGTAAATTAAAAAAAGAAAAGCAGCTAAAATACACCCTTGCCGGATGCCCTCTGTTGAAGCTATCTGCTCAGTTTTTTTCCCCTTGAGTGCCATATCTTATGGAAATTGTGGTATTAAAGTGTAACCTAAGAATAAGCGACACCAGGGCTTGTTCCACTCCCAAGCTTACCAGCATAGCCCACAGTTTCTCTCTATTAACAGTGGCAAAGGCACTAGACAAATCCATGAAGGCCAGGTGGATTGAACCCTTCCTGGCCTTCACGTATTTGTTAATAATTAGGGACAGGTTTAGGCATTGTTCAGTCGTACCAAGTTCCTTCCTAAAACCATATTGCGTATTGAATATCGCTCCCATCGTTGTTGCCAATGTCTCCAGCCGGGCGAGGAGAACACTACCCAATATCTTGGCTGTGGCATCAATGAGCGATATTGGCCTATAACAGGCCGGGTCACTTGTTTTTACTTTTTTAAAAATGATGACCACTATTGCCTCCTTCCAGGTCACAGGCATTGGGCCAATAATGACTGCCCTAAATACGTTCATCAGCAAGGGTGCCCACAGGTTTGGATTATTTTTAAAAAGGTCAAGGGGGACCCCATGAGGACCTGAGGCTTTCAGACAGAACCCCAGGGTGAACGCCTCCTACACCTCGGTTACTGTGATGGACCTACTGAATTTTGTAGCTGCCACTAGGTCTACAGGCAGGTCCCTTGTGTGTTCCTCCATCCTTTTATTTTTAGGATTAAAGATACCATTAAAATGGGCATCCCAATCAGCTCCCCAAATCACTGAATCCATCTGCCTGGCTTCTTCCACAAATAATAGGTGGTTTATGATTTCCCAATTTTCTTTTGTATTTCTCAGGAACTCAGTCAAGGCACACTTCAGTGGGAAAGCCAAACCTTGTAGATCTAGGCCAGAGGACTAGGTTATGCACCAATCTAGTTTGCTTCTAGAATCCACCAAAGAAAGTCCTGAGCTGCTTCCTTTGAGACAAAGATGCCATCCAAAAGGCAGGCCTGATGCTGTGCCCATTACAGACGCAGGTTCCACTGCAAGACGTTCATGTGACCACAAGCATATGGGAGCAGCAGTATGCACAAGGCTAATATGCCAAGAAGCTTTTGAGCTGTCCGTGCCAGAAACTAGGAATGAGTCGACAACATCAGGTCTGTATCCTGAATGTGGACTTTTTGCTGGGGCTCTCTATGTAACTTGCAGATGGTCCTTTGGCTCATGGATGGAGAACCCCAGAAAGGAGAGAAGGTGCGGCAGGTCTGCCACTGAATGCAGTGAGCTCACCTTCAGCAGCCAGTGAAGTACACTGAAGTATAGGAATACATGTTTCTCCAAATTGCAAATATGGGCTGCGACCAATGACATCACCTCTGTAAAAATTTAAGGTGCTGAGGTGATCTGCCCGAGTTAGGCCCATGTAGCAACACTGCACATTTTCTTACATTATCCTCTTTTCTGCACAATAACAATATTGTTTTGACCTGTTGCACGAATTTATGTGAGTGACAATGTTGACTTAGTTTCTCTGAAACAGCTTTGCTTATACATCTGGCTCCGTGCACCATTATCATGATGCCTTGAACACTGAGTACAAGGCCTTTTATGCACGATGTACAAATGTTGTTCTATATTAATCCATGGGTCTACATATCCATAACTATGCTAATCTGTGTGTACATCGCAAGGATGCTTTTTATTACAAAGAAGTATTTCCGGGGGTTAGCAGAGGAGATGCTTCCGCTGACATCAAAAGTCCCTGTATACTGTGTCTTCTCAGAACAGCTGCCTGACATGTCTGTGAGGGGTGTCCAATACGTGACCAGGATGGGGTCCTATATTTTTTCCCACCAGGTATGGGCTTGGATCATCCGTGGGGGTTTCTTGGCTCTACACCTACACATACACAAAACATACACAGCGTAGGAATTGCATAGTAGGAGTATGCCTGATTACTACCTCGTACCATATGCCTGCATATATACACTGTCTTAGCACCATGGTGAAACTGTATCTTCTATTTACTCTTTTGGTGCTTGTAATCACTTTCATCTGCTTCTGTCTACTGATTATCGCAGTACATGTATTCTATACAAGATTAACGTTGGTTCAATAAATATTTTGAAAAGTCCCATTGTGTATTCTCTGTATATTTCTATGAGAACAAGAGACCATGAGTGACTGAGCAGGAGGGTTTTGACCTTTTACCACGATCCTTGAGCGCTCAGGGTTGTCATGTTCAGTGGTTGCCAGAAACCATTTGCTCCCTGTTTGGGTTAAGGGGGCTTGTGGTGGCACTGTGAACTAGCTCGTCTCTAGGCCAACATATCCTGCGAGGGTGCTTGGAATCAGTGTAGGCACCTCACCCAAAGTTTATGTCGTCCACAAGTGCGCAGGTGCTACGGATTAGTGGGAACTACATGACATGGCGCCCCCAACATTGGTTGGGTTTTTATTTTACGGATAAACCTGGGTAGTTTGATTGTGCCTTCTTAGAGACTCCTACTCACCCTTACACCAGAGACGCCCTTGGTGGTTTGGAAATACGACTCAGCCGAGTATGTAAAACCCTATGTATTGGCTGTGGATTATTCAAGCTTGTAGGATAAACTTCCCACATAGTGTTACCCTATCTTCATAATTGATTTACTAATTTCCTTTTTTCTTCCAAACATTTTAAATCAATGACTGTTGAGGAAGTAGATGGGGAATAAACATAGCAGAGAATTGAAGACATGCAGTTACTCTAAAATTATTAAATTACGGTATACCGGCTATGGTGGAAACATCACCTTCATGGTTGAGACACACAAAGCGTTCAAAACAGAGGTATTCTGTCCCTGGGTTAAATTCCCAACTGCAAATACATACACAAATGTTTCATCCCTACTTTGAGAATGAAACACCGGGGTAATACAATGGAGACATAGAAATTCTTCTCTCTTAAAAAGACCATATAAATTGGTTAAAGGCACCCTCCCACACACTACAGAAAACGTGAGACTTGGCCCGCTCAGCAAAAAAGGAGCAACATGGCCGGTCTTAGCTGCATGCACACTGTATCCTGACACTGAGAATTTAACTACAGCAGAAATGCATACACTATACATAGATCTGGGGAAAATATTTCTAAATCACACACAGTTCATAATGCAAACACTCACAGTTAACCCTGTGCAGTCTGCTCAACCTCAATTGGCTACCACGAGTATCAGCCCACAGACACTGAATGCCGTTATGGGAAAAATTCCCTCCAGTTGGGAGAAAATTCTGTCCTGGATAGCATAAAAAACAAGCCACCTTGAAGCAGTATTTCCCTATACGGGCCTGCAGGAGAAACACAGAATATTATTTCTTGCCAAAGGAGATGTGTCCCCTAGTGGAAGACTGTGCCACTTGGGGTATAGTCTTCATTGCCGTTTATACCAGAACTCATGGTACCCCTTGACTGGCTGTTTTCCCTGATGTACTGAAGCAGCTTATGAATTAATATGGGGCAGCACATGCCCTGGGTATTCAGACAAAATATAGAGAAAAACATCACAATGGATGTAGGACATTACAACGGGTGCTGTTACAACGCATGCTTTTACAACGAAACTGTTACAACGCAAGTGGATTTACAACGCATGCCATTAGAACGTAAGTCTTTACATCGACTTGCGCTAGATGGCGTGCTAACATTAGAAAAGTGTAATTTACTATTCCAACTTCAGTCCACTTAACAGTAGGGAAGGTGTTGGGATAGTAAACTACACTATTTGTAATGTTAGCACGCCATCTAGCGCAAGTCGATGTAAAGACTTGCGTTGTAATGGCATGCGTTGTAAATCCACTTGCGTTGTAACAGTTTTGTTGTAATGGTAGTGCGTTGTAAAAGTTGCGTTGTAAAGGTTGTTCCCCCATCACAATACCAAAATATCGAGTCTACAATAGTGTGATATGGAAATATCATCACCAAGAATATCGATGTCAAGAATATCGATTTTAAGGTAAGTAATATTGATTTTTAAAATATCGAAGTCTGCTGATATTGAGAGTTCTCAGAGGTGACGAGCAGATCTAGCCAAGGCTCTCCCCACTACTAAAAGAAACCATGCAACACCTCCAGTGTTGTAAGGTTTGCAGGGTCCACACACAAGTCTCCATTTTAGTTACACATTTAAACTTGACATCTTTTTCTAAAGGGTGAATTTTTACATGCCTTGCACTTGCATCATAACATACTTAGAAATGATTCTGCTTGCAGCACAATTCTTTGTAAGCATTTTATTTTTTTGTTCATACACTCTGTCCAAGGCCAAGTAATATTGAATGCAATGCCCTTGCATATGGTTGTCTGGCTGGAGACAGCTCTGAGTCTCAAGACAAACAATCACATAGGCGCTGCACCACTGACACAGTGCGACGGGAACAGTGTTTTTATTATATAAACTACCTCTGAGCCAAATTTGACAGAGGAGCACTTCTGGTGATTATAGTGGAATGCTCTGCATGGGATTGAGATGCAGCACTGCTGGTTCACATTTCCATCCTGCAAAGGAGAGTAGCCTACTCTAAACTATATTGGCTTCCTGATACATCATACACAGGTATGGAGGGTTGTGTTGTTATGCTCTCGATAGTGTACACAGTATTAGCTAGGAGTATAAATATAAACAGAATCACACTGTAATGTTATAATGGTCAAACTGTTTATCATTTTCACCATTCTCGTAATGCTGGTTACAATGCTTTGTTTCATCCTACTAATAATTGCAGCTCACACTTTTTACACAAGAATACGTTTGGGACAAGAAAAGGGGTGGGTGAAATCCCTATAGAGGGGAAATTTGTACCTCACCGACAGAGGATATGGCAATGCAGAGACGACCAGAACAGTAACCTCCCAATCTACTGAATATATGTAGTCTATGATTATTGATGCACTGTATTTCACTGCAATTGAAGTATGATATTGTACTGTAATGATGACTCTGTGCTTTCAACTTCAATAAAATTGTTTTAAATTAAAAAAAAGAATACAATTGTGTTAATAAATGTTTGAAAAGCCAGTTCGTAGTGTTCTTGTGTCTCCCTTGGGCATGTCTGAGTAACAATGAAAGGGTAGATCTGTTTCCACGATTTACTTGAGGAATTACAATGGTCATGTTCTGTGGTTGCAGATACCATCTTATACCTTGGGAGGTTAAGGTTTCAGATGGTACACTGTAAGCTACCTAGGAATTGGGCCAAGATTATCTAATATGTGTGGACTCAGTCCCCAATTTCGGATGGCTATGTTGTCCAGATCCACAATCCTCTTTAATTTGCATGAAGCGTATGACACCGGATGGAGGTACCATTTGTGATCCACTAGGCACCGTCGGCTGAGTTCATCTGCCCTGGCGTTCAGAGAGCCCACCAGGTGTTGAACCACCAGATAAATGCCCTGATGTTCCAGCCATGTCCATAGACGCAGGGCCTCTTGACAAAGGGTCCACGACCCCACCCTGTTTGCTGAAGTACCACATGGCGGTGTCTGTGAACACCTTCACTAGCCTTCTGTTTATGGGAGGGTAGAAACTGTTTTAATACCAGCCGGATCAACTGGAGCACCAGATGTTATATGTGGAGCCCAGATTCTGTCAGAGACCTTTCCCGGATGGCCACCCCATCCCAGAATTGACCTATCAGTCACTACTGTCTCATCTGGTTGGTGAAGGGAGAGGGGTCAGCCGCTAACCAATTTTGGCTTCGTAACCACCACCGCAGATATTGTGTAGTTCCCTGGAGATCTAGACAATGCCAGAGAGATTCCCCTGATACTGCGCCCACTGAAACTTCAGGCCCCACTGCCAGGAGGACCTGAGGCTCAGCAGGCTCAGGATAGAGGCTGAAACATTGGTATCATAGCCTGAATATCCTGGATTCGCCATTCGGGAAGATAGGTCCGAAGCTGCAACTTGTCCAGAACTGCTCCCATGAAAAGGAGCGTCTGAGGTGGGAGACAGCAAAGGGCGACTCCGCCTTCAACATCGTCGACAGTCAACAGTCGTCAAGATAGGGGAAGACTAGCACCCCGAATCTCCACTGAAGAGCTGCAACCACCGCTATCACCTAGGTGAACACCCGAGGGGCGCTGGTAAGGTCAAAGGGGAGCACTGCAAACTGAAAGAGCTTGGAGCCCACCATTAACTGCAAGTAGCACCTGTGGGGAGGCAGGATGGAAATGTGGAAATATGTGTCCTGAGGGTCCAATGTTATCATCCAGTATTCCCAGTTCCAGGGCAGACAAGACTTGAGAGGGTGCAGGTCTAGAATAGGACGAAGGCCTCCATCCTTCTTGGGCACCAGAAAGTAGCAGCTATAGCAACCAGATCTTCTGCCATCTGAACCCTCTCTATGACTCCCTTGACCAAGAGAGCCACCACTTCCTGGCAGGGCAAACATAGAGGGTTATCCATCAACCTGTCACGAGCAGGTGGCATGGGTGGAGGAGTATTCTCGAAGGGAAGGAAGTGATGCAGGTGATGGCAGATCCATTCTGCCGCCGACTGGGTGCCCATGATAAGGGAGCAGAGTATAAGGGCTTGGAGGTTGCGACTGCTGGTGGGTGAAGTGGTGCACTGACCCGACCGTTGGCTGCCCGACCCACGAGGTATGTGTGTACCGTTTCCTTGGCCATGCAGAGGTTGTGAAGCTTGCTGTGGTGGTTGGGCAGGTATTGATGCACCTGAAAGCACCTTTGGTGGCTGCAAAAGGGAGATTGGGGTGGCGAGGGGCAATGGAAAGGCCCAAGGACCTGGCCATAGCCCTGCAGTCCTTAAAGTACTCCAGTGCTGAATCCACCTTGTCTTCGAGGAAACAGGAACCATCAAGGGGCATGTCCATAAGTGAATATTGGACAATCACAGAAAAGCAAGTTGTCCTCAAACAGGTGTGGAACCATAAGGCCACTGTCGACAAAACCGCTCTGCCCAGTGAGTCATGTCCACATCAGATTATGAACTTAGCTGTATTTCCCCCCATCGCTAACTGCCTGAGAGACCACAGCCTGGGCCTCCTTCGGGACCATTGGCAGCACCTATGTAACCGTATCCCACAGGGCATGGGAATAGCAACCGTAGTGCCAGGCTGGTGGAAGAAAATATATTCTTGCCTCAGTTGTCCATCCTCTTGGATTCCCAATATGGTGTGTGGTTGGTAATGCACCAGGATTTACGTGTGAAGTGGAGGCTTAGGTCAGCAAGTTCTCCGGGTAGGGTGTTCTATCAGGAAGATGGGGTCCCCTAGGGCGGTGGCAGTGACCTAGTTTAGCAAAGGGGCACTTGCATTTTAGGTACCGGGTTCGGTGGCCACCTAGGGAAACCTACCAATTACAGACATTTCTGAAAAGTAGACACCCGGGAGAGTCCAGGGAGGTGTGTCTTGCATGGATCCCCAAATGTTTTCTTACCCAGAATCACCTGCAATCCTCAAATGTAGCTTAAAAATCATATTTTCATCACATTTCTGTTTAGGATTACAGTGCCGGCACAAAATATCTACCACCCAGAGTTCCCCTCGGTCTCCCGAGTAAAATGATACCTCACTTGTGTGGGTGGACCAAGAGCCTGAGACTGGGAATGGCCAAAAACCTGTAGAGATTGAGGGGGAACCAAAATGGGTCCAAAAGAGAAGTTTATACATAGATCTCCTTTGGGCACCCACAGAAGCGAGGTATCATTTTGATTGATATTAGAAAGTTTTTACTGATGTGGTGATCCTACAACTTTCCCACACAGAAATGTTAGGAAAATATGACTTTTTACCTATAATTGAGGTTTGCAGGGGATTCTGGGTAAAAAAAAACATTGATGGATCCACAGAAGCTACACCGCTTGTCCCCACACACCCCGGCACGGCCAGTGTGGACGGGGCTGGCGGGGGGAGGTGGGGCAGGTTTAGGTGTCACGGGTGGGAAAAATAAATGTAAAAAAATAAATAACTTACCTGCAGCCGGTTGCAACGCTCTCCTCTTCTTCTCCAAGTGGCATAGGCTCCCAGAATGCCCTGCGGCCAATTCTGAAGTTGCTTTTACTTATGAGAGCAGCTTCAGGATTGGCCTGAGTGCCCTCGATTGTCTCTTTAGGACAGACTGTGAGCCTGTGCCTGCTCTCCCCAACCCAGCTGCGTTGCTTGGTTGGAGAGATTTTTCACTGTGCATGACGGTTTGGCCAGCCTAAAACGGCAGGCCAAACCGTCATGAGCAGTGAAAGGAGTGTATCTCCCACTACCCTTAGTCACCCCTCCTGGCCCCGCCCACCGACTGGGCATGAAATGTAAAATTAAACAAGAGTTTATCCCTGGTGTCTAGTGGGCTTTCTGCGCCCCTGTTGAGCAAATCAGGGGAAATAACCAGTAACTGGCCCCCAAGAGGAACAGAAAGAAGGTCCAATTTGTGTTTGGGGGCACTGGCATGGCCGTTTTGGATAGCCCCCACCTGTACGCATACAAAAATATACCTCCTGGTGCCTAGTGGGCTTTCTACCCCCTGGGGGGGGACAGATCAGGGTCTATTGCCCCCATCTGCCTCCCAGGGGGAGCAGAAAGATTGTGTCCACCATTTTAGGGGGTGAGGGCATTGGCATGCCCATTCTACGAAGCCCCCACCCTTGATCTACAACAAAAATAGTCTCTGGCTTTCTAGTGGGCTTTCTGTCCCCGGGGGGGGGGGCAAATCCGGGGCTATTGCGCCCATCTGCCACAAACCGGGCAAAAAGACTGTCTAATAATTATGGGGGGTTTAGGGGCACTGGCATGCCCATTTTGAGCAGCCACCACCCCTACGTATAAAAAAACCCATAATCCCTGGTGCCTAGTGGGCTTTCTTCCCTCCGGGAGGCAGATAAGGAGCAGTTTGGACATAATAACCCCATGTGCCTCCCAATGTGGAGGTTGTGTGGGGGTGGGGCATGGGCAGCCCCACCTCCCAATTTGCACCAAACAAATATCCCTGGTGCCTAGTGCGCTTTCACGCCCCAGGGGCAGAAAGACTGTTTCCAAACAAATTTGGGCGGGGGCATGGTCTTGCCCATTGTAAACAGCCCCGCCCCTCTTTTATAAAAAAAAAATCCTTGGTGCCTAGTGTGCCTTCTGCTACCCATGAGGGCAGATTGACTGACTATGCCCAAAAAATTGGGGAGAGCAAAGGCCCTTGCCCACGGGGCCACTCCCCCCCAGTGCCTAGTGGGTGGATCCCTGCTTGGGGAGCACCCTCCTGCAGCGATCCCCAAGCAGGGATCCACTAGGGTGGGGAACCATTCGAAAGGGGAAATAAATCTCCACTTTCCAATGATACCTCTCCTATCTGCCTCAGTGATCAGGGGGCTGAGATAGCCCCCTTAGCACCAAGGCAGTGAAACTGAAACCAGCTGATCGGCTCATTTCAGTTTCCGTTTCACTGAAATGACTTCAGCACGACTTGCGAATGGATCGTCATTTCAGTTAAACCAACTGAACAGACTAGGGATCTGGGTAAGCTCTTCCCCAGCTCCCAAGGCTGTTTAGGGGGCTGTGGGGTAGGACAGTGTCCAGCCGTCTGACGCATTGAATGTGTTAAAAAGGTTAGGTACCCTTATACCGCCTCCATCCACTGGATAGAGAGACATGGTTAGAAACCTAGACCATTGTCAAAACATTCCTTACATATTTTTTCAGACAGGTTCAGCGGATCTGAAACATTTGTCACGTCCCATACGTCTCACATATGCATATATATGTGTGTGCTCATTTTCAAAAGAGGCCGCCCTGAAGGGTTGGGGGCTCCTTGTGCTCGGAGGCTGTTTTCTGTGATATATATATATATACTGCACTTGCATAAGTTAAACAAAACTGGTGCACCTTGGGACTTGGAGTGCTGTGCACCGTCACATGACTTTTATTTGAGCACTTGCAATTGATTACAATGTCATCCACCTGTGATCAAGGCTACAAAAAGCTGAAACGCGTAAGGACACGAATTAGCAGTTGTGAAAATAAATACCTGGAATGGTCACGAAAACGGGCTCGGCAATCTTTTCTTGTGATGTTTCATGACAGGATTCTCCATTCCTGTTGCCGCCGTAGCCGCCCTGCAGGGTCGAGGGCCCCCACCATGGAGGTTTTGTTTTTCGTGTTGCAGACACTATGGGGGCATGACCCGCTCACCAGATGCCAAACCGGAATGAATTGCCTCGGTAATTTTGGCATTTGAGGTGAGAAAGGGAGTTGAGAGAGGTACACACCTCTCGTGGACAGTTTTTGACTCCAGCTATTTGTGAAAGTATTTTGCTGCTACTCACTGACATTGTGTGCACGTAGTCACTTTATTCCTAAATGCATCTCTTTAAAGGAGGAAAATAATGCAAGTGGCAGAGTGAATATACTATTCAGCGAAAATCGGACATTCACTGCACTTGCATAAGTTAAACAAAACTGGTGCACCTTGGGACTTGGAGTGCTGTGCACCGTCACATGACTTTTATTTGAGCACTTGCAATTGATTACAATGTCATCCACCTGTGATCAAGGCTACAAAAAGCTGAAACGCGTAAGGACACGAATTAGCAGTTGTGAAAATAAATACCTGGAATGGTCACGAAAACGGGCTCGGCAATCTTTTCTTGTGATGTTTCATGACAGGATTCTCCATTCCTGTTGCCGCCGTAGCCGCCCTGCAGGGTCGAGGGCCCCCACCATGGAGGTTTTGTTTTTCGTGTTGCAGACACTATGGGGGCATGACCCGCTCACCAGATGCCAAACCGGAATGAATTGCCTCGGTAATTTTGGCATTTGAGGTGAGAAAGGGAGTTGAGAGAGGTACACACCTCTCGTGGACAGTTTTTGACTCCAGCTATTTGTGAAAGTATTTTGCTGCTATTCACTGACATTGTGTGCACGTAGTCACTTTATTCCTAAATGCATCTCTTTAAAGGAGGAAAATAATGCAAGTGGCAGAGTGAATATACTATTCAGCGAAAATCGGACATTCACTGCACTTGCATAAGTTAAACAAAACTGGTGCACCTTGGGACTTGGAGTGCTGTGCACCGTCACATGACTTTTATTTGAGCACTTGCAATTGATTACAATGTCATCCACCTGTGATCAAGGCTACAAAAAGCTGAAACGCGTAAGGACACGAATTAGCAGTTGTGAAAATAAATACCTGGAATGGTCACGAAAACGGGCTCGGCAATCTTTTCTTGTGATGTTTCATGACAGGATTCTCCATTCCTGTTGCCGCCGTAGCCGCCCTGCAGGGTCGAGGGCCCCCACCATGGAGGTTTTGTTTTTCGTGTTGCAGACACTATGGGGGCATGACCCGCTCACCAGATGCCAAACCGGAATGAATTGCCTCGGTAATTTTGGCATTTGAGGTGAGAAAGGGAGTTGAGAGAGGTACACACCTCTCGTGGACAGTTTTTGACTCCAGCTATTTGTGAAAGTATTTTGCTGCTACTCACTGACATTGTGTGCACGTAGTCACTTTATTCCTAAATGCATCTCTTTAAAGGAGGAAAATAATGCAAGTGGCAGAGTGAATATACTATTCAGCGAAAATCGGACATTCACTGCACTTGCATAAGTTAAACAAAACTGGTGCACCTTGGGACTTGGAGTGCTGTGCACCGTCACATGACTTTTATTTGAGCACTTGCAATTGATTACAATGTCATCCACCTGTGATCAAGGCTACAAAAAGCTGAAACGCGTAAGGACACTAATTAGCAGTTGTGAAAATAAATACCTGGAATGGTCACGAAAACGGGCTCGGCAATCTTTTCTTGTGATGTTTCATGACAGGATTCTCCATTCCTGTTGCCGCCGTAGCCGCCCTGCAGGGTCGAGGGCCCCCACCATGGAGGTTTTGTTTTTCGTGTTGCAGACACTATGGGGGCATGACCCGCTCACCAGATGCCAAACCGGAATGAATTGCCTCGGTAATTTTGGCATTTGAGGTGAGAAAGGGAGTTGAGAGAGGTACACACCTCTCGTGGACAGTTTTTGACTCCAGCTATTTGTGAAAGTATTTTGCTGCTACTCACTGACATTGTGTGCACGTAGTCACTTTATTCCTAAATGCATCTCTTTAAAGGAGGAAAATAATGCAAGTGGCAGAGTGAATATACTATTCAGCGAAAATCGGACATTCACTGCACTTGCATAAGTTAAACAAAACTGGTGCACCTTGGGACTTGGAGTGCTGTGCACCGTCACATGACTTTTATTTGAGCACTTGCAATTGATTACAATGTCATCCACCTGTGATCAAGGCTACAAAAAGCTGAAACGCGTAAGGACACGAATTAGCAGTTGTGAAAATAAATACCTGGAATGGTCACGAAAACGGGCTCGGCAATCTTTTCTTGTGATGTTTCATGACAGGATTCTCCATTCCTGTTGCCGCCGTAGCCGCCCTGCAGGGTCGAGGGCCCCCACCATGGAGGTTTTGTTTTTCGTGTTGCAGACACTATGGGGGCATGACCCGCTCACCAGATGCCAAACCGGAATGAATTGCCTCGGTAATTTTGGCATTTGAGGTGAGAAAGGGAGTTGAGAGAGGTACACACCTCTCGTGGACAGTTTTTGACTCCAGCTATTTGTGAAAGTATTTTGCTGCTACTCACTGACATTGTGTGCACGTAGTCACTTTATTCCTAAATGCATCTCTTTAAAGGAGGAAAATAATGCAAGTGGCAGAGTGAATATACTATTCAGCGAAAATCGGACATTCACTGCACTTGCATAAGTTAAACAAAACTGGTGCACCTTGGGACTTGGAGTGCTGTGCACCGTCACATGACTTTTATTTGAGCACTTGCAATTGATTACAATGTCATCCACCTGTGATCAAGGCTACAAAAAGCTGAAACGCGTAAGGACACGAATTAGCAGTTGTGAAAATAAATACCTGGAATGGTCACGAAAACGGGCTCGGCAATCTTTTCTTGTGATATATATATATATATATATATATATATATATATATATATATATATATATATATATATATATATATATACTGAAAAAAACGTAGGTTTCAGGGATATTATAGTTAGTTGGAAATTTCACTCATAGAAAACCATAGAAATTCCCCTGTTATAGTTAGTTGAGCTACCTATAACTCGCGCCCCCGCAATGCACTGCTGATGACGTCACATATTACATCATTCATGACATGGTCAGTGACATCACTGATGACATCACTGATGACATCTCAAATGACATCACTGATCACATCACTGATGACATCATCCAGTGAATGTGTGTTTCTATAAAATGTAAATATGTTTTATATATATATATGCCAAGGTGTATTGAAGAATGAATGGGGGTATAAGAGTCAGGATGGATGATTAAGTAGGTGTGTGACTGACTGTATAAGTGAGTGATTAATTGTGTCTTGCTTAATTCATGTGTTAGCGACTGATACAGACATTCACACAGTTTAGGTTGTCAGTTGGTGTGTAAGCAGTTCCATGGTTTGGTTTGCAACTAAATGAGGATATGAGCTATTGATTGCTTGTCTGAGTACCTGTATGGGTGCCTGAGTGTCTGTGTAGGTGGGTGGGGGGTGAGACTCTGTGCATAGATGTGTGAGTTGGATAATTCACTGGGTATATGTGTTCAAGTCTGTATCTGTGAAGGGTTGTATGGCTTGGTGAGTGTGTGTATGAGTGTCTTGGTGAGTAAATGGATGCCTCAGTGGTACATGTGTGAATAACTCCATATGTGAAAGGCAGTATATATGAGTGTTGTACTGTATAAATGACTATATGAGAGAGTGAGTGATTGTGAGAGTGCCTGTATGGATCAGTGTGTGCTTGTATTAGTTATTGTATTAGAGGGGTAAGTATGTGTTAGTATATGTTTAAATAAGTGACGTGGTATGTGTATAACTGTACAGGTGAGTAAATGAAAGTGTGATTGATTATTTCCATTACCGACTAGGTGTGTGAATAACTCTATGAATGAGAGGCGGTGTGTGACTCTCTGTATAGATATGTGACTGGATATGATAATGCTGTTTTGATGGCTGACTGTATGTATGAGTGACTGTATGGGTGAATAAATGGATGTGTGTGTAGACCTAGGAATTAGTGAGTGGATATGTACTAACTGGTATTGGTGTGTTCATGGTTTCGAATATTATAGTCTGTATATTAGAGTGGGTGTATCAAGTGTTATATTAGGGTTTGATAAGGTGCATCAGATTTTGACTTGGATGATGTCATCAGGGATGTCATCTGTCATGTCACTGACCATGTCATGAATGAAGTAATATGTGACGTCCTCAGCAGTGCATTGCGGGGGCGCGAGTCATAGTTAGCTCAACTAACTATAACAGGGGAATTTCTATGGTTTTCTTTGAGTGAAATGTCCAACTAACTATAACATCCCTGAAACCTATGGTTTTTTCAGTAAATTTCAAAAGGTTTTTTAAATGCTAATTTCTAACTATAACGTGCCTGAAACCTATGTTTTTTTCAGTGAATTTCAAAGGTTTTTTAAATGCAAATTTCTCATTATAATGTTCATTAAACCTATCTTTTTTTCTGTGATTTTTAATTATCAACCCATTCTCACCTTGGTGAAAACTGCAAATCTCACCACTCTTCCATCGATACCTTACGCCAACAAAATCGCCACAAACGAGAGCCACAACTAACGCTAATGAAATGCAAAGTAGGCGTTCTCATGCAAAAAAAACACGAAAACACCACTTCCCCATATTTTCAACGACCAGCCAAATCTGCAATGCGATCCAAAAAGCAGGTGATAAGCTGAGTTAGCAGTAACAAATTAACATCAATCTTTAACTGGTGTAAAGAGGTCGACTATCTACTCCGTGATTTGGACCCAACTCACAGCCACATCTAAAGACCAACACATGGTAGAGCTACTGATCATGCAGGTCCGACACACAACAAGACCACAACACCCAGCGCCACCACCACCAGAACCCCCCCGCACCCCCTCCTACTACCACCAAGGCAGCGCAAAACAGGACAACAGACCTTCCCAAAACACCATGCCCCTCAGCCACACCATAACTGAATGTTGGGAGATGTGGCAACCAACTATATATGAAGGAGGCAAGTCACCCTTCAACAATAAAGCACACAATGCCAAGTGTAATACTGATGTGCTGCACAGACCTCACTATGCAAAGCACAAACCTCTCCATGTGGATATATACTGTTGATACTTGTAGTGTAGTGCACAGTGGACGCAACCATGTTACCTCAGGCAGTGGGGAAGATCTCGGTCATGTAGCTGTGTTGTCCCCCCTGGAAGCGGAAGCGGAGTGGGCTGCTCCAAAGTACGCCACTCCAGCATGAATAAATAGGCCAGGCCCTAGGCGTGGTTCACTTGAGGGAAGACCAACTAGTCTGTCACAGCGGCAGCCCTCACCCTGGCATGTGGCTGCCGCCATAACCGCGGGCCTCCTCGACACAGGCCCCATGTGAACCCAGCAGCATAGCACCGCAGACTTATGTCTGTACTGAATACTGCCTTCGATCTACCCTGCGGACAGCAGCGCTCACAATTCAGATGCAGTGGCGATTGCAGATGTCGCAGTCCAGTTCGCAAGACACTTTGCTTCCAGAGTGGCCCGCCCAGACCATGCATCATCGCACGGTGCGCACACGCTGTGTGCTTCAGTTGCTACTAACTAACTGCACCATAAATCATCGCCACGTAGCTGTGCGCCCATCCTGACTACTGCCTCCGCCCTACACTGGGGTTACACGGTTCACAATTCAAGATTAGTAGCGATGCAAATTGTGTAAGACACTATAATGGGTTAAGAAGACCACATGCTCCCAATCTGTGCAGCTCAAGTCAACGTCACCTGCCTGTGGACCTTTGCTGACCACTGCCTCCGGCCTACACCGTGGAAGACCGACGACACATGGTACCAACTAACCCTGTTCAACACAAACCAATCCCACATGTGTAAGTGTGTCCTGAATTGCAGCGACCACAGCACCAGACTCCTTTCGATCAGTGAGGGGTATTTCCATATGTAAGGCCGGCGACACGTGGTGCCACTGAACCTGCACTACGAAGGCCGGTGGGGCCACCAACATATGCACGTGGCTGTGGGCCCTTGCTCACTGCTACCTCTGGCCTACACTGTGGAAGACCGGCGACAAATGGAGCCACTAACCGTCTTTAACATAAGCCGATCCCACATGTGGAACTGTGTCCTAAGTCCTGAATGGTAGTAACCCTAACTCCGTATGACAACGACAGCACCAGACTCCCTTCGATCAGTGAGGCATATTTCTATATGCAACGGTGGCGACACATGGTGCCAATAACTCTGTTCAACACAAGCCGAACAATCCCACATGCGAAACTGTGTCCTGAGCCCTGAATGGCAGTGACCCCAAGTCCATGGCAGCGACCATGGCAGCATACTCCCTCTGATTAGTTAGGCATCTTTCCATATGCAACGGCAGCGACACGTGGTGCCAATAACTCTGTTCAACACAAGCCGATCCCACATGTGTAACTGTGTCCTGAGTCCTGAATTGCAGTCACCCCAAGTCCGTGGCAGCGACCACAGCACCACACTCCCTTCGATCAGTGAGGCATATTTCCATATGCAAGGCCGGCAACACGTAGTCCCACTAACCCTCTTTAACACAAGCCGATCCGCTACATATTATCCTTTTAGTATCCTCGCTTCAAGATTTTTTTTTTTATATCAGTTATAACTTTACTACAATGACCAAATGAATCTTCAAATGCAAACTAACATGGAATAGCAGTCTTCACTACAGCTCGCAATTCCAATTTTAAATGCTAATTTCTAACAAGATTGTACTCAGAAAATACAACACTTCGTTAATGTATTCTATACTTATTTCATCTTTTCATCATACGCCTACACTGCACTCATTAGGGCTCACAATGAAAATTATTTCTTCATTCATTAACTACAGAGTCCACTAGGCAAGTAACTATTACAGGTCTCAAATCTACATAATATCCTTTTAGTATCCTTTCTTCTTGAACATTTTTTATATCAGTTATAGCTTTAGTACAATGACCAAATTCATTTTCAAGTACAAATGAACACTCAGCAGTCTACACGGCGGGCAGCAGACCTCACAATTTGAATTTTGGACACGTGGTGCCAACTAACACTGTCCAACACAAGCCGATCCCACATGTGTAACTGTGTCCTGAGTCCTGAATGGCAGTGACCCCAAGTCCGTGGCAGCGACCACAGCACCAGAATCCCTCTGATCAGTGATGCCTATTTCCATATGCAAGGCCGGCGACACGTAGTTCCACTAACCTTCTTTAACACATGCCGATCCCACATGTGTAACTGTGTCCTGAGTCCTGAATGGCAGTCCCCCCAAGTCCGTGGCAGTGACCACAGCACCAGACTCCCTCTCATCAGTGAGGCATACTTCCATATGCAAGGGCAACAGCACGTGGTGCCACTAACCCTGTTCAACACAAACCGATCCAACATGTGTAACTGTGTCCTGAGTCCTGAACGTCAGTGACCTGAACTTCGTAACAGCGACCACAGCACCACACTCCCTTCGATTAGTGAGGGGTATTTGCATATGGAAGGCCGGCGACACGTGGTGCCACTGAGCCTCCACTACGCCGGCCGGTGGGGCCACCAATGTATGCATGTGGCTGTGGGCCCTTGCTCACCGCTACCTCTGGCCTACATACGGTCAGCACGCCTCACAATTCAGATAGAGTCCTGATTCCACATGACGCAGTCCAGTAGCCAAAACACATTGCTCCCAGTGCGGCCCGTCCACACCAAGCATCATCACAGGCTCATACAGTCTCAATACTTCTGGGGCCACCAACCCTCTTTAACACAAGCCGATCCCACATGTGTAACTGTGTCCTGAGTCCTGAATGGCAGTGACCCCAAGTCCATGGCACCAACCACAGCACCACACTCACTCCCTTCGATCAGTGACGCATATTTCGATATGCAAGGCCAGCGACACATAGTCCCACTAACCCTCTTTAACACAAGCTGATCCCACATGTGTAACTGTGTCCTGAGTCCTGAATGGCAGTGACCCCAACTTCGTGGCAGTGACCACAGCACCAGACTCCCTTCAGTCTTATTTATTGTTCTTTTCTTTAAATATTTTTTTTTATATGTAAATCTATACATGACTAAGATTCTTCTTTGTCCAACCGCACAGGGACACTTCCAGGCCCAAGAAGGTTGTTGTGGGTATGATGGTGATGTGGGAAGAGGGTGCGATAACTGCTGATGTTGGGAGAGGCAGCGTCAAAGGGGTATCTATCACAGAAAGAACTCCGATATATTTTCACAAATGCCTCGGACAAATGCCAGCTGACGCACTGAATCACAAAATGGTTTTTCCATCCTTATATAGTGTGAGTTATAAACAGTTCTCACCCAGGCTCGCAGAGGGCCAGCTGTGGCCCGTCCGCTTGACTCACAGACACAGTACTACAAGCCGTCTGCGTTATTGTAGCTATCCCTGCCCTGTTCCGTCGTACGCCACGCCACGCCACTGTGATTACGTTCCGACGCTGGCCCTGCATTGCTACCTGTCGCAGGTGTACTCGCTGTTGGTGTGCAGGTCAGTGGTCTAGTTCTCAACATCTCACGGCCACTCCCTCAGGGCAGGTTTGCACACACACCACACCCATCCAGCACATGCGTCACAGGCCATGTGACCACGCAAATATAATAGATCGACAGTGTCACTTCCTTTATTGCCGGTGCTGACTAGATGGCGGATGCTCCACGTGTCTCAACCATAAAGAGTCTATGAAAAGTTGCGCAGAAGGTTAGTCGCACCCTGATCTGTATAGCCATCAGGGGCCTACCACCCCTATGGCGCGGTCTTCAGATGCACAGGGTTAGTACCACCCTAACCTCATATGGCCATCAGGGCCCTACCACCACGTGCACACACTTGAGTTCCACAGGCTTAGCGGTCCCAAAAGCTGATGTGGTCTCCGCCATCGATGACTCAGGACTCAGCGACATGAGTGAGATCTGTCGGGCCACGGAGAAGCTGATGTGGTCTCCGCCATTGATGACTCACGACTCAGCGACATCTGTGAGATCTGCGGAGAAGCTGATGTTGTCTCCGCTATTCATGACTCCGGACTCAGTGACATATCTGGGATTTGCAGAGTTTTGATGGGCACGTGGAGTGCCCACTGCTGCACACTCCGGTGGCACCAGGTAATTATTTGCTCATGGATGCACTGAGGCGGCAGTGTTTGTCTCTCTCTCTCTCTCTTCCTTCTTTTCCTTCTATCTCTCTAACTCTCTCTCTTCCTTCTCCCTTTCTCTCTCCCTTTCTTTCTTTCCCTCTCTTTTTCTCTCTGGCTTTTTTTCCTTCTCTGTTTCTCTGTGCCTCTCTCCTTTGATATGCCCATTACACACGTCCTTATTTTGTGCTTTATTTTCCAGGATCTGTCGTCGACATCCATGGTCCCCAAAGGAGTGTTCCGCCTTCTTGTTTTCTATTATGTTTGTTTTGCAAATAGTTTTTCGTTTATCGTTTACATATATATTTATAAAAAAATATAGTTTATAAAAAAATTAATAACGTTTTTGGTTGTTCTCTTCACTGCTGTGTGACTCTTTCTTGTTCTTATTACTGTTATTTGATGGAGTCCACCATGGTGTTAAATTTTGGGGCACTTATCGTGGGAATACTGGTGATGTCTGCAGTTTACACCAACTTCTGAATAGTGTGTTAGATTTATCTCAACTTTACTTCCATTAAAGTGCTGATAATGAAATGCAGACTAGCCGTTCCCGTACAAAAAGACACGAGGTGCACCTTTGTGATTTATTCTAAATACTAAAATCCTGTATTGAATTGCACTGAGGTAGTGGCTGCACTTACAGTGTACAGACAAAATCAATTAAGAACTCTCATTGTATTTATATTGATTAGGAATAGTGTGTCAAGTGCTGGATCTTGACGAGATACACTGCTCAGTTCGTATATTGTTCTGCACATGAAAAAAATCACATCACAACTTTTACACCAACTGTAATGCAAAACAAATTCCGGCGATAAGCCACGTTAGCACCAGGTATTTTACACCTGCTTTCTGCTGGTGTAAAGTAGGACGACTACCTGCACCATGAAACGGAACACAGCCAAGAGCCACACCAGAACACCCACAAGTTCCATAGAATCAATGAGCATGATGCAGGTATACCCATGAGGGCCACAAGACTCATCGCAACAACTCCAGGATCGCCAACGCCCCCAAACCCGCATCTGAGCAAGTGTGTCCCTGTGGTCATTGTCTTAGCATGATAGGCACGAGCCCTGCAACATCATAGTGTGCTATCACCTCAGCGTTGGCAGTGAGCCTGGACATGTTGCTACGCACGCATCATTCCTGCATGCACAACCAGCATGTGCTGGTCCGGAGTACACAGGTCAGCGCAGGGGTGTGCCTATCTGGCAAGGGGAACAGGGTATCTCGGACATGTCCGTGTACAGGAAGTGCAGTAAGTGTGTCTCTGTGTTCTGGTGTGGCCTGCCACAAAGGCCACACCACTCAATGTTGTAAAGTGCCATGCACCACCTCCAAATGGCACTGTGATGGTGTAGTAGCAGGACATGTGCGAATAGGCATTACAATGGTGTGCCGTACGAGTGCACAGGATACAACAGCGCACCATAGAAAAGTGTGGGGGCTCATGGGAGGGAGAAGCAGCTGTTTGGCAATGTAACCCGCAGTGAACTCGCCCATGTGCCACATGCTGGACATCTCATCCATGATAACCACGTTTGCAGACATCCCACAACACCAACGACTGGCCTTTGTACACATCCTGCATGAATGCAGCGTGGTTTTCACCTCTATGCTCCTTGTTGGTGTATTTCATTTTGGCCATTGTTTGTCTATACTTGTGCTGTACTTAATTGTGCATGTGTGACATTCTGCCCATCTCCCCCTGTCCACCCACTCCCTGCTTCTTCCTCTTCCTGGTGCTGTTGTGTCTATAATTTTGTTGCTGCACACATAAACACATGTAAAGAACAAATTAGAATAGTTCCTTGATTCTTTTAGGTTTCAAAACTTCTCTCTATTGGTTTCTTTTTAATTTTCCATATAAACCGTTTTTTAAATATTCAACAACACATAGAAGTCAGAAGTGCAACGTATTATATCAACACACTTTTTCTAGAACATTCTACAACACGTGCAGGTTAAAAGTTCATCAATTTTTTGAAACGTAACAATATTTTTTTGCAACATTTTCTCGAACATTTAACGGCACATGCAGGTTAAAAGCTCACGATTGTTTTAAGTTTGAACAGTGCCTTCCAAATGCAAGTAGCAGCAGTGGTTCAGTTGAGCACATTTTATCCTATGATATGTACTCCACGTTGAAACTGCTTTTTCTTAACCAATCACAAAGATGCTAGTCCACAAAATGAATGTGAACCTACTTTTAAAAAAGAATGCTTTTCAACTCCCAATCACGTATTGTTTTTATGGCAAAAAAAGTACTTCCCCATCTTTAAACATATCTCTTATTCTATCAAGGAACTGCATGAGCTACAGACATCTTTCCATACCTTCCAACCATACCTTCAAAAAGCTAGTGTGGATCGTAGAACACAGGTATATTTTCAGGTTGCAAGAGGTATGCAGAACACAGACGTATTGACTTAGACCTAGGTTTACAAAACGTGGACATTAAATGGTTTACACAGAGAAGATTGAAGTTGCACCAATTGCTACCTTTGGTTAAAACCTCTTTGCATCTTCCACACCCTGACCTCATGATTGTGCATTGTGGTGGAAATGACCTAGGCACATCGACTGGGGTAGGTTTGGAAATGCTTATGAAGGACAACTTTGGACACCTCAGCTCAACACCAAGTGACTCTGGGCAATAGCTCACTTAATAGCTCACATAATTTCCACGCCGGCCTCGAGGGCCTTCAGACCCATAGGGGTGAGGAGTTTGCACTTTAAAAATACCGTATTGATTTGATACTTGCAAATTTACCTTCACACTCCCTGTATAACACCTCCTAAGCACCATACACAAGCTACAATGTTCAAAACAAAAGTTCATAAAAGTCACATATTACATCTACTAGATGATGTCATCAGTGATGTCATCAGTGATGTCATTTGAGTTGTCATCAGTGATGTCACTGACCATGTCATGAATGATGTAATATGTGACATCATCAGCAGTGGATTGCGGGCGCGCGAGTTATAGTTAGCTGAACTAACTATAACGGAGGAATTTCAATGGTTTTGTACAAGTGAAATGTCCAGCTAACTATAACACCTCTAAAACCTATGGTTTTTTCAGTGGATTTCTAAGGTTTTTTAAATGCTAATTCTTAACTATAACATGTCTGAAACCTATGTTTTTTTCAGTGAATTTCAAAGGTTTTTAAAATGCTAATTCCTAACTATAACATATCTGAAACCTATGTTTTTTTCAGTGAATTTCAAAGGTTTTTTAAATGATATTTTTAAAATGTATTTCTTGTTCTAATTTTTTATGTTCTTTAACTACATTTTCTGAATCTACTTATTTTTATATTGTTTTTTGAAATTACACTACACATATTTTAAAAAGATATTATAAAAAAAATATATATATTTTTTAAAATTATTTTATATTCTTTTAAATATGCTTATATTATAAAAAATGTTGCTTGGAGTCGCGCACCCAACGCGTTAGAATCGTGCATCCGATGCGTAGAAGTCGTGCACCAAACGCGCTGGAGTCGCAAACCCTACAGGTTAGTAGTCGTGCATCTAACGGATGGGTGACCTCTAATTTTACTGTAAAAAAAAAAAATAGCCCCTAACACTAATTTTTATTATCCCCGGGGACCCCATCCCCCGGGGCTTATAAAAAAACGTTGGGAACCGTGGGGAGAGACCCAACGCCCCCACGGTCCCAGACGGCACCCCGCGTCCTTCGGAGCCGGCATTGCTTATCCACATGGGGAGCTGCTGACATGCAGCTCCCCGTGTGGAAAAGCAATATGGTTTGGATTTTGAAAGAGAGAGCAGGTTTCCCTGCTCTCTCTTTCAAAATCCAAACCAAGTTTGCTATGGGAGGGCGGGAGACTCCCGCCCTCTCATTGCAAACAACAGTGTCCTGGGGTGGGCACCCCAGGACCCTGCAGGAGCCGGCCCTGGGGGGTGGCGGTCCCCAGGGCCCTCGAGGGCTCCAGGAGGGGGGCCACGCAGCCCCCCTCCGTCAATACATAAAGCCCCAGAGGGTGGTGGTCCCCGGGGCTTGGGGGGGCCGTTGAGCCCTCCCCACAAATTATACTGGGAGGGGCTTTCGAGCCCCTCCCAATTTATTTTGTAGCCCCGGGGGGGTGGCGGTCCCCGGTGCTGGGGGGGCCCTCTGGGCCCCCTTTAAATTTAATGAGTTTGCCCCCAGTATTTGGCCCCCCTGGGGGCTAATTATAAAAAAAGCTCAGTTTTATTATTATGTTTTTTATGGCAGGATCTGCGCACCCTGCGCGCACTTTGCGGTTTAAAAAAAGAATAATAATTGGGGGGGCCCTGGGAGTCCTTCTGGGACCCCCTAAGCAGGTCTAGAGGGTCAGGGTATTTCTACCCTGCCCCCTTTATATGTTTTGCACACTTATTCCACAGACTTTTTCAGCCTTGCTTCTACCGAGGCACAAAATGGCTGCCAACAGTTCCTGGTTTCAAATGTTGACAACCATTTGACAGCCAATTAGCATTCAGCGCGTGATCGGGAGGGTGTGCTCAGGGTTCGCTCAGTGTGCACGGATCCAGCGCGGCCATAGATATATATGTACATTTAACTGTAATTTTCTCAGGAACTACTGAACAGATTGACACCATTTAATCAAAAGGCACGAGTCTGAACTGAGGACTTTCTCTTTGCCAAATTTGGTATAATTCCGTTTAGCAGTTCGGGCCGTAGCTGCGGCTAAAGGTCCTATGGGAAATTGCAAGGGGAAAACACGTTTTGGGACCCCCCTTCCCCCCCCCCGCTACACGAATCATCCTGAGACTTTCAGGATAGGAGCGGACTGGAGCTGGCAAAAAGTTTTGAAAATTTCACGAAGATTCGTCAATCGGCGCAAAAATTATTGGGAATAGAATGTTGCGGATTTCCTATGGAAAATAGGTCCTAACTATAACTACCTAATTTGATTTAACCATACGTCTGGACAGACGTATGGTTAAATCAAATTTTAAGGAAGCTAGGAAAGTGGTAAAAGAGTCAACTGAACTATAACTTGCCAACAGAGACTATTTATTGGTTCAAACTGTGTTAGGACAGGAGTCATATCTTGAAATGGTGACCAACACCTGGGATAGTATGCTTCTAACTAGGCTTAAATTTGGGCTAATTAGAAGCCACTTTTGGTTCCCCTTGGGCCAATTCAAGCCTACTCCCATCATGGTCTGCCCTTGTGATGAGCACTCCGTGTGAACCATGTTTTTTTCCTACAGATTTTATTACACCTACACAAAAAAGTTTTAATTTCATTACTTAGTAGTGCTTCAGTGACTAGATGTATCTTTTTATACTTCGAGATGCTCCCAATATTTGATATGTGTATACGTGTTTATGCGTTTCTTAAATTTGCTCTTCATCGAAGGTAGTCTTACTTTTTAGCTGTCGGTTATCCCTTTTATATTTAACTGATCATGCTTTAGTGTAATTTGGATGTATAATTTATTGCTTCATTCTAATGTTGATGTACAGAAGTTGCTTCTATGATTCAGTTTTTTTAATGATCGAAGAAAGCTGAGTTGAAGAAATATCTATCTATCTGTCACTCTCTTTCTCTCTCTCTATATATATATACATATATGTGTGTGTGTATATATATATATATATGAATGGCAGGCTGTGTTGTGCAGAGCAGAGGTGAGGGTGTCAGCACTGGGGAGAACTACTGTTGGTGAGTGACACACTGAACACTTGGAGAACTTTTGTTTTGGAAATGACTGCAGCCCACATGGGCTTGATGTATAAGGACTTCCAATCCCATAATGCTGTGCGTGAATGCTCACCTGAGCTGAATCTGCAAAATAAAAATAAAAAGAGGAAAAATATTGGATGTCCCTTGCTATCATTTCCCAGCAGCTTACCTTTGACAAAGGGCGTCGGCCCGAAACGCGTCAGGATTGCTGAGACGTGCTTCATCACAGTGGCCTCTCTGCTCGCTACGGTTCCTCTGCATGTGCGTCCTATCTGGTGGGCAAACCCTTTCTTCTCATTAATGGCGGCCGTGCCCGGTCGCGGGATGCACTACCGCTTCAAAGCGGGTCTGTTACAGCTGAATGGCAGGCTGTGTTGTGCAGAGCAGAGGTGAGGGTGTCAGCACTGGGGAGAACTACTGTTGGTGAGTGACACACTGAACACTTGGAGAACTTTTGTTTTGGAAATGACTGCAGCCCACATGGGCTTGATGTATAAGGACTTCCAATCCCACAATGCTGTGCGTGAATGCTCACCTGAGCTGAATCTGCAAAATAAAAATAAAAAGAGGAAAAATATTGGAGGTCCCTTGCTATCATTTCCCAGCAGCTTACCTTTGACAAAGGGCGTCGGCCCGAAACGCGTCAGGATTGCTGAGACGTGCTTCATCACAGTGGCCTCTCTGCTCGCTACGGTTCCTCTGCATGTGCGTCCTATCTGGTGGGCAAACCCTTTCTTCTCATTAATGGCGGCCGTGCCCGGTCGCGGGATGCACTACCGCTTCAAAGCGGGTCTGTTACAGCTGAATGGCAGGCTGTGTTGTGCAGAGCAGAGGTGAGGGTGTCAGCACTGGGGAGAACTACTGTTGGTGAGTGACACACTGAACACTTGGAGAACTTTTGTTTTGGAAATGACTGCAGCCCACATGGGCTTGATGTATAAGGACTTCCAATCCCATAATGCTGTGCGTGAATGCTCACCTGAGCTGAATCTGCAAAATAAAAATAAAAAGAGGAAAAATATTGGAGGTCCCTTGCTATCATTTCCCAGCAGCTTACCTTTGACAAAGGGCGTCGGCCCGAAACGCGTCAGGATTGCTGAGACGTGCTTCATCACAGTGGCCTCTCTGCTCGCTACGGTTCCTCTGCATGTGCGTCCTATCTGGTGGGCAAACCCTTTCTTCTCATTAATGGCGGCCGTGCCCGGTCGCGGGATGCACTACCGCTTCAAAGCGGGTCTGTTACAGCTGAATGGCAGGCTGTGTTGTGCAGAGCAGAGGTGAGGGTGTCAGCACTGGGGAGAACTACTGTTGGTGAGTGACACACTGAACACTTGGAGAACTTTTGTTTTGGAAATGACTGCAGCCCACATGGGCTTGATGTATAAGGACTTCCAATCCCATAATGCTGTGCGTGAATGCTCACCTGAGCTGAATCTGCAAAATAAAAATAAAAAGAGGAAAAATATTGGAGGTCCCTTGCTATCATTTCCCAGCAGCTTACCTTTGACAAAGGGCGTCGGCCCGAAACGCGTCAGGATTGCTGAGACGTGCTTCATCACAGTGGCCTCTCTGCTCGCTACGGTTCCTCTGCATGTGCGTCCTATCTGGTGGGCAAACCCTTTCTTCTCATTAATGGCGGCCGTGCCCGGTCGCGGGATGCACTACCGCTTCAAAGCGGGTCTGTTACAGCTGAATGGCAGGCTGTGTTGTGCAGAGCAGAGGTGAGGGTGTCAGCACTGGGGAGAACTACTGTTGGTGAGTGACACACTGAACACTTGGAGAACTTTTGTTTTGGAAATGACTGCAGCCCACATGGGCTTGATGTATAAGGACTTCCAATCCCATAATGCTGTGCGTGAATGCTCACCTGAGCTGAATCTGCAAAATAACAATAAAAAGAGGAAAAATATTGGAGGTCCCTTGCTATCATTTCCCAGCAGCTTACCTTTGACAAAGGGCGTCGGCCCGAAACGCGTCAGGATTGCTGAGACGTGCTTCATCACAGTGGCCTCTCTGCTCGCTACGGTTCCTCTGCATGTGCGTCCTATCTGGTGGGCAAACCCTTTCTTCTCATATATATATATATATATATATATATTCACTGAAAAAAACATAGGTTTCACACACGTTATAGTTAGGAATTAGCATTTAAAAAACCTTGCAAATTCACTTAAAAAACCATAGGTTTCACACATGTTATAGTTAGGTGGATATTTCACTCATAAAAAACCAATGAAATTCCCCCGTTATAGTTAGTTGAGATAACTATAACTCGCGCGCCCGCAATCCTCTGCTCATGATGTCACATATTACATCACTCATGACATGGTCAGTGGCATCACTCATGACATCACTGATGACATCATCCTTGTGATAGAGTGGCGGTCGCGCGAGTTATAGTTATCTCAACTAACTATAACGGGGGAATTTCATTGGTTTTTTACGAGTGAAATATCCACCTAACTATAACATGTGTGAAACCTATGGTTTTTTAAGTGAATTTGCAAGGTTTTTTAAATGCTAATTCCTAACTATAACGTGTGTGAAACCTATGTTTTTTTCAGTGAATTTGTACGGTTTTTCAAATGCTAATCTATTTATGTATTATTATTTTTTTTATATATTTATTTTACAATAAACTACGTATTAAACATTTATTTTATTTTTTGGGGGTTTTTCACCGTGCAAATCCTTCAGGGACCCCCTGACAAAGGCTAGGGGGTCAGGAACTCTCTACCCTGCCCCTTTTTCACGTTCGCCACCTTCCTTTTTCACTCTCGCACTGAAAACAAACAAAATGGCGGCCGACACTTCCTGATTTCGATCGATTCGAACGTTGACTAACATGTAACCACCAATCAGAATTACGGTCGCGCACGTTAGGGTGCTCGCACGGTGCGCGCACGGTACGCGCTTATAGATATTTATATGCTTTTAAATGGTATTTTCTCAGGAACTACTGAACAGCCCCCACTTGACGAATCGCCCCGCGACTTTCAGGGTAGGAGCTGAGCGGAGCGCCACATTAGTTTTGAAAATTTCACGAGGATTCGTCAACCGGCGCCAAAGTTATTCAAAATAGAATTTTCAGATTTCCTATGTAAACACGGTCCTAACTATAACTATCTACTGGCGACCGCCAGTAGATAATATATTTATATATATATATATATATATATATATATATATATATATATATATATAAAGTCTTATTCATCCAGTCGGCCCTGTTTATAACGCGGTTAAAGCAGTTGGTGCATTTCATTTACTCTTTGTTTATATCCGGTGTCTTGAAATGTTTAGCTATTTTTTCGTGACCATGGGTCCTACAGTTTTGGAAGTTACCCCTGTTCAAAGATGGGAGCTCCTACAACTTTCACTTACAGCATGCAAATCATCTATTGATTTGGGATCCAAATCTGTCTTTTCATCTCAGCCGAACATTTATTGAAAGTTGCTTTGTTATTCATTTTTATCATTACAGGACAAATTATTGCATACTTCAAAAGAAAATATCAGACTTTGGTGACTTTTTTTTTCTTTTTTTCCCATTTCATTGATTCATTTAGTGACAGAACAACGAGATTGGACCTTTCACTTCATATTTTTGTTATAGGAAAGTCTGTCTTGAGGACGCCATCTTACAATTTTCCTGCAGAGAGGCGTTTAACTTTCCTATTTACATTCGGTGTTGTGACCTCTAAATCCAGAAATTGATCAATAAGACTCTAGAGTTCAAAATTATCTTTTGTACGCAAAGAATCACTCTCAAGATCCCAAAAATATCCCTGGTCATTGAAGTATTATGGGCTCATATAGTGGTCGGCTAAAATAACTCAGGGCCTGATTTAAATATTGGTGGAAAGGGTACTCTGTTGCAACGGTGACAGAGTTCACTCCCTGCCAACATTATGGTTCACTTGCCAAATTTAAAATAGGGCGGACCATAAGTTTGCCAACATTGGAGACTACTCCATCTCTGCCATGGTCCAACCTCTTTGATGTCTTGACGGAGCAATTGCTGTCTGAGGTTTGGCTGTATGTACGCCCAAAATACATGGATATGCGGGCATAAATCCTATTTTAAATGGCTGTCACCTCCAGTAAGGAGCATTGAAAAGGTCTCATGCCGCCCTTGACATGGGAGATAACTCCCATGGCGAGCAGGATACCGTTTTTTTTTATTTTCAAAAAGAAAATCCGACTTTGGGATTTTCATTTTAAAAATAAAAAAAAAGTGTACGTTTGCAGTATGTCTCTGTCATGTTGATGTAGCCGTCTGTCTAACTTGCAGTACACTGAGAGGAACCGCTGTGACGGCGGTTCCTGCCAATGCTAGAAATGCTCTCTTGGGCAGCAGCCATTTCTAAACTTGGAGGACAGCACCTCCGTCAGGGCAACTGAATAATTCACTCCGTAGCCCTGGGGGAGACTAGAGCCACTCATCAAACTATAAAGGGGGGCCCATAGCCTTCATTGTTGAACCATTTTCTGTGGTTGCAGTTGTCTCTTGAAATATGTAGACTAGAAAACAGTTTTCTGCGATCAACAGAACAGATAAACAAATACATTTTTTAGTTTGTCTTTTGTTTAATGCACTAGTGTCACTATATTATTACTGTGCTTGTGGAAACGTAATTAACACATATTACATATATTTGTAGGGCACATAAACATTTAGGAGAATGATGAAATGTAAATGACAGGCCAATGCGAAGCAGCTGGAAATATGAAATCACAGCATAGTTTTTAAATACCATGTATTAGTTTGTACCAGCATCATTCAGAACATTCATATCTCTATTTACAGGTTACTAAGAGTGCACTTATTGAAAGGTAGCACGTAAGAAAAGTAAAAAAATATCCATTTAAAGTTTACCAGTTCTAATTTCCTCATATATCTGCAAAGCAGTCAACACTCCAATATCTAGTTCATCTGAAGCCAAATTTCTGAATTGTTATAGCCAAAGTGCTCTACTGATTTGATGGTGAAGCGTACTACATTGTATTTGATAATGCATGGTATCTGCAATTTTTAAAATCTTTTATAGAGTACTTTACACAAATGTTTCAAGTGTTTGAAAGGAGAAAAGGCGTACATAAATTGAGCGTAAGTATGGTTGTAATTAACGTACATTTGTCTAACTAACAAATATTTCCAGCACCCCTGGGTGTAAACTGTACATGTCCTAATGTTGCTAACGTATGCCTCCGTTCTTGCCTTTGAAATGCAATGAATATCCAGTACATACAGTAAGCAAATTTAAAAATTACAAAATAAAAAAATAAATACTTCAATTTTTTTTATTAATGCAATAAACATTTTCCACAGAAAATCTCTCATTTCCTGCATACATCCTGTACAAATGGGCCAATTGTGTGTAATTTTATACATTGCTCACTGCTAATATAAAGGCAACTTAGCCAAAAGTTAGACCTTTAAATAGGTGTGAGGTATACCCTAATAAACATTTGTGAATAATCACACAGCTATGACTGTGTGCCCACCTCAATTGAATTATATTTCCCTGCATTATATTTCCCTGATCACTACAACCACTGACTATCTTCTGGGGATCCTTACTGATATTTCAGATTGCAGAAAGAGGTTAAAGGCGCCCCAGGAGTTTCAAAGGGGTTGCAAGAAAATGCAGAAGGGAATGGGACAAAATAGTTAATTTTACATCATAATTTTACAATGAACTTAGCTAAAAGACAGTAAATAAAAATATAGTTAATCTATGTTTGCTATGTGACACACATTAAATATTTTTTAAATATATATAAAGCTTCTATCTTTATAAATATTTTTTACTTCCTTTAATTTTCGCATCTTGCCTCTTCCAAATAAATCACTAAATTTCCTAGAGATGAACTACCCTTCGAGCTCTACGACCCTCAGACAGGTTACGTTGACACTACAGGCTCCATTCTCAGCTAGCAGCTGTGTGTAAGGTCTTGACAGATAATGAAATCGCTTTACTTGAGTCACGAAACTGCTGCCACAGAAACAAAAATATGACTGCTGCTGTGACGGAAATTACGTATTTAAAATCAGCAAAAATTGAGCAAGTTCTGCAGGTGCGAGCTTGTAATATTATATAAATATATTCATGTTGTCCCACAGTACCATCTTTCGATTTAAAATATTATTTTGTAGCCAATAGTAGGTTTGACGTGATTTACAAATACACACATTTTCGTCTCATCATCAATGTTTCATTTTCTAAAAATATATGCGAGTCACAAACATCACATGAAACCTGATGCCACAATGTGCCGGTTATCAATTTCTTAGCAGTTTTTGTACTATACATTGATGTGTACTGGTTATAACTCAACATGTCAATCAGTTTCTTTACATTACTCAACACAGCGCTCTCCTGAACCTTGACTGTGTTAACTTAGCATTAAGTATTGTGCTAGAATGGACACCTGAATGACCTTCATTGTGATAAGAACCCTGCTAAAATAGTAGTAACAATAGTGGAGTGTTTCGTTGGATTCGAGGAAGAATGGCCCTCAGGCGTGTGCGACGTGGGTGTCACTGGAATTTGGTGATTACGGTGCTAACAGGTCAGGGGAAACAAACCCAAGGAAATAACCCCTGCAACTGAGTGGGTCAAGACCCACACCAACAACTAGAAATGAAGTCCTGTGCACAAAGGTTAGGATAATGCTCTGGGTGTGCCCGATAAAGATCAAACAGATATCAAATATCTCATGTTTTTGAAATTATGAAGGTCGACATCAGGTGTATCATAAGCAAAATTTCTTTATATACGTAAATTCAGACCAATTCACAATGAAAACAAATCAGCCGACACGTGTTTCGTCACATCGTGTAAAGTTGTGACTCTTCAGGGCTGTTTGTGATGTGTGGCAAATAAGTGGAGCCGGGTTACGGCATGGGTAAGGCCAAAGCACAGCGGAAGGGAGGTGGGAACCTCCCAACGTAGAATGAAAGGGCGGTAAGCCAAAAAACGGACGGGTACGTTGGGCTTCAATTAAAGTCAGTATGAGTCGGATCTCGTGTACGGGATCGGCGTCAGATCCCGTACACGAGATCCGACTCATACTGACCTTAATTGATGCCCAACGTACCCGTCCGGTTTTTGGCTTACCGCCCTTTCATTCTACGTTGGGAGGTTCCCACCTCCCTTCCGCTGTGCTTTGGCCTTACCCATGCCGTAACCCGGCTCCACTTATTTGCCACACATCACAAACAGCCCTGAAGAGTCACAACTTTACACGTTGTGACGAAACACGTGTCGGCTGATTTGTTTTCATTGTGTATTGGTCTGAATTTACGTATATAAAGACATTTTTCTTATGATACACCTGATGTCGACCTTCATAATTTTAAAAACATGATATATTTGATATCTGTTTGATCTTTATCGGGCACACCCAGAGCATTATCCTAACACGTGTGCACAGGACTTCATTCCTGTAAAGATAGTCTCTACGATCATGAACCAGTGGGTGGCAGTATGAGGAATAAGGATATCAGCAAATCCGGTTTGAAATAAAAAAAAACGATTTAAGAATAAACTAGGGGCATCTATGTTTGGAAGAACATCACAGATCTCAGAATTAGAGTCTGTTGAAATAGGAAAGGTGTTAGAAAACCATGAGACTTTTTTCGCAACACATGGAAGTGCTGAAGAGAAAGGAGTATTATTGCCTGGTACTTCCTACATGCAGCCTTGAACTACATATAGTAGTTTTTCCAGCAGGTTTTTTACCTGGCCGGTCACACCTTCTATGTAAGGAAAAGTGCTAAAAATGTACTGCTACAATTTATCCAGTCGTTTACAAAATACCTATTTTAATGTCTCAAACAAATCTGTAAAAGTGTGCATCCTGTGACACACAACTAATACCTTGATTCAATGCAAAACTTGTAGTAAACTAAATATTGCCTTTTCTCCAACCCAAACCTTCGAAAAGGAAATGTACCAACACACAATCTTCAGTCTCTGAAGAAGCATTTCAGAAGGTAACATAATCAAATAAATTATACAATATTATTGCATGTGGACAATATTACACGTATTCAAGCAACTTTTTCTTTATATGCTGCCCCAGAACCCGGTTTACAGATACATTTAATACTGAAGACAGTAAGTGTCCATGTAGACATCTGTGGAACCACAACTTGAAACGTTCCTTGTTGCTGTCCTCTGAAGTAGAATTAGCATCCCCACTGACATAAGCAACCTGCTAACCATAGTACATTACACGTTGTTAACGAGAACAAGCCATGGACAGGTAGTTCTAAAGTATTCAATGGCTGTGTCTTTTTAAATCACACAACCATTAAAAATATCATTAAAGCCACGTATACATTCGACATCAACTTTAGGCAGCACACACTTAGTGCATATACATTATTATATGTGAGACAGCAATGGTTTGATGGATGTTGCAACAGAAACAATTTGTGTACATTTTGCTTATATGCTTACAACTGACACTCTTTCTTCGTATACGTTTTCAAAAGTAAATGTCATTCACTTTTTGTGGAAGATGAGAGGTTTTACCATCCCAGCCAAAATCTTTGGTAACTGCGCAGCAATAACTTCTGACATCATCTCTGGAAAATCAACACTCAATGTGCGGGACTGGAGAAATGTGTTCAGACAGAACAAGTGGAGCTTTTTCACTATCTGTTTTTAATACAGGAATAAAGAGAATGAGAGTAAATAGTTAGATCTGAAATTGTACTAAGCTTTTGAAAGTTTACTTTACTCTGTATTGTAAATCTTACTGCATTGATAGTAATTAACTAATTCCACGTGTAATTAACTTTTTCAGATGAATGGTCTGTATCTTTCACAAAGCCAACAAAGTTAAATTCAGATTTTTACAAAAATGTGATTTTACTATTGAAAATATTTTATCACTTACAGCTATATTTCTGATTTGGAACGCAATGTAAATCACAAGTAAAGGAAAGACTGCTGGTGGTAATTTAGCCAAGGTACGTCACTGTACATGGGCAGCGCTCCAACTCCACAAAACTAGTAGCAGACTCTCCCTATTTAGAACCGGGGGAAGTGCTGGGTTTTCGAAGGCAGGCCTCAGCTTTATTACCTCCTCGTTAGTCTTCCTTGCCACATGACTAACAAAGTGAGCTTCAGCTCCACACCAGAACCCTCCAAAGCAAAAAGTCAGCCTCCCATGCCTCTCATCCCTTCCCAATATGGCCGACCCATTACACCCTGACCTCTAGAGGCGGGTCGGCCCAACCCACCAGCCTGTTTTTTTAGTTCTGCACAGGATTACTCTCCAGATGCGCCTTCAGGTAAGTGGTTCCTGCTGTAGTGGGAACTTGGGTCATTGGTTGGTGGTCCTGCACTAGCGGACTCTGGGGCTTTTGGACCTTCCCCCTTCCTTCCCCTGGTCTCGTTTGGGAACGGTTAGGCTCTGCCTTAGTGGGCCAGGGGTAAATAGGGGGGACGGGCGGGGTGGTCTGGGGCTCTGCTGTATCTGCTCCCTTCTGTCCCTCATCTCGCACTGTCACGGTGATTAGTTGTTGGCCTCTGTCTCAGCCCACGCTCCCGCCAGTGCTCTTTAGCACTGGTTGTGGTGCCCTTCACTGTGACACAGTTGATTATTTTATTATTTATTCCTGGGAGGTGCATTGTGCTCCTGTGGCACGTTTGGTTAATCCCCGGTGCTTATGCTGCTGTGCCTGCACTAGTGAGTTTTTGCTCCCCTGGTGCATGCTGTGTGGTGGCTTCGTTTCACTTTCAGCGTTAAGACGGCCTCGCTGGAGGTCTTTACTTCTTGGTCTCCCTCATTACGCTGCAAATGGCGAGAGAGTTGTTGGCAGTGCAATCTTTCCATGTGCGGGTTCCCCGAGTACCCCTGCCCTGTTGCGGGGTGTGGGTCTGCATCAGGCGGCCAGCGGACCGTTTCCGTGGCAGCGCCCCCATGTTGTCAGCCCCGTGGGGCTGGCATTCAGCGCAGGCGACTGCTGATTGTAGTGCGGGCTCAACTTCTGCAGTCCGGGGCGGGTGCAGTCCTCGGCGCTGCCTGGGTCCACTCGTGACGTTCTGTCATGTCCTGCGGGAGTTTGGCGGGGGTCGCCTATGCGGCGGGGTGCCGCTTCTTCCCGAGTTTCTTTCCCACAATCCGTCGGGCGGGACCAGGCTGTTTGCATTCAGCTCCTCGCCTCGGCCGGGGCTCCAAGGGGCGGGGCCCCTCTGGCTTCGCTCTGGGCTGTTTCCCTCAGATGCAGCTGTTCCGTATTTTCCGGAGCGACTTCTTCGGTTTCTCCTCCGTTTTTGCGTGATTGGAGCTGGTCTAGCCTGTTCCTCTCCCGTGGGTCTGGCGTGCAGAAGTGGGGATGTAGCTCAGTGGTAGAGCGCATGCTTTGCATGTATGAGGCCCTGGGTTCAATCCCTGTTATCTCCAGGAATCTCTGTTCCTTTGCCGGCTCGGGCTGCTGTGTGGCTCCTTGTTTTTTTTATGTACTGACTTCTCACCACCCGTGGTATGTTTATGTGTTTATTTGCATTAAGGGAGGGGTCTCGGTCACCTGTGGCGGATCTGGGTTTCCCTCACGGTTTTTCATGGGTTGATAGGGGGGAATGCAGCCTTGGGCTGGAGCGGTCTGCCTTGGGAATGGGGGCCTGGGTTCAGGTCTCGGCAGCAACGATCTTCTTCCGGTGGTTTCTGTCCGAATCTCCTGCTCTCCCCGCAACGGCTTACGGGCTCTTTACAGGGCTTGTGTTGTGGTACGGATGCCCTTGGTCTGGCTCTGTTGGTTTAAACGTGGTCCTGTGGGTGTATGCATCTGGAATTCAGTGCTGGCATACCCTTCGGGGTAACTGTGCTCTTTGCGTTTTCCCATGTTGTGTCCCTGTTAATGTGCACTGCTTGTCACGGTTTTGGGTCCTTTCTGGTGTTTTTCGCAATGTCTTATTCTGTGATTGCCAAGAGGGGTTCCATGGAGTGGCCATCCGCTCTTCCTTATGGGCTGTTGGTTTGCCATCCCTGTGCTAGTGTTCTCACATACGTCGTCCTTTTGCCCGGTGGGGTGTGTGTTCATGGCCTAGTGTTTTGCGGGCGTTGTCCAGCCGATCCTTCGTCCTGTATGCTCCGGTCCCCGCCTGCTCTCCATTGTTGCGCAGGGTCTCTCCTGGTTGGTCCCTGGTTGATGTGCCCTCCGGGATTTTCCGGGGGTTGTGGGCTACGGCGTGTCTTATGGGGGCAGGTCGCTGTCTGTCCCTGCCCGTTCTTCTCTGGGCTGCTTCTGTGGTCTCCAGGTGGGCTTTTTCTTGTGCTTCTGCTCTTGGAGTCTTGCCTTTTCTCTTCCGGGCCCGTGGCGGTTGCGTCTCCGGATGCCTATCTCGGCTGGTGGCCTTGCGTTCCCTTCCGGTCGTGTTTCACCTTGCGTCCTGGGGGTTGGGCTCTACTTGGGGGCCTTTTTCTGTGTCCGGGTCTGATGGCGCAGTGGATTACTGCATCCACTGTAGGGGCCTGTGTTGACCTCATGGTCCCAGGCTCTCCTCCTTGTGGGTCTACTCAGCCTTTTATCCTTCTGAGGTCGATGAAATGAGTACCATTGTGTTGGGTAACAATAGACGTCTGTTCTTCAGCCCCTTGAGACCCTTGGGTGATACGTGCGCTTTACATGTGCACGTTATGTTATGCCACTGCTGGGTCAGTGTCGGTTGTTGGGCTCCCAGGGTCGGTCCGACGTGCTGTGGCTCTGTGGTGGGTCTCCTCCCTTGGGTGGCTGTCCCACTTCGTCTGTTTTTTTTGGGGCCCCCCGATGTTTCTGTCCGGGTTCGCATTGGTATGGGCCCTCCACAGGGAGTGTTTTGGGTGCCTTTGTGTCATGCGGTGCTTGCACCGTCTGTCCGTTGGGGATCCTCTCCTTTCGGTTGGTCTCTGTGCCCTGTGGGCCTTCCGTCTCTGCCTGTTCCCGTGGGTGTCCCTTTTATCTTGCCCCAGTGGCTCCCTTCCCGCCCTGTCTGCCAGTAGGGCAAATGGTCTTTCTGCTCTGGTTTCCCCTTCCTGGGTGATGGCGGCCTTTGCTTCCTCTCTGTGGCGCCCTCTCGGGTATCTTTCTATGCAGGGCTATGGCTGGCTGCCGCAGCCTTTGTGGTGCTGCGCCTTGCCATTTGGTTGTCTCCTCATGCTTCCCATCCTTGGTCTTCCAGGGCCACATGGCCCTCTTGCCCTGTGTGCATCGGACCTCGTCTGCTCTGGGTAGTTGGCCGGGTCTGGACTGGTTTGCACCTTGGTGGGTGGCAGCCTGGGTCTTCCTGGTGCTTTGGGCTGCCTCTCGTTTGGGGTCCATGTCTTGTGTGTCTTTGGACATTTCCTTCTTGGACTAGTGGTCTTTGTGTTCTGGGTGCCCCTTCCCGGGTGCAGGGGGCCTTTGCCTCCCTTTGGGGCCTGCATAGATTCCCGGTCGTTGCTGGGTCGGTTGGTCGGCTTTCTGTCGCCTGTTCCTTGGCTTCTCTGGGATTTGCCCCGACACTGTGGGGGCTTCTTGATGCTCTCCTGGGCAGTTTCTCCCCTGCTTCGTGTTCTGGGGTGTTTGCGGGGTTCGCCCCTGTTGACTCTTTGGCACTATGATGCTGACCTTGCCTGGGTCACTTTTCTTCTGGCTCCGGCCGTGCTGCCCTGCCGGCTCATGTTATTGTCTGCTCTCCTACGGTTCTGTGGGTCGGGCCTCCTTAGTGCCTGGCTGGGAGTTCTCCTCCCCGGTGTTGGCTCTTTGGCCTTCTTGTCCGGGCTCCCGGCTTTGCGCTTTCCTGGGGTTCTTTTTCTTCCAGGGGTTCTGGGCTTGTTTGGCCTGGCCAGGGTTTTTGTCCGGTTGGTGTTGCTCGCCTCAGTGCGTCTCCATTGGCGCCTGCTGCTGCGGTGGTTGACTTGGGCGATGTTACTCATTGGTCGGTGTTCGGCCTATGTGGGGGCAGGTTTTGTGTCCTGCCCCTGCTTTCTGGCTTTCCCTTGCGGGTTTTTGTTTCCGGCGGTGCTGTTGGGTGCCCGGGGGTGCTACTCCCAGTTATGGTCTCCCTGGCGGGGCCCTGCGCTTTCGGTGTGGATTTGTATCCTCATTTTTTGTCCCTGGTTTTGGGGTTCTGGGGCCTGTTGGCTCGGTGGCTCCCTGGGTGTGTTGACATGGCTCGGGCTTGTTTTGCCCGGTTTCTGCCTGTGGCTTTTTCTCCCTGTGCGCTCCTGTTCCAGTCGGTTCTTCATTGTTCAGCTGGGCTGGGCCTGGTTGTTGGCTGGCTGGCTGTGTGGCTGCAGCTTGCTTCCTTCTTGTGGGACATTCCTGGGACGGGTTGCTTGGTCCCTGTGCGGGGCGGTCTCGGGCCGCCGCACTGCATTTCCCTTCCTTCCAGGTTCTGTGTGCCTCTGGTGTCCGATCATTTCCTTTCTGGTGGCTAGGCCTTGGGCCTGGTCCCTTCCGCTCTACGGACTGCATGGTCAGCCTTAAGGGCTTTCCGCTTTTCGCTGTTGGCCTGTTGGGATCCCTTGGTGGCCGGGTCTCTTTGGTGTCGTTTCCGGCTCCTTCCTGGGTCTATTTTGCCTTGTGCCTGCCTATGTTCTCTTGTTGGTGTCGCATTCCTTTCCGGGGGACCTTTTGTGTAGGTCACCCTTGCGGTGTTGCTGTGTTTGTCGGACTGAGTCTCTCTTTCTGCAGTGGCTTTTTTGTTGGGTAACTTTGGTGGGGATGCCCTGTTTCTTCAGTTCCTCTATCTGGGCTTTTGCTCCCCTCTCGCTTTTGGCTGTCCGTTGGGCTGTCTTGGTGTGTTTGGGCCAGCTTGCTGCTTTCTCTTCTGGGGCCTGTTGCTGTGGCTTTTGGCTCTGTGCAGTCTGGTTCCGTGCCTTCTCTGTCCTCCTTCGGTCTTTGGTAAGGGCACATTTTCTGGCGGCACTTCGTGTCTCGGGGGTCCGGGTTTTCGCCCTCCCGTTGTCTTTCTGTCCTGGGCTGGTTCTTCCTGCTCGTGGTTGCCTCTCTCTTGGGTGGTTCTTCCGCTTGTCTGGCCGGTTGGGCTTGCCGTCTTCCGTGGGGGTCCCATTCTGGTCCGTTGGTTTCTTGTGAGTTTCCATGAAGCCGCTTGGCTTTGGTATGTGCTCACTTTGTTAGTCATGTGGCGAGGAAGACTAACGAGGAGGTAATGCCCCGATTACTTACCGGTAATCTTCATTACTCCGAGTATAGTCTTCCTCGCCACATGAGTTCCCATCCCTCCCTCCCTGTCTGGCTATCGGCTTCATGTTGTGCTTGGTAGTTTCAGGCTGGTGGGTTGGGCCGGCCCGCCTCTTATAGAGGTCAGGGTGTAATGGGTCGGCCATATTGGTAAGGGATGGGAGGCATGGGTGGCTGACTTTTTGCTTTGGAGGGTTCTGGTGTGGAGCTGAAGCTCACTTTGTTAGTCATGTGGCGAGGAAGACTATACTCGGAGTAATGAAGATTACCGGGTAGTAATCGGGGCATTAGCCACTGCAATGATCTGATGTCCGACCCGCCACAGGGCCCTCAGGTTACAAATGTCCTGCCCTATTACAGCAGCTCGTTCATCACTAGATTTTCCTACCTGGGACCATCCTGCGAGACAGGACAGTCTTCGGTAGGAAAATTGCACAACGGCCTCCAAGCACAGAGAACACTCCCTGGGCATAGTTATTTTGTTCTACAAGAAAACACTCCTGTTTTGTTGAATATCAAGAAGGCCCACCAACTTTGCTGAGCAGGCACATCAAACATGGCGCCCGCTCGGCAAATTTCAGCGCATTTCTCTCTCTCTCTTTTGTTATATTGTATTCAGGCAGCGCACAGCTGTGAGAGATTACCCATTATTTATTCAGACACGGCTCAGGATGGGGGAAAACCCAGGACTCACTTACTCCACAGAGGATGTTGATGCCATTCTGGCAGAATCTTCTTTGTTTGCTGATACCAACATCTCGCAGACAATCTCCCAGACCACTGACTGGGATTCACTCTCAGAAAACAAGAGGAACAGAATCAGAACTATTTTACATGACACAATTCTGACAGAATATCTAAGGACGAATATGGCACCCAAAGGTCTCCTAGTTACTAATGCCCCACAAATTTTTCTAGATGACCCAGTTTTTAGAAGGGATTGGGCCCAGATAGCGTGGCACTGTACACGAGACTGGATAGTGCTGATAGTTAAAACCGCCAAAAGACTATCAGACGCTATGCTTATCGAAATACAGCTCACTGAGACACACATTAAAACCACCATCATGGGTTATAAGAAAAAACTAGAAGAAATTAACAAAGAACTCAACGAATACAAAGAAAACCTGACACAACAAAAGATCCAGAAATTCCAAAAAGATCTTAAACGGTTTTCATTTGTAAAAACTTATCCGTACTCAGACCCAGACTTCATTCCCCCCCTAGTAATGACTCATCCGATAGTAGTACCTCCAGCACGAACAGTGGTAGGTACAGAAACAAGGGCAGATCAAGACCATTCAGTGGCTGGCCCACCGTAAATCCACCAATGATGGGGGGACCACCCGGCCTTTTCAATCCACATCAGCAATATCCCATGTACGGTTGGCAACCACCTTTCATGCAACCCTCTTTCCCACAAAATATGTTTAGGCCACCTTTTTTAGGGAGAGGCAGGAGGGGAAGAGGACGAAGGAAGCCGCAAAATCAACAACAGGTTCATTGGGAAGAAGACGAGGGGGCAGTGGGACACAACACAAGGAGCAGGACCAAGGAACCCCAGGCAGGGACGAACAGCAACAGAGCCTAGTCACAAACCTGTCGAAAAAAGAGCTCACATCGGCAGAAAAACAAGTTTTGGAAAAGGGACTGGGCTTTGTCCCGACACCCAAACTAGATAAGTTCAATCTACACTGTGAACTTGCCACTTTCTTCCGTAAACTAAGACTAAAAGCGTTCTTTGCTACTAAAAGTAACGACATACCAATTGTTGACACTAATGAGACGGGCCTACGACTCAAATCTAGTTTTACACCACCACCACACATGGTCCCTGGTGAAATAAGCACCTTTGAACAAGCGGTCTTCAACGAAATCGAGAGATTACCAGACAAGAAGCCGTTTTTCAATCTCAACAAAGATTGCAAGATTGCTTTAGAGGGTCTTAAGAACTGTGAGGACATCGTAATAAAACAAGCTGACAAGGGTGGAGGGGTGGTCATACTGGATAAAGCAATGTATCAAGCAGAATGTTTGAGACTGTTATCTGACAGGAGAAATTACCTCCCACTCCCCTCTGATCCATCTAATGACCTAAAATGTTCATTGGTTAACTCAGCAGCCTGTAACAATGAGATCTCCAAAATGGAGGCAGATTACTTGACAACCACGGAAGGCAAAATTCCTTACTTTTACATCCTCCCCAAAATGCACAAAGATAAGTTCCCACCACCAGGGAGGCCCATTGTCTCTGGGATTGGTTCACTCCTGGAGCCACTATCACGATTTTGTGACTTCTTTTTCAAGACTATGGTCCAACAATCGGAAACATATCTCCAGGATACCAAAAGTCTTCTGTCATTACTTAAAACAATCCAGGTTGACGAACACACCATCCTCGTCAGCCTGGATATTGAAAGTCTCTACACCAGCATCCCTCAGGATGCGACCCTAAACGTGCTTGAGCAGTCACTCGAGAACTCAGAATGGTCCCATAGAACCCCCAAGGGGTTTATCATCGACTGCGCCACTCTAGCCCTGAAACGGAATTTTTTTGAGTTCGAGGGTACCCTGTATTTACAAACGGGCGGTACTTCTATGGGTAGTATCTTCGCTCCTAGTGTGGCAGGACTCTATGTCTACGACTTTGAGAAGAAGTTCATCCTGACCACATCCAACCCCTTCTCTAGAAACATAACACTATGGCGCAGGTACATCGACGATGTACTCCTAGTATGGAATGGACCCCAGAATGTTCTCAATGAATTTTTCTTATGGATAAATACCTGCGATGACCATCTCAGATTTACTCACTGTAGTGACACCCAGTCCTTAGTCTTTCTGGACGTTGTGATCACTATAGAGAACGGGGCCCTTGAAACCCGCACACACTACAAACCGACTGCGAAAAACAATTTACTTAGGTTTGATAGCTTCTACCCTAGGCCCCTCAGGGAAAACCTCCCTTTCGGACAATACCTCAGAATTAGGAGAAACTGTAGCAAGAGCTCTGACTTCCGCTCCCAAGCTAATGACCTGTCACTCAAATTGTCAGACAGAGGATATCCCGAAAAGATATTGGCAACTTGCAAAAAACGGGCTGCTAATCAGAACCGTGAGGCACTGTTGGAACCCAATCTGAAACAAGTGACGGACACGCCTCTTACGTGCGTCACCACATACAGTACTATCTCTAACCAGGTCACAAGGACAATCAACAAACACTGGAACATCCTGAATATAGGCAATCTAAAATGGGAAAAACCCTTGTTCTCTTTCAAGAGAGCAAGGAGTATTAAAGATGCATTGGTACACACCAGACCAAAACAACCAGAAACACCAACAAGATGTACTGTCCTTAATTCATGGGGACTACCTAACATTACAGGTCATTTTCCATGCGGTGACTGTAGCGTGTGCCATCTCACCACAGCCACAAAAACACTATCCCTAGAACCTGGCAGAGAATGGTCACAAAGAAAACATACAAACTGTAACACCACTAATGCAGTATATTTAATTACCTGCCCGTGTGAACTTCGTTACATAGGGATGACAACAAGGAAAGTGAAGCAGAGGATCTGTGAGCACAGGAGCACTATTAGATGCAAAAAACAAACCACGCGTCTAACAGAACACTTTCTTCAACACAATCACACACCCAACGATATGCGTTGGACGATAATTGAAACTGTGACTGGTACTAACACACAGAAATTTCTGTATGAAAAAGAACAACGCTGGATACACAGATTGTCCACCCACAAACATGGTATGAACGATTGCATACCTTGGAACTCTGTGCTGAACAAATAACCTCATTGTGCCTTGTAATTTTAACTGAATTACTGTTTTCCTCTCTGTAGCATTCCTCCTACGTGTGGAAGGTCCTATTTCATGTAAATATATTTTTAATATTCACTCTTGACTCCTTTTATTTTCTCACCTATGACTAGCCATTCACCGGCAGAAATCGACCTGTCGCTTTAAAAATTGTCTCCTCACTCCAGGCCACGCGCACTAGTCATGTGACCAGGAAGTGAGGAGTATTTAGTTGAAGCCTTGCTGCCCATTCAGTAACATCCGGGCGCCTGGGGGAAGCACCGCAGGTTTGTGGCAGGCAGTCGGTGAGCTGAGGTAAGAGTATGTAGGGAAGAGCTGGTGGCCACGCACACGTGAGGCACTTAGAGTTAAGTGTTCTGACCATTGCCGCCCGTGTTTTGTGTTTCTTGTCCAACAGTAATGCAGCACCGTCTGTCTCCCTTATGAGCCCATGACACGATTCGAGTAAGAATCGCGAGTGAGTCTTGAGTCGTTTCCTTTTTCCACCGTGTTCTGTTTTTAAATAATTTCCTTAGCGCACGCATGTCACAAATAGAGTTTTTGTCACGTGCGTCTTTGTCCGCTCTATAGAATCACACATCAAGTATACTCACAATTGCTGTGTAGCCGTAAGACACCCACGATTTCCACAATGATTTAGTGGGTTGATGCTAATCTCGCATAATATGGAACGAATGCTCGGTTCCAACAACCAATGGTAATTACATGGGGCGCATAACTCAGAATGAGGTGATTATATGCGCACAAATGAGAGTTCACACGGAAATGGGCACTGTTCATTCTAATTCTAAATAGATCATTTTCTGATTGCCCAGAACTGTATGTGCTTTTTTCAGGTTCATCTGTACACAGAGGACTCCTTGAACCCTTTTTACCACCTTCGCAAGTATATGTAGGTGGCACACAGACGCTCCAGGGTTGGATGCACCTTAGTGCGTGTAGACCGCCCGGTGTGTCGATAGGTCCTGACGAAAACCTGTGATTATACTCTAAGGTTGAAACATGTAGACCGTCAATATTTGGATAATACTTTAGGTCAAATTAAACCTACATTAGTATTACACTTCACCACTTTTTTAATCGTGACCCTGCTGCTCCATATTAAATTTGTTAGGGAGTACAGTAGGATTACTTTTAACTTTATTTCACTCACTCACACACGTCACTTACACGTACTGATATAATAACAAACCTGCTCCGCTGTAATCAGGCGTGGAAGCACACCCGAGTGGTATTCGACTGCTCGGGTGGACCCCGATGATGAAGCATGTCACCAACCAGGTTGGTGAGTGAGGGGTTTCATAAAAAATAAATATTTTCTCTTTTTACTTCTCTGAGAACTCTCTAACAGACAGAAGGTCTTTACCTTCTCTCATTTAAGGATACCCCCTTCTTTGTTTATTTTTTTTTCTACAAGAAAACACTCCTGTTTTGTTGAATATCAAGAAGGCCCACCAACTTTGCTGAGCAGGCACATCAAACATGGCGCCCGCTCGGCAAATTTCAGCGCATTCATTATAAATTCCAGAGTCAGCATACATTTACATGTAAAAAAATAACACCAAAGGATCTTTTTAACATTTTCTGATGAATTGACAAAAAACTAGTGGGCACAGAGTAACCCTTCTAAAATGACCAAGGGCAACCCCAAAATAGTTCACTATTGGTTGAAATGCAGCAAGAATCTTTTAATTCTAGGAACCTTTGGCTTTCTTAATTTCCAATAGACAGACTGAGCACTACATTTAGAAAAACCGTTCGCATCCAATGCAGTTAATTTAGAATCCAGTGGCATACACGCATTGAAATATATAAAAATGTGAGTTTGCTTTATAATGTGCAAGCTGGCAAATACACAATTGAGTTTAGGAACACTTTCAGTCTTTATCAACGAAGACTTCTTGTTTCAAATCCTTTCAAAATTAATTTTAAATTCTAATATGATAGATTAAAATATAATCTTGAATAATAGATCTACAGCCAGAAGGTGAAGTAGACACTCTTAACCTTTTGTATTCAAAGGTGATTGAGCAAACGCCATCCCTGGTCCTCGACCTCCATTCCATTTCATATTTTGAAGCAGGTTTGCCTATTAACCTCATGACATATTTGGTAGCAGTCTTACCTATTATCCTCATCACAATTCTATATTTTTTTAATATTGCTTCCATAGCAATCACAGAGATTTTGTTTCATTAAGGGGGCATCATTCACATATTCTTTGAGTCACACCCATAGTATTCTTTGGAATTCAATGTTTTTTAGTTTGAGATGTAGGTCCTGGAAATAATTGTCAGACATATTTCAGAGTACATGTGGACACTTTAATCTTATAGAGGTGGATAATCTGTGAGTGTTTGGTTCACAGTTCAAGAACAAGACTAAAAGTCGTTCTGGGTCTTAGTGACCAATACAACCATTAAAGTCAGTCCTATTGAAGGTAGGTGATGGGACAGAAATGTCTCCTGCGTGGCACTGGAGAGCATGCACCTCTGTCTTATGCTAGACAGCAAGTAAAGTCAATATATTATTCAGCACTTTTTTGATTTATATTTCATTGAACACAATAACCAAGCATAGATAGATACATTTATTGCACAATTACTTAAAATCATTGCAATTAGTTACATTTAAAACAAACTGTATGAGTATTAAAAAAAGCTGATATTGCCTTACGAACACTTTGTAGTCCTATTTTTCTCCAGAGACATAGATTTAAAATCGAATAATTCAGACGAAGGTACTTGAATTAATATGAAAGCTGCATTAAAATTGAGGGGTGTATTCAGAATTCATCAAGGTTATTGCAGCTGTCATAAATTCCATAAAACGTGCGGCCAATTGCACCGAGTCACCTCTCATACACGCTCCTAATGCGTCTTCGCAAGTCCGAACATTTATGATGCGCCAGATGGGCAGAGCCAAAATTTTCTAAAAGCGGTCAGTTTCTTGTAGATGCACAAAACATGAGTTAGTGATTCTTCCCCATTTCCACAGAGGCCGCACCGTATGTCCTTCGCCAGAAATGTCCCCTACGTGACACTAAAGAGCATGCAACTCTGTCTTATGCTAGACAGCTGGTAAAGTCAAGGTATTATTCTGCACTTTTTTTGATTTATATCTCATTGAACACAATAACCAAGTATGTTCACTGAAGGCCATGCATGTGAAAGAACCGACCCCAGAGTATGGCTAGCAGGTCAGGAGGGGTACAAAATGCACCACTCCTTTTGAGAGAGTGTCTTTTAACCTAGTTGAGAGAGACAGACAATTGTGGCATGGAAGTATTAATTCTAGTTGAAAGGACAAGTCCTTTGGGGCTACTGCCTTTAAGGGAGAGATGCCTAGAAATGGGTTCTTTGTTCCATTTGAGTGGGGCATCAGACTGGAGTGCGTGTTCACAGTGTATGTATAAGGCAGGGTGATCGTAGAGCATGTACGTGTGTGCCTGACCACGTGGGCTCAGGAATCCGTCTTGGAGTTTCTTTGAGCGGATGGTAATACAAAATGGACTGTTTCGGTGAGGCTGCCAAAGCCGCTTAGTTTGACCTCCAGGTAGATTTGAAGTTTCTTGAGCCGTCTACAGAGAGGTTTACTAAAATTGTCCTTCATTTTTCTTCTACCCTTTGAAATTAAGTTTCCTGTTCTTGGTCAGGGCATTCTCAACTTCATCCCCTGTCCTAGAGATATTTGAATGAAAAAGAAAGTGGCTTGACTAGTTAGATGTGCAAAAAGCAAAGTACAAGAATTGCCTGGAACCATCTTTGGAAGAGCTCCAGAATAATACAGCCCTAGTATTGCCTGCCTATGCACTGATGTTGCAGGCGGCATGGAGGATTTTACTGGAGGAGTGTCCCAAAACCTGAACATTGCACAAGGCTGGTTGGTCAGACTGGGAATAAATACTGAGCAGGTACTCTTCTAGGGGTGCCAGGGAATTTCATGACCACGAACTGAAGTTACACGCCAACGTAACTGAGAAGAAAACTTGGTGCCTGGGTCAGGATATTTTATTACCAGACTTACTGTCAGTCTGGGAAAAAAAGCAAAATCTGACCATGCAAGGAAAAAGGAAACCTGCCTAAAGGAAGAAAAAACTAAGCATTAGATGAAGAAAGTTACTTACCTGTAACGGTAGTCCTCCATCATTGGTACATTTAATTGACTCCTATGCTTGAAACATTACTCATCATCAAAGTGGGAGTACCTCTGTAAATTTACAATAGTAGTACAAGGCACTGCCTTCCTTAAGGGCCCCAGAAGAAGAGGCACTATTCAGAGAAGAGAGTGGGCTGCCTGTAAACCTCTGAAAGATACAAACACTGGAAACATACAGTTAAAAGTTTAGTACATTTGGTCTTCTACATTGGATAGTTCGTAGATCCACATACTCAAATCAGAACAGCAAGTAGTATTAGCAATACCTCGGAGAGGTGTGGCTCACTGGTTAGAGGCGGCAGACCCGTAAGCAGAGAATTGGCCAGGGACCAGGGTTCAATTCCTGACGCGGCAGGGTCGTGGACCAGGGTCAAAACGGACTTGATAATTCTCGCCTCGGTACCTACTCTAACCAGGAACACACTCAGCAACTCTGGGCATTAAGCTTGCCTTATCTCTACAACGGCCCCCTACAGATGCTGGGGATGCCTGGTTTCACCTTGGAGATACCCAGAAAGGGACCATCTCACAGGGATAGCCAGGACGGGTTCCCCAGCGGTCTATAGCGCCGGGACACCTCCTCGTGAGGTAGCTGTTCGCGCTCTACAAAATATCAGTATTATTATTATAAAAATAGAGAGGAAGGTGGCATAAAATAGACAGGTTCCCCTTACATAAAGAGATGTTGTAACTGCCTGTCATATCTCTATGTCTCGGTCTGCTGCTGTTCCCAGCGAGTAGTGTCTTGTGAAGGTATTTCTGCTACTCCATGTTGCCGCACGGCAAATATCCACCAGAGGTACACCTGAGTGGAAGACTAAGATGTTGCCATACCAATTGAGGGCTGAGACTGTCCTTGTGTGCAGTCTTCCTGATTTTCTGATGGTAAAAACAATGGTTGAGGCAACCCATCTGGAAATTCCTTGCTTTGAGGCTGGAAATCTTTTAAGTGGAAATGAGAGAAACGCTTGCAATTGGTTTGACTTTCTGAATTACTTTATTCTGACTAGGTAGAACTTGAGACACCTACTTATGTCGAGTGATTTTAAGACCCTCTCTGCTGTGTTAAATGGGTTTTTGAAGAAGGCTTTTAAGACTACAGGTTTATTCAGATGAAATTCTGTGGGAACATTTGGTGTCAAATTCAGGATAGTCTTTGAAATACCTCTTACCATGGCAAATTGCAAGTGAGGTTCCGTAATTGTACAAGCTTAAATTTCACTTACACTCTTTGCAGATCTCATAGCCAATAGTATTGCTACCTCACAAGTAAGATATTTTAAAATTGACTTGTGAATTGGCTCGAATGGTCTGGTCATTAACTAGGAGAGCAGTGTTCAATTCACATTTTGTTGGCAGAATCCTTGATGGTAGCAAGACTTTGAAGAGGCCTTTTAAGACTTCATTAATAAATCTATGTAACCATTAGGATGGGTCTCTTGGAGATCGTCTGTAACATGAAATAACTGTAAGGTTGACTTCAACTGATGCATGTTTTAGTACTGGTTAAGCGAGTAGGAATATATTAGGTGGGGTTGAATCTGAGGAGGGCACAGGGCCTTTTCCATTTAGTAGTGTAGCTTTTGTTTACGGAGAAAGCTTCGGCCTGTGCTAGACTATTCCCTCATATTCCCATTGAATTCATGAGCAAGACTGACAACCTCAGAGATTCTGAATTGTGATGGAGGATTTGGCCTCAACATCGCAAGATGAGATCTGTGTCCATTCCCAGCACAATGTTGGGGCATCTGCTAGAATTAGGTCCATCAACCAGTATTGTTCGAGCAAAATTGGATCTATGAGAATTAGTCTGCATGGTTCCCTCTTCCTTTTGGAAAGTAATCCGAGTAGAAGGGAAAGCAGTGGAAAAGCATAGGCAAACACTTTGCACCATCTGATCAAAAAGACTTCCAACATGAGCTTGGTTGTGAATGCCTGCTTGCATAAAACTGGCATTTCTTGTTGCTTTTCGATTTTTGGCTTCCCCATTCGTTGAATACATTTTTGAGAATGCTGTATTTTAATAACGCCCATGGCAAACCTCCAATGTTCTGCAGCAGTAATCTGCAAGGTTGCATTTCACCTCTGAATGGTGTTCTGCTTTTTTGTGCTATATGGCGATAAACTGCTCAATGCCACAGATCCTGTGACACTGATGGCAGTATCTTTGAGTGTGCTACTTCTTGATGAAACAACAGTGTGGTGGTGGTGTCTGTTTGGATCAACACAGAAGAGTTTTGAATGTATGTGAAAAGCAAATGTTAGGCTCTCCTGCCATCCCTCAGCTCAAAAACATTTAGGTGCAGTTTCTTTTCTTCACCAAAGATATCTTGCTGAAAGCTTTTGAAGGTGGGCTCGCCATCAATCCAACAAAGCATCTGCTTGGACTCTCTAGCCCCCGGCGAGGAGGACATCTAACATGGGCTTCAATTGGAATTCCATAGAGCATATTATCAAGCCCATTATCGCCGCTTTAGCGGCAGTTTTCTGCCGCTAAAGCGGCAATAATTTTATCGCCTGTCTTGATAATATGCCCCCAAGTTCTTTTGCCTCCATCGCGCAGTCAGTTTCCTGTCTTTTATCAATCCCTGGATCATCCCTCATGGTTTGATTCTGAGTGCTCCCGGGCCCTTAGGCATCTGAAGAACTCCCTAAAGCAGTCGCATCGCGACAGGGAATAGGTGGCAAATTGCTGTCAAAACTATAAAGGGGCCCTGAGAGAACGGAGGCAGCAATTACAGAAACAGGCATGGGCTGATCTAACCAAAGCTGGCAAACTGTGGGACTCTACACTTTTCTGGAAGAATATTAATAGGCACTGTTTTTCACAGCCATCAAGACCTGTCTTATGTCATCACATCACCTCAGTATATATAATTGAAACCTTCTTGAAATGTCTTGCATGGACCGACACATCAGTCACCATTTAGTTGGAGGAAGTCCACAGGAGCATTGAGTCTTTGTCCCCGAACAAGGCGCCAGGTCCTGATGGCATCCCCTCAGATTTTTCCCGGGACAATATTGAAGTTTGGGCCTTGCATTAAATGCAGCAGCAAAGAAAGGGATGCTGCCCTCTGGGTCAACTGCCACCATTATATCAATTTATAAAAAAGGGGTATAAGGACAACCCGCACTGCTACCACCCTATTTCACTTATTGATACCAGTTAAGGTGCTGGGCCGGGTACTTTTAACTAAACTCTCTTTATAGGCAAATGCCAACCAAATAATATCTGAGGTCCAGTTTGGCTTTCACCAATGTACGTCAACTATTAAGCAATGCCTTAATCTCTATTTATTAATAAATAAATATACGGTTGCTCAACCGGGAATATTGTTCTTAGCTTCGATGGACCTTATGTCTGCCTTTGAGCTGGTTAATCGTATGAAGTTGTGGGACTTATTGACCTCTTTGGGCACTGATCCCACCATTATATCCTTATTAATGAATCTTCATGCCCATACTACAGCGGTAGTAAGATTTTCTCATGAACATTTTAATTGCACCAGGGGGGTTTGCCTAAGCTGCATCTTAGCCCCTTTGTTATTCATCAATCACATCAATGGTTTAGAAGCTACCCTCTTGGCATTACAGTCAGATTGCCTCAGAGTTGGCAGGACATTTTTGCCAGTACTACTATATGCTGACTTGGTGCGCATGGCTCGCACAGCCCTGGGCCTGCAGGTTTTAATTGACGGGTTAATTGATTTTACGGATAGACTGAACCTGTCAGTCAACTTTACAAAGTCGTACGTTTTGGAAGTTGGCCCCGGGGGTCTCCGGTCTAAATCCTTCAAAGCGGGATCTCACACTTTGGCGCAGGTCCCAGCCTTACCATATCTGGGAATTCTATTTATCGGAAAATTAAACTGGAAGACATTATTGGAGGACAAGCTGAGTGACCTGAACAAATCTATAATGGCAAATGCCAGCTATGCCCATAGATTGGGATATTGGGTACCAGAGGTGATTTTAAAATTGTATCAGTTTATATGCACCTCGAAGGTATTATAAGGTAGTGAAGTCTGGCGGTATACTTCAGCACACAAGCTACAGGTGGCCCAAAACAAATTTTTGCGTAGGATTCTGATGGTTCCTCAAAGTTCCCCCTGCCTATACAGTACACAAAGAGCTTGGTGTTAATTTCTTAGTCGACCAGGTGGCTCGGTAAGCCTCTGTTGTGCTGGGTAAAAATATGGTCTAGGGAGAATAAGGACTTACATCATCTGATTATTTCAGACTGCCTGTCATTAGAGCATGCCTTTAAAATTTCCTGGAGACGGTATGTTTATTTGGTATTGCTTTATTCGATAATTGCTATCATAAAAGCTTTTACATCCATAAAAATACGGTATGTAAAGGAGTCTTTTTCTGCTCCAGGAACGACAGATATTTTTCTTTCATGTGACTCAGTAATGACTCAGGACCTTAACACTGTAAACAAACTGTATTTCAAATCTGCCTCTGCCCACGGCGAAAACGCTGAGGTCCGGAAACCAACAGTGAGGGTTCATGCCTTGTCAAAGACAGTTCAGGACAGGGAAAACTACCCCTCTACCCTTACAAGGGCAACTAACAGTTTTTAGTCACTTGTTTTAGGTTCAACCTGCTTCACCATCTTTTGGCATCTCTGTCTGGATTTGTTCCCCCAAACAAGAGAGGACTCTGTGGCTGCGACTCTAGGTCTCCACAAGATATGTTACATTTTGTCCTTTTATGCAATTATTTTACCCTCCCAAGAAGGCAGGTTCTACCCCCCTCTTAAAGAGCTTGAAGTTTAGGCAAGGCATAGTGGCGCTTATTTATTTACAGCTGTTGCCTAATGAACTCACACTTTGTGCAATGACAAGTTTACTGCAGGCCACCTATAGATCAAGATTATCTAGACGTGATTGACCATTGAATGGCTATCTGTGTTTTTGCACAGTTTTTTTTATCACCCCTTGTTCAATCACACGTGACCAAAGGTGGCATCTTAGCTTAACTTTTAAACTGGATGTGCTGTGTTTTATCTGAACTTTAAATTGGATTGGTAATGATGATTTTCCTATTGCATTCTTATATGGTCACGATTGCTTCCGAATAAAGATTTATTATTATTATAACAAAGTATCTAAGGTGAGGAAATATGACTGAGGGGGAAGCAACATATTCTTTGGAAATGTTCACCCAGGAAGTATCTATTGCATTCTGGAAGATATGGGTACTTGAAAGATCCTGATGATTGAGGTAACAGGCTGTCTAGCTCTGCTTGACTTAGCCACATACGTAGGCTGCAGAATTGTTCTAGTACTATGCGTAAAGTCATCATTACCAGGAAGCTTTTTAGGAGGTACACTTTGAAGATAGATTGCTTTCGTAATTTTGTTGCCAGGGTACTGACAGTGGATTGCCTGTCTGTTGATTGATACATCTTTGCCGCCTTTGGATTCATTATTGTGATTCACAAAATTGAAGTTTCTGAGATAGCGTTAAAGAAGATTTTCTTTTATTGATCTTGAACCCCAATCTTTTTAGATCTTTGATAAAAGCTGCAATCTCGCTCCTGAGAGCCGTGACTTGACAGCATTTACTGCCGTCGGGAATCAGAAAAAATGTACGTGTTTGCTATGGGGTATAAGAATAGCCCCGGGGCATTTGCGGCACGTATTGTGTCTTTGTTGAACGACATAGACCAAGATGCATTCTCGTACGTGGATGACATTTATCTGACAGGCGATGAACTGATGTCGCATCTTGTCCGAGTCGATAGAATTATCTGGTACTTTGCTGACTATGGATATAAATTGAATTTTGCTAAATCGCATATCGCCCATTTGGCGGTACTCTTTTTGGGCTACGACCTCAACAATGAGGGAAAGGGGCTAGCCCCCCACTTCTTGGAGAAATGTGCCCAATAGCAACCCCCTCCTTCACTGAAGAAACTTCAGTCCTTGCTGGGACTTTTGGATTTTGGGAGTACATATATTCCCCATTATGCCCAGCGTATCAAACCGCTTTATGCGTTGATACAACCCACATTTTCTTCTGCCAGCTGGCTTCCGGAACATACCTCTATTCTACATTCTCTGCAATCTGATTTGCTTGCAACTAACTACTTGTTGACGCGTGATAACACCACAAACCTGGTAATATGTATAGGTTTAGGGACAGTGGGTTTCACTTGCTTGACGTTCAATGAAGGAGACACAATACCTATTGCATACAAATCAAATTTGTACACTGCAGCGGAAATGCATTTCTCCACTGTTGAATTTTTTTTTGACAGGTGTGCAGATGGTGATTCTGAAGGAACGCTCATTGGCACAAGGTAAGTGCATTCTTATGGTCACACCCTTCCCTGCTTTGGAAGCCGTGACTAAGGCGAGTGTACCTAACTCGAAAGCACTACACCCCCGTTGGATACAATGGGCTACTTCTTTGACATCGGCTGATGTCACGTTTATCTTTGACGCTACACTTCAGACACAGGAGTTTTTACAGTATGAACACGTTCATCCTCCTCCCTTGTCTCTGCTTCCTCTACATAAGTACACCTGTATCATTTATACCAATGTCTCTGCTCAACTGGCCACGGGTTCCAAACTCTCTTATTCTGCAGCTTGCTCAATTGTTGCTGGCTCAATTGTTAATGAAGAGTTTAAGTCTTCCATTGTGCACTTGGAGACTGTACGGCACAAATTGGCAGAGCTGAGTGCTCTTGTTCTTGCTCTTAAGTTTGTTGATCCAAATGTGAATACTCTTATTGTGTGCGTTTCCTATTACTGTGTCCAGTCTTTTAATGACAACTTATTTTTTTGGTCTCAAAATGACTATTAAGACTCTAAAGGAAGCGCAATTAAGCATAAAGCGCTTTGGGTTCGAGTGGCGGATCTTACAATGTCTGCCCCTCACACATTTTATACATACTCTTGGCCATCAGCGTGTGGGAGCATATGCTCTTGGGAATTCTTTGGCTGATGAAGCGGCCAAATCTGCAGCAGCCACGTGTTCGGTAGCAGCAATTATAAGGTCCATGCCTAAAATAGACAATGATATTCTGGCAGCGGTAGCTGCAAAGAGGAAGGAAACTGCTAATCCTTAGTGTTTCCCTTTGAAATACCATTATCATATAACTCCCGAACAGGTTCCTTATGCTCTGATTCCTTCAGTTGGGGATCGGATGATTCCCAACTTGGACCGCAGACATGCTTTGATCAAAGCCGCACACGAAGGCATGGCTTATGCACATGCTGGTGTGTCGGCGACAGTCTCTATTTTACAGCAATGTTACTGGTGGCGTGGTTTATACAAACAGACCCGTAATCATTTACTTTCTTGTTACATTTGTCAGCAAATCAAGCTGTCTAATGTCACACGCCCACCGCAAACACAGCTGTGTATTTCTAATCAACCTTTTGGCTGTATCTATCTTGATCACTGTGGTCCACTCTCTTCTGATACTGCGTATAAATATATATTTGTTGCAGTTGATTTGTGCACTAGATAGGTTTGGCAACAATGCCGTGCTGACGCTCGAAATGTCATCAGGGATTTGCGTGTCTCTGTCGGGATGTTTGCCTTTGGCACCTTCCATTCTGACCAAGGTCTGGTGATTGACTCTAAGGCGTACAATGATGCGATTAAGTCAATGGGGGTGCTGGTGCAGTTTTCGTCTCCATACAGGCCTGAGGGCAATTCAATTGTGGAGCAAATGAACCGTGACTTAAAGCAATCCTTGACAGCTAGAGTTTTAGGTACTGGGAGGAACTGGCTGGCTCACTTGTATGGGGTTCAACGTGCACTTAATATTCTCCCTAGAAAATCGCTGGGTGGGCGGACCCCATACAAAATGCTCTATGGCATTAAAATGTTTGTGCCAGACCTTGATGGTCTAGGCATTGTGGCAGCTGCCACAACCTTTGACATAGATAATCATTCTACTGTGTTACAGGATCTACAAAAGACACGTGACAACTATGCAACTGAACATTTACCCTCGTCCACTGATGCGGCACTGCTGATTCCAGTTGCCGGTTGGCTTCCAAAAATTGAAGATCTGGTAAAAGAAAAGCTGGAGAACACAAAAGAATATGGTCCCTCTTATTGTGCACCCGTTCCAGTGCTTGGACTGAAGGGTACTCGTACTGTCATTTTACCACCTTTACCTGGTCGCAAAGACAACAGATACATATCAGTAGACAATGTCAAGTTACACCATGTGGCCGATTCTGAATAGTGTCACGCCTGCAGTTTCGTGCAACGCAATTTCATTGGATCCACTGACTTCATCATCTTCTATTGGTCCGCGTGTGGCTAAGAAAGTGATGGACACTGTAATTGATCTTTCACCCGTCCGACCTCTCTCTTCCACTATGGATGTCGAGAATACATATGATGCTGATGAGTTTGTGAGTGAGGTGTTGAACAGTCCTCAAGAACATCAGGCGGACCCGGCACTTCCACCTCTGATTAATTGACCTACGAGTGGCTACTATGGAGGTCATGCCAGCCACTCTTCCGGCTCGTCCTCTTCGACGTCCAGTTTGGCACACCCACCGACTAAATAAAGTATTTTCTTCTCTTGGTTCAAAAAGACTTACCTGGTCCCTCCATGGACCTACATTTGGTTGGTGCTTATACTCATTTTCCTCTTCATGTCAGTTGGATTTGTGACAGGGTTCTTTTTGCTCATTAATGGTCATTACTTGCCAGAACGCTCTGCTGTAAACTTGGTTGATGGAATTCAGGCCCCTCACACATCGTCCGATATCATGAAACGTTATCAGACACTTGTGAACATTTCAGCAATTTACAGTTGCAGATTGCATCGTTTGGGACAAAGTAGCTTTCGAAATCCACAGTCCGACCGAGGTACTTAGGGTACCATACGTGTTTCGCGTCTCATTAGGAGATGTGGTTACACAGGACATACATTCTGATGATTGGGATGTGCAAGCTGTACATGCATTATTTTCAGATTTAAAATATTATGCTGAAATTTTGTATTTAATTCTGCCAACTATGGGGATCTATTTTGCTATCAACATTATGAGCATAATTTTTTACACAAAACAAACACATTAAAACCTGTTTTTAATTATACACAATGAGAACATGGTCTTACTCCCGTACAGGGGAGTTCTAAAACTCTTAGAGATAAATTCACATATTTTACAGATTTTGACATATCTAATCCGGAATCCTATTTTTTTAAACTTCAATCGTCTTCCCAATCCAGATTTATGTTGACCCACACTAAATTGATTTACGCCAACTTGTTTAGAACTAAATTTGCTACAGAGGGCTATGATCACTGGAAAGAGATTGTTGATTTAAAATCCATCTGGGGCACAAAGACTTGGTAGGTTCAGGGAACTGAGGCTTTACATTGTGCCTGCCTGATCCCAGCGCAAATTTTAGTTTTGAATAACACCGTGTACCAGACCACTTGTTTTAGTCTGGAAACTATCAAAAATGTAAATAACCATCCATTCCGTCCTTAGCAGAATATGATGATTGGCACATTCAAATAAATTTTACTATTGCGGCATTGCAAGCTTTGCTTCGAGATGAATCGTTCAATGTCTCTGAAATTGATTCTTCCGGTGGTTGGTGTGGCAAACAAATACAAATGCATGCCAACTGCGTTTTTATTATGTTATACTTGGTTTAATTCAGACTATACCTGATCCTCGTTATCCCCTTACACATTCGGTCACCACATACTCTGTGGGTAAATTATTGCAACAATGGATGAAAGATTTCACATTGGCATTAGTGAAAAAACACCTTTCACTTTTGTCAAATGAGATCAATCTCGCTGATTTCATCTTAGGACCTAAGATTCGTAGATCTAAGAGGTTTATCTAAGCCACTTACACTGAAATTTGAAAACTTTCACAGATTGAGGCTGCTCTTCGTCTGTGCCAAATTGATCAAACCAATTTATTAAAAGTCCTTGCTGTAGTAGACAATAGCATCAACACACTTTCCTCACGCATTTATACGTTGGATAATATTGTTTCATCTGTTATTGATATTGTTCAAAGTGATGTATCTGTGTTATATCATAGTCACTGATCTGTTATGCAATTTAATTGGACATTGCAAACTCTTAAAATGGGAAAAGTGCCCTGGGATTAATTGAATGCCACTGCTTTGTTTTTGTCATTTAATCTGACTGAAAAACAGAGATTTATGTCCATGAAAGATGCTGCATATACACTTTTGCATATTGAACAATTAGAGCCCTCGTCGTTCTCGGTAGCGGAAACAGACTCTGCTGTTTGGTTAATTCATAGGGTTATCTCCCTCCCTTTTTCACTATTTCAATTTAAATCATGCATGCAACATTTTCCGATTGGCCATTTTGAACCACTAGGTAGTGCATTTCTAAATGAATTGTGGTCCCGACCTTTCACTTACAGATGTCAGAAGGAGGGTAAGGAGGTTTTTCTTACAGGGTAGGACTGCGATTACACAGTCGGACATTCCCTTGTTTGCAAACACGTTAAGTTGCACGGTGCTTGTAATGTGTCAGCACCCAATCTGGCTTGTTTTTTAAAAGGGACCCCAGCACTGTCAATAATTCCCGCTTTTACATTGCTTACAAATGGCAGTTATCTTATTTTGAACAACCAAGACTGCTGTGGTTTACGGGCAGGAGTCCAGTATTTAGTAACGGTTTCCCAGCGCGTAACCTGTAGTAGCAATGTGCTTTTTCCACCCCCGCATGGGAATCTAGATAGTTCAATTTGGCCTTCCATTCCGACTTTAAAAACAGATTTCAGCAAATTGAGCTGGCTCAAAGCACTATTATTCCAACAAGAGGTGGCTCTCACTTCGGCCCGTGAGACCTTCGAGTTACAGGTGGCTAGGACTTCTAGTGAGATACAGTCCCTTCTGAACACAAACCTCCCACTGCATTTTGGGGAGCTTATACACCAAGTGTTTAATGCGTCTGACACCAAAGGCCTTGCACATTATTTTAAACATGTGGGATCTGGCCTTGTGACTTCTTTTCAGATGATATTTGACGTAATACCGGCTTTTATTCATTCTATTTTTTCCAGCGTCTTCGGAGGGTTCCCCTTAGTTTTGGCGTTAGGTGCTGGAATCCTGCATCTCCTGTTCCTGCTGTGCAACGGCTGCTCATCTCGTTTTTGGATGCTTGCCATTAGCCACGCTTGGTGTCAGTTATGGCTTAACATTTTGCTTTGCCTACTTTACTTGCGTGCAACTAGTGTTTTACTGTCAGTGATGCCGCTTCTGTTGGGCAATGGATATATGCCTCTCCAATACGTCCCGTCTAGTCCTGGATTTTAACCAGTTGATGGGTCCTTTAGAGGCTCATGACCAGGCTTGTTCTGAGGATGACCATATGGCACGTGCAGCAGCACTTGGAGTATTGGCTGAATGGGATGTATGTGCAGCTGCGCATAATGTCCTGCATCGGAGTTTCATCTAATATCACGCAAGTTGCCCACTTCTGCTTTTAGAGGTGTATGATTATGAGGAGCACGTTTGTTCCTTCGACTTACTTAATTGGATGACATCCCTCTTTTCTACCAACGATAGGGATGATATTTTGGAGGGAATTGCATTTCTCGGTTCACACACCTTGATGGATTGAACACCTCTGCCATTATAACATCTTCATAATAACTTTGTTATCCCGGAGGCATTTCTCATTCAATAAGTCCTATTGATGATATTGAAAATTATTTTTGGGCGTAAATCTTTATTTTTTTCCAATTTTGTTTTTTTCAAACGCTTTGAACTCTGCTTGACTTGTGAACTCTGTTTTGGTCCTCTATCTATGACCTTTGACCTTACCAAGGGGAGGGTGATATATGGCCCTCAGGGACATTGCCGACATTGCTAAGTTATCATGAGCTTGGCTGCCATGATGCTGCTTTGCACACGCTACTACATGACTTTGTTTTTGCCTTTCACATGAGAACGGGCTGCTTTTCACGTTCTCTGCCTTTCCTGGAGTTTAGTCTGAACACGATGTGCGAGGTCCATAAACAATACCCCTTGTTATTCTGTTATGATCATTCCCTAGCACCTAGACATAACATGCAGTACTGAAGACTTGTGCTTTGATATTACATTGTTGCATGTTGTTTTAACACATTTGGAGAAAGCCGTTCCACGGAGAAGAGCTCTGCTGTTCCTATGATGTAAACCTTACATCCAGGCTTTAAGGTATGGAGTCTGCTGTCAAAGCCCAGAGATCTTCCTTTATATAAAATAAACTTCTAGTCAAGGGGAGTGTGGTTAGGCCTAATTTCCCTTTTTTCCACAGTCTTTATATAATTACTTCCACCTTTGTATTCTATGGAATTGTAACAATGCTAACTGTGCAGAGTTTATGCATTTTGCTGCTGGTAGTGGCTCATATACTGTATTGTAGAGCACAATAGTTAAAATAAACATTCTGACTATTTTCAGTGACTCTGCTAATTCTTATGGTGGACAAGTATGAGTGAGTAAGCGAAAGAGTACGTCTTGTTCCCGCGATTCCTGAGAGAGCCGGGAGTGTTGTGTTCTGGGTTGTCTAATCATTTGTAGCTTCATGATATTTGGAGGAGAACAAATGAGACACTATAGCTAGTCGGTATTGGAATTTTGAGCACTAATGTGGTAGGTTGGTACACCCCTATTCACTGAGGTCCTGTTTTCCTGCGCATAGTTCTGTGTATGTGCAGAATCCCTGCAACATCAGCCTTTTCCCCAAACAATCTGGAGCCAATAAAAGGCATATCTATAAGGGATGCTTGGGCATCCCCATAAAACCCTGGCGATCACATCCAGGTGTGCTTTGTAGGCATTACACTAGAGCCAATAGCTCTGCCCCTAAAGATTGTGTGTCCAAAACAGCACACAAGACATACTTTGCCAAGTCCTGCCCATCATGTATCGTTTGAGGGCCTTTGGGATGGCTGGCAACATTTTACTCATCATGTCCCAGAAATCATGGCTGTAGCTGCCCAAAAAAGGCACGCTGTGTTTCCAGTATCTGACAAACTGGCCAAAGAAAACATTTATTTCAAAAGACATCAATAATTTTCAACTGGTACAGAGGACTGGTAGAAAATTCATTAGGAATTACTTCACTTGTCTACATGTGTATCACTAGGCTTTCAGGGGTAGGGTGCCTTGTCAGAAGATAAGAGTCAGAAACAACCGACCCATGTCATCTGGCAACAGGTCGACTGACAGTTGGACCCAAACACAGCTGCAATCACAGAGCCTTATGAGCGTCTGCAAGAGCCTTGTTGAATGGCAATAATGGCTCAGATGTTGCTGGCCGTGGTCGATTTGTCTCATTAAACCAGTCTGCCTTTCTTTCCATTGTAGAACATTGCATAACAAGAACTTCTGTAGCACTTCCCATAACTACTTCAAAAAGGCATTTTCTTCTGTTTGTGGCCCAGGTGGCAAGGTTAGCTTAGTCTCTATGATGCATATAGCCCACTGGTGGTTTGTAAATCCAGATATAGCTCAGAATAGAGAGAGGACAGCGGGTAGTCTGCCTCCTCCTTATCATCATCAGTGTCATGGGAAACATTTGCATACCATGAATCACATCAGAACAAAATAATGCCTCTGGTCTCCCTAGGTACTGGTTTTGAGGCTAAGATATTAAAGTTTGGATGCAATTTTGACTGGATGCACCTTTGTGATCTCATAGCAAGACATAGGCATGGAACGAGCAAACAACGGCTCAGGGTTGGATGCTGACATCGGAATGGGTCCTGGGCCAGCGCTGCCAGAGTTAGCATCCGCACCAGAAAGAAAGATTAGCCTGCAAACGCAAATAGAGGCTATGGAGAGTAAACTATTGTTCAGTAGCCAAAGCTGACTAGAAAGTAGAATTAGGGAAGTATCATAAAGAAATCAAACTAGCAAAAAAAGCCTACTTTGATTCTAAAATTCTTAGTGCAGGAAACCAATCCAGAGACATTTTTAAAATTGTTAATTCTTTTTCTGGACTAGAAGTGGGCTCCAATGAGTAACTTCCATCCGGAAAATGGTGCATGACGCTCGCCGTGTTCTTTCAGGAAAAAATAGATACCATTCAGTCTAGCTTCCCACCTCCTACGGTGGAAATTGACGTACCAGGTGTTGCTCTAAGGGTGGTAGAAAACCAGGAAGAGCTGGGTCACGACCCACCCCACCATACTGAAATGTGCTCTATGAACTCTGTCTCTTCAATCTCCTTGGATAACTCTCTGCATGCCTTAAAATGCCTCAAATCAGGTTCCCCGCTGGACCCTGCCCCCTCCTCTATCCTTCTTGTCGGGGCACAGCCTACCAACACACTCCTGAACCAGCTACTGAATACTTCCCTCTCATCAGCCACAGTTCCTACCAAATGGAAACACGCAAAGGTCATCCCGTTGCTAAAAAAAAAGCCCAGGCAGACCCCTCTGACCCTTCCAACTGTAGGCCAATCTCCCTCCTTCTCAAAACTTGAGAAACATGTGAACCAGCAGCAATCATCTTACCTCTAAAAGAACTGCCAACTTCATCCCTTGGGCATGCCCAGCTATCTGCTGGACAGGCTTTATCTTGTCCAGAATACAGCGGCCCGAACTATCTTTGAGCTCTCCCGTAATGCTCACATGTCTAACCTGCTGAGGAGTCTCCACTGGCTTCCAGTAAGAAAATAATCATCTTTAAGACATTTCTTGTGGCCCTGGCTACCTTAATCGCAGGATCTCGTTCTGCATCCCACAGAGAAACCTCCATTCTTCATATCTCTTCCTAGCCATCACTCCACATACTAAAAAGGCCAGATTGGGGGGCAAGGCCCTTTCCTTCCTTGGCCCATCCTTCTGCAACAAATTACCCCTGACCATCAGAAGCATTAAGTCTATGCCCCTGTTCCGGAAAAAGCTGAAAACTTGGTTTTTCTCCAGCCCAGCCCATAATCTCCCCCCTGTCCCTACTGCATCCAGCGCCAGGACACTCCTTGGAGAAGCAGCTGTGCTCTACAAATACCACTTCTTAGACATAGACATAGATTGACCCTGGGGCAGGAGTAAAAGCTTAAACCAGCATTGGAACAGGCCCATGAATGGATCCTATAGGGGTGAGTTGGAGCTGAGGAAGAGCCCACCAGCAGAAGTCAAGGACAGGCACCAGAGGGAGCTGGAAGTGTCTGAAAAAGCAGCACCATGGCCTCCTTTAAGGCTGAAATTTGCTACGGAGTCAACAGCTTGGGGAAGTGTTGGGATACACTTTGGGACCCTATCAGAGACGATTTTTTTTTATGGGATGTCACCCTTTGATTAGTGCCCTTGCGCATTCTTGCCAGATTTCAAGTGACAGAATGGGGTCAAGTCCTGTTTGGTCTTATTATGCTTATGGTGTTTCATGAACCTACTGCAAGACAGTGACCCTTGACCCTCGGGTAGGTCACTTCTCCACCGCTGCAGCTCTGCCTGCCTGATTGCTGTGTCCCGCCAGTTCAGCGCTTCTCCTGATTGCGCGCTCGCTGACCGGGCTCTGTGCCCCGTGTGTGCCTGCCCGCCCCCCCTTCTCATTCTGTAACCCCATATTGACTGCGTGAGTGTGCCTGCCTGCCCCCCTTTCATTTTGTTCCCTGTATGAACGAGTGACTTTTGGTGTTTGACTGAGTGACTGTTTTTTCTTCTCGCTCCCGTCTTTCCCGCCGCTGTCTCCCGTGCGGCCCCGCCCCCCTGCTCCCATTGGCTCATACCCTCCCGCCTCCCAGCTGACCCCTCCTCCCCTCTTATGGCGACCGCTGCGCGGCAGAGACAGTGACCCTTGACCCTCGGGTAGGTCACTTCTCCACCGCTGCAGCTCCGCCTGCTTGATTGCTGTGTCCCGCCAGTTCAGCGCTTCACCTGATTGCGCGCTCGCCGACCGGGCTCTGTGCCCCGTGTGTGCCTGCCCGCCCCCCCTTCTCGTTCTGTAACCCCATATTGACTGCATGAGTGTGCCTGCCCGCCCCCCTTTCATTTTGTTCCCTGTATGAACGAGTGACTTTTGGTGTTTGACTGAGTGACTGATTTTTTTCTTCTCGCTCCTGTCTTTTCCGCCTCTGCCTCCCATGCGGCCCCGCCCCCCTGCTCCCATTGGCTCATACCCTCCCGCCTCCCAGCTGACCCCTCCTCCCCTCTTATGGCGACCGCTGCATGGCCGCGCCGCTGGCGCACCGAAGGCGCGCCAAAGGCAAGCCCGTCTGCGCCCGTCAGCGCCTGGACCGCGCCCAGCACCAGGACCCCTGGTCGCCAACGACGCCATCCCACCCGTCTGACCTACGACAGTGCCACCCTCCTCGCACTCAACACCGACCAGACCAACGCCTGCCACCCAGCCAGCCCGAAACGCACCCACGGGCCATTCACCTGCCTAGCCTGCAAGTTCACCTGCCTCCGGACCAGCACCGCACCTGCCAGACCAGGCCCCAACACCAAACACCTCAAATGCATCCTGCTCAACACCCGCTCCATCCACAGGCACGCCATCGAACTCTGGAACCTCCTGGACATGACGGCACCGGACGTCGCCTTCTTCACAGAGACATGGATGAACGCCTCCTCAGCTCCCGACATCGCCATAGCCATCCCGGACGGCTACAAGATCACCAGACGGGACCGCACCAACCAAACAGGAGGAGGCATCGCCATCATCCACAAAAACACCATCCGCGTCACGACCAACTCCAACGACACCCTCACCACCGCCGAGCACCTCCACTTCCAGATACACACTGACCCCACGACCACCCTCAGAGGCACCCTCATCTACAGGCCCCCAGGACCGCGCACTCACCTCAGCGAAGCCATCGCAGACTTCATCAGCCCGATCGCCCTCGCCACCTCAGACTACATCCTCCTAGGAGATGTCAACTTCCACCTGGAAAACAGCAATGACAGCAACACCACTGCCCTACTGGATAACCTCGCCAACCTCGGACTCAAGCAAATGGTCACCCCACCCACTACGCCGGACACACGCTTGACGCCATCTTCTCCTCAAGCAACCACATATCCTTCAGCCACTCCACCGGACTACACTGGACAGACCACAGCAGCGTCCACTTCAACTTCAGTAAAACAACAACCCATCGCCGCCCACAACAGATCCCCCGAAGATGCTGGACCAAGATCACCACAGACCAGCTCACCACCTCGCTGAGCCAGAACCCTCCCACCCACACCACAGACCCTAATGAAGCAGCATGCAACCTCACACGTTGGCTCACCGTCTGTGCCGACACCCTGGCCACACTGAAGAACCCCCCCACCAGAACCAGCAGCAAGAAAGCCCCGTGGTTCACCGACGACCTCATACACTCCAAGAAATCCTGCCGGACCCTCGAGAAAGCATGGCGCAACGACCAGTCAACAGAGAACATGACAGCCCTCAAAAACGCCATCACCAAACACCACCGACTGATCCGCTCCACCAAAAAGGCAGCGTTCAGAGAAAGACTGGACAACAACAACCACAGCAGCAAGGAACTCTTCAGCATCGTCAGGGAGCTCTCCAACCCCAGCGCCAGCAACAACGACATCACGCCCTCTCAAGACCTCTGCGACTCACTGGCACTGTTCTTCCACAACAAGATCGCCGACATACACCACAGCTTCGGCCCCCAGATGACGCACCCCACCACCGAGCCCACAACCGCCACCACCACCCTCCGTGCCTGGAACACCGTAAGCACAGAAGACACCGCCCGCACGATGAACACCATCCACTCCGGCTCCCCTTCTGACCCCTGTCCACACCACATCTTTAACAAAGCCGACACCGTCCTCGCCCCCCAACTGCGGAACATCACCAACAACTCCTTCGCATCCGCCACCTTCCCGGAGAGCTGGAAACACGGAGAAATAAGCGCCCTCCTGAAGAATCCCACCACAGACCCCACCGACCTCAAGAACTTGCGCCCCATCTCGCTCCTCCCCTTCCCCGCGAAAGTCATCGAGAAGACCGTCAACAAGCAGCTGAGCGCATTCCTCGAAACCAACGGCTCCCTCGACCCATCGCAGTCTGGCTTCCGAGCAAACCATAGCACCGAAACAGCCCTCATCGCAGCCACTGATGACATCAGAGCCCTGATCGACAACGGGGAAACTGCCGCCCTCATCCTCCTTGACCTCTCGGCCGCATTCGACACAGTCTGCCACCGCACCCTAACCACTCGCCTCCACAACGCCGGAATCCGAGATGGAGCTCTAGACTGGATCACCTCCTTTCTCTCAGACAGAACACAGAGAGTCCGCCTCTCCCCCTTCCAATCATCGTCCACCAAGATCATCTGTGGCGTCCTGCAAGGATCCTCACTCAGCCCCACCCTCTTCAACGTCTACATGAGCCCCCTCACAGCCATCGCACGTCAACACAACCTTAACATAATTTCCTACGCTGACGACACCCAGCTGATCCTCTCCCTCACCAACGGCCCCGCCACCGCCAGGAATGGATGAAACTCAGCCGGCTGAAACTGAACTCGGACAAGACAGAAGTCCTCATCCTCGGCTCATCCCCCTCCGCATGGGACGACTCCTGCTGGCCCCCGGCTCTGGGCACCACCCCCAAGCCCACGGACCACGCACGCAACCTGGGCTTCATCCTGAACTCCTCCCTAACGATGATCAATCAAGTCAACGCCGTCACGTCTTCCTGTTTCAACACCCTGCGCATGCTGGGGAAGATCTTCCGATGGATCCCCACGGAAACCAGGAAGACGGTCACCCAGGCCCTCGTCACGAGCAGACTGGACTACGGGAACGCCCTCAACGCGGGATCCACGGCCAAACTACAGAAGAAACTACAACGCATACAGAACGCTGGCTCCCGGTCAGCAAGAGAATCACGTTCAGACTCCTCACCCACGCACACAAGGCCCTCCACGACTCGGGCCCCACCTACCTCAACAACCGCCTTTCGTTCTACACACCCACCCGCCAGCTCAGATCCGCCAGCCTCGCCCTCGCCACCATCCCACGGATTCGCAGAACCACCGCAGGAGGAAGATCCTTCTCCTACCTGGCTGCCAAGACATGGAACTCCCTCCCCACCCACCTTCGGCAGACCCAGGACCATCTCACGTTCAGGAAGTTACTCAAGACCTGGCTCTTCGAGATGTAGCAGCACCCCCCCAGCGCCTTGAGACCCGTCCGGGTGAGTAGCGCGCTCTGTAAAGGCCTTGATTGATTGATTGACTTTGAGCAGGAATGGGACATCCCACGCGATACCCATTTCTTGAACCTGCAACTTGCAATAGGTCCTATTTTTGGACAGCAGTCTTTTTATGTTTGGCAATGTTTTGCCTCTTGTGCCTGGATAATCTTCAGGTGCATGAGAATACAATTACTGCATGATATCTGCTTCCTGCAGTCACAGCACAGATTGAATCCAGTGGTTTTGAGAGTGAAATATCATCCTTGGAACACTGTTCATTTGTTAAAGTCATTGAAAAACCAACAAGTTGGACTCAGAGCTACGGATACGTGTCAAAGAGCACATTGGTGTAGAAGGGGACAGAACAAAGTGGAACAGATGACAGCACAACTCCATTAATTCTCTTACGGGGCAGTATAGAATAATCGCGGAACCACATTGCATCACCTACCCAGTGTATAGGAGCATTGGAGGGAAAATTCTCCCAATCCAGTTTGGCTCCTGGGTATATTCTTAAAGTGAGCAATTTGCAGTTTGAAGTATCCATCACAAATTGGAATGCTCAATGTTGATCAAGCACATTGCCCATGTCTGGAGTAGCAGTCTTTCCTATACCTATTCCTTTCCCTGGTCATCCCCCTTCTAAAAAAATCTTGAAATATAGGGATTCTGGGTCCAATAGAAGGAGCCCCTAATGCTCACTTTTGTGGAGCTAAATGCGTCTTAGATATTCTGCCTCTTGAAGTCATCTTCCAACCTACTACTGAGAACAGTGCACGCATGGTCCTTCAGGGTGCTCCAGGACATTTTCTGGCAAAGGGTCATGCTTCCACAGTCCGAAATTCATTAAATACACCATACAAAAGATATGTGGGTCATTCACCACCTTTTTTCTCTGCAGCCGGGTTATTACTTTTATTCTTGTCCATCGATGTTGAAAAATCAAAATTCCTGTCAAGAAACACTTAAAACATCAAAAGAAAATAAATTAAATCACGGGCAGGGAGAAAATAAGTGGTCGATGCTGAAACTGCTAGTATAAGGTTTAATGGAATAGATAAGTTTGCTGGATTCTTAAAAGGATTGACCTTTTGTACAAACATCTGCAAGACTGGTGTTATATGACCGCATTTTACTTAATTTACAACATGTTTCTAGATTAATTTAAATATAGCATGTGGGGTTTATGCTGCAAGAAGATTTTCTGTGTATTATTAGGATTTTTTCTCCACATCTGATGTTGTTTCTCATAAAATGGAGTAAAAAAACGTTTGAAATAAAGTAAATTGGGCTGGTAAGAAGCCACAGCTTATATGTTATTAGAAGAATTCATTGAACACACACATGCATGCGTGTGTGTGTTGAAGAAGTGTGCCTGGATCTCTTGTTGGGAGCAACAAGTTGTAATGTTTATGAGTTTACCTAAGATCCTATGACGCAGAGCAACTTCTAGAGAAATATAATTGGTTCCTTTCTGAGTTGTCTGAGGAACGATCTCAATCAACACTAGCCTCATGCCCTACTAAACCAAACCAACAAGATCATAGAGTTTTTTCTTATAATAACCAGATAAAACGCTGCCACAAATTTGAAGAAAAACAAGGGAAATGTGGAATTCAAGGTGATTTGTACCAAATAACTGTCCAGACTAGCCATCAGATATGGAAAAGGTGACAAAGCAGGCTCTGGTACATAGTTTGGCAGGGAAACATGCTGAAGTAAACAAGGTGCATAAAGAATCTGCACTAGTTATATAGAAATATAAACCATACAATAAAGTAAATATGCAATTTTAAAGTGGTGACCCACTCACCCACATGCAGAGAAAGAAAATGAGTTACTTACCTGTAAGTGTGGTTCTCCAGAATTTGTATTTTTTATAGATTCACATGCTTGAATCATTCTCCGTCGTCGAAGTGGGAGTCCCACGGTTTCATAAGAAAGCACTGTGCAAAAGAACAATAGATAGACATAGCACTGAACTATAGAATCTATAGCCTTTCTATGTCCTTTTTAAACAAGCATTTGCGATGCAATAGGTCTTGCATTCACACAAGTTTGAGCTATTGGCATTGTAAATGACAATGCCTTTTATTTATGTTTTGGGCTTTAAAAAATAAATAAAAGGCATTGTCATTTACAATACTAATAGCTTAAAGTATCGCAAATGCGAGACCTATTGCATTGCAATAAAGGGCCTTCTCGACTGCTTGTTAGATTGTAAATACCAGAGGAAGAAGCCGGCCTGCGTCGTCTTCAAAGTAGTGATAAATAGTGCAGTGAAGAAGATGTGTAAGTGTTGTCAACTACACAGACACAAAGTGTGAAGTGGGAGTTAAAAATGATCCGAGCTATAAACACTAACAAAGCGCTCCAATACCTTTCGCTCTGTGATTACACTGTCGTGGCTCAGGAGGAATAACGAGGGGGGCTATTTCCTGCCCTCTCCGTGATTTGAGTGTGCAGTGTGGCATTGCGTAATGTCATAGCTATCTTTGGCCTAATAAAAACACTCCAGCTGTAGTAGGACCCTGGCTTTACCTCCTGGTGCAGGGCGGGCTGTGCTTTATCGCAGGTATGGAGGGAGGTAGGGTTGTTCTTGGCTGCAGCTCTGGCCTCATACAGTGCCCCTGCTATGACTAGTGAGCGAGAGGCGCTGAGTTAGTGGCATTGGTATTGGTGGTGGTCTTGGTGGTGGTGATATTGATGGTGGTGGAATTGGTATTGGTGGTGGTGGTATTGGTGTTGGTGGTGGTGGTATTGGTGTTGGTGGTGGTGGTGGTACTGGTATTGGTGGTGGTGGAATTGGTGGTGGTGGCATTGGTCGTAGTATTGGTGGTATTGTTGGTATCTGTGGTGGTGGTTGTATATATTTAGTTCAAGGCCCAGACCATGAAACAAGAGCAGAGAAGAAAGAGATACAAAAACAATCACATGGGTTTAGCCCTGGAAGACATCGTATTACAGCATGTTTAAGTGAGTCGAACTGCACCAGAATTTCAACCCCTTCAGAGTTATGATGCCCCAGGCTGCCAACAACTCAGAGCCTGCGTAACCTCTAGTTCCGAATGGAAAGAATTTGACTGACTATCTTTGATGACCTGTAGGGGTGCAGGCTCCTTCAGAAAAACCTGTGTCTTCACGATTGGCTACTGGTGAACCCTTGTAAGTCCCTAGTATATGGACCTAAGTTACCCAGGGCATAGGCACACCAGGGGCCTCCCGTGGGCTGCAGCATGTATTATGCCACCAATGAGAGTCCACTTAAACCGTGCTTGCACCCCTCACCACAGATATGTTTCCTTACATCTGAGGTCACCTCACTTAAAACCTATAAGTCATCCCCATTCAGATCTTGAAGCCTGAGGGCAGGGTGCTCGATTAGAAGCACAAGGGTGCCCCTGCAAACCCAGGAGTTGATTTTCCAGGCTTTGTAAGTTAGGGCAGCCATTTAATACATATAGAAGACATCAAGTCAATTATGAGATGTCTAACTATACTGGCTGCACCGAAACCGGTCATGTTTGGTATCAAACATATTGAAATCCTACCCCAACGATGATTCCAGTATTGGATTTAGGATCCCATGTACTTGGAGGCTTCCCTAGGGTGCCCCCCTGTGTTACTGGTACCAGCCTCTCAGGGTCTAACAGCAAGCTAGTGCTACTGCCGACAAGGCACATTTCTGCCCTCCTGCTACTTAGCTGAGCTCGAGCAGAGGAAGGCAGAACAAAAGGTTTCCTGCCACAGGGAGGTGTGACCACCTCCCAGACAGGACTTAGTGTATTGGACTGGAGATGGGGGGCTTGCCAGAGCCACCAGACTGCTTTCAAGGGCAATTTGGGGCCCTCCTTGCATACTCCAGTTTGAGCCAGTTCAGGGAGCCCTTGGTTCTTGCTCTGGCGCAAAACTGGACAAAGGACAGGGGAGTATCCTCCCCTCTGTCCAGCACCTCCTCTAGGAGGGATCTTGAATCGTCCCAACCCATTCTCTAGGGTACTTAAGGCCTTACCTGAGGGTGGCTCTTCAGATTGGTCATGGGACGAGATTCAAATTCGGAACCACTTTAACTTCAACCATCTGGGCACCTTGAACTTCGCCTGGAATCGAGACTGCACCAAGGAAGACTCCTGTTGCTCCTGGTCTTGCTGTTCTTTTCCAGGACTGTGGGAGTCAAGGACACACAAAGCATCTGCAGGCACCCCAACAAAGCTGACCGGTCTGCTGCTCCTGACATCCCACAGACTCTGAAATGCTCAGCAAAACAGGTTAGGACAGAAGGAACCACCCGTGGTAAGTACCCAGAAACACCATGGAGGTGGTGAGCAAAGTGAAAACACAGCTGCGTACTCAATGCAAGTCAATAGGAAAGTTGCGGTTGCAGTTTTCAAGAAGAAGGACCCATCCCAGTGAACCCTGAAGAAACCCCAGTGGAAGATGGAAGGTTGGAGAGTCACCCCACCCATGGATACCCCTGGAACCAGGATACCTACACCAGCGTAACCAGGTGCATAGGTGTGAAGTGAAGTCTGAAACCGACATAGACCACAATAGAGGAGTTCAGAAAAGATGCAGCTGGCGAGGAAGGTGAAAGAGTCCAGTGGAATCCAAGGATGGATTCTTGAAGAGGAGATCCTGCAAGCAGAGGGGACAGAGTCTTTGGCACTCGGAAGTGACCAGGAGGCATGGTAGACCACTGATCACAGAAGATGCAGGAGTGATGGCGATGACCATGTTGCTGTAGCTGTGAGGACCCTGCGACGATGTAGAAGACCAGGAGCCAATTATGAGCTGTACCACGTCGGAACTCAAGAACCAGGGGGTCGGTGTCCGGCAGGACCACCAACAAGCCTTGGCATCAGCAAAAGACATGAAAAACGGTGAAGGTGCAGCGTTGGGACCAGCAAGGTCCAAGGGACTCACCAACGGTAGGAGAGTCAGAGCAGGCTCGTGCAAGCAGATGACCCCACTGAAGAAGGAGTAGATCCTCAAGAGGACCCATAGGCTGAAAATACAGGAGTCACAAGAGCACCTCGAGCAGCTCAGCAAAGAAGGAGGCCCACGGTGCCAAGGATGAGGTGAGGACGCTGATATTGGCTGGAAGAGATGCTGGTGGCTGGAGCTTCTTGGAGCCCGAAGATCTCTGGCGTGCAGAGCCAACAAGCCTTGGTAATGGCAAGTCGATGCGGTGCACAGGGGTTTGGTCCCAGCGGTTCTGACAAGGGATACTGGCCTCAAGATTGCAGAGAGGACAGGACAGGTCCCAAGGGAGTTGCACAACCACCAGCTGTGTTTTGAAGTCTGTGGGAGATAAGGAGCAGCAGACCGGTCAGCTTTGTTGACGTGCCTGCAGATGCAGGGGAGTGACTCCTTCACTTCACAGGAGATTACTTTGGGTGTCCTTGATACCCACAAGTCTGCTGAAGAACATGGAATAAGCACAGACATAGACAACAAAGAAGACTTGCAGAACAACGAGACCAGAAGTAGAAGGAGTCTTCCTTGGTGCAGTCTCGATTCCAGGTGAAGTCCAGCGAAGTGCAAGTGTCCATCGTTCGAAGTGTGACGTAGTTCAGTCTTGAGTCTTGTCCAATGACGAATCTAAGGAATTACCCAATGGTAAGCCCTTAAGTGCCCTAGGGAAGGGGTCGCTTGCAGAGGAGGGGCTGGAGAGAGGGGAGGATACTCCCATGTCCTTTGTCCAGTTTCATGCCAGAGCGGGAACAAAGGGTTACCTGAAATGGCTCAAATAGGAGTATGCAAGGAGAGCACCAAATGAGCTCTTCAAAGCAGTCTGGTGGCGCTGGCAAGAGCACCCACTCCAGCCCTATACACTAAGTCCTGTCTGGGAGACGGTCATGCATCCCTGTGACATGAAACCTATTGTTCTCCCTTCCCCTGCTCGAGCTTGCCTCAACAGCAGGAGGGCAGAATATTGTCTGTGGTCGGCAGCAGCACTAGCTTGCTGTCAGACCCTGAAAGGCCCTTATCGGGAGTACAGGGTGGTACCCCAAGAGAGCCCCCCAGTACATGGGATCATCTAACTATGGCTCTCCCCACTGTTGAAAGAGATCTCATGCCACGTTCAGATGGAGATTTCATTTGTGATCCGCCAGGCACCTTCGGCTGAGCTTGTCCGCCCTGGCATTCAGCGAATCAGCCAGGTGTTGAACCACCAGGAAAATGCCCAGTTGTTCCAGCCAGGCGCAGGGCCTCTTGACAGAGGGTCCACAACCCCACTCCACCCTGTTTGTTGCAGCACCACTAGCGGTAGTGTTGTCTGTGGACACTTGAACGAGTCTTCTCTTTATTGATGGTAAAAAACAAGTTATTTACCTGTACACTGTGGTTCTCCAGTATTGATATCCTTCATAGATTCACATGCTCGTATCTTCTCCGTCGTCATGGTGTGAGTCTTGCGTTAGTTAGAAAAGAAGTACATAGAAGTACATAGAAACCACCAAAAGGAAAGCAAAACTTTAATATTCGTCAGCATCTTTATATAGGTCCAGACTTTGACCAATCAAAGACCATCCCTAGACCTCATCTCCCCAGCAGAGCCACCAGACCTCAGATTTCGCACACGAGTGTGCTAAGGTTAAGAAGTAACATGAGATCAGAAGTGGCAAGCCTAGACGGGGAGGAGGGAGGGCCGCATGTGAATCTATGAAAGATATCAATACTGGAGAACCACAGTATACAGGTCAGTAACTTGTTTTTTTCCAGCATTGAATCTTTCATAGATTCACATGCTTGTATCAGGGTAGTTATCAGTGTCATTCCTTAAATTTGCGACAAGGCGAAGACCTTCATATGCAATAAAAATGAACATATTCAAACATACCAATACATATGAATCATGAAATCCAAGTAAATCGTTAAATAGCAAATAAATCTGTGAAAAACCAAATACACGAGATAAATAGAAGTGATAGATACAAAAACTGTACCTTAAGCAAACAGATGTCTCAGGACAGCTTGACCCACTGCAGCATCCGCTTTCCATGCCGAGTCTAGGCAGTAGTGCTTGGTGAATGCATGCACGTTAGACCATGTTGCTGCTCTACAAATGTCTGGAAGAGATATATCGGCAAAGAGGGCTGTAGAAGCTGCCATCTTTCTTGTGGAGTACGCAGACACTTTTGCAGAATGAGGTTTTCCAGCTTTGTTATGGCAGAAAACAATTGCAGAGGAGATCCAACGTGCAATACTGCTCCTCGAAAGGGCTTGGCCCTTCCTTGGCAAAGTAAAGGAAAAAAATAGCTGATCCGATTTTCTGAAAGTCTTTGTTCTATGAATGTAGAACTTGATGCATCGCTTTAAGTCCAAAGAGTGCAATGCTCTTTCAGCGGCAGTTGAAGGATTTCCAAAGTACGTGTTGAGCAGAACTAGTTCATTCAAGTGAAGAGAAGTTGGAACTTTAGAAATGAATTGAGGATTTGTTTCAATAATAGCTTGTCTTGTCGGAATTGAAGGAAAGGTGCAGCTACCGTGAAAGCCTGAATTTCACTGATTCTTCTGGCTGATGTGAGGGCTAAAAGGAGAGCCGTTTTCCATGAAACATATTTTAAATCAGCCTTATGTATGGGCTCGAAAGGCAATTTCTTCAACTGGGATAGTACTGTGTTTAATTCCCATGGGACTGCAGGGCGCTTTAAGGGAGGGAAAACCCTGAAGAGGCCTTTCATAAATTCTTTAACAATTCTTGTTGACCACAAGGAGAGTTCTCCTGGTTTCCTGCAAAACCTGGAAATTGCCACCAAGTGTACCTTGATTGATGAGTGAGACAATTTTGACTTAGCTAAGTGAAGTAGGTAAGGCAAAACCTGTTCCGGGGTTGAGAGCAAAGGATGTAAGTCTTTTTCCGCGCACCAATGGCAGAATCTCTTCCATTTTGCAGCATATGACCCATTAGTGGAAGAGGCTCTGGCCCGTTGGAGGATGGACCTGCAATCTGGAGAGAATGTCTAAATCTGTGAATTCATAGTCGTGAGGTTCCACCCTGACAAACTTAGAGATTTTATTTGAGGAATGACATTCTGACCGTTGTTCATTGAGAGTAGGTTTGGCAGTGGAGAAAAGAGAATGTGCCGCGATATCGAACACAGGAGAATCTCCGTCAACCAAAACTGCCTCCGCCATGCCAGAGCAATGCGAAAGAGATGACATGGTTCTTTCTTCATCTTGCTCAATACTCTTGGGATGAGGGGAAAAGGCAGGAACGCATAGGCGAACGTCCCCATCCACTGCATCTGCAGAGCGTTCCCCCAAGAGTTTTTCTGAGGGAACCTATTGGCGAACCTTTCGCACTTCCTATTGCTTTCTGTTGCGAAAAGATACAGTTTTGGATTGCCCCACAGTTTGAAGACTGGTCGCAGCTGGTCCACGTCTAACTCACATTCGTGACATTGGGAATTGATTCTGCTTAGAAAATCCACCCAATCGTTGTCCACGCCCAGAACATGCTCTATTTACAACATTATGTTGTGCTGAATTAGCCACATCCAAATCTCCTGGGCCTGTTCTGATAATGTGAGAGACCTGCTGCCCCCTTGTTTGGCACGATAGAACATTGTTGTGGTATTGTCTGTTCTTACCAGAACAGAGGATCCCTGGATTCTTGGAAGAAAAGCTTGCAGTCCCAGAAAAATTGCCCTCAGTTCCAAAAGATTGATTTGCAAAAACGTTTCTTAAACGACCATCTTCCGTGGATTTGCAATTCCTGGAGATGCGCCCCCGTCCATTGAAGCGTCCGTTGGCATAATGTAGCAAGGCTGTGCTGGTTGAAAACAGAGGCCTGGAGAGATATTGCTTTTCTTTTTCCCACCATGACAGAGCCTGCTTCATTATGTGAGAGAGAGAGATGATGTCCTCGAATGTGCCGTGCGCCTGAACCCTCTGCATGTCTAATTGCTCCTGGAGAGGCCTCATGTGCAGCCGATAATTCTGAATCAACGGGATGCAGGATGACAGCATCCCCAGGAAGGATTTGAATACTCTCACAGAAGTGGACTCTCTTGCGCACAGAAGGGTTGCTAAGCGCCTTATCTTGAGCTTCCGTTCTGAAGTGGGAAACGCCTTCATCAACTTGGTGTTCAGTAACGTCCCTAGAAAAATACGCTTCTGGCTTGGAATCAATTGCGACTTCTCTACGTTGAGTTGTAACCCCAGAGACTTGAAGAGCCACTGACAAGTCCATGTAGATTTTCTGGTAGAGTGAAATGTAGCTCTTTTCACTAGCCAGTAGTCCAGGAAAGGGTAAACCTGGTTTCCCAGCCTTCTCAGAAAAGCCACTACTGAGCGAAGGCCGAATGGCAAAACCTTGAACTGGAAGTGATCCCCAGCAACCTTGAACCTTAGGAATTGGCGATGCTTTGCATGAATGTGGATGTGAAAGTATGGGTCCAAGAGATCGAGGGACGCTAGAAAATCTCCCTAGTTTATTAATAATAGAATCTCTTGAAGGGACAACATCCTGAACAACTGTTTCTTGATGTATTTGTTCAGCTGTCTGAGGTCCATTATCTGTCTCTATTTCCCGCATTTTTTCTTTATTAGGAAGAAATTGGAATAAAAGCCCTTCCCTCGTTGTCTGAAAGGCACCTTTTCTATCGCCTCTTTTATTAGTAGAGTCAAAATGTCTTGCTTTAACAAGAACAGATAATGATGATGCGTTCTTCTTGGAGGTGGAGTTCGAGGAGGCTTGTGGACAAATTCTAGGGTGTGGCCGTGTTGGATGATGTCCAGCACCTATTTGTCCTTCGTGATGGCTTGCCATTGATTTAGAAATGGAGAGAGCTGATGGGACTGTAGAGGCTGAAAACGATGAGGTAGCTGGCGGAAGACAAACGTCAATACCATCTTGAGGAATCCTGCGATTTTCCTCGTCCTGCAGGCTTGCGCCTAGCTGATTGCTGATTGTATGACAGATTGGAGGCAAGAAATTGCTGCTATTGCTGTCCTCCGTATTGTGGTCTGTAACTCTGCTTAGAATATGGTTGATATCTGTATGACTGGTAGGACGGTCTTTGCTGGAACTGACCTCTTCCTCTACCTCAACAAAAGGACTGAAAACGCCTTTGTTGCAATGTGCCTAAGGAACGTGCGGTCTCAGCATCCTTTTTGATGCCCTATAGCTCTTCATCTACCTGCTCTCCAAACAGATTTTCCCCATTGAAGGGCATATCCAGAACTTTCGATTGAACTTCAGGGAGGAAGGACGTTGCCATAAGCCAGCCCTGTCTACAAAGAACTGCGGCACCTACCATTTGCCTGAAAGCAATCAAAGAGAAATCCATTTCAGAATCAATCACCTCCGAACACCCTCTAGCACCCTCCGGCAGGAGTTCTTTTTCTTCTTTCTTTTTATCCTCAGGAAGGTGTTCGAGAAGAGGAGCCAGATCTGACCATAACTGACGGTCGTCCCTCCCCAAAATCGGTAAGGAATTAGAGGCCTTGATAGCAGTAGCGACCATAGTAGCGAAGCGTTTGCCAATGCTGTCAAGGTGTTTGCCTTCCCTGTCTGGAGGCACCGAGCAAGGAGATTGTAGATTCCTAGAACGCCTCTGTGCAGCCTGCATTATAGCTGAATCCGGATAAGGATGACCAATTAAACACGCCGGAGCAGAATCAGGTGCCTTGTATTTTTTTCCCATCCACGGTAACACAGCAGGAACGGAGGCTGGGTTCTTCATAATTTTCAAACCTTCACTCCGGATGGAATCCACAATCGGAATGGATCGAACCGATTTCTTTGTTGCATTCTTAAAATCATAAAGAAAACATTCGGTTTGTACCACAGGCAAAGGCAAATCGAATCTTCTAGAGGCTCTCTCTAGTACTTCATGAAAGCCCCCAATATCTCCCGGGGAGGGAAGTTGCTGGAGGGGGGGAAAGGCAATGGTGAAGATGGAGCCACATAGTCATCCCATTCTTGACCATGTAGGTCCGGTCCCTGAGTGAGCTCACCCTCTTCGGGCTGATCATCTGCCTCACTCTCGATGTAATCATTTTGGATTGTAATGCATCGAGGAGCCTGTCTCTCAACCTGCGCAACAGGCGGCAGAGTAACTACTGGTGGAGGCGGAGCAACTTGAATATTCAAACCGCCGGGCATCAATGGAACCGGGGCGTGAGAGTCGGAATTTTTTTAATATAGTCATTTAACATATGCCTAAGGTCTCTGACCAGGGAGATTGGCACCAGCGTGGAATAACTCTGAACTTCCTGACACTCTTCATAAGCCTCATAAGGATAGTGCTCTTGGAAAGAGTCGTATCGTTGGGCCTGAGAGCGACCCGTGAATGAGTAATCCCCCTCTATATATTCTGAAGTGTCCTGTCCTTGCACCTCCTCCTCCTCATCAGTGTCCTGGCATTTAACTCTGAGCTGTGAGGGGCCGTAAGCGGGGCCAAAAAGACTTTCATCCCCTGATTCCTCCGTATCAAGAAGGTGAGAGGGAAGCAACGGTGATATCTTAGGTAAAGGTGACAAGCCTGGTGAACTTGGAACCAAATGGAAACCTTTAATGTCCTGTTTTGATCAGTCGACGACGCCATTGACGACGGTAGACGCCTGATAGTGATCGTCCTTGACCCTGCCCGAGAGGGTGATTTAAACACTGTCGTCGATGGGTGCTGTTGACGCCCTCGTCGACGGTGTTCCCGTCAACGAAGTTGTAGACGCAATCGTCGACAGTGTATGTCGTCGCCATTGAAGCCGTCGATGATGCCGTCGACAAGGAAATCGTCGTCACCGTGTTCGTCGACAATGCCATCACCACGGGGGCTGACGATGTAGTCGTCGCCATAGAAGTCAGGGATTTAGTGGAAGTCCTCGACGACGGGTCTGTCGACGGTGCTTTTTTCTTCGACGAAGCCTGTTGGAGAGGTGTGACAGGCAGAGAAGCAGTAGAGGATTTCTTCAAGCCTGATTCCTTAAGCTCAAGGGCTGTTTTATCGGCAGTGGAGAATTTCTCTGCCTTTAATCTCTTTGAATCAGCCTTTAGTGAGGTAGCGCTCTCACTTTTACGCTTCCTCTCAGCTGAGGATGGCCCAGGGCTCTTTTAAACATCAGATGCATATTCTGATTTTGATTTCTTCTTCTGGAGCCATAACTACAATCTGGCCTCTCTATCCTTTAGAGTTTTTGCTGAAAAGATTTGGTAGTATTTACAGTCCTTGGCTGTACGTTTAGGGAAAAGGCAATAAAGACAGTCCTTGTGTGGATCTTCAGAAAAAAGCCTTGGCTTCTCACAGGATCTACTGGGCCTAAAAAAGCCTCTTCTTAGAACCCTCTGAAATCTTTGAAGCAAAGAAGGTAGAAAGACAATACTTTGAGCTGAATTCTAGCAGGGTCAACAGTTCACTCACTGACAAACTCAGCAGAGCTCAGGGAGACTCCCTTACAGACGACATGCGGTTAGAAATTTGAGGTCTGGTGGCTCTGCTGGGGAGTTGAGGTCTAGGGCTGGTCTCTGATTGGTCAAAGTTTGGACCTACATAAAGATGCTGACGAATGTTAAAGTTTTTCTTTCCTTTTTGTGGTTTCTATGTACTTCTATGGTACTTCTTTTTTAACTGCTGCGAGACTCCCACCATGACGATTGAAAAGATACAAGCACGTGAATCTATGAAAGATTCAATGCTGCAGAAAAAGGCTTTTCGTGCCAGCCGGATTGCCCGCAGCTCCAACAGATTGATATGGAGCTTGGCTTCTGCCAGAGACCAGAGTCCTCTGATCTCGACCTCTCTCAGATGGCTGCCCCATCCCAGAATGGATGGGTCCTTCACTACTTTAAGGTCTGGGTGGGGAAGGGAGAGGGGTCTGCCCTGGAACCAATCGAGGTTCATCAGCCACCACTGCAAGTCGAGATTTCCTCGAGCTGTGCCCTTTGGAACTTCAGGTCCCACTGCAGAGCCCGCATGCGCCACTGTGCGTGGGTCACAAGCAGGATGCAGGAGGCCATGAGGCACAACTGCCTCAGAGTCATTCTCACCAGGATCCAGGATAGAGGCTGAAACATCGGTATCATAGCCTGAATATCCTGGACTCGTCGCTCGGGAGGGTAGGCCAGAAACTGCACCGTGTCCAGAATTGCTCTAATGAAAGGTAGCGTCTGGGAGGGAGTCAGGTGTGAGTTTGGCACATTGATAGTGAACCCCAGCGAATGCAGGAGGTTCACCGTAGTCTGGAGGTGGGAGACAACTTTTTGGGCCAAGCCTGCCTTCAACAATCCGTCATCAAGATAGGGAAAGACTGGAACCTCTGATCTCCGCAGATGAACTGCGACCACCACCATTACCTTCGTGAACACCTGAGGGGCACTGGTGAGGCCGAAGGGGAGCACGGCAAACTGAAAGTGCTCATAACCCACTGTAAACCGCAGGTAGCGACAATGGGCAGGCAGGATGGGGATATTCAAATAGGCATCCTGCAAGTCCAGCACTACCATCCAGTCTCCCGGGTCCAAGGCAGACAGGACCTGAGCCAGGGTGAGCATTTTATATTTCTCTTTTTTCTGGAAGTATATGAGGTCTCTGAGGTCTAGACCTCAGGCCTCTATCATTCGGGACCAGAAAGTAGTGGGAATAGCAACTACTGACTACTTCTGGCCGAGGAACCCTCCTTATAGCTCCTTTGGACAAGAGAGGTTTGACTTTCTCGCAGAGTAAAGCAAGGCTATCCCTCGTCAGCTGATCGTGTACTGGAGGCATAGGCAGAGGGGGAGTGCCTTCGGAGTACCTTCCACCTAGCCGATGTTATGTATTGCCAGTGGTGGTGGTGATGGCGTACTCTGCCACCGACTGGACGAGTGTGGTCCTAGAAGATTGGACTAGGAAGGCTTTGCCGTGGATGAGGGGTCAGTGGCTTAGCCCGACTTCTGGTTCCCCGACCCACGAGGCTGGGGAAGCCGCGTCCACGAACCCGCAGACGTTGCTGAACTTGCGGGGGTCTCTGGCCGGAATAGGGTTGGTGAGGCTGGTAGCCCCTTCTATAGCCACGAAAGGAGTGAAAGGTAGATGAAGCCCTTGGGGTAGCAGTGAGGCCCAAAGACTTGGCCGTGGCCCGCAAATCTTTAAAGCGCTCAAGGGCAGTATCCGCCTTGTCTCCAGAGAGATGGGAGCCTTCAAAGGGCAGGTCCAGGCCTGGACATCCCCTGAAAAACAAGCAGCCCTCAACCAGTCATGACGGCGAACTGCCACCGTCACGGAAAGCACTCTACCTGGTGAATCTGTTGTGTCCAAGCCACATCTGATGGCGAACTTAGCTGCGCCTCTCCGTCTGAGATGGCCTGAGAATGTAGGGCCCGGTCCTTCTCCGAGACCCTAGGCAGCACTTGCGCAACAGTATCCCATATTGAATGGATGTAACAGCCCAAAACCTTTTTCTTCCCAAAGCTCTCCAGTTTTTTGGATTCCCTGTCCGGGGGTGTGGAAGGGAACGCCCCATGGGAAGTGGTAGCCTGGACCCTCAAGCTTTGGGGGGGTGGGATGGGTAGTAAGGAAAGTTGGGCTGCCTGGGGTTGGGCGATGGTGGCGGGCGATCGTCCTATTTACGGGAGCCCCTGTGCTGGGTTTGGACCAAGTACTCATGAGGCCGTTTGTTAATGCCTCGTTAAAGGGCAGTAGGAGTTCTGAACTCAAGACCCCAGGCTGCAGGACCTCTCTCATGACCGCCACTGTAGGTAGCTGCAGGTCAAGGACCTCTGCAGCCCTACGCAAAACCATAGCAAAAGATGATCCCTCCTCCATAGCCCGGGTAGGAAGGGAAAGCATGTCAGTATCTGGGGAGGTGCCCAGCCCACTGGCATCACCCAGTTCCTCATACCAGTCCGTATCCTGGTGATGCGGGATTTATAAAGGATCCTGCTACCCCTCCTAATCCTCTTCCTCAAACCCTCAACCTTCAGAATAAGGCAGGGTAAACGGCATGGAGCCGTGCCGCTCCGTCAGCACCGCTCTCGTCGCTGGAGGATGCCCGACCGGCTCTGTGTCATCAGGAATGAGAACCAGGGAGGCGCCGAAGGAGGGCGCCGGCAACCCTGAGGCCCTTTGCGCTGGGCACGATGCAGGGGAAGGTCGCTTAGGTGGTGCGGCTGGCATTGTTCTGGACCCGGAAATGGGTCCACCCCGGAGGCCGTGGTGTCCAGGCTGGAGCCGCCAGTACACGAGCCACGGGGGCCCCTCCATTTTTCAAGCCTGTGAGGCCCGGAGGTGCGCCGGAAGCCCAAATGTAGCACACATGGCATCATGAAACTCATTGAACTGGGTGGGGGTCGCTTCCGGTCCCGGGAAGGGAGGGAAACATGGAGTTGACCCAGGCGCCCGCTCAGCAGAGCGGGCCCTTGAGTGCCGAGGCTCCCCCACAGTGCCATGAGGCAGGCTGGCTCGACTTCTTGTGTTTCTTGTGGCGCCTCTTATCTAACTTTGCCGATTTTGATTAAATGGACTTCGACTCACCGGAGCAGTGCTCGGACCTTCCTCTCGACCGAGACCGGGATCGAGAAAGACGCGGTGATCGACGAGGTGCAGGGTGCCGGGCCATGAGAAGCTTTAGAGACCGCTCCCTTAAAGCCTTCGGCGCCATGGCCCGGCAGTCGGAGCACGACTTAGAGTTGTGGTTGCGCTCCAGGCACTAGAGACAAACCAGACCGGGGTCCGTGACCAGGCGCCTCACAGCTTGAAGTCCGAAGCCATCTTACTCGACATGACACACACCTACACACTAACAAAGTTGACAAAAAGTCAAAAAAAGTCTGTCAAACTTGACAGGGGTAGCTCTCTTCAAGGGATCAGCGCTGATGGCGCAGAGCTTGGAGGGAAGAGAAGCTGGAGGCTGGAGCTTCTTGTAGGCCGAAGATCTCTGGAGTGCGGAGCCAACAAGCATTGGCAATGGCAAGTCAACGTGATGCACAGGGGTTCGGTCTCAGCGGTTCAGACATTGAATACTGGCTTCAAAATTGCAGAGAGGACAGTTCTGGCCTCGAGGGAGTTGCAGAACCACCAACTGTGTTGCTGAGCTTCAAGAAGTCAGGACGATTACAGGAGCAGCAGACTGGTCAGCTTTGTTTCAGTGCCTGCAAATGCAGGGGAGTGACTCCTTCACTCCAAGGGAGATTACTTTGGGTGTCCTTGATGCCCACAGGTCTGTTTAAGAACCTGAAAGAAGCACAGACACAGATGATGAAGAAGACTTGCAGAACAGCAAGACCAGGAGCAGCTAGAGTCTATCTTGATGCAGTCTCGATTGAAGGCAAAGTCCAGTGAAGTCAAAGTGTTCAGACAGTCGAAGAGTGATGTAGTTTCAGTCTTGATCCTTGTCCCACAACAAATCCAAGGCCCACCCATGACTTAGCACTTAAGTACCCTCTAGAAAGGATTGGAACAACTCAGGGGTCCCTCCCAGAGGAAGGGCTAGACAGAGGGGGAGGATACTCCAATGTCCTTTGTCCAGTTTCGCACCAGAGTGGGAGCCAAAGGTTCCCTGAACCGGCTCAAACTGGAGTATGCAAGGGGGGCACCAACGCAGACTGATGGTGCTGGCAAGCACCCTCAGCATAGCCCAATACACTGAGTCCTGTCTGAGAGGTAATCACACCTCCCTGTGACAGGAAACCTATTTTTCTACCCTTACCATGCTTGTGCTTGGCTCAGCAAAAGGACGGCAGAATCGTGTGAGTGGTCAGCAGCAGCATTAGCTTGCTGTCAGACCCAAAAATGGCGGTTACTGGAAGTACAGGAGGAGCACCACAAGGGAGCCCCCAGTACATGGGATCATACTTCCAACACTGGAATCGGCGTTGGGGTATGATTCCAACATATTTGATACTAAATGCAGTGATGTCCACTATATGTATAAAATTGGGAGACCACACTTATGAAGCCTGTAGAATCAACTCCTGGATATGTAGGGGTGTTCTGCTAATTCAGGGGCACCCTCACACTTATAACCAAGCACCCTGCCCTCAAGACTGAAGAGCCTGCCATAGGGTGACCTATAGATTTTAAGTGCAGTGACCTCAGATATAGGGAAACTTATCTGTAGTGAGAGGTGCAAGCACCAGCTCACACAGGCCTGTAGTCACAGTTTAAGCGGACTCCCATGGGTGGCACAATACGTGCTGCAGCCCACGGGAGACCCCTTATGTACCCATGCCCTGGGTACCTCAGTACCATATGCTAGGGAATTACAAGGGTACACCAGTAGTCAGTTGCGGGTGTACAAAAGAACGTACCATGGTTAATTTAGGGAGAAAGCACGACTGGAGTTCCGATTAGCAGAATCCCAGTCAGGATAGGTCAAAAAGATACTGACACAAGCAAAAAATGGGGGTAACCATGAAAGCAGATCCTACTTTTCTACAATGCTCATCTAGGTTAGAAAGCCAATGGGGGCTGGGGAGTGGAGGGGTAGATTGAAATGTATACCATGTGATGAAACTTTTTTTTAAAGTAAATAACATTTCATTCTTGACCTTGAATGTATTTTTTTAGCAACTAGGAGTGCACAGGCACGCTGTACCGCTAAAATATTACATCTTAAAAGCACGCCCATGGGTTGGGTGGATCAGGCGGTGGTAACCTCAATTTCAGGAGGCATTGTTTCCCAAGATAAGGTGCAAATCAACATATCAAAAAACAGTCATGTAAGGGGGCGGCTGAATAAGTGAGTTCTAGGGCAGAATTAGAAATGTGTAAAGATTTACAAAAATGATAAAGGTACAATAGAGGCTAGCTAAAGTGCTGATGCAGCAAGTTTTAGTTATTGCATACAAATAATTGCCATAAAGGCTCTTGATAATTATACAATTCAGAATAATAGGCATAGACTCAATTAAGAATCAAAATAAGTGAGAAATCAGACTGCATCCTTAGTAGTACCCAAAAGATTCTGGCTTACCCCCAAAATAGAGGGTTTATACAGGAAATTTCCCCATAGCAAGCAGAGAAAATGAGAAGTTACTAAATTTGGAGCAAATAAATATATTTTCGACCAGTGAGAAAAAAGACTTTTTAAAATCGTCATGTAGCCTCACCATTCAAACACTAACCCACTAAATAAATATTCAGCCCCCACTGATGTAATGTCATCCAGAGGAGTCTGCACAAACTAGTTACAAAAACAATATTGAACCGTTTAAATGAATGCAACAATGTGTGCACGTAGAAGAGATATCTGGAAAAAAGACACATTATGGAGCACTCGCTAGTGAGTCTTCGAGAATGATGTCATCCAAAAATAAACAAACATGACTTGCTTGGCTATGTGCTGCAGAAATAATAAACAGTGAATGTAACATTCATTATGAAAAAGTTGGCATTGAGGCCTAGGTAGCATAAGCCAGACAAATACACTGCAACAAGCCATATTAAAATTGTTTCAAAGGCAATAGTAGCATATCAGTATATACAAGTGAATTTGAGTGCAGATTACAATTAAACACACTGTTAATAATGCACAATTAAGATAAATACAAAGACTTCCACACAGGGAAGGAGGTATTCAATTTAAAGTTAGAAGAAGGAGGTATTGTTTTTTTAACACAGAAATTGGAGCCTTGTGAACACTTCTGAAAGAGCTGGGCATATATCTTAATAAGTATGATTTGTATTCTGTTCTATTGTCATACACTAAAACATTTAAACACATAATATAAATCTTACTTCATGCATGGAATCCATGAGTTTGGTAAGTTGATAAAACCGCTGAGAGCTCGCCACAACTCCTTTCTGTGTTAGACAAATGGCTTTTACTAGCTCTCTAATGTAACTTCCTCTCATCTCCTCAAACACATTTTGACTTCTCAGGCCTTCTAATGGAACTAAAAGACAAAACAGGTTGTGTTCATTTTAAAATGAATCAAGCATCTTCATTTAGACAACACATGTGGACGACGTTTGAAACTAAATATACAACTCTATTCATCAATTTTTTTTTTTAAGTTAATACGTAATACTATGTTTTACATAGAGTTATCAAAATACATAGGAAAACTGCAGAAATCTTTGTAGAATTCTGCGATATTCTGCAGCCAATTTGAAAAATGTCTCGCTTGGAGCACTCCGCTTCAACAAAGATACTCTATATTATTTCAATAGTCTCGGGTCTGAAAATTTCTGTTAACAACCAACATAAAAGTGCGCGTGGGAACGTGGGCGTCTGCTGGAGGAACTTCACCACAAATTGAAATTTTATGTCAGGAGCTTCAGATTATGCTTAACTTTCTTCATTTATATATCTCAGCAGCTAAGGACGACCAATAAGCACAACAGCGCGAAGGACTTCATCCCGATTGAGTCCAAGCAAATTGAAAGATCCACCAATCAAACTGGATAGGCCTCGGATAAAGTCAGCTTCAAGGAAAAGCAGTTCTTCTTTCAGTTCTTCTTTCTTCGCTGCTCAGCAGCCAGAGAAGTGCTTTTCCTTGACAATGGCTTAGTGAGTGTTACTGCTATAGTTTGTGATATGGTTCAAAGCATTCATACTTTGGTCGTTTGCTTTTTCAGCTGCTCCCTACGCTTAGCTTTGACATTTTTCTGCTTTTTGTATGATTTCCCCTGAGTTTCCCTGGGGACTTGCAAGTCAGCACTGCTGTGCATGTCTCATCCATTCCATATCCTTACACACCCCTTGGGACAGGCAATCCGGAGTGGGTCTTCCCATGAGTATCTTAATCCTGATCTCACACAGGTGTTGTCTGTAGGAAAGTAGGATCTGCTTTCATGGTTGCTCCCACTTTTGGTGGGTGTCAGTATGGTTTTTGAATAGTCTGACTGTGATCCTGCTAATTAGGACCCCAGTGACTGTGCTTCCTCCCTAAAATTCACATGGTAAGTACTCTCTGTACCGCCACAATTAGCTACCCATATACCCCTATAAGTCACTAGTATATGGTACCAAGATAGCAAGGACACAGGTGCAGCATGTATTATGCCACCCATGAGAGACCTCTCAAACTGTGACTATAGGCCTGCCATAGCAGCCTCTGTAAGCTGGTGTAAGCTATAAGTTTCCTTATATCCGAGGTCACTACACTTAAAACCTATAAGTCACCCCTATGCCAGGCCTTTCAATTCTAAAGGCAGGGTGCTGGGTTAGGAGTGTGAAGGTGCCCCTGCATGAGCAGGACACCCCTACAAAACCCCTGAGTCGATTCTACAGGCTTTGTAAGTGTGATCAGCCATTTTGATACATATAGTGGCCATGCGTCCTCACACAGTGGCTTATTATATAGTGGCTATGCTGAACCTGGGTGTGTTTGATATTAAATATGTTGGAATCATCCCAACACTTTCACCAGTGTTGGCGGTATGGTTCCATGCAATGGGAGGCTCATTCGGAAAGCCCCGGTACTCCCTGTAACAGCCTCCCAGGGTCTGCCAGCAAGCTAGTGCTGCTGCCAGCCCCAGTCACAATTCTGCCCTCCTGCTGCTGAGCTGAACTTGAGCAGGGGAAGGTACAACAATAGCTCTCCTGTCACAGTGAGGTGTGACCACCTTCCAGACAGGAATTAGTGTATGGGTTGAGGTGGGGACACTTGCCAGCGCTACCAGACTGCTTTGAAGGGCACATTTGGTGCCCTCCTTGCATATGCCACTTGGAACCAGTTCTGAGAGACCTTGGCTCCCGCTCTGGCGCAAACCTGGACAAAGGGCATGGGAGTATTCTCCCCTATGTCCAGGCCCTCCTCTGGGAGGGACCCCTGAATCGTCCTAACCCCTTTCTTAGGGTGTAAAAGGGCTTACCTGTGGGACAAGACTCAAGCCTGAAACCACATCACTCTATGACCGTCTCGACACCTAGACTTCAATGGACTTTGCCTGGAACTGAATCAAGGAGAAGACTGCTGCTCCTGGTCTCACAGTGCTGCAAGTCTTCTTTTGTCATCTGTGTCTGTGCTTCTTCCAAGATCTTAAACAGACTTATGGGCATCAAGGACACCTGAAGTAATTTCCTTTGGGGTCACTCCCCTACATCTGCAGGCACAGCAGCTGACCGGTTTGCTGCTCCTGACAATTCATGGACTTCAAAAGGCTCAGCAACACAGGTGGTGGTTCTGCAACTCCCTTGGGGCTTGACCTGTCGTCTCTGCAATCTTAAAGCCAGTATCCCTCATCAGAACCACTGGGACTAAACCCCTGTGCACTGCGTCGACTTGCCAAGGCTTGTTGGTTCTGCATTCCAGAGATCTTCAGGCTACAAGAAGCTCAAGCCTCCACCATCTCTTCCTACCAAGATCAGCACCCTCACTGCATCCATTGCACCATCGGCCTCCTTCTTTGGTGAGCTGCTCGAGTTCCTCCTGCGACTCCTGTGCCTTTGGCATGTGGGTCCTCTCGAGGGTCTTCTCCTGCTTCAGTGGGCTCCCATGCTTGCTCAGGTTCTGCTCTCACTCTTCTGCACTTGGTGAGTTCCTTAGACCTTGGTCTTTCATGTCTGTTGCTGCTGCCTAAGCTTGTTGGTGCTCCAGCTGGACACTGACCCACTGGTTCTCGACTTCCGAAGTGGGGCAGCTTGTTAATGGCTCCTGGTCTTCCACAGCATAGCCTGGTCCTCACAGATGCAGTGACATGGTCACCATCATCACATCTGCATATTCTGTCATCAGTGGGAATTGCTCTTCCATGCTTCTTGGTCAAATCCGAGTTGCATAGACGCTGTTCCCTCTGCTTTCAAGTTCTTCTCTTCAAGAATCCACCCTTGGATTCCACCGCACTCTTGCACAGTCTTCACCAGCATCATATTTACTGAAGTCCTCCATTGTGGTCTACGGCGGTTTCCGAAGTACCTTCGCACATATGCACCCGGCTTCCCTGGCGTAGGTATCCTGGTTCCTGGGGTATCCAGGGTGGGGTGACCTTCCAACCTTCTGTCTTCCACGTGGTTTCTTCAGGGTCCACTGGGAAGGGTCCTTTTTCAAAACTGCAACCGCGATTGTTAGATTTGGGGGTCTCTATTTGGCAATGGTTGGCACCTTTGTCCAAATAGGGACCCTTGTGTCTAGTCAGGGTAAAGGGCTACACTCCTAAAATAACCCCTGCTCACCCCCTTGGTAGCTTGGCACGAGCAGGCAGGCTTATTTCGGATGCAGTGTGTAAAGCATTTGTGAACACATACAGTAATACAGTGAAAACACTACAGATGGACACCATACAGGTTTAGAAAAATAAGTATTCTTTACTAGACTTAACAGAAGACCAACAACAAAAATCCACAATTCTGTAATCAAAAATAGACTTAAAAATGGTAGGAAATAGCTTAGTTCACTTTAGATTGCAAATGCAATACTTTACTCTCAAAGTACCTTGGATGCGTAATGCAGAACAAACAAAAGGGTCGCAGGGAAGGTGATGCGTCGGTTCCTTACACTCAGGGGAGTGGATGCGTCAGTTCCTTACTGCTGCACAGGGGAGTTGAGGCTCGCTTCCTTACTGTATGGGGAGTTGATGTGTCGGTTTCCTACTGTGATCCGATGCGATGCGACAAAATGACGACTTGGTTACGATGCAACAACGTAGATGCGATGCATGCATGCCCAACAGCCGAGCGGCGACTCAGTGATCTTCTGAGCCATGACAGGCCCTGCAGCACGCTTCTCCGGTGATGCGATGGTGACCTCTGTGGCAGTGGCACGCTTTTCCAGTGATGTGATGCGCTTCGGCAATGCGATGGTGACAGCGGCAGCGGCGGCACGCTTACTCAGCGATGCGACGGCAACTGCTCTGGTGGCGACGCGCTTCTTCTTCGTTGAGTTGCACTTCCAGCTCCCAGCGACACACAGTCTCTCAGAAGGCCCAGCACAACAGCAGGTTCTTCAATTCCCAGCAAGGGAATTCGAGGGGGAGCTGGGTGTGAAGTCTTGTATCCCTGACACTTCAGGCAGGAGGCAAGCACAGTTCAAGCCCTTGGAGATCTTCTTCAAGATGATGAAAGCACACTCAGTCCCTTTCTCCTTTTTTAGCAATGAAGCAACCACTGTAGGCCAACCCCCAAACACACAACACAGGGGTAGTCTCCTCCTTTAGCTGCCTGGTTTTTCTCCTCAGCAAAGGTTTGTCTTGATTCCCAGAAGTGATCTAAAGTTCAGGGGTCTGGGTCCTCCTTTTTATACACACAAATCCTTTGTCTCTGAAGGCAGAGAGTGTCTGTACCTAGTCCAAACCAGTTGTGGGTGCTTTTTGCCAGTGCACAGCTTCTTCCTTTGTCAGTGTGGACCAAGGGTCATCAGACGCACCACAGGAGGTGGAGCCAGCATTGTGGAAGGCAGGCACAGCCCTATTCAGGCCCAGGTGCTACTCCTCCCACCACTCCCAATGCAGATAGGTCTATTCAGCCTAGTGCTGACTCATCCTGTCTCCTGGAGCCACCCAAGCCCCTGTCACTCACAAACCAGACATGGAATACACAAACCTCGCAGAGGCAGGCTGGATGGTTAGGCAAGAAAATACCTACTTTCTAAAAGTGGTATTTTCAAACACAGAATGTTAAAACCAAGTTCACTAAAAGATGTATTTTATCATTCTGAATTCAGCCATACTAAATTTGTTTTTCTACCATGTTCCCTGGGTCAGTTAGGATTATAAGATGTTATAACCAAATTGCCCATTCTGGCCTATGGGGACAAGTAGCCTTGCAATAGTGAAAAACGAAAATGGCTGTAATTCACTATTAGGACATGCCACACACACCAGGGCATATCCTACCTTATACTTACAATGCACCCTGCCCTTGGGCCTACCATATGGGTGACTAATATGCAGAAAATGGAAGGTTTAGGGACTGGCAAGTGGGTGCACTTGCCCAGTCAGCATGGCAGTACCAGACTGCACACAGGTTCTGCAATGGCAGACCTGAGACACACTTTACAGGCTGCTTCTGTGGGTGGCACAACCAGTGCTGCAAGCCCACCAGCAGCAGTTGGTTTACAAGCCCTGGGCACACACGGCGCACTGTACTAGGCTCTGACAAGTAAACCAAATAAGCCAATCATGGAGTCACTAATCCATTACAACAATTTAACATAGGGAGCACTTGCCCTGTAACACTGAATACCAGTGGCACAGTGCCCAAAGCCTCCAGACCAGCAAAACATTTAGCAAAAACACAGGAGGCAACAGCAAAAAATGTAAGGGAGACCCACACCAATAGTGCCAGGTCTAACAGCGACTTTCCCATTGACTCCTATTGAGCACCCGGCTGTATTTCCACTCTGCAGACAGCCTCCATGGGGTTTCTGGGTACTTACCTTGGGTGCTTCCTTGAATCCCCAGCTCTTCAGAGTCTCTTGGTCCAAGTCCCGACTTCAGTCGCAGTTTGCATTCCACTTCTTATGATATGTTTTGATCTGCCTCCGGAGACGATTGTGTATAGTGCTTTACCTATTTGAAATTGAATTATTGTGTGTATTTGTGTTAATATCTCCAAGTAGGAGATCTACCAATGTGTTAGTGAGTGTTGTGTAATAAACAGACATATTTTTATAACCACACTGTGTGATTCTTTTTCGCTTAACCTACACTACATGATTCGATTTGGTAAAACAAGCTGCTTGACACTCCTTCTAGACTAGGCTTGAACGATGCTCTCCACAGCTACCACTTTGAGAGCTTTCTACGATTGTCCAAGACCACTAAAATTACCATGAGGATTGTCTGGAATAGTGCAAGGTGCTTCACTTAAATAAGTGTGCACCATATACAAAGCCAGCCTCCTACAGTATTCCTCTGTGGCCTAGGGCAACCGGGCACTCAAGCGCGTCTTCTCCACAGGGAATCATCGTCACGCTATCACAGGCGTGACCCTGACGCTTTGTCGGGAGCGGCTTTGGTCTTCTCCTGCGAACGTCCCATGGTGTTAGTCAGGCACCACACTGTAGATGTTCTTGCATATTGTTTCTCGTTTCCTTTACGCTAAATTCAGCAAAGCGGCTGCATGCTCTGGTTTTCTGTCAGGTTGTATGGGTTCGCTCCCTGCTGTTAGTTGGCGGGACTACGCAGAATGCAAGGTCACCATACTGTATATATATATTTTTTTGCTATAACCTTTGTATACAGGATTTCCCAGTAATTGTTTTCAGGCTGCTAGAGGCCTTTCACTGGTGGCGATTCCTCTTTATTGGCCTTGAGCGGGTCGAGGGGAGCCCTTACAGGTTGGAAATAGATCATTGCTTCCTTGCACAAGATGACAAATTTGTGGTCGCAGTAAACGCCATATTGCAGACGGCCATGTCCCTTGCCTTAGAGCCTTTGAACAGGCAAATTGATTTGGTGACTGCTAAGTGAAGAATGAACCCCCCTGTGTGGGAAGTTGTGGTCTCTTGGAGGCCTTTAGAGGGTGCGCATGTTACGAGACCTACAAGCAAGGCTAAAGACAACACGGGAACACAAGTCTCTGGGTCCACCCCTCCGATGCCTTTGAACAGCTCCATCCAGCGTTTCTGAATCACAGAGCCCCTACCCCTTTAGATTGTAGTGTTATTTTATGTTAAAATATTTTATAATGCGCACAGCTACCCAAAAAGGGGTTTCCCAGCGCAGAGCTGAAGGAACCAAGGAAGTGAAAGATTATTGATTGAACAACCAAGTTTTTAGTAGTTTACTGTAATTCGTATAAAGTGTTTCTCTACGAATCAATATGGGGAGAGAATTCCATAAGAGTGGGTCAAGATAGGAAAAAGAGCGACCACCCATTCTTGTAAGCTTGACCCTAGGAACCACAAATTTTTCCTGAGATGTGGAACGCAACAGGCGGGAGGGCTGATAGGGGCGGACTAGTTTTTGCAGGTATTGAGGGGCAGTACCTGTCTAGAGCTTTAAACTTAGTCCGATTTTCCACTCTGAGCCAGTGTAGCTCTCTCAAGGCACTAGAAGTAGAGGACATTCTTGGGAGTTTGCAAAGCAGTCTTGCGGCAGAATTCTGCACCACCTGAAGCTTACGTAATACATCCCTATTTGCTCCCAAGTAAAGAATATTTCCGTAGTTCAGTCTAGATGTCACAAGTGCCTGGACAACGGTCTTTTGGGTAACACTAGGGAGCATTCAGATGATTTTCTTCAAACATTTTAAGATGGTGAAGCAGGTGGCAGCAGTTTTTATCGCATGTTGCTTCATAGATAAATTGCTATCAATGATAAATCCCAGGATGCGGACTTGAGAGGTGGGCACAGGTAAAGGGCCCATTGTACTGGGCCAATGTTGGGGACCCCTAAGGTCTTTATTTTTCCCTAGAATAAGGACCTCAGTTTTTTCACCATTTAGCTTGAGTAGATTGATTTGCATCCAAGATGCAATATTACTCAAGCCAACTTGAAGAGTTGAGGTTCCTGGCAGCTTTTCTGCAGAAAGGGAAAAATAATTTGAGTGTCGTCAGCATATGAAAAAAGAGACAACCCAGCCTCTTCTGCGATCGCTGCTAAAGGTTGTACATATACATTAAACAGAAGAGGACTTAAAATTGACCCCTGAGGTACCCCATAAGAGGAAGAGTGGATTTTTGACGCAGCCCTAGAAGAAAAGACTTGAAAAGTCCGCTTGGATAAGAAAGAAGACAACCAGCCAAGTGCTGTATCAGTAATACCAAGAGACTGCAAGGATTTAATTAACACGGTGTGAGAGACCGTGTCAAATGCAGCACTCAAGTCTAGCAGTATGAGGGCCACAGTGTTACCTGTATCTAAGTGTTGCCGTAACAGTTCAGTGACACCAAGAAGAGTCGTTTCAATCAAGAAACTCGCTCTGAATCCAGACTGGGATGAATGCATAAATTTAGAGGATTCGATAAACTCAGTTAGTTGTAGTTTAACATGTTTTTCCAAGATTTTAGAAAAAATTGGGAGCAGAGAGATAGCCATAAAATTGGATGACTGGGCAGGGTCAGCATCAGCCTTTTTCAAAAGTGGGAGAACCATGGCATGTTTCCAATCAGGCGGAACCATGGCCTCTTTGAGCGAAGCGTTAAGTAGCTCCATAATCATTTTTAAGGATGGCAACTCAAGTTGCTGAGATACAGAAACGTGAAGGAGATCACAAGGAGACCCTGACTTAAGGCTGCCTAAAATTTTTTTTAAAGAATTAATATTGAGAAGTGACCATGTTTCCAGTTTTGTGGACAAATCGGCAGAAAAAATTGGCTCAGGCGAGGCGGCTGACTGAATAGGCGCCAATCGTCTAGTTTTATCTAGTGTTAGATATATTTGCTCCACTTTATTTATAAAAAGGTTAGCGAGAGTGTTAAATTGTGATTCATCTAGAATAGGAGAAGTAGGCTGAGTATCAGAGCCAGCTAACTTTTTGACCATAGAAAACAAAGGGGCATATTTATAATAACTGACGCATCCCTGCATATCAGCAGGGATGCGCCAGTTATTTTGCACCCCAGCTCCGCCATCATGGATGCGCCGCATTTATAATGCGGCGCACCATGGGGCAAAAACGGCACAGATGCGTCACGCATCTGTGCCGAAAAAGTGGCGCATTGCTGGAGTTGCGTCGCAAGCGCGACGCAGCTCCAGCAAGGCTCGGGGGTGCCCTATCTGCACAATGCTGCGTCAATCCTTATGCCTTCTTCAAGCAGGCGCAGGGTTTTGACGCAGCATGGGCTCAAAAGTGACTGAGTGAAATCTTGTAGATTTCACTCAGCCACTTTAAGGAGGCGTTCCTGCGCCGGAACGCCCCCACCTGCCCTGGAACGCCTACATGTGGCGCAGGGCTTTACAACGTGACGCATCTCCCAGATGCGTCACGTTATAAATACCCCGCACCATGGCGCAGGATTTGCGCCGCTGCTGCGTCACAAAAGTGACGCAACGGCGGCGTAAATGAGGCGCAAGGGCTTCATAAATCTGCCCCAAAGTACGTGAACAGTTCTTAGCATTGGAAATAGTGGAGGAAACATATTCCGCTCGGGCCAATTTATATAGAACTTGATATTTGTTAAGGCGATTTTGTATATTAATTTTAGATTCTGAAGAATAGTTTTTCCTCCAGCATCTTTTAAATGCTTTACATTTACTTTTTTCGGTTTTTAGTTGTTCTGTAAACCACGGAGCGGGGGCTTATGGTTATGCAGTATTTTAACAGAAGTTGGAAGGCAGTCATCAGTTGCATTAGAAATCCAACTGTAAATAGTTTCCAAAGAAGACGTTGATATCAAATCCATAATAGGAGCACTATTGGACAGGGTTTGATTAAATGCTTCCATATTCAATTGTCCCCAGTTCCTTGATTGTGTTTGTGATCCAGATACTGATGTAAACAACTTCCCTGGGGCAGTAAAATAGAACTTGACCACAAAGTGATCTGACCAACACAAGGGAAATGCAGGAGGACATTGAATGTAAGATAAATTAGAAAAGATGGGATCTAATAGGTGGACTGCCATATGCGTCGGGCCGTTATTGCAAAGTGGTAAATTCATAGCAGTCAGATCCGAAATCAATGTGCCGCTAGTTGTGCACTCAGTATTGTCAAGATGGAGATTTAAATCACCTAAAATGGTGAAATTAGCTATTTTAAGTAGATAGGGGGCAATCAAGTCTGGGAATGATGATACCCAAGGACCGGTCCTGGGGGCCGATAAACCAGCATACCGGAGAAAGTAAACTGAGAAGTCAAAGTAAGTTTAAATAAAGCTGCTTCACAACCAGTAAGAGGCAGGTCCTCAAATTTGCATGAGTAGCATTTTTTAAAGATTAACGCAATGCCTCCTCCTACCCTTAGATTTTTATCTTTTCTAACTAGGGCACTGTTGGAAGGCGGACCCCGAGGAGTCGGCGAGACCACCAAGGGGGGCCCTCACACTGTACGAAGTAGCCGAGCGCTGCCGAGAAGTCTCCTGAGAGATCCTTCTCCTATCACGTACTAGCACGGTAACACCACCACACAGGACTCAAGGAGGTTGTCTCACGACAAACAATTCTTTATCAGCAATAAAAAGGTTACGAGGTCAATATTTACACGAAGGGATCGAGGGATCCACCAAAAGTCTCAGTGTCTCTTTGGAAGGGTAAGGGTAGCGGGACAGTCTTTGGTAGAGGTGGGGTACGGGGGTACTTGGGGCCCAGTTCTTATCCTCAAGCTGGAGGACCTCCGGATCTCGGAGGGGTCGAGCCGCGACGGCGTCAGCAGGGCTCCGGCGTACAGTTCGTGGAGAGCCGCGATCCAATCAGCAGGGCTCTCAAGATGGTTTCTGCTTAGCTCGAGCCGCGACGTCGTCAGCAGGGCTCCGAGGGAGGTTTCAGCGAGGTTGGGCCGCGACAGCGTCAGCAGGGCTCCGATGTTCCAGGTGGCTTCAAAGTGTTCACAAGAAGGAGCCGCGACGCAGTCAGCAGGGCTCGTGATGGTTCCGACAAGAGTTCTTCTCCGTAGGGTCAGCCGCGATTCAATCAGCAGGGCTCTCGACTCCGGGATACAACTGCCGATCTGTGGCGGGGTCGCCCCAGATATAGGTCTGGAGCCCTTTGATGTCCGGACCCAGGCGCCCGGGGGGGGCGGAGAGGCCGGGTGGAGGTGGCCAGACGCCCAGCAGGAGAGGCGCCAGGCCCAAGAGAGTTGCAGGGCGATCACACCTAGAGAGGGGAGGACAGTCGGGGGTCTCATCGATACTGTCCTCCGCCGGGGGCGATGAATGGTTCCTGCGGCACCCCCTGGCCAGTTCGTGGTGCCTCGATGTCGGGGCTTCGCTGGGGTCGAGGCCGGGTTGCGCGGGGTCGCGCTGGCTGGTGCACAGAGTCACGTGGATGCCAACAAGATGGCGGAGCCACGAGGGGTATGCGGCCTCGTGCAGCTCTGGATGAAGGGCCTCGGTGCAGTTCAGAAGGGTGGCCCGTGAAGGCCGGGGCGGGGAACGGGCACAATCCATGGGGTTAAGGACCACGCCACGAGGCCGGGTCCAACAGGCGTCCCCCCCAGCCGAAGGCATGGAGAGTCACCCATCTCCTTGGGGATTCTCCTCGTCAAGGCGGAAGAAGCGGGACAGGCCGTCGGCGTGGTCATTGCCGGGCCGGTGTTCAACGTCAAAGTCCATCCCTTGTAGCGAGATGGACCACCGCAGCAGCTTGGGGTTCTCGCCCCGCATTTGCATTAACCACCGCAGGGGCCGGTGGTCGGTCTGGACCCGGAAGTGGGTACCAAAGAGGTAGGGCCGGAGCTTCTTGAGGGCCCACACTACAGCGAAGGCCTCCCGCTCAATGGTGCTCCATCGTTGCTCTCGGGGCAGTAGCCGTCGGCTGATGAAGGCCACTGGTCGGTCGAGCCCCTTTTCATCGGCTTGGGACAGGACGGCCCCGATCCCATACTCGGAGGCGTCCGTCTGCACCACGAACTCCTTATTGTAGTCAGGGGCCTGCAGCACCGGGGCAGTACACATTGCGGTCTTTAGGGTGTCGAAGGCTGCTTGGCAGCGGGGTGTCCAGTGCACCTTCTTGGGCTGCTTTTTGGACGTCAGCTCTGTGAGGGGGCCAACAATGCTCCCATAGTCCCGGATAAACCGCCAGTAGTATCCGGTGAGACCCAGGAAGGCCCGGACAGCGGTCTGGGTAGTGGGGGGTTCCCAGGCCTGGATGGCATCTATTTTCGGCTGGAGAGGGGCCACCTGCCCGCTCCCCACTTGATGGCCCAGGTAGGTCACGGATCCGTGGCCGATCTGGCATTTGCTGGCCTTGATTGTGAGCCCGGCCCGCTGGAGGGCGGCCAGGACGGCTTTAATGTGAAGGTTGTGCTCTGCCCAGTGGTTGCTGTACACGGCAATGTCATCTAGGTAGGCCGCGCTGAAGGCCTCAAGCCCGGCCAAAACCTTGTTCACCAGTCTTTGGAAAGTGGCCGGGGCGTTCTTCATTCCGAAGGGCATCACCCGAAAGTGGTAATGCCCATCCGGGGTCGAAAAGGCGGATCTTTCTTGGGCGCCGGGGGTGAGCTGGATTTGCCAGTACCCGGCGGTGAGGTCCAGCGTGCTCAAGTAGCGAGCGGCCCCTAGGCGGTCGATGAGTTCGTCGGCCCGGGGTATAGGGTGGGCGTCCGTCTTGGTCACTGCATTCAGGCTCGGTAGTCCACGCAGAATCGTAACTCTGGGGGGTGGCCGGGAGCTGCGGCCTTTGGCACCAGGACGACAGGGCTGGCCCACGGGCTGTCGGAGGGTTCAATGACCCCCAGGGCCAGCATCTTCGTTACTTCGGCCTGGATGCAGGCCCGCACTCGGTCGGGTACCCGGAAGGCTCTGTGTCGCACGGGGGGCTCTCCCCGGTGTCGACGTCGTGGACGCACCAGTGGGTCACCCCCGGGGTGAGGGAGAAGAGGGCTGCGTAGTCCCGCAGCAGTTGCTGGCAGTCGTTGCGCTGTTCCGGAGTCAGGGAAGAGGCGAGTTGGACACCTTCGATCGATCCATCATGGACGTTGGACTGCAAGAGGTCGGGCAGGGGCTCGGAGTCGTCCTCGCCCCCCTCGTCGGTCGCCAGTAGCAGGCTCAGTTCGGTCCGGGCAAAGTGGGGTTTTAGTCTGTTAGCATGTAGGACCCGGAGGGGGTTCCGGGGGGACTCCAGGTCGACCAGGTAGGTGACGGGACTTTTCTTCTCCACTACCTTGAAGGGCCCGGTCCACTTGTCCTGGAGGGCGCCGGGTTCAACCGGGGCCATGACCCATACTTTCTGACCTGGCTCGAATTCTATGGTAGAAGAGTTCCGATCGTACCACCGCTTCATGTCCTCCTGGCTGGCCTCGAGGTTGGCTTCGGCCATGGCTCGGAACTTGTGGGTCTGGTTTCGGAGGGTCAGGAGGTATTGGTAGACGTCAGGAGGGGCGCCTTGGGGCTTCATCTCCCAGCCCTCCTTGACCAGGCTGAGCGGTCCGCGGACCGGGTGTCCATACAATAGTTCAAACGGGCTGAACCCCAGGGACTTCTGCGGGACCTCCCGATAGGCAAACAGGAGGCACGGCAGCAGGACATCCCATCTCCGCCTGAGGGGCTCTTCCAGGCCCTGGATCATTCCCTTCAATGTTCTGTTGAACCGCTCAACCAGTCCGTTCCCCTGAGGGTGATAGGGGGTCGTGAACTTGTATGTGACCCCGCACTGCTGCCACAGGGACCGCATGTATCTAGAAATAAAGTTCGTGCCTCTGTCGCTCACCACTTCGCGGGGAAATCCCACTCGGGAGAAGATCCCCATTAAGGCCCGGCCTACCACGGGGGCCGTTATAGTTCTTAGCGGGACCGCCTCCGGGTACCTGGTGGCGTGGTCCACGAGGACCAGGATGAAGCGGTGGCCCAGGGCGGTCTGGGGGTCCAGTGGGGTTCCTCTGGTACTCCCCCATTGAGTTCTGGGGGACCCGGGAGTTGACCCATCGATCGGCCTCGACGGCGAGTTTTCGCGGGTCGGTCATTTTGCTGTCGAGGAGGTGCTGTCTCAGTTCCACAAAGCAATTGTTGGAGAGATGTTCCCACACGATGAGGTCGACCAGCTGCCCGTAGGTGGTTACTTTGCTCCCTTTGATCCACCCTTCTAGGGCCCGACTGAAAAAGTCCACATATTCCACCCATGTGGTACCCGGGATTTTCTTGCAGTCTCTGAACCGCTGGCGGTGCATTTCCGCGGTTAGCCCGTAGCGGGTGAGCAGGGCCTCCTTCATGTGATCGTAGGAGGTCATCACCTCCTCCGGCAGCTGGAGCAGCGTGTCTCGACCCTCACTCAGGAACCGCCCCCACAGGCCCGCGCCCCAGTCTTTTCGGGGCACCCGATGAGAGGTCATGGCCACCTCGTAGGCCTTGAACCATTGTTGGATGTCGTCATTCTTGTAGTACTCCTTGACGACCTCTTTCGGGATATGTACCTTGGTCTCGGAAGGCGGTAGAGTGTCTCTAGTACTGGGGGTGTTGGTCCCTCCGTTCTTGGCCTTGATTTCGAGCCCCTTGAGACTGCGCTCGTGCTCAAGGGTCAGTTTCTTTTCCTCCAACTCCCGGTGTCGTCTCTTCTCCTCTATCTCCTCTTGAAGCCGTAGCTGCTCTAGGGCCAGTTTCTTTTCTGCCAGCTGGAGTTCGCCGTCCAGCCGCAGTCGTGCGAGCTCTAGCTCGTGGTTCCGGACCTTCTCCCGCTCTCGTATTTCTTCTTCGGAGAGGCCGGTTTCTAGGCTCTTTCTTCCTCCGGTTGCCGGAGTCGGTGCGGTTGATGTGGTCTCAGTCAGGGGCAAGGGACCTTCTTCCTGGGAGGGGCCTGCCCCGGCCTCTAGCCATGACCTCAGAGCTTTCTGCATCTCCTCTTTGGTACCTAGGCCGGTGGTTGAAATGCCTTTGTCTTTGCAGAACTGTTTTAACTCTTTGTGCGTATATTCCTCCAGCCGTTCGGGCTGGAACTCCATTGTCGCGTTGTTTTCCTGGCTGCTCATGATACTGTTCGTTTGGATGGGTAGCTAGTGGGTACTGGCTGGTACGTACTGCGTTCGGCTCGGATCCCGTCGCTGGCCTCCAAATGTTGGAAGGCGGACCCCGAGGAGTCGGCGAGACCACCAAGGGGGGCCCTCACACTGTACGAAGTAGCTGAGCGCTGCAGAGAAGTCTCCTGAGAGATCCTTCTCCTATCACGTACTAGCACGGTAACACCACCACACAGGACTCAAGGAGGTTGTCTCACGACAAGCAATTCTTTATCAGCAATAAAAAGGTTACGAGGTCAATATTTACACGAAGGGATCGAGGGATCCACCAAAAGTCTCAGTGTCTCTTTGGAAGGGTAAGGGTAGCGGGACAGTCTTTGGCAGAGGTGCGGTACGAGGGTACTTGGGGCCCAGTTCTTATCCTCAAGCTGGAGGACCTCCGGATCTCGGAGGGGTCGAGCCGCGACGGCGTCAGCAGGGCTCCGGCGTACAGTTCGTGGAGAGCCGCGATCCAATCAGCAGGGCTCTCAAGATGGTTTCTGCTTAGCTCGAGCCGCGACGTCGTCAGCAGGGCTCCGAGGGAGGTTTCAGCGAGGTTGGGCCGCGACAGCGTCAGCAGGGCTCCGATGTTCCAGGTGGCTTCAAAGTCTTCACAAGAAGGAGCCGCGACGCAGTCAGCAGGGCTCGTGATGGTTCCGACAAGAGTTCTTCTCCGTAGGGTCAGCCGCGATTCAATCAGCAGGGCTCTCGACTCCGGGATACAACTGCCGATCTGTGGCGGGGTCGCCCCAGATATAGGTCTGGAGCCCTTTGATGTCCGGACCCAGGCGCCCGGGGGGGGCGGAGAGGCCGGGTGGAGGTGGCCAGACGCCCAGCAGGAGAGGCGCCAGGCCCAAGAGAGTTGCAGGACGATCACACCTAGAGAGGGGAGGACAGTCGGGGGTCTCATCGATACTGTCCTCCACCGGGGGCGATGAATGGTTCCTGCGGCACCTCCTGGCCAGTTCGTGGTGCCTCGATGTCGGGGCTTCGCTGGGGTCGAGGCCGGGTTGCGCGGGGTCGCGCTGGCTGGTGCACAGAGTCACGTGGATGCCAACAAGATGGCGGAGCCACGAGGGGTATGCGGCCTCGTGCAGCTCTGGATGAAGGGCCTCGGTGCAGTTCAGAAGGGTGGCCCGTGAAGGCCGGGGCAGGGAACGGGCACAATCCATGGGGTTGAGGACCACGCCACGAGGCCGGGTCCAACAGGCACAGTTGGCAGGTAAAGCCGTGGACACGTCTGGTCCAGAACTTGTATGCAACCATGTTTCAGTTAGGAAAATTGCATGTGGTTGTTCCCTGCTTAATAGGTTGAAGATATCCTCCTTATGTTTAGGAAGGGATCGACAGTTAATATTCCAGAAGTTAAACACTTTGTTAAAGGAAAGACAGTGATTTTGTTGTGCAAAAACACTGTCTATAATTGTACCATTTGCTTCACTGGAGGGTAGGGTACGAAAGATGAAATTACAGTGAGAACAAATAATAACGTCATCTGTGGGGTGAAATAAGCTACAGTCAGGGTTAGGCTTACCGCGTAAATTCTGCAATTGTTCAGATGAGTATTTGATAAGATGTGGCAGGGTAGCCAAAATTTGAGCAGAGTTGTGGCCCCAGGTCCCGTTCGGTCTCGGACGGGCGCAGATGGGCTTGCCTTTGGCGCGCATTTGGCGCGCCCGCTACGCACGTCTGCTGCGCGGTCATGTTGACATGCGTATTTATGGTCAGACCCAACCACTAGCCCGCTAACCTCCCAATGGCCGCCGCTCACCACCCCTCGCCCCAGCGGCAGTGCTGGTCAGCGACGGCCGCCTTCAGCGTTTGGGCAAATGGGAGCGGGTGGGGTGCCGATCTGTGAGGTGAGTTATAACTAAAATATAGACTCGGTTTTAAAAAAAAAGTAGCATCAAGGAACAGCAGCAGTTAGAGTTGTGCAAAAAGTGCAAATATGCAATATTAAAAGAAAGCGACAATTAAAAGGCTTTAAAATCAAATTCACCATCCACTCCTTCGGCCATAGTCACGCTCTCCTGGAGGGTATTGAACACAACCCTTCCCAGGCACAGAATGCCGACCTAGGTCTTCCCCCACTGAAGCTCAAGTAGTTCCACTTAAAGTTGATGGGGAAGATTTAGGCAACTTGTGTCCAGACGATGAAGCTGATACTGAGTCGGGCCTAGTAAACCTTAGAGACCAGAAGGCTGTCCTTAATGTCCCAGGCAACCTGTTATCAAAAGGTCAGAGGTGGTGGGTAAGGTGAACCATCCCACCATGCGACCCAGAAACGAAAATACCAATAATAATCAATAAGAGCATACATCATCAGCTCACATCAATATATATATATATATATATTCACTGAAAAAAACATAGGTTTCAGGGGTGTTATAGTTAGCTGCCCATTTCACTCATACAAAACCATAGAAATTCCTCTGTTACATCATCCACTGAATGTGGTTTAGTTTGAAATTTAAATTTGCATTATATATATACCAATCTGTATTGAAGATTGAGTGGATATATAACTGTCTGGATGGAGGATTTAGTAGCTGTCTGACTGTCTTTTTAAGTGAGTAATTAAAAGTGTCTCACTTAATCTATGGATTAGTAACTAAACTATGTGAATGCGTGCCGCACTGTCTCTGTTGTTGTATAACATGTTGCATCAGTTGGTCACTAACTACATGAGTGTGTATATTAGTTATTGATTAGTTGGGTGAGTATTTGTATGGGACACTGAGTTTGTGTGTGGTTGGATGGGGTGTGTGTAACTCTATGCATAGATGTGTGAATGGTTGATTGACTAGGTGTATGGGTTTAAGAGTGCTTGTGGAAACAGTTGTTTGTGTGACTGAGTGTATTTATTTGTGTGTTGGTGAGCGAATATATGTTTTAGTTGTACATATTCAACAAAGTTAAAAAATAAAAGGCATTGTATGTGAGAGTTGGTGTATATAAATAAGTATGTGTAAGAGTCAGTGATTGTGAGAGCAACTATATGAATGAGTGTATAATTGTAATGGTGCTTTTTTAACATATTAACGATGAGTTACTATGTGTTTGAATAAATGAGGTGTTGTTGGATAATTGTGTAAGTGTGTAAATTTAAGTGCGATACATTTTTTTCATGAGTGAGTAGGATGACTGCATAACCGACTAAGATGACTGCTGATGTGTCAATGTCTATATATGTGTATAAGTGCATTTGATAATGTTCTATTAATTAATGACTGCCTGTATAGATGATTCTGTTGTTGAATGGGTAGTTGCGTGTGTAGACTTAGGAATCAGTGAGTGGGTATGTAGTAACTGGTATTGGTGTGTCAATGGTTTCAAATATGGTACTCTGTATTTTACAGTGAGTGATGAAAGGTTATACTAGGGTATGATGAGGTGTATCAGATTGTCAAGTGGATGATGTCACTGACCATGTCATGAATGATGCAATATGTGACATCATCAGCAGTGCATTGCGGGCGCGGGAGTTATAGTTAGCAGAACTAACTATAACGGAGGAATTTCTATGGTTTTGTATGAGTGAAATGGGCAGCTAACTATAACACCCCTGAAACCTATATTTTTTTCTGTGAATTTCTAAGGTTTTTTAAATGCTAATTTCTAACTATAACGTCTCTGAAACCTATGTTTTTTTCAGTGAATTTCAAAGGTTTTTTAAATGCTAACTTTTAAGTGTGATAGTAGTTATATCTATTTTTTTGTACTGATTTTCTACAGTTTTTTAACTGTTTATTTATAAATATTTTATTCATTAAATAACATTATATATTTTTCAGAAAATTGCACTAATTTTTTTTTTTTTTTAATTAAAACTGAAATATTGATTAATTTTCTTGTTTTCATTTTTTATTTTAATATTGAGTTCCCAGTCGAGCGCGGAGTACGCCAAGGTTGTACTATGGCCCCGACGCTCTTTTCCTTGTATATTAATGGGATTGTAGATCGTATGCTCAGTGTTTCCACAGATGCTCCTAAGTTGGCGGGGATAGTCACCCCAATACTGATGTTTGCGGATGACACTCTCATTGTGTCAAAAACACCAAGTGGTTTGCAAAAAAGCTTTGTCTGTTTTTGATGATTTTTGTCTAGCCCATGGATTGGAAGTAAATGTCTCTAAGACCAAACTTATGGTTTTCAACCCACCTCCTAGTTACAGAGTAAGGAAGTTCTTTATGAATGCCCAGCCACTAGAGGAGGTTAACAGCTTTATATATCTTGGTATGCACATATCTAATGACAATAAGTGGAACAAGCATGTCATGATGACCTCCTTGAAGTTACAGCAGACTACTGGGGTTTTACTCAAGGAGTTTAAAACCTCCTTTACTAAGCCAATTAAACCTGTCCTTCAAGTTTATGAGGCAAAGGCTTTAAGCTCTGTCTTGTACGGGGCAGAGCTATGGGGTTTCGACTCGTTGAGATCCCTAACGGTAGTCGAAAATAAATTTTTACGTAGTATTACAGGCCTACCGCAGAGTACTCCATTGGTCCCCTTAAGATACGATTTAGGTAGGAGAGCTATCCTGGAACTAGCCAACCTCCGTCCTGTCTTATACTGGCAGAGGTTGTGGTCTACTCCGGAGCTCTCCTCCTATGCCAGGGGACTCTTGGATGTTATTAAGTCTGATACTTCTCATAAGATTGGCTGGCTTAGGAAGATACGTGCTGCCCTGGTTGACTTGGGCTTGGTGGGGCTGTGGAGTGATCCAATGACAACGACATTCCCTTCTAAGAGCTCCTTGAAAATGTTGTATTGGGAACATATTGATTTTAAGATCTGGAGCCAAGTTAATAGCTCCTGGATGACTAATTGGTTCCTAGTGACAAAAATTACTCCAGCCCTAGAAACTTATTGGGGCCTGATTACTAAACCTAGTGACAGGAAATTATATTTTCAGCTTCGAATAGGTTCCTTGCCACTCAGGTCTCTGACTAGTAGTTGGTCAAGTGCTGGTAATGATACATGCCCTGTATGTGGCATGCAGTCTGAATCGATTGGACATTTTTTGTTTGTATGCCCCGCTTATATTGTCCCAAGACGCATTTGGTTGTCTCCATTGTGTAGGGCTTTGGGCACTAGGAGTAGTATTGTGGCCCTAAGGATCTTACGCATTAATACCCTACCAATTATTTCCATTGGTCTTGCCAAATATTTGGGCTGGGCATGGTACCTAAGGAACAAATTGATACGCTCACTCTGTTATTCTTAATTGAGCTTTGTATACTAGAGCTATGGAATATTCTTGCTGTTTTAACTCCGCTTATTTTATATTACATTCTATCATCTAGTCATCTGCTTTATTGTTTAATCTTTTTTTAATATCCATTTTAATATTTATTATATGATGTATTTTATGATTCTTTTGCATCTATTTTTGTGTTTTTAATGAATTGTAATTTTGTGATACTTGTGTCTTTTATGAATTTGAACTTTCGAATAAAGACTATGATGATGATTAATATATTTATATTATTTTCTTTAAAATAAATTTCAATTTTTTTCGAAGGCGCGCACTCAAAGTGTACACATCACGGTGGGTGCGCGCATTCTATCCGCCATTTTAGAAAAGTCATGAAGGATCCGCGTATGGTGTGCGACGGCTGCGTGTTTTTCAGTACATCATATACATTTAATATCACATGATATGCGCGATTGGTATGTGACCAGTCTGCGACTCCTGCTCCCACGCATTCGCGACACATGCGCTTTACGGTACGAGATGTTTGCACGGTTGCGGGTCCCGCGTGACATCACGTGCTGGGGCGTGCTGGGTGCGCGACTCCCGCAAAAAAAATGTATGTTCCAAAATGATATGTATGTGTCTTTAATATACATATTAAGGCAAGAGATTATGTAAGATATTAATCAAAATAATATATTTGTACTTATAATAAACTTATAATATTTTTAAATATATTTTCGCGAAGTCGGGTGCGTGCATCATGAGTGCAGAAAACCAGGTCAGCAGAGCTGCTGTAGAGCCAGAGAACCAGGTCAGCAGAGCTGCTCTAGAGCCTAAGAACTAGGTCAGCAGAGCTGCTTTAGAGCCATAGAACCAGGTCAGCAGAGCTGCTTTAGAGCCAGAGAACCAGGTCATTAGAGCTGCTCTAGAGCCAGAGAACCAGGTCTGCAGAGCTGCTGCAGAGCCAGAGAACTGGGTCAGCGGAGCTGCTTTAGAGCCAGAGAACCAGGTCAGCAGAGATGTTGTAGAGCCAGAGAAACCAGGTCAGCAGAGCTGCTTTAGAGAGAGAGAACCAGGTCAGCAGAGCTGCTTTAGAGCCAGAGAACCAGGTCAGCAGAGCTGCTCTAGCTGACACTGACTGACTGACACTGACTGACTGACACTGACTGATTGACACTGACTGATACATATTGACTGACACTGACACTGACTGACACTGATTGACTGACACTGACACTGACTGACTGACACTGACTGACACTGATTGACACTGACTGACACTGATTGACTGACACTGACTGACTGACACTGATTGACTGACACTGACTGACACTGATTGACTGACACTGACTGACTGACTGACACTGACTGACTGACACTGACTGACACTGACTGACACTGACTGACACTGACTGACTACTCTCTAATACTCTACTACTGACTCTCTACTACTCTCTACTACACTCTACTACTCTCTCTCTACTACTCACTCTCTACTACTCTTTAATACTCACTCTCTACTACTCTACTACTCTCTACTACTCACTCTCTACTACTCACTCTCAAGTACTCACTCTCTACTACTCTACTAATCACTCTCTACTACTCACTCGCTACTACTCTCTACTACTCACTCTCTACTACTCACGCTCTACTACTCTCTACTACTCACTGTCTACTTCTACTCTCTCTACTACTAACTCTCTACTACTCTCTACTATTCACTCTCTACTACTCACTCTCTACTACTCATTCTACTACTTTCTACTACTCTCTACCACTCACTCTCTACTACTCTACTACTCACTCTCTACTACTCTCTACTACTCACTCGCTACTACTCTCTACTACTCACTCTCTACTACACTCTCTACTACTCTCTCTACTACTCTCTGCTGCTCTCTACCACTCACTCTCTACTACTCTACTACTCTCTCTCTACTACTCTCTACAACTCACTCTCTACTACTCACTCTACTACTCTCTACTACTCACTCTCTACTACTCTCTCTCTACTACTCACTCTCTACTATTCACTCTCTACTACTCACTCTCTCCTACTCACTCTCTACTACTCACTCTACTACTTTCTAATACTCTCTACCACTCACTCTCTACTACTCTACTACTCACTCTCTACTACTCTCTACTACTCACTCGCTACTACTCTCTACTACTCACTCTCTACTACACTCTCTACTACTCACTCTACTACTCTCTGCTGCTCTCTACCACTCACTCTCTACTACTCTACTACTCTCTCTCTACTACTCACTCTCTACTACTCACTCTACTACTCACTCTCTCCTACTCGCTCTCTACTACTCACTCTCCACTACTCACTCTCTACTACTCGCTCTCTACTACTCTATACTACTCACTCTCTACTACTCACTCTCTACTACTCTCTACTACTCTCTCTGCTACTCACTCTCTACTACTCACTCTCTACTACTCTACTACTCTCTACTACTCGCTCTACTACTCACTCTCTACAATTCTCTACTACTCACTCTACTACTCTCTCCTACTCTCTACCACTCACTATCTACTACTCACTCTCTACTACTCTCTCTCTACTACTCACTCTCTACTACTCACTCTACTACTCTCTACTACTCACTCTCCAGTACTCTCTACTACTCACTCTGTACTACTCACTCTGTACTACTCACTCTCTACTACTCTCTACTGCTCACTCTCCACTACTCATTCTCTACTACTCGCTCTCAACTACTCTCTACTACTCACTCTACTACTCACTCTCTACTACTCTACTACTCTCTCTACTTCTCACTCTCTACTACTCTCTCTCTACTACTCACTCTCTACTACTCTCTACTACTCACTCTCTACTACACACTCTCTACTACTTGCTCTCTGCTACTCGCTCTCTACTATTCTCTAGGACTCACTCTACTACTCACTCTCAACTACTCTCTACTACTCACTCTCTACTGCTCCACTACTCTCTACTACTCACTCTCTACTACTCTACTATTCTCTACTACTCTCTCTCTACTACTCACTCTCTACACTCACTCTCTACTACTCTCTACTACTCTCTACTACTCACTCTTTACTACTCCCTCTCTACTACTCTCTACTACTCACTCTCTACTACTCTCTACTACTCACTCTCTACTACTCACTCTCTACTACTCACTCGCTACTACTCTCTAATACTCACTCTCTACTACTCACTCTCTACTACTCACGCTCTACTACTCTCTACTACTCACTGTCTACTACTACTCTCTCTACTACTCACTCTCTACTACTCTCTACTATTCACTCTCTACTACTCACTCTACTACTTTCTACTACTCTCTACCACTCACTCTCTACTACTCTACTACTCACTCTCTACTACTCTCTACTACTCACTCGCTACTACTCTCTACTACTCACTCTCTACTACACTCTCTACTACTCTCTCTCTCTACTACTCTCTACTACTACTCTCTACTATTCACTCTCTACTACTCACTCTACTACTCTCTGCTGCTCTCTACCACTCACTCTCTACTACTCTACTACTCTCTCTCTACTACTCTCTACTACTCACTCTACTACTCTCTACTACTCACTCTCTACTACTCTCTCTCTACTACTCACTCTCTACTATTCACTCTCTACTACTCACTCTCCACTACTCACTCTCTATTACTTGCTCTCTACTACTCTATACTACTCACTCTCTACTACTCACTCTCTACTACTCTCTACTACTATCTACTACTCGCTCTTTACTACTCCCTCTCTACTACTCTCTACTACTCACTCTCTACTACTCTCTACTACTCACTCTCTACTATTCACTCTCTACTACTCACTCGCTACTACTCTCTAATACTCTCTCTCTACTACTCACTCTCTACTACTCACGCTCTACTACTCTCTACTACTCACTGTCTACTACTACTCTCTCTACTACTCACTCTCTACTACTCTCTACTATTCACTCTCTACTACTCACTCTACTACTTTCTACTACTCTCTACCACTCACTCTCTACTACTCTACTACTCACTCTCTACTACTCTCTACTACTCACTCGCTACTACTCTCTACTACTCACTCTCTACTACACTCTCTACTACTCTCTCTCTCTACTACTCTCTACTACTACTCTCTACTATTCACTCTCTACTACTCACTCTACTACTCTCTGCTGCTCTCTACCACTCACTCTCTACTACTCTACTACTCTCTCTCTACTACTCTCTACTACTCACTCTCTACTACTCACTCTACTACTCTCTACTACTCACTCTCTACTACTCTCTCTCTACTACTCACTCTCTACTATTCACTCTCTACTACTCACTCTCCACTAATCACTCTCTATTACTTGCTCTCTACTACTCTATACTACTCACTCTCTACTACTCACTCTCTACTACTCTCTACTACTCTCTCTGCTACTCACTCTCTACTACTCACTCTCTACCACTCTACTACTCTCTACTACTCGCTCTACTACTCACTCTCTACTATTCTCTACTACTCACTCTACTACTCACTCTACTACTCTCTCCTACTCTGTACCACTCACTCTCTACTACTCTACTACTCACTCTCTACTACTCTCTCTCTACTACTCACTCTCTACTACTGACTCTACCACTCTCTACTACACACTCTCTACTACTTGCTCTCTGCTACTCGCTCTCTACTACGCTCTAGTACTCACTCTACTACTCACTCTCTACTACTCTCTACTACTCACTCTCTACTACTCCACTACTCTCTACTACTCACTCTCTACTACTCACTCTCTACTACTCTACTATTCTATACTATTCTCTCTCTATACTACTCACTCTCTACACTCACTCTCTACTACTCTCTACTACTCACTCTCTACTACTCTCTCTCTACTACTCTCTACTACTCACTCTCTACTACTCTCTACTACTCACTCTCTACTACTCTCTCTCTACTACTCTCTACTACTCACTCTGCTACTCACTCTCTACTACTCTCTAATACTCTCTCTCTGCTACTCTCTACTACTCACTCTCTACTACTCTCTACTACTCACTCTCTACTACTCTCTACTACTCACTCTCTACTACTCACTCTCTACTACTCACTCGCTACTACTCTCTAATACTCACTCTCTAATACTCACTCTCTACTACTCATGCTCTACTACTCTCTACTACTCACTGTCTACTACTACTCTCTCTACTACTCACTCTCTACTACTCTCTACTATTCACTCTCTACTACTCACTCTCTACTACTCACCCTACTACTTTCTACTACTCTCTACCACTCACTCTCTACTACTCTACTACTCACTCTCTACTACTCACTCGCTACTACTCTCTACTACTCACTCTCTACTACACTCTCTACTACTCTCTCTCTCTACTACTCTCTACTACTACTCTCTACTATTCACTCTCTACGACTCACTCTACTACTCTCTGCTGCTCTCTACCACTCACTCTCTACTACTCTACTACTCTCTCTCTACTACTCTCTACTACTCACTCTCTACTACTCACTCTCTACTACTCTCTCTCTACTACTCACTCTCTACCATTCACTCTCTACTACTCACTCTCTACTACTCGCTCTCTACTACTCACTCTCCACTACTCACTCTCTATTACTTGCTCTATACTACTCTATACTACTCACTCTCTACTACTCACTCTCTACTACTCTCTACTACTGTCTCTGCTACTCACTCTCTACTACTCACTCTATACCACTCTACTACTCTCTACTACTCGCTCTACTACTCACTCTTCACTATTCTCTACTACTCACTCTACTACTCACTCTACTACTCTCTCCTACTCTCTACCACTCACTCTCTACTACTCTACTACTCACTCTCTACTACTCTCTCTCTACTACTCACTCTCTACTACTCACTCTACTACTCTCTACTACACACTCTCTACTACTCTCTACTACTCACTCTGTACTACTCACTCTCTACTACTCTCTACTGCTCACTCTCCACTACTCATTCTCTACCACTCGCTCTCAACTACTCTCTACTACTCACTCTACTACTCATTCTCTACTACTCTACTACTCTCTCTACTTCTCACTCTCTACTACTCTCTCTCTACTACTCACTCTCTACTACTCTCTACTACTCACTCTCTACTACACACTCTCTACTACTTGCTCTCTGCTACTCGCTCTCTACTACGCTCTAGTACTCACTCTACTACTCACTCTCTACTACTCTCTACTACTCACTCTCTACTACTCCACTACTCTCTACTACTCACTCTCTACTACTCACTCTCTACTACTCTACTATTCTCTACTACTCTCTCTCTACTACTCACTCTCTACACTCACTCTCTACTACTCTCTACTACTCACTCTCTACTACTCTCTCTCTACTACTCTCTACTACTCACTCTCTACTACTCTCTACTACTCTCTCTCTACTACTCTCTACTACTCACTCTGCTACTCACTCTCTACTACTCTCTAATACTATCTCTCTGCTACTCACTCTCTACTACTCACTCTCTACTACTCTCTAGTACTCACTCTCTACTACTCTCTACTACTCACTCTACTACTCACTCTCTACTACTCTCTACTACTCACTCTCTGATACTTCCTCTACTACTCTCTACTACTCTCTACTACTCACTCTCTACTCTCAATTACTCGCTCTCTACTCTCTACCTCTCTACCTCTCTCTCTACCTCTCTCTCTACTACTCTCTACCTCTCTACCTCTACCTCTCTACCTCTACACCTCTACCTATACACCTCAACCTCTCTACCTCTCTGTACATGCACACATATGCACATATATATGTGCATATATATGCATCTGCATTTATATATATGTATGTGTATATATATATACATATATAAACATATAAATATAATATGCATATCTATAAATATAAATGCATGCAAACATATACATATATGCATACATATGCATGGTATGTACATGAAAGTTTGAAAAACTCTAATACAAGCAAAGCTAAAAAGCCACCTAATTACAAACAGAATTGCTTTAACTTAAACGAGGGCGAGACCTATTGCATTTTCAATGCTTGTTTACTTTGATTCTATCAAGAAGGCATTCAGATGTGTCACACATTTTCCATGAATTCTGAATGGTAGCAGTCTAGTTGTTCATTAGATCACTGTAGTAAAGCTGCTGCTCACCAGGGAAGTCTGCTGCTGGTATTCAAAGTGCATGTTTCAGTCTGCATGTCAGAATTTTTTTATGAAATGGAAGAGGATTTGAGAAGTCATTCAAAATGTGCCCTAATTTTTCTTTCTGCAGCTCTAATCATACATTCTATGGCAAAATGAACGCCCTCATTTTGTTCCTTTTTAAATTAAATGTTTTAAGAGTTACCACTTTATTCCAATCAAGATGGCTTCAGGTGTGCCATACGTTTATCATAAGTAGGAGTGTTAGCGCTCTTGTTGTTCTTTGGAACACTCTGGGAAGCTGCAGTAGAACACAAAGGAATCAACTGACAGTCTCTGCCCTTGTTGGATGTACATGTTTTACTGAGAATGTCATACTTCATTCTCACATGACTAAGAAAGATAATATGAATTTACAGAAAATATGCTCTCAGTTTAGCTTATAGATCACCTTCCAAACCTCTGTGGGAAAAGCATATGAAAATAGTTTTCTCTCAAACATGATTCATGATATCCCAGCAGAAGGCTTTTTCACATGGTAAAATCACCTTAGAACATACCACAATTCCGAAAATGAGTATGGTACCATCAACAAATGATTTATAATGTAACTAAAGTCTTAAAACCTTCTATTAACTGCAATGCTTTTTAATGAGGTGCTGCTATCATGTATATTGGTCCCAAGATGGCTGCCAACACTTCTTGGTTGAAGTGCTGACAGCCAATCAGATCTCACGATAAGATGTGTGGTCAGGCTCTGCCCAGATATATATGTGATTTTACTTTTGATTTTCTCAGGAACTACTGAACGGATTTACACCATTTAAGCAAAAGGCATGACTCTGAACCAAGGTCTACCTTTCTGCCAAATTTGATGTAATACCGTTCAGCAGTTCGGGCTGTAGCTGCGTCAACAGGTCCTATGGGGAATTGCATTGGGAAAACGCGTTTTGGGACCCCCCTTTTTTCTCAGCCCCCGCTTGACGAATCACCACAAAACTTTTAGGATAGGAGCAGACCGGAGCTGGCCAAAAGTTTGGAAAATTTCGCGAAGATTCGTCAACCGGCACCAGACTTATTTGAAATAGAATGTTGCGGATTTCCTATGGAGAATAGGTCCTAACTATAACTAGCTGCATGTCAGCAGCTCCCCATGTGGAAAAGCAATGCCAGCTCCCGAAGGATGCGGGGAGCCGGCTGGGACCGTGGGGGCGTTGGGGCTCCCCCCACGGTCCCCAACATTTTTTTGTAAGCCCTGGGGGATGGGGTCCCCGGGGATAATAAAAATTAGTGATAGGGGCTATTTTTTTTAAGATAAAATTAGGAGTCGCACATCCTAACGCGTTGGGTGCACGGTTTCTCTCGCGTTGGGTGCGCGGTTCCTAATGCATAAACATAATTAAAGGAATTGACACACTGAAATACAAAAATTTTGAAATCCAATGAAAATCATTAAACATCATAGCTTTAGAGATAAGTTATAGATAGGAATAGTATTTAAAAAACCTTTGGAATTCACTGAAAAAACCATAGGTTTCATGCATGTTATAGTTAGGAATTGGCATTTAAAAAACCTTTGAAATTCACTGAAAAAAACATAGTTTTCATGCACGTTATAGTTAGGAATTGGCATTTAAAAAACCTTAGAAATTCACTAAAAAAAACATAGGTTTCAGGGGCGTTATAGCTAACTGGACATTTCCCTCGTACAAAACCCTAGAAATTCCCCCGTTATAGTTAGTTCAGCTAACTATAACTCGCGCTCCCGCAATGCACTGCTGATGACGTCACATATTACATCACTCATGACATGGTCAGTGACATCACTCATGACATCACTGATGACATCTCAAATGAAATCACTGATGACGTCACTGATGACGTCATCCATGTGATAAATGAGTGCATCTTCTCACACCCTAATATAACCTTTGATACACCGACTCAAAATTTCAGACGGACATTTTGAAAACCATAGGTACTCCAATACCAATAAGTACAAACCCACTCATTGACTCTCAGGTCTACATACACCTCCAGTCACTGACCTGTACAGTCACTCATACTTACAGTCACTCAGTACAGGACTATCATATGCATTTATACACCTATATAGACACTCACACACCACCAATCATCCATTGAGGAACTGACACACCTAGTCAGTCATGCAAATAATTAATCACAGTCCAATTTACTCTCTTATACAGTTATACACACACAACTTCAGTTAATCATAAAAATACTACCACATTCTTACGCTCTTATACAATTAATGATACAAGCACACACTCATACATAGACTCACTCTCACAATCACACACTCTCACATATAGCCAGTTATATACTCTTACACACATTTATACTTCCTTTCACATATGTAGTTACTGTCACATGTACCACTGAGATATACATTCAATCACTAACACAACCATACACACACTCACCCACCCATGCAGTCCATCACAGATGCACTCTTAAAACCATGCACCCATAGAATCACCCACTCACACATCTATGCACAGTGTCATACACACCCTACCCACACAAACACTCAGGCACCCATGCAGATACTCAGACAACCAATCAATAACCCATATAGACACTCATATAGCTATTCACAAAACCATGCAGCCACTTATACGCCAACAGATAGACAGATACAGACATTCACACAGTTTAGTCACTAGTCTGCAGTAAGATACGTTTAATGACTCACTTATAGAGTCAGTCACGCACCTACTAAATCATCCATTCACACACTTATACACCCACTCATTCTTCCATAGGCCTTTACCTATATATATTAAACATATTTAAACTTTACAGAAACACAGACTCACTGGATGACGTCATCAGTGATGTTATGAGTGATGTCATTTGAGATGTCATCAGTGATGTCATCAGTGATGTCACTGACCATGTCATGAGTAATATAATATGTGACGTCATCAGCAGTGCCTTTGCGGGGGAGCGAGTTATAGTTAGCTGAACTAACTATAACGGGGGAATTTCTAGGGTTTGTACAAGGGAAATGTCCAGCTAACTATAACGCCCCTGAAACCTATGTTTTTTTAGTGAATATATATATATATACACACATACATATAATCATATTAGGAAATATTCGAAACATATTAATGACCAATCATAAAACAATAGCATATGAAGAAACAGACACGAAGATCGTACCATATGTCAATAGATCTCGCAGAGCAGTTTGTCTAACTGCTACATCCGCCTTCTGCTAAGAATCCAAGCAGTAATCTTTTGTGAAGGTATGGAAGTTCGTCCATGCTACCACTCTGCAGATGTCAGACAAGGACACTTCAGCAAATAGGGCCAAGGAAGCTGCCACTTTGCGTGTTGAATGAGCTTCAACCGTGGAAACCAGAGGGCAGCCAGCCCTCTCATGACAGAAGAGAATAGTCGATGAGACCCAGCGAGAAATACATGCCCGCGTCAAAGCCTGACCCTTCATGGGGGCAGAGAAGGCAATGAGTAACTAAGTAGATGTTCGGAAAGACTGAGTCTTTTGCAAGTAAGACCGTAAACATCATTTAATGTCCAGTAAATAGAGTGCTCACTTAGCTGTCGAGGATGGAGGTGAAAAGAAGGAGGGCAAAACAACCGGTTCATTTAGATGAAATGTAGAAGGTACTTTAGGAATAAAAGAAGGATTGGTACGAAGAATTACTCTATCCTGAAGAAACTGCAGGTAAGGTTCCGTTGTTGTAAAGGCTTGAATTCACTAATGCGTTTATCTGACGTGATGGCCAACAGGAAAGCCACCTTCCAGGAGAGTTATTTCAAATCGCACCTGTGAATTGGTTCAAATGGGAAGCTTCATAAGCTGTGACAATGATCAATTGCCATAGCTCTGGAGGAGGTCTTATCCGAGTTTAGGCCCTGAAAAGTCTCTTCATGAACTCCTTTACCAGTCTGTTAGACCACAAAGACAAGCAACCAGAGCGTCACCTGTATCTGGATATTGCCTCCAAGTGCACATTGATGGATGTTTGCGCCAGACTAGCTGTGGTGAGAGACAAGAGATGAGGCAAAACATCCTCAGGAGGGATGAGAGAGGATCGTAAGAGTGCGAGGTACACCATATGCAAAAGCTTTTCCACTTGGCTGAGTAACATTTGATTGTAGAAGGAGCTTGGGCTTTCTGCAGTATTGCTTGGCATTCATCAGACATTGTTAGCTGTCCAAATTCTAAGTGATGAGGAGCCAAGCCGACAAGTGTAGTGTGTGAATTTGAGGATGAACGACTTGGCCATGGTCATGGAGAGGATATTCTCTCTTGGCTGGAACAGAATTGGAGAAGACCCTGACAGGCGATACAACTCTGTGAACCAGTAATGTCGCGCCTAAGGCGGGCGATCAGGATGATGCGGCAAGGCTCCTGTTTGATCTTCTGCAGAAACTTTGGAATGGGCAGAAATGGAGGGAATGCGTAAGGAAACTTTCCCTACCAAGAGAAGTGGAATGCGTTTCCAAGAGAACCTGGATGAGGAAATCTGCTGGTGAATAATCAGCATTTTTTATTGAGAGACGTAACAAACAGATCTAGGGTTGGAAACTCCCAACAGGGAAAAACCCTTTGTAGCTGACCCTCGTTTAGCTCCCACTTGTGACACTGCTTTTGGTCCCTGCTGAGAGAATCAGCCCAAGCGTTTTGGACTCCTGGCACATGCTGAACTTTTATTGATATCTCGTGGGCTATCAGCCAGTCCCAGATCTGCTGAGCCAGGATTTAGATCTTGTCCCACCGTGTTTCAGCAGATAGAACATGGTGGTGGTGTTGTCCGTGCAAATTAGGATCAACAATTTTTTGACCCTAGGCAGGAATGCTTGGAGGCACAGAAAAACAGCTTTCAGTTCCAAGAGATTTATGTGACATTGTGCTTCCTGGGCCGACCACCTTCCGTGGATCTGTAATTCCTGCAGGTGAGCACCCCACCTATCCATGGAAGCGTCCGATGTCATTACCAACTTTGGATTTGTTGTGAGGAAGGAAAGACCTTGGGAAAGGTTGTCTCTGACTGCCTACCAGGACATTACTGAAGTCATCACCAGTGTCATTGAAATTATGTTTTCGAATGAGCCTCGAGATTGAGTCCATTGAGAATTGAGCTGCTCCTGAAGAGGCCTCATTCTTAGGTGACACGCGGACTCAGCGGGGTGTAGGACGACATCACCCCTAGCATTGATTTGTATGCCTTTACTGAAACATACTTTTTTGTGGACAGGCATTGTACTGTTTTCTGGAGGCGTAAGATCCTTTCTTCTGCAGGGAAGGCTTTTGAAAGCGTGGTATCCAGATTTGCTTCTAGGAATACTATCGACCTGGAAGGAGCCAGAGAGGACTTTTCCCGGTTGAGTCTGACCCAGGGGGTGAAAGAGTCAGGCATCTGTCGATCTGCTGGTAACCTGGAGTGATGGAGCCTTGACTAACCAATCATCCAGGTAAGGGAATACCTGGTGACCAGCTCGCCGCAGAAAAGCCACCACTAGGGGCCAAGCATTTGGTGAAGACTCTTGGAGCCGCTTTAACCCAAAGGGTAGCACCTTGAATTGATAATGGCGCCCTGCCACCTCGAACATGAGAAAACTACAATGTTTTAGATGCATGGGACCAGGAAAATACACGTCCAGAAGATCCAGGAAGGACATGTAGTCCCCTGCATTCATGAGGAGCAAGATTTCATGGAGAGACAACATCCTGAAGGGTTGAGATTTGATTAACTTGTTCAACAACCTGAGGATCATTATCTGACTCCATTTCCCCGTCTATGAAGAAGAAGTGAGAATAGAACCCCAGATTGCGCTGATCGGGTGGCACCTCTTCGATTGTCTGCTTGGAGAGGAGAAATCTCACCTTCTTCTTTAGGACTTGCAGATGTCAAAGGGAAGTTCTTTGTGGAGGCAAATTCGGGGGCTGTTGAACAAATTCCAGGATGTGACCATGACAGAATACGTATAACACTCATTTGTCAGAAGATATTTGCTTCCATTGATTGAAGAATTTGGAACAAGCAGGCCGAATTGAAGTGGGACTACGGTAGCAGGGGACTGCAGATCATGATTGTCTCTTGTTGGATTTGTGAGCACTTCCCCCTGATGGTGGGCACCGGCATGCCGTTGTTCTAGGGTAAGCTGGTGTTGAGGTTTGCCGAAAGGGCTGTGAAGTGAACTGAGAACGAAACCCCTGCTAATAAAAAAGCTGAAAACATTGCTGGATGCGGAGGTCGGGAGAGATATTAACCTCTGCCTCTTCCCCGAAGGAAGTACATTTTTTTGAATGCAGATTTGTAAACGATTCATCTGTATCCAATTTGATTGACTTTAGCACTTCATCCACTTGCTTGCCAAAGAGATTTTCGTAGCTGAACGACATATCCAATACCTTGGCCTGAACTTCAGGGTGGAACGTGGTAGCTTTCAGCCAACCCTGTTGTCTCAACACAGCCACTCCAGCCATCTGCCTGAAGGCGGTCAATGAAATATACAGAGCCACATCAATCATCTCGGAGGAGGCTCTCTTTCCTTCCGATATGCACCTGCTTTGCCTCCTTCCTGCTTTGCCTTCTTCTTCTTGCCCTTGGGAAGAAACTCCAGCAAGACAGATGATGGCAGTGGATGCCAAAGCGAAAAACCTTTTGCCGATATCTAGTCAGCGCTCTTCCTTGTCAGGTGGAGCAGCACACAGAGAAGAAGGAATTTTAGATCTCCTCTGAGCAGCCTGAATAATAACCGAATCAGGCTGATGGTGACCAATCAGGCATGCAGGAGAGTTCTTGGGCGCCCTGCACTTATTGTCAAATTTCAGTACCACCGCAGGAATAGAAGCTGGCGTCTTCATCAACTTTAGACCCTCTTTCTATACGTAGTCTACAATGGGAATGGATCGAGTGGAGCGCTGCATTGTTGGCTTAAAATCATATAAGAAACACCCTGTCTGCATGGCAGGCATAGGGAGGACGAATTGCCTAGAAGCGAGTTCCAGCAGATTGTGGAACCCGCCTATATCTGCAGGCAGGAAGTCGGCTAGAGGCGGAGTAGGTGAAGGTAGAGTAGGAGCCACGTATCCATCCCACTCGTCATGGACATCTGGGTCCAACTGCAATTATCCTTCCTCTAGTTGCTGGTCATCATCATCCTGTGTTTGTGAAGGAATTTCTACAGGTGGTGAAACGGTCTTGCTTTTTGCTAATGGGGGCTAAAGCCTGAGACACAGGAAAAGACACAGGAACTTTCTGGGTAGGAGGCGGCTGCGGAGCAGAGTTCATTTGTAACATCATTTAACATCAACCTAAGGTCAGTGACTAATGAACTAATGTAACAGGAATAGTAATGGAAGGTTCCTGAGCTTGCTCTTCCTGTTCTTTGTAAGGATAGTGCTCCTCAAATGCGTCCCAACTTATGGTGAACAAAGCAAACACAAGGAGATGATTAACGGAGCACTGAAACTTTTCAGACACTCTCCCAAGTCACAGATCTGGGTTTAATCCATCATCATTCTTTAGCTCACTTTGCCACCCCAGTTCAGACCCACCCATATGCAAATCAGCCTGAAACTTTTCAGACACTCTCGAGAGTGGCGAAGTGAGCTAAAGAATGATGATGGACTAAACCCAATCTGTGACAGGGGGAGAGTGTTTGAAAAGTTTCAGCACTCCGTCCATCATCTCCTTGTGTTTGCTTTCTTCACCCTAAGTTGGCAGGGTATGCCCAGACATGGGTCCCTTGCTTACTTTGCCACCAGATTCAAGCTAGCCTGGCTGATGAGGTGTGTTACCCCAAAACCAGTCCCAGGATGCTTGTTTCCGGTTCAGGGAAGAGCTAGCTTGGCAGTTTGGACTGGACTGTTCCCATGAGACACAGGTTCGAGACTGATTTGCATATGGCTGGGTCTGAACTGGGGTGGCGAAGTGAGCTAAAGAATGATGATGGATTAAACCCAGATCTGTGACTTGGGAGAGTGTCTGAAAAGTTTCAGTGCTCCGTCCATCATCTCTTTGTGCTTGCTTTGTTCACCCTAAGGTGGCAAGGGATGCCCAGACCTGGGTCCCTTGCTCACTTTGCCACTGGATGAAAGCTAGCCTGGCTGATGAGGGGGTCTTACCCTGAAACTAGTCCCAGGCTGCTGTTTTCCAGTCCTGGGAGGACCTGCCCTGGCAGTTCATGCTAGACTGCTCCCATGAGGCACAGGGTCAAGACTGATTTGCAAAGTTTCAGCACTCCGTCACACATTTTCTTCTGGTTGCTTTCTTTCATTTAGCTCCTGGCCATAACTGATTATACATTATCTGTGCTTGCACAATGGAGATGCAGTGGGCAGATTCTCATTACTTGCTGTTGACTGAGAAGTCTATAGTATTATTACGAGAATTCTGAAGGAGCGATTTAGGCACATACTTTAAGCCTAGCTACTCTATCTCATCGGATATAGTATTTTTATCCCCATATTTATGTCAGAGGAGACAGCTCAGCCTCCGACTAAGGCTGTGAATGCACGCATATCCTTGACTGATTAAAAGTGGCAACATCAAATACATGCGCATCACTTCAACTCAGAAGTGCGGGAGAGAATCAGAGAGACTGAGTGCACAGTAAATGTATTAACTTTTAGTATGGTGGACTATGCTAATGTTTGAACAATCAAATAAAAAAACAACTACTTCCTGGACAGAGAAAGTGTTTGTCAGAAAGCACTAACCTTGTAGTGCAAATCCAACAGAGTTTGGATTCAGTACTTTAAACTGCCACTTTCAAATGCTGTGACAATTCAATGGAATCCTCGAGAAATGTTTGTTTGCAGACGACGATGCATAATGTGTCCTCCAGAGATACAAAGCGGTTCACCACGAGGCTTGGACATTTCATGGCCACCTCCAACCTTTTCTTCGTTTGAATGCACTCAGTGTGAGAAATTTTTGTTTGCCACTGTAAGGCAAGCTAACGATCATGACAGAGCTTAAGTGAATCAAGGGGGCACCTCACATTCTCCCACTGTGACGGCTTTAGCCTGACGTTAGGCTCTGGCAGATAATCAATGAACAAACAAGTTACTTACCTTCCGTAATGCCTTATCTGGTAGAGACTCTATCTGGACCCATTTTGATGCCTGGTGATTAGTCTAAGGTAAACAATCTGCAGCTAGAAGCCTCTATCAGATACTGATATTATATACGCCTTTTGGCAGGACTGCAGTCTACTCTCTGCAGACCTCATAGAGGAAGTCCAGGGGCTTAAGTTGCACACTGTGAGTTCCCACAGAAATTGTAATAAAGATGAAAATAGTTAGGGTTGCTATACAAAGGAAGGGTAAAGGTTGGATTAAATACTGGGTATCCTTATCATTTCAATTGTCTCTTAATCATTCCAGTATTTACTCAATGAGAGAGGCCTCTGCTTTCCCAAATAGAAACCTCACTCAAAAGCTCAAACAAGACAAAAGATTTTCTCCTAATGATTTTACCCCTACATCTTGCCAAGTATCGCCTGCTGCCCGGCTGTAAAGGGTGTAAACTGCAGGCTGTACCACATCCTGACTATTCCCAAGCAGTCACTCCATGATCACCAATACAAAATAGGAGTAATAAATATTTCCAGAAAGCAACCCAGCCATTACCTCATCATCCTTCTACTCTCATGAAGAGCGGCAGCATGCCTTTGACAGATATGTAATGCAACACCACACTATTTTAATATGTACTTCTACATCGCATGTGTTTACAACACATGCAATTACCGCGTTGTCACATCACAGTACCATTACTAAGCAAGTCGTTACAATGAATTGCTGTAGGCGGCGCAGGATGTTGGAATAGTATAATTTACTATTCCAACTCCAGTGTGTGCAACAGTAGGGAAGGTATTGGAATAGTAAATTATTCTATTCCTTATCTTAGAGCACCCCCTACAGCAAGTCGCTGTAACGACTTGAGTAGTAATGGTACTGCAATGTAACAACGCGGTCGTTGTAACGACCGAGTTGTAATCGCATGCGTTGTTACGCATGCGATGTAATGGCTGTTTCTCCACTATTTAAATATGAACAACCAAACAATTAAATAACCTTGCAGACCCACTAGACAGGAATGCTAATACCAGATTCCACCTGGTTCTTACTGACCAAATCAGCTTACATTGGACAATAAAAGTAGATGGAGCAACCAAAAGTAGTAGTGAATCAATTTCTGAACTGCAAACATCCCAAAAACTCTCCTAGCTAGGCCTTGATCCTTCAAGTCAAGTGTTCTTGAACCTGGTCTTTATATTCCAACCTTGCTTGACCATAAACCCGGGCAATCACTGACTTCACCCACAAGCCCATAGTTGCTGTGGAGCACTTAAAACCCTCCTTGGTCCCCACAAAACGGATTAATAATCTGTTACTTTGCCTGCACTCCACCAACCACATGAAGTTAGTGTAACCAAGTTAGGACAAAATTGAACCTTAGGGAAAAACCCAGGACCAACACTATGTGAGTGACAAAGGTTTGCAAGTATGGAGACTTGGTTTGGAAGGATCCTAACTCACCAAATACCCTAAAGTGGTAAAGGATGTGTACCGGAGTGGTTTTTGAGGGACGAGAAAATATAATCTCCTTTTAGCCAACAACATCCTCTTTTACTTGAGAGTTCGACTCATGGGCACCACAGTGGCATTGAACGTTTTGGGGCAGTTTGAGGGAAGTTTGGGCTACTGGGTTAATAAAACCATGTTTCCTACGTACCCAGATACCCGAAAGGTCACTAGATCTACTCCAGATCTGAAGTGGTCACTATCCTCATTCCGCTACCTGGGTATTCAGATCTTCTACTCTTTAGATGATCTGTGAGAGGGTAATTTTGGTAAGGCCATCCAATTTCTTAGGTTCTTTGCTTCCTTTTGGCGTTGTCTTAAGTTGCCAACACTGGGTCAGAATTCAATGTCTAAGATGGTCATGCTGCTGAGAGTACTCTACTTCTTTATCAGCCTCCCAGTGGGGGTACCGGTCCCTTGGATCAGGCAATTAGACACCCTGCTGCACGACCTGATATGGGATGCAGGTTGCCACAGGGTGTCTCTGGAGGTTCTCCAACGTCCTCCTGCTGAAGGGAGTCTCAGTGCCCATGATTTAGAGCTGTATCTTTTGGACTCACAGCTCCAGTGAATTATGCTGTGGTTTTATGGATCCCACCAAGAGGAGCTGGGATTATAGAGGGGCTGTCTGCACAGTTGGATGCTTTGCTAACAAAACTGCTCTTCCTAGCAGTGTCGATTCCATGTACGAGAGTGTTGCTGACAGTGGCGCGAAAAAGCCGGAAACACCGGGTATTGAGAACTGCAGAGATTCCCCTACATGCACAGGCTTTTCTGCTGGTGGGTCTCCCACATGGCGATCCCCTCTCCTTTTTTACAGCTGGACACCTATTGGTCTGGCTAGATGCAGGACTGGTGACAGTGGGAGATGGTTATCAGCAGGAAGCATTACTCCTGTTGGAGGACCTCGAGGCCTAATATGAACTGCCCTGTGTCAGTGCCTTATACATGATGCACTGACTCAGACATTCCAGGACCTTTGGGCTGGAGGGCGGGATGAGCCAACAACCCAATAAGTGTTGCAGTTATTGGTGTTCCTGTGTACCGCTAGACATTTGGTGACATGGTTTCGCCAGTCTCTCTCCGAGATGGTTTCAAAGCCCCTGTCTGCGTTACAAGGGCGGTGAGTGAGGGGGATTCTGGAAAGAGAGACTACAGATTTGAAGTCGCGTAAGATATTGGCATATCCTAAAAAGATCTCCAGATACATTAAGTTGAAGTATACCCAATTTAATGATGTCCTTTTGACATATATGACCCAACAAACAATCTAGGTAGTTTACGGGGGTGGAGATGCATCCTTGCCCGAGGTGCAGTCACTTCAATGCAGAATTCGTCCATATGAACTGGTATTCCACCCGATTACGCACATTTTGGGACATGGTGATCAACACCCTGAATGCCACGCTGGGATGCTCTCTTCCCTGCTCCTTGGACGCCTGTATACTGGGGTTATTCCTGAGGCCACACACATGAAAAGTGGGCACTAGAGTTTTGGATTCAGCTCTATTGTTGGCAAAAGACAAATAGTGATGGCCTGGAAATCAGTCACAGGACTGTTAGTGGGAACCTGGAGGGCAAAAGTGACCGAGTGGGGGAGTGCTGAGGAGAGGGCCCCATTCAGGGGGGAAGCTAGAGGGGTACGGTGCCGCCTGATAGCGCGGCTGTGGACAGAGGTTTTGGAGACCAGGGAAAAATCCAGAGGGAGGGTTGGGGAGGATGCTGAGGGCCAAGCAGCCCAGCCTAGGGGAGTGGGGCCATGTCTCTGAGGGAACCACATGGGGAAGATGATACACACTGAACTGGGTACACACTAACCAGCAATGCCACAGCCCTCCAGTGTTGAGGGGAGGTTGGAGCTGGACCCTCCACCCCATGTGCTTTTGTGTGATGTTTGGTCCATATTTATGGGGTACCCCACTGCTGGCCCCAATGGGGCTGCCTGGCCGCTACCCCGACACTTTTATTTGTGAATAGGCCTTACCTGAAATAATAAGTTGGAGCAATCATTCACCTGAGTTGGATAACCTGTGCTTTTTCGTTTGCTTTCTTGCCCTCCCTTTTTTCTTTCTGTTATAGTGTTGGATATTTATCGGATATCACAGTTTTCCTTTTATATTTTTTATTGAGTCACCTTTCGCCCAGATTGAAGGACCAGTCCTGACAGCAAACAGTGTTGTAGGTTTTATGTTAACTTTATATGGAGCTTTACACAGCTGACCATTGTTTTGATTCTCATTGACCATTCTGAACCTGTTATATTTAGATTAGTGCTGCCATATTGGGTATTTGTCTACAGCCATGGATGCCTATGATAAATACAAATAAACAGATGTGTAAAAAAACTACAAACTGTGGTAAAGGATGGGTGGATGGCCCAATGCCTTTATGTGGCAGGTAAAAGGCAATTCTCAATAAGAATTATAGGCAACCCTATGAGGAGAAAGCCTGTTGTCTTGTTGGAGCTTTTGTGTGGAGTGTTTGTCTGGTTTAGAAAGAGTTTTTTGTGTGGATTCTACAACCTTTAGAATCATGGTCCAGAGGTCCCTTGCTACTTTTACTAGCTTGGCATATTTCAGGACCCAGCCCCCACCCACACCCCAATCACTCAAACCCCCCAAGTCTGAAATATTCTTTAGCTTCCTGAAAAGACAAAATTTGTCAGACTGCCATGTCCTTTCTGACATTCATCAATGGCTGTAACATCCACAGTGGAACCTCTGCAGTGTATGGGGCCACACCTTGGCCAATTGTTTAATAAGATATGGGTACTACAATCATCTTCCCTATCAATAATGCCTGCTGTTGTGTGCCCTGTGGGTACGTGACCTCTAGCAGCTCCTTTTCCCAATTATTTTGCTCATCAAACCAGCGAATGGCATGTTGCAGCTGTGTCACTGCGTAGTACAGAAACATATCTGAAAGACTGAGCCAACGCTGCTCCCACGACATCTTAATTATCTCCAATGTTACCTTAGTTCACACACCTGTCCATACCACCTTGCCTATGAGTACATTCAGCTTTATAAACATATGCAATGGTGTTAGACACATTGGGGCATATTCACAAGGGCATTGCGCCACCGGGGCGACACTTTTTAGGATGCTCTGGTTGGAAATGCCCTACTCCATATTTACAAAGCTGCATTAAGCCACTTTGCTTGGCTTAATGCCACTTTGTAAATATCTTACCCTTTCACGCAGGTATCTGCATTAAAGGGGCATGCAATGGGTATTGCTGTGGGCGTTCCACTGCAACACCCATGCTTTTTGATACTGCCCCAGATTTACAAGTATGTGTAAATCTGAGGCAGCGCCAAAACGAACACCACTGGATAGCAGGCATTAGATTGGCGCAACGAGGAGAAATACTTGTATTTCTCCAAGCTTTTGCTCTTTCTATGTGTGCTGCATTCTGCAGCACACATGAAGGAGCAAGTCATCTTTAAAGCTTGTTTATATTCTGGAAGGCGACCCTCCCTGCATATAAACAATTATCCCTGTAACACAGACACCCTTGCACCATGGTGCAAAGGTGCCTGCGTTGCAAGGATGATGCCCTGCAACACAGACACCCTTGAACCATGGTGCAACGGTGCCTGCGTTGCAGGGATAATTTCCCTGCAATGCAGGCACCCTTGCACCATGTTGTTAGGGGGGCAGTAAGAAGCTTTTTTTAGTGCCAGTCCATGGGAAAATACAGGAGTGTGCTGTATTCTTGTAATTACGGTGCATCCCTAAGTTTTTTAAATGATGCTGCACGCGCAGCTAAACTGCTCGCAGCGCTGCACCATTTCTTTGTAAATATACCCCAGTGTACTTACAAATATATATATATATATATATATATATATATATATGAAGTAAAGCCGTCCAGCAGATACAATCTCGCTCTGACCAATAGACGAAGCGAACCCGTTGAATGGTGCAAAGTGATTTATTTAATGCCTGACACCATCACCACCATGACGCGTTTCAGCCCACGTGGGGCCTTGATCACATATATATATCTTTCACAAATTGTTAATTTTTCATCTGGTGACTGATATGAGGGTAATATCAGCCATATTCAGATGACATTGTTTATAGATTTTTGCACTAGCACTTTATGCAGTTGTTCCTGTTTACACCTTGATTGGGCAAACGCAATTGTCAACTTGGGTCCCATTGTTGATAGGTCATGATATAGATTCTTAAACCACTATGGTTTTACTTTGATTGTAATTACATGCTTTTATAATGTTTTTTAAATCTAGTTTGACCGTATCACAATGATTTATTAAAACTTAGAGTTTTGCACATATTTATTATGTCAGAGTGAGCCCATTTTGCTAGGTATGACATTGTAGTTAAGGGTGGGCGGAATTTGCGAAATTGACTTTTGCGAATTATCGCGAAATTGCGCAAAATCTCCGCGAGCATTTGAAACTTTCGCGGAGATGCGGAGATTGCTTTTCCCGCCCGTTCGCAATGTGTTTTTGCGTGCTCGCGGGGAAATATATCTCCAACTTGCCCATGCGGTCGCTAATGGGCGCGGCCATCTTGCCCGCGATGCTTATTTCTTGTTCGCGATCGCAATGACGTGTTCGCGATCACAAACTCTCGTGGAATACCAACAATCCAACATCTTGTGGCACGCGTGAACGTATAGGAAAACTCGTCGGCGAACGCAGGGACCCGGTAAGTCGCGACCACGCGTGCGAGAATGCATTTTTAAAGCACAAACAAGAAAAATACTTCCGTTTCGTGGCAGGTTGTGAAAGTTTTGACATTTTCGCGCTCTCCGCGGAACGCGAAAATGTCAAAATATCGCAAATTCCGCGAGCGGAACGAAATTTTCCGCCCAGGCCTAATTGTAGTATGTTTACTAGCTCCATTGAAAGCCCAGAGGAGTGGAAACGGAATCAAATGTGTAACACTATAAAATGCCAGTTCGGGTTCCGGTGCGTCATGTGAGCAAGGCTGTGGCAACAAGGCCGAAACGCTTCATGCTGAAACTGCAATAAAGCACTGAATTTGAATTCTTCACTTTGTGGTCCGTACCTGTCTTTCGTTACCAACATTGGTAGTTCAGGACTTTGTGTCTTCATTACGATTTGGTGGAATACGGCTGTTTCCGCCCTTACTGAACCTCCTTTCAACTTGTGGCTGGCTGAATGTGTGGCCGACATCGCGGATGCGATTCCAGACTTAACCCGGAAGGAGTAACTTGGAGCCAGCCCCCCACAGTCGAGATTCGATGAGGAAATAACACGGCATAACTCAGGGTAGCCTTGGTGACTCAACAGAGTCAGAGGACTCCAGTGGGATTACCGAGCACCTTTGGGGTAAGCTGTGTCATCCTGAAGGACATCGTGACTATTGCGGGTGAAAGGATTGTGTATTTCTAAAGTAAACTGTGCACTCTATATATATTACCTACTGGCGGTTGCCAGTAGGTAGGTATAGTTAGGACCTTGTTTCTATTCAAAAAGTGTTTTTTGTTTTCCCAATCGCTTTGGCGTCGTTTGACGAATCTTTGTGAAATTTTCAAAACTAGTCGGGCACTCCTGTCAGCTACTGTCTTGAAAGTTTTAGGGTAATTCGTTGGGCAGGGGCGAGAAAAAAGGGGGGTCCCAAAACGCCTTTTCCCCATGTTAATTTCCATAGGAAACTTTAGACAAAGATACAGCCCGAACTGCTAAACGGAATTACACTAAATTTGGGAAAAAGGTAGGTCTTGGATCAGAAAGAGTCCTTTTTGTTAAATGGTGTAAATCCGTTCAGTAGTTGCTGTGAAATTAAAGAACAAAAAAATGTATATATCTTAGCACCGAGGAGGGTTCGCGACCTTCACTGTTATTGGCTGCCAACACTCCAAACCAGGAACTGTTGGCAGCCATTTGGTTACTCGGATACTGAGTCAGAAACAAACTGTGCAAAAAAGGATGAAAGACAAGAAAAGGGGGCAGGGTAGGAACACCTTCACCCACTAGGCCTGCTCAGAGAGTCCCACCAGGACCCCCAATTTATTTATTTTTAAATTTGAAGTTGCGCTGGGTGCGTGACTCAGGGGGAATTTAAAAAATAACAGAAAACGGAGTGTGGGGTCATTAAATAAGGGGGGCCTCTGGTGACCCCTTAAGCCCCAGGGACCGCCACCTTATGTTAATTGGGTGGGGGTCATGCCAAGTCAACCACACCTGCTATTTGAATTTGCAACCTTGTGTGGTGAACTTGAAAATATGGTGAACTTGTGACCTGTGAGTTCAGTTAAATGTTGACTGTTGAATGTTCCATGAACTGTTGCTATGGAAACTGGCATTAAGCGGAATTGGGGTAGGGTTAAAAGTAAAATGTAAAATTGTGATATATATCAGTAATATTTTTTCCAATGATTTTTCCTAAGTCAGTTCTATCTTTAGAAGTGGTGTTTAATTAAAAAATAGTGTTAAATTTATTTGCTATATCTTTTGGAACCCCCATCGCGGTGGAGCATGATGGGGTCGCAACTTCAAAAAAAATGTAGAAACAGTTTGGACACCTTCAGAAGTCAGTTGCTAAGGGTTTTTATGTGTAACCAATAGAAATGTGTTTAACAATTTGAAAAAATCTGGGAAGCAATGTGATTTGTTACTTATGTGTATGTTTGTGTGGAGAAAGAGAGGGAAACCTTGCCATTACTGGTTTTACCTTGCTTAGTCTGGTGCATTATATTGATTGTGTGTAAAATAAATTCCTGTCAGAGTTTGTGGGACTTTAAATTCAACAAATGTATATGCAAGGTGAGTTATGCATTTGTGAGGTTTATTTTTTTAATTTTAACATTATTCAAAAACTGTGTTGTTTGAAATATATTATTAAATGTAGAGATGTATATTGTAGTTTGTTTGATTGGACTTAAATGTTGTTTTAAAAAAGAGTTTGTACAGTAATATGAGTATTTTTTTAAAATGACTATTGATGTTCATATAAGATGTGATTAATTAGGTTTGTTTTTTAAGTCTGTACAAAGGTGTAGTTGAATGATGCCACATTATTTTAGATAGTTGGTTGAAGATGCAGCACAAATGTGTAGTTTGAAAGATGTTCATATAAGGTCTTATTACTTAAGTTTATTTTTTCTAGTCAGAAATAAGGTATACTTAAATGTTGCCACATAATTATACAGAAAAAGATGAAGATGGAGCATAAAATAGTGGTATAAACATTGGAGACATAAGGTGCTGTTAATTTGGCTTCTTTTTTCTAGTCTGAACAAAGGTATAGTTGAATGATGCCACGTAATTTAAGATAAAAGGGTGAAGATGTAGAATAAAAGTGTGTTTTTTTAAAATGCACATAAAAGGTGTTGTTAATTAGCCTTCTTTTTTAAGTTTGTTGAGAGGTATAGTTTTATGAAGTCGCATATTTGTAGATAGAATGGTGAAGATGTAGCTCAAAAATAAACCATCACGTATTATTCTTGCAGGCATGTTGTACTTATCTACTTAAGTAAATAATATGTAATGACTCATCTATGTGTTCAGAATGCATTTATACAGTTATATGTATGCTTAGTGAACTATTGAGAGGCCGCTTGACCGATTAGAGGAGTGCATAGGTAGTGACAAGGTGATTTTAAAACGACATGAGTAATGATTGACTGATTCCATATTCTACAATCACCCAGTTAGTATGTAAGCACTCATGAAATCACTCCACCACTACACAAGCACTTATTAAGTCACCCAGGCACTCTCGTTGCACTACTCTAATCATCCAGTCAGTGCCCATGTACTCATGCAATGTCCCAGGCAGTACCCATGCACAGCTACATTCACCTGTGCACCACCCAAACAATCCTCTAACCGCCTAGACACTGCTCATTCACAGCTTCAATTACCCAGGTAGTACCCATGCAGTCCAGCAATCCCCCTCTCACTCCCCGTGCACTCCTCCAATGACCCATCCAGTACCATGTACTAATCCAATCACTCCGCCAATACCCAAGCACTTATAAATTCACCCAGGCACTCACCTTGCAGTTCTCTAATCATCCAGTCAGTACCCATGTACTCACGCAATGACCCATGCAGTACCCATCCACTGCTACATTCAATCGTGCACTAACCATACAATCCTCTAACCGCCTAGACAGTGCTCACACCTTCAATTACCAAGGTAGTACCCATGCAATCCAACAGTCCCACTGTCACTCCCGGGGCACCCCTCCAATCACCCAGCCAGTACCATGTACTTATCCAATCATTCCGCCAATAACCAAGAACTCAGAAATTCACCCAGGCACTCTCCTTGCAGTATTCTAATCATCTAGCCAGCACCCATGTACTCATGCAATGACCCAGGCAGTAACCATGCACTGCTACAATCACCTCTGCACTACCCATACAATCCTCTAATCACCTAGATACTGCTCATTCACACCCTCAATTACCCACATAGTACCCATGCAGTCCAGCAATCCCCCTGTCACTCCCTGTGCACTCCTCCAATCATGTCCTTATCCAATTACTGTGCCAATACCCAAGCACTTATAAATTCACCATGCACTTTGCTTGCAGTACTCTAATCATCCAGTCAGTACTCATGTACTCATGCAATGACCCAGGCAGTAACCATGCACTGATACAATCACCTGTGCACTACCCATACAATCCTCTAGCTGCCTAGACACTGCTCATTCACAGCTTAAATTACCCAGGTAGTACCCATGCAGTCCAGCAATCCCCCTGTCACTCCCCGTGCACTCCTCCAATCATGTACTAATCCAATCACTCCGCCAATACCCAAGCACTTATAAATTCACCCAGGCACTCTCCTTGACGTTCTCTAATCATCCAGTCAGTAACCATATACTCATGCAATGACACAGACAGTAACCATGCACTGCTACAATCACCTGTGCACTACCCATTCAATCCTCTAACCGCTTAGAGACTACTCATTCACATCTTCAATTACCCAGGTAGTACTGATGCAATCCAGCAATCACCCTGTCACTCCCCATGCACTCCTCCAATGATGAAGGCATTACCCATGCACTAATACAAGCACCTATGTAGTCCTACAGTATATAGTGTAGAGTTAAATAATATAACATTTATTTTTCATATTCTTTTTTTCAGCTATTCTTCATGATTATTAAGAAAGACTTACCATGACAAACAAAACAGTAAAGAAAAAACAAGAAAAGAAACAATACTATTTAAAGAAAAGACAACAGCAGGAATTAGATGAACTACAACATGTGGGAAAAAAGAAAATGTCTTGCAGTAAGAGAAGAAAAGAATTTATTAAAAGACTTTCAAGGACTAGAAAGGGTTTTGACAATGTAGACAATAGAAAGAATACATATAGAACAAAGAAGAAAAAAATGAAAAAAGGACAAATTAATGGCAAATCACGTTCTGATGAAACAATCTATGCTAAAAGAAGGAAGAATCAATTTTATGAAATAAGGAAACGTATGTTTAAAAGTAGAGTACTACAAAATGTATTAAAAGATGGCAAGAAATATAAAAGAACTGCTTTTTATAAAAAGAAAAAACAGATTGAAACTATAGTTGAGAAGGCTTTTGAAATAAAAAGACATTTGTTCATTTTAGTTTTCAACTGAATGCGAACATTAGATAAACCAATGCATTCTATGAAGGAGAAAAGTAAAAAAAAGAGACCAATTAACAGAACTAACTTTTGTAAAAAAATCTTTGGATGAATGGAAGCATACTTCAAATTCAGAGCCTATTTCTAATGTAGAGAGCTATTTTCGGAGCAATACATTAGTTCACGCAGTTGATACCAATGGTTGTGCTTATGAAGTGAAGAATGGTTGTGCAACTAAAAAAGAAAAGATGGTTCCTAGAAATGTAGAAGAAGTGATAGCTGATGAAGTTCTAGAAAGACGTACTAAAGCCCCAGTATATACTTGGGATTGTAGTAGTATTTGTAGTATACAGCAGGAGTTTATTGATATTTGACGAGAGTGTACTAAACAAAGTGTTAAACAAAAGATTATGATGCTGCAAGGACTAGATCCTTGCAAAGTGAGAAAAATTACTGGTTTGCAAGGTCATTCTCTGGCTTGTCTTTCTAGAAAAGTGTGTAAAAGTGTTTTTCATGATTTGAGAATGTTAGCAGTACATCACTCTCAAATGCGGAAGAAGATTGTACTAGGTTGGAAGTCCTGCAATAATTTTAAGTGACTTAAGCACTGCTCTTTTGCATGGGACAGTATCGGATGTTAAAAAGGTTTGTGATAATATAGAGTTTTGTTTCTTTGGTCCTGAACAGGAGTGTACAGAAAGTAAGAGTTTAATAAGTGTAGGTGTTGAAGAAGAGGTGGAAGATAATAGTACTGAGAAGTTTGAAGAAGAAATTACGAAGTTTAAGGTAAGTTGTTGTGAAAGACCAAACTACGTTTGTATTTGTTGTCGACGTACTCACTATAGAAGTCAAACTAGGAATGTTGTATTTAAAAAGTGAAAAAGAAAACAATGATAAGTGGAAGGAATTTGGTATTTATTTTTGAGTGGAAGATTGCTTTGAGTTGGGTAGAGATCAACGTATTTGTAAATATTCTTATACGAAATTAGAGGAGAACAAAATGTTAGCTAGAGCTGAACATAAAAACCTGGAGTTGGTAGCTATTCCTCCAGAACTGGTAGATTTAAAAACGTATGAGTCCATTCTGATTCAATCTGTGCACCCGTTTCAGGCTATTGTTCGTATGGATCCTAAAACAGGTAAGTTGCCTCCCACAGATTTACAAAGAGGATTAAAAGGAAGAGTTGGGTGTTTACCTTTAGATTAAAAAAATATATATATTGAAACTATTGGTGTAGAGAAAGAGGAAATTGAACCTGTAGTTATTCACAAAAAACAATGTTTACTACAAAAATGTGTGTGTGGAAGAAGACAAAATAGTTTTAGGAGATGAAACTGAAATTTCAAGTGGCCAAATTGAAAAAGTGGAGATCTCCAAAAGCGAAGAAATTTATGAACATTAACGTGTACATCCTTTACATTCAAAGGAAGTGATTGGAAATGCTATTGAATTATTCCAAATGAAGAAAGCAAAGGGAACTTCCATGAGTGTTTGGGAAAGAAGTTTGGAAGCTCGTTGTTTTCCACAGCTCTTCCCCACTGGATTAGGTGGACGATATGACAAACGATCAGTACAGATTCCAACGTCAGAATATCGTACAACAAGATTGTATTCAGAAGATACAAGATTTAGACAATGCATTCCATATATATTTCATGTTTTGTTTAAAAGTGACTTGTCTGGACTTTCATATGCAGTGAACCATATATTAAAAACGGGAGTTCATCTTCAACAAGTTTCTGCAAAGTAATTCATGGACAAAGTACAAAAGAGAGACGATCGTTCAGAATCTCAATTGATTAATTTGATGGCGTGTCAACGTGGTACTAATGAGTATTGGTATTGTCGTCATGGAGAACTTAAATGTATGTTAAGGATCTTAAGAACCCCTACATGGTTTGTTACGCTAAACTGTGCTGAATACGCATGGGACGATTTACTTGAATTTCTTTGTGAAGCAAATTCGAATATTAAAAACATTAAATTCAAGACAGCTGGAGAACTGAGTTCCTTGGATCCTGTAAATGTGTGCAGATGTGTTAATCATAGGTTTCAAGCTATGATGTCTTTTATCTGCAATAAAAAAAACACCTCTTGGCGAAGTTATTGATTTCTTTTGGAGAAAGGAGTACTAAGTTTGAGGTGCTCCTCATATACATATGCTTCTATGTATCAAGGATGCACCTAAATTTGAAACTGAATCTGATGAGACTGTTTAATCTTTTATTGAAGACTATGTTACGTGTGCTATTCAAAAAACAGGAGAAGAAAATACCTTAAGACAACAAGTTTTACGGTTTCAAAATCATCGATGTGGCAAATACTGTTGACGGAAATACAAGTCAAAGGAAAAGTTTTTTACAAAATGTCGTTTTGGATTTCCACATCCAGTAATTTCCAAAGGAAGAGTCAACAGTTTGATGTCAGCAGTGAAGCATACTATCACTAGAAAATCTCCCAAAAATACTTACATTTAAAATGAAGTGAGCAATCAAAGTATATTAATGATTACAATCCAGTGATTTTGTCGATGTGGAATGCAAATATGGCTATTCAGTATGCTGCAGACAATTCCATTGCTGTTGCTCGCTATGTTACGTCATAAATAACAAAATCTGAAAAGACGGAGTTGAAAAAAATGTGGGAAGAAATTGACCTCTGCAAGTTTATATTCAAAGACAAGAGGAATCATTTGGGTTAGTCTAGGTCTTGTTGCAACACGAAATCGAGTATTGAAATCTGTGCAAGAAATTGTATATTTAGCGTTAAATGAACCAGAAAGCACAGATATTGTTAAAGCAAACATGTTGGATATGTACTATCCTAAAAGAAGTCCCTATCTTGAAAATATATGTCTCTATGAAGTACTGCAATATTACAGCTTTAAGAGAAATATTACAGAGAACATAAATGAAGAAAAATATGAAGTCATTGGCTGTGATGCATGTTTGGTGAAACATACCAAAGGAAATCTGATTAATCACAGGAAACTCAGTTGCGAAACACCAGATAAAAGGGAATTTTACTATTTAACACTTCTGCAACTGTTCAAGCCTTGGCATACTAAAATGGAATTACTTGGAGATTTTCAGTGCTATGAAGATTCTTTTAATGCATGTAAAGATAGCATTGAATGCACAGATTTTCCAAATTATCTCCAAATATTGAATGAAGAAATTGAATAAGAAGCTACTATTGCAGCTAAGTTTGCTAGAGACAGTTCTCAAGACAGTCAAAGTTCTGCTCCACTGAGTCAAGCTCCACTAGGAGAACCAATTGTTGAAAATTAAGCAGCAATCGCCATGAGTGAAGTAGAAACGGCAATGCATCAATCTCAGCAGGATATTATGGAGATGGGAAACTTGGAAGAGCAACTAAATATTAAACAGAAAGAAATATATCAGCAAGTTACACATCAGATAGACCATGGTTTACTTCATGGAAAAAAAGAATGCAACTGCACATCATTTAAAGCTATTTGAATGTAAATCAGTGGTCAAGCTGGTACAGGAAAAGGTTTCTTAATTAAGGTTTTGACCAGTTATCTACAGAAAACCACTGAATCATATTTATCTTGTGTTGTAACCGCTCCAACTGGGTTAGCAGCACACAACATTAACATTACATTGTTTACTACTGCTACCTGTTGAACATGAAAACAAGTTGGAATATCACAAGCTATCTGGAGAAGCTTGTTATGAAGTTTCAAGAGTACTAAAGAAAATGAAACTTCTGATAATTGATGAGGTGAGCATGGTCTCAAACTTAATGCTTGCCTTTGTACATTTAAGAATGCAGTACATTTTAAAAACAGATTATGATGTTTTATTTGGAGGAAAACATGTGATTGTTTTCGGCGATCTACTGCAACTTACTCCTGTAAAAGGGGAACCAGTTTTTCAAACACATATTCATGAAGACACCAGGAAATCTTTGGGAAGCATTGGAAATGTCAACATTTGGTCATATTTTGAATACAAATTGAATTGAATTGAATTGAAATGACATTTGTATAGCGCATGGCTACCCAGGACCATCCCAGCGCTGAGCAGTACTAGAGGAACAGAACCTTAAGGGAAGAGAAAGGTCTTTAGCTGTTTTCGGAAGGCAAGATGGTTAGATTCCCTGCGAAGGTACAGCGGTAGAGTGTTCCAGAGCTTGGCGGCATTATACAAAAAAAGCCGACATCCACTTCTGGCTTTCTTGATCCTAGGGACCCCTACTAAATGGAGCTCATCCGAGTGCAATTTCCTGTTAGCCCTATAGGGGCGAATCATGGTTGAATTTATCGGTGGCCCATTCCCTTGCAGGGATTTATGGACAACGCAGAGGGCCTTAAAGCTGATTCTTTCCTGCACCGGAAGCCAGTGGAGGGAGTGTAGTGCAGGTTTTGCTGAACAGCGATTGGAAACTCGCATCAGCAGTCTGGCTGCACAATTTTGTACAGTCTGAAGTTTCGCGACTACTGAGTTTGGGGCACTTAAATATAGAGCGTTGCCATAATCTATCCTTGAGAGTATTAGTGATTGGACTAGCACTTTTTTTGCTTGGAACGGTAGAAGGGGAAGCACTTTGCGGGCCATTCTGAGCAGGCCATTGCATGTGGCTGCAGTCTTCATAGCTTGCGCCTTAAAGGTGAGGTTCTGATCTAGCTAGATGCCCAGGCTCTTTATCTTGGCTTTTGGGGCCGGTACCGGGCCCATGAAAACTGGTCAATGGTGCTAGGTTTAAAGCTTAAAGGATTGCCGAGAATCATGAGTTCGGTTTTCTAACCATTGATTTTTAGGTGTGACATACCCATCCACTTAGAAACTTCTTCAAGACATGAGTGGAGGCCATTGGACCTCTAATCTGCATGGTTCAGCGCTACGACCAGTTGTGTATCGTTGGCGTATGTTACCATGTGGATCCCAAAGGGGGCTACAATATCCGCCAGCGGGGCCATGTAAACATTAAAAAGAGTCGGACTCAACGATGAGTCCTGAGGGACTCCACACTGTAAGGGGGTGGGTTTTGAGGTGATATAATTCTCAAATACTTGGAAGAATCTTCCCTCCAGACAAAGAACGCAGCCATAGAAGCGCAGTGCCAGTTAGTCCTGCGCTCCTGAGACGGTGAACCAGGATGTGGTGGTTCACCGTGTCGAAGGCCGCGCTAAGGTCGAGGAGTATTATGGCTGCAGACTCTCCTGAATCAATAATCTTTCTAGATTCTTCCACCACGGCCAACAAGGTCGTTTCAGTGCTTTGGCACGGGCTGAATCCCATTTGGGAGAGATGGAGCAGGTCATGGCTTTCAAGAAAAATGGAGAGTGTGTGATTTACATATTTCTCCACGTTCTTGCTGATTCCCAGAAGGAGAGAGATGGGGCGATGATTGGCCCAGTCGACAGGATCCAGATTGTTTTTTTTTAACAATGTTTTCATCATAGCCGTTTTCCATTTGGTGGGGACTGTACCTGTGAAAAGTGAGGTATTGATCAGGTCGGTGATAGTGGGGGCCACTATTGGTGCTACTAATTTCATGATATTGGGTGGTGCCGGATCCCTAGGCGACCCGCTTTTGACCGAAGGCAGAAGGGTTAAAAGTGATTCCTGGGTTAACGGCGCAAAGGTCTCCAGAGAATGTTCAGTTATATGCAGACCCAGATCAGTTAGCTCGTTTGTAATATCGCACTCACAGTCACTCTGGGATAGGCATTCGAGAATGTTCTGTACTTTGGTGGAGAAGTACTCTGCCTGCTCATTGCATCGCTGACCCGAGGTGTCTGGTGTGGCCGGAGGGACGGGGGCTTTAAGTAGCTTTTTTACAATAAGAAAGGTTTCTCTGGGGGAATTAGTGGCTGACGAGATATTTTCCTCGTAATAAGAGGCCTGGGCTTTTTTTATTTCTACCTTATAAATGCCGATGGCCGCCCTATATCTTCCTATTGAGTGAGAAGTCTTTCCTCCAGCATCTTTCCAGCATTTTACAACGCTGTTTTAGAGTGCGAAGTACGGGGGAGAACCATGGGGACTTGTTAGGCCCACCTGTCTTTTTAATTGATTTATGGTGGGAGCACCACATTCAATGATTCCGTCTATCAAGTTACAAAAGTTATCATTAGCTTTGACTGGGTTAGGATCAGGATTCGGTCTGGTCCAACCTAGTTCTTGTGCCCAATTGTCCAAGGGAAGCTTGAACTAGGGATGAATTAAGGTACGTATGGACTGGGTTTATGGTGAGGTAGTTAGAGGGGACCAGAAAAGGGGAATGAGGAAATGATCCTACCACGGGAGGGGGGATGGGATATTTCCCTTTTAAATCACCTAGATTAGAATAAACGGGCTCAAGGAGGTGCCCTTTGACATGAGTCACTCGCATGATCTTCTGTGGTAGTTGGAAGGCCGTAAGGTCTCCCGCTAATTCGAGTGCGGTACGTGCTAAGGGGTCGTCGAAATGCAAATTAAAAATCTCCAAGGAAAGAAAAATTAGCGGCACAACTGGCCAGATTAACAACTGCTTCTAGCAGAGATTTACAGAATATGCCGATTACCCCAGGCAGGGGGTAGATTAGAATGCCCGAGAAGGAGAGGGAAGGTGTAAATTCTATTGAAAAGTGGGTATTCTCGCAGTCTGAAAGGGGGCTGCTGAGCAGGCGACAGGTTAGATGATCTTTATAGGTAATAACGATACCACCGCCCTTGCCTGTCATTCTGTCCACCCTCTGCATAAACTACCCTGGGGAAGGTGCTTGGATGATGTCTGGCTCTGAGCTGGAGTTAAGCCACTTTCAGTAAGAGACAGGACTTCTAGGTTCTTTTAGAAGCATTGAGATATCTGCCATGTGTTTAGGCAGAGATCTGCATTTCAGCAGGAATAGTTTATATAATTTGCTGGACAGGGAAGGCGCAGTGGTGTGAGGGGAAAATTCAAATCCGCAATGAGGACACCTTTTAAAAAACGTATCGGGCGAGATTGAGTGTACACATGTTGCTCCTGGAATGCTATTTAGCTGTTTACGTTGCGAGCTGGAGTAACAGTAGAGGTCTGGGAAAAGACACAGGGCTTCTGGCCCCTTGGCCCGATCGGGCGCGGACGGATGCAGACAGGCTTGCCTTAGGTTTGCCTTTGGCACACCAGCGGTGCGCCCGCTGCACGGTTGCACCATCTGACGCCTTTATGCGTGTGGGCAAAGCGTGGGGTTCAGCAACTAGAGCGCTGACCCGGCGTCTAAAGTGCAAGTGGAAAAAGGAGACGGGGTGCCCCACTACCCCCTGACCATTGAACACAGCTCTTCAAAGTCCCTCAGTAACACGGTAAACACTTTACAATTAATAAAAACAGTTAGCAGCAGTAATTGAATGAAAACAAATCAATGCTGCAGGTAGAACCACTCTGGCTTAAGCGAGTGTTCTGCCTCTAATTAGCCGGGCGCAGTAGCGTCAAAGAACTTATTAAAAATATGCGACAGGCAAGTGATAAAGATTATGGAAGCATTCTCCAAGATATAAGAAATGGTATATTGACAGAATATGGTAAAGAAGCTTTGCAAAGTCGGCTACTTACAAACTTGTTTCCAAATGAAAACGTTGCTCCGGAAATTATGTACAAAAAAATTGGAGTAAAGAAATGTATAATCTGCCGAATGCCAACACTGCGAGAGTGTTCTACATTCAATGAAGAACTTTTAAAGCTAGAAAAAAAACAAATATTAAAAATGGAAGCCATTGATAAAATAGAACACAAAGGAATTACTATTATTTTGTCAGAAAAATTAAAAACAAAATTGGATTCTTCGGAAAGATCTATATCTAAGACTGCTGGTTTAGAAAAGAATTTATATGTATGTGAAAACTGTTGGGTAATTTTACGGCGTAATTTGAATGTGGAAAAAGGTTTAGTAATTGGAGCGATGGGAAAAGTTGTTGATTTTGTTAATTATCCAAATAGATATGGAATTGAATTTTTGAAGATTAAATTTGATCAGATTCAAGGGGTAAAACAGATTGGACGTTGTGTTGTTCATTTTTTGCTTGTTAAAGACTTGTACGTTCGTAGAAAGCAGTTTCCTCTATCTTTAGCATATGCGGTAACCCTTCATAAATCTCAAGGTTTAAGTGTAGACAGTGCTTTGGTCAACATTGAAAGTACTGTGTTTAAAGAGGGCATGACATATGTTGCATTGTCCTGAGTCAGAACTTTATCTGGATTATATTTGATTGATTTTGATGACAGAAAGATTTGTGCAGATGCAAATTGTGTAAGACAGTATAATGGGTTAAGAAGACTGTATGCTCCCAACTTAGGTGAATATCCTGAAAATGAAAAGCGTGTATTATGTCGAAAATGAACATATGAGAAACTCTGTAGTGAGGTTGGAAAGAAGAAAAAAAATGAAGAGAATGTTGAGGTTCCAAACAAAAAGAAAAAGGAACTTTTGAAGATATTGTAGGATATCAGTTAGAGAATAGTTCCGGTATCAACTCTTTGTTGCATTCTATTTTTGAAAACTTGACAACCGATAAAGCTAAAATCCAAAGTGCTTCTGGCATTCGGCATCTTCTGGACATATGTTCTGGTTCTTCACAATTTACACTTAATGTACAGCAAGATGCTCAAGAATTTCTTATGTTTATGCTTGCAGTATTAGAAGATGAAGGAATAAAAGTTGAAAATCTGTTTGGACTACGTTACAGATGGGACCATAAATGTGATAGCTGTTCTTTTTCTTCTACCACAGAAATAGACACTGAAAGATTCATATATTTGACAATACCAGATTGCAAAACAGTGTCTTTAAACAAATTAGCAAAATCAGCTAATGAAAATATGGAATGTAGTCACTGCAAATCAGAAATGTTATCAACATTATTTATAGAAAGATTTGGACAATACATCATTTTAATGCTATAACGTTGTAGAACAAATGGTAGAAAATTGGAAACTAAAATTAAAAATGTTGTACCAAGTCAACTGTCAAAATCAGGAAGAACTTTCAAAGCAGTGTCAATTATTTTCCACAATGGACCTTCTACAACATCTGGACACCATACTCTATATTTAAAATGCAATAAAGGATGGACACATTGTAATGATGCCCATTTGCAATTCAAATATCGGTTGCCTTTTGAATTACCAAATTCATATCTAATATTTTTTATGCCAAAGTTCTGAAAACATCATTTGGCCTTTTGGGAAGATGTCATGATGAATTAATGAGTTTATTTTGGAAATTTCCAATACAAATGATTTCAGAAACATCATTTGGCCTAGTGGGAAGATATCAATATGAATTAAGAAGTTTATTTTGGATATTCTCAATGGAAATGATTCCGGAAACATCCTTTGCCCTATAGGGAAGATATGAACAATTACTGTTTCAATTATCGTTTCTGTTCTTTGAAATTGTATTTAGAAAACTGTTTTTGAAAGGAGACGTTCATATATTAGATCTTTGTATTATACGCAATGTAAATAAGAGTGTTTATTTTTTTTAAATGTAAAGAGATAGTTGAGTTTGAAGAAAACATTTTGAACACAGATTTTTTTTTTTTACCAATCTAATTGATTGTATTTTTTTGCCCGCTGTCACATGATGATCAACATTGAAATCACTGTGTATGGTGAAATTCAATATACTTTGAAAACAGCAAAAAAGGCAAACTGAATATGTAATGTGATTGTACAATTATGTTGTGTCCTTTAAACTATAATCTTATATATTCCAACTGTATTTTTTTCTTCTCTTTTACAGACCCAAATTCTAAAGTTTGAAACTATTTTAAATTTAGATTATAAAAATAAACTGAATTTTTTTTTTAAAGACTTTCATATCTACTTCAAAAAAGGAAAGATTAAGTAACCCAAGCAGTAACCATGCAGTACCACAATCACCTGTGCACTACCCATGCAGTCTTCTAACCACCTAGACAATGCTCATTCATACCTTCAATAATCCAGCTAGTACCCATGCAGTCCAGCAATACCCCTGTCACACCCCGTGCACTCCTCCAATCACCCAGCCAGTACCATGTACTTATCCAATCACTCCGCCTATACCCAAGCACTTATAACTTCACCTAGGCACACTCCTTGCAGTACTCTAATCATCCAGTCAGTACCCATGTAATCATGCAATGACCCAGGCAGCACCCATGCAGTACTGCAATCACCTCTGCAGTACCCAAACAATCCTCTAACAACCTAGACACTGCTTATTCACACCTTCAATTACCCAAGTAGTACCCATGCAGTCTAGCAACTCCCATGTCAATCCCCATGCACTCCTCCAATCGCCCAGCCAGTACCATGTACTAATCCAATCATTCCGCCAATACCCAAGCACTTATAAATTCACCATGCACTCTCCTTGCAGTACTCTAATCATCCAGTCAGTACCCATGTAATCATGCAATGACCCAGGCAGCACCCATGCAGTACTGCAATCACCTCTGCAGTACCCAAACAATCCTCTAACAACCTAGACACTGCTCATTCACACCTTCAATTACCCAAGTAGTACCCATGCAGTCTAGCAATTCCCCTGTCACTCCCCATGCACTCCTCCAATCGCCCAGCCAGTACCATGTACTAATCCAATTACTCTGCCAATACCCAAGCACTTATAAATTCACCATGCACTCTCCTTGCAGTACTCTCATCATCCAGTCAGTTTTCATGTCGTCATGCAATGACCCAGGCACTAACCATTCACTACTACAATCACCTGTGCACTACCCATACAATCCTCTAACCACCTAGACACTGCTCATTCACACCTTCAATTATCCAGGTAGTACCCATGCAGTCCAGTAATCACCCTGTCACTCCCCATGCACTCCTCGATTCACCCAGTTAATAACATGTACTTATCCAATCACTCCGCCAATACCCAAGCACTTATAAATACACCCAGGAACTCTCCTTGCAGTACGCTAATCATCCAGTCAGTACCCATGTACTCATGCAATGACCCAGGCAGTAACCATGCACTGCTAAAATTACATGTGCACTACCCATAGAATCCTCTAACTGCCTAGACACTGCTCATTCACACCTTCAATTACCTAGGTAGTACCCATGCAGTCCAGCGATCACCCTGTCACTCCCCATGCACTCCTCCAATCACCCAGGCAGTACCATGTACTAATCCAATTGCTCCGCCAATACCCAAGCACTTACAAATTCACCATGCACTCTCCTTGCAGTACTGTAATCATCCAGTCAGTACACATGTACTCGTGCAATGACCCAGGCAGTAACCATTCACTGCTACAATGACCTGTGCACTACCCATACACTCCTATAACCGCCTAGACACTGCTCATTCACACCTTCAATTACCCAGGTAGTACCCATGTAGTCCAGCAATCACCCTGTCACTCCCCGTGCACTCATCCAATCACCCAGTCAGTGCCATGTACTAATCCAATCACTGCCAATACCAAAGCACTTATAAATTCACTATACACTCTCATTGCAGTACTCTAATCATCCAGTCAGTACCCATGTACTCAGGCAATGAACCAGGCAGTAACAAATGCACTGCTACAATCACCTGTGCACTACCCATACAATCCTCTAACTGCCAACAGACTACTGATTCACACCTTCAATTATCCCCTGGTAGTACCCATGCAGTCCAGCAATCACCCTGTCACTGCCCATGTATTCCTCCAATCACCCAGCCAGTACTATGTACTTATCCAATGACTCAGCCAATACCTAATCACTTATAAATTCACCATGCAGTCTCCTTGTAGTACTCTAATCATCCAGTCAGTACCCATGTACTCATGCAATGACCCAGGCACTAACACCAGCACTGCTACAATCACCTGTGCACTACCCATACAATCCTCTAACTGCCTAGACACTGTTCATTCACATCTTCAATTACCCAGGTAGTTACCATGCAGTCCAGCAATCACCCTGTCACTACCCATGCACTCCTCCAATCACCCAGTCATCACCAAGTACTAATCCAATCATTCCACCAAACCTCAAGCACTTACAAATTCACCATGCACTCTCCTTCCAGTACTCTAATCATCCAGTCAGTACCCATGTACTCATGCAATGTCCCAGGCAGTAACCATGCACTGCTACAATCACCTGTGCACTACCCATACAATCCTCTAACCACCAAGACACTGCTCATTCACACCTTCAATTACCCAGGTAGTACCCATGTACTCCATCAATCACCCTGTCACTAAACATGCACTCCTCCAATCACCCAGTCACCACCAAGTACTAATACAATCACTTTGCCAATACCCAAGCACTTACAAATTCACCATGCACTCTCCTTGCAGTACTCTAATCATCCAGTCAGTAGCCATGTACTCATGCAATGACCCAGGCACTAAGCATGCACTACTACAATCACCTGTGCACAGCCCATACATTGCTTCAATTACACAGGTACTATGATGCAGTCTTGCAATGACCCATACATTACCTCTGTAGTGATGCAATCTCCCAGTCATTACCCATACACTTATATAATCATCCAAGCAGTACCCATGCACTTTTCCAATCACCCACACAATGCCCACACAATGCCCTCGCTCTCAAGCAATCACTCAGGTAATTTTTCTTTTTTTAACCAATAGATGTGGTTTCGTAAGGGCTGTTTTTTTTCAAACAATTTTTTAAAAAAATTTATTTTTGAAACCTTTTTTTCTTTTTTTGTGTTTTTGATTTTTTTAGATTAGAAAAAAATGAAAAACAACGAGCTGCTAACAAAAAGAAGAGCACATTATAAAAATGAATTAACATTTATGTGCTTTTATGGCAGCTGTTATAACATCGGGACATTGCTCTCCAATGCTGAGCTTAGTCACACACTTCTTGCAAAGGATTGCAGCTTCAAAAAGTTCCGGAACAATGTGTGGCCTTGGCACTGGAGTAATGGGCTAGGGTGAAGTAGAAGGGGCATTTGGATCTCGTTCTGCCGCCTCATTAAGCTGTCTCCTCCTCTCCTCTCTAGCCAGGTGATTCGGTTGCAGAATCTCAAGATGTTTTTGCATGCTGCTCATTCCACATGAATATTTATTTTCCGATCCTCTGGATAATATTCGCTGGCATAGAGTGCTCATGACTTTACGGGCGTTCACTTTTTTTTCGCCGACCAGAACAGAAAAAAATGCCCACACAATGCTCTCCTTTTGCTTTTTGATAGCTTCTACAATTTCTTCCTCCTCCTTCCAATCCAAGCGGTCAATTGTTAGAACATTTGAAGCCATAGTGTTCCAAAAAAACAATCAATAAACACGCAAAACTAGAAAAAGAGAAGAGAGAATCAACAAGCAGGTCTTCTCTCCAAGGTAGCCAAATATTAAGGATGGAACCTCCCTCTTACAAAATGAAAATGATTTTAACCAATCAAATTCCTTATTTTCTTGCTGACACACTGTTGAGTAGGGTGCACGCACCCGTGAAATATTGTCTACATAATTATAAACTATAAATAAATGTTTATACAATATTTTGCAAAGCATATTAGTGAAAGTGTTAATTCAAATCTTATATTTGAACTTTATATAGTCAGATTTCACACTTTGAAAATACGCCGACATCGCGACCCCGGCGCGATCCTGGCACAACCCCGGAAAAACGTGCGAGGCCGCTTACCGTACGCGCATACTTCGCACACACGTGAAATTTTATATCGTTAATAGTATACTGAAAAAAATAGTTTATAAATAGTTTTCTAAATTAAATTAGTCAAACACTAAAACCCAAAAATGTATTGATAATTTCTATAATGATATTTCATACTTTTCAAATTTGCCATAGAAAGTATGATTAGTGCTGCAGAAAGAAAAATTATGGCACATTTTGAGTGACTTCTCAAATCCTCTTCTATTTCATTAAAATATTCTGACATGCAGACTGAAACATGCACTTTCAATACCAGCAGCAGACTTCGCTGGTGAGCAGTAGCTTTACTACAGTGATCTAATGAGCAACTAGAGTGCTAACATTCTGAATTTATGGCAAATGTGTGCCACATCTGAATGCCTTCTTGATGGAATCAAAGTAAAAAACTGAAAGTATTTCCTACTGAGGAGACTGTAGTAAATGAGGAAATTAGGAAACTTCATAACAAATAAGTCTCCCAAAATGGCCACCAGAGACAAAAGAGCCCAAATGTATCACAAATATCACCCAGATATAGCCCAAGTATAGCCCAATGACAGAATATCCCAGAGTGTTCTAACGAACAACTAGAGCGCTAACCGTCTTACTTATAACAAAAGTATGGCACACCTGAAACCATATTGATTGGAATAAAGTGGTAACACTTAAAACATTTAATTTGCAAAGGAACAAAATGAGGGGGTTCATTTTGCCATAGAAATTATGATTAGTGCTGCAGAAAGAAGAATTAGGGCACATTTTGACTTCTCAAATCCTCTTCTATTCCATAAAAAAATTCTGACATGCAGAGTGAAACATGCACTTTGAATACCAGCAGCAGACTTCCCTGGTGAGCAGTAGCTTTACTACAGTGATCTAATGAGCAACTAGAGTGCTAACATTCAGAATTTATGGCAAATGTGTGACACGTCTGAATGCCTTCTTGATGGAACCAAAGTAAAAAACGGAAAGTCTTTCCTACTGAGAAGACTGCAGTAAATGAGGAAATTAGGAAACTTCATAACAAATAAATCTCCCAAGATGGCCACCAGTGACAAAAGAGCCCAAATGCAGAACAAATATCACCTAGATGTAGCCCGCATGTAGCCCAATGACAGAAGTGTGCAACACACTTATTTGTTGTGCTTTTGCAGTTTTATATATTGCAGACTTGTTAGGTATTGGAGTTCTTTACATGAGCATTGGTTACATCACACAAGATCAAATTCATTTTGGTTGTAGACATGGGGAGATTAAGTGATTTGACCAGAATCACAGAATGTTGAACTGAAGCAGAAACTCCAACCTGGTTCCCCAGTTGCAAAGTCTGCAGCTCTGGAAGTAACACCACATCCTCTCCCTTAAGTGCAACATTTAATCAAGTGGTCAACTGGATAAAAAACATAAAGATAACAAATAATTTAAAAGTGCTTTGTTGCTATTTGGAAACTCAGAAAATATGTCCTCATTTTAGTTTTTTAGAGCACTAACCATAATTTTGATGCAAATCAGACCGTCTCATATATGTAATTTCTAAAGGAAATGCTATAGGTATTACAGTTTTAATTACATCAAGATGACGTCAGGCGTTCCACAGTTTTGTAATAAATATAGAATGTTAGCAATCTAGTTTTTCATTAGGATACTGTTGAGAGGCAGAGGCCAGGGGTACGGACTCTGAAAATTGAAGGCAGGTAGGAGGGTGCAGAGGCAACAAATTGACCAAACTGGGCAGGCAGGAAGGGCAGTGGCAGCACAACAGACCCGATTCAGCCAGGAAACGTCCAATGTTTTTAAGCTCAAATGGGCTTTATTTGATCTGTCTCCTGTCTACAATCTCCTCTTTTTCAATGTAACTCAAAGGGGAAAATCAATACCCCAGTTTTTTTCCAAAATTTCCCTCTTACCAAGTTCAAAATGTTCGCAAGTATGGTACATTGGATCATGGAAGGCAGGAGGAATTGGGGTAGGGGCATGGACTCGGATACCAGAGGACAGGAGGGACATGGAGAGGTGCACCAAACTGACCCTACAGGGCAGGCATCAGGGTTTGCAGCAGCACAATACACCACACAGGGCATGCGGGACGGGAGTGCAGCGCAACAATCCATAGAAAGCAATAGGGAGTGGACAGGACCATGCACATGGACAACAGAAAACAGAGGGGAAAGAGGCAATGGTAGCTAGCTGACCATAATGGACAGACAGGAGAGAAAGCTGCAGCATAACAGACCATAAAGGGCAGGAAGGACGGATCAGGGGCATTACAATGGAACAGACAAGCCAGGAGGGAGGGAATAGGGGTCTGCACATGGAAACAGAGGGCTGGGGACAAGGAGGCAGGGCAGGAGCAGCAAGATGACCATGGAGGTCAGGCAGGATGGGCACTAGAAACAAGACACACCATGGAGAACAACAGTGAGACTATGATGGCATACACACAGACCATGGAGGGAGGGGGTCAGGGGCAGCTAGATGACCACACAGGGAAGGTGGGAGGAGCCATGGCAGCACAGAAGACCATGCATGGCAAGCGGGAGGGTTAGTGGCAGCACAATGGCTATGATGGGCAAGAAGGAGGGTGCAGGGGCATGCACAAAGGACCATGGAGGATAGAACGGAGGGTCAGGACCTGGGCACAGACAAGAGAGTTCTGGGGAAGGGGCCTCACAACAGACCACGTGGGGTAGGCAGGAGGAGCAATTGCAGCACAACAGACCAGGGAGGGCAGAAGGGTGTGGCAGTAAAATGGACCATGGAGGACAGGAGGAAGGGGATAGGGGCATGGCATGTGGACAGGCAGGGTGGAGGTGGCAGGGACAGGTTACAGTCATCTGACAATGCTAGGCAGGTGGGAGGGGAGTGGCAGCTCAACAGAACACTCAGAGTAGATAGGAGTGGCAGGTCCATGGAACATGGTGGGCAAAAAGGATGGAGCTGGGGCATGCACAAAGACATCGGAGGGCAGAGGGAAGGTGAATAGGGGCAGCAAGATAAGCACAGAGGCTAAGCAGGAGGTCAGTGATGGGGCATGAAATTGGGCAAAGGAGGGCAGGAGGAAAGGACTGGTACATCATGCTAAATGGAGGGCAGTGGCAGCACATCAGACCATGCACGGCAGGAGGGAGGAGGCTAGTCCATGGATTCAGACAACAGAGGATAGAGAGGAGGTGGATGGGGCAGCAAGCTAACTGTTCAGAGAAGGTGGGTATTAGTAACTTTATTGTATTTAAAATGTGTGACACGCAAAACTAGAAAAAGAGAAGAGAGAATCAACAAGCAGGTCTTCTCTCCAAGGTAGCCAAATATTAAGGATGGAACCTCCCTCTTACAAAATGAAAATGATTTTAACCAATCAAATTCCTTATTTTCTTGCTGACACAGTGTTGAGTAGGGTGCGCGCACCTGTGAAATATTGTCTACATAATTATAAACTATAAATAAATGTTTATACAATATTTTGCAAAGCATATTAGTGAAAGTGTTAATACAAATCTGATATTTGAACTTTATATAGTCAGATTTCACACTTTGAAAATACGCCGACATCGCGACCCCGGCGCGATCCTGGCACAACCCCGGAAAAACGTGTGAGACCGCTTACCGTACGCGCATACTTCGCGCACACATGAAATTTTATATCGTTAATAGTATACTGAAAAAAATAGTTTATAAATAGTTTTCTAAATTAAATTAGTCAAACACTAAAACCCAAAAATGTATTGATAATTTCTATAATGATATTTCATACTTTTCAAATTTGCCATAGAAAGTATGATTAGTGCTGCAGAAAGAAAGATTAGTGCTGCAGAAAGAAAAATTATGGCACATTTTGAGTGACTTCTCAAATCCTCTTCTATTTCATTAAAATATTCTGACATGCAGACTGAAACATGCACTTTCAATACCAGCAGCAGACTTCGCTGGTGAGCAGTAGCTTTATTACAGTGATCTAATGAGCAACTAGAGTGGTAACATTCTGAATTTATGGCAAATGTGTGCCACATCTGAATGCCTTCTTGATGGAATCAAAGTAAAAAACTGAAAGTATTTCCTACTGAGGAGACTGTATTAAATGAGGAAATTAGGAAACTTCATAACAAATAAGTCTCCCAAAATGGCCACCAGAGACAAAAGAGCCCAAATGTAGCACAAATATCACCCAGATATAGCCCAAGTATAGCCCAATGACAGAATATCCCAGAGTGTTCTAACGAACAACTAGAGCGCTAACCGTCTTACTTATAACAAAAGTATGGCACACCTGAAACCATATTGATTGGAATAAAGTGGTAACACTTAAAACATTTAATTTGCAAAGGAACAAAATGAGGGGGTTCATTTTGCCATATAAATTATGATTAGTGCTGCAGAAAGAAGAATTAGGGCACATTTTGACTTCTCAAATCCTCATCTATTCCATAAAAAAATTCTGACATGCAGAGTGAAACATGCACTTTGAATACCAGCAGCAGACTTCCCTGGTGAGCAGTAGCTTTACTACAGTGATCTAATGAGCAACTAGAGTGCTAACATTCAAAATTTATGGCAAATGTGTGACACGTCTGAATGCCTTCTTGATAGAACCAAAGTAAAAAACGGAAAGTCTTTCCTACTGAGAAGACTGCAGTAAATGAGGAAATTAGGAAACTTCATAACAAATAAATCTCCCAAGATGGCCACCAGTGACAAAAGAGCCCAAATGCAGCACAAATATCACATAGATGTAGCCCACATGTAGCCCAATGACAGAAGTGTGCAAAACACTTATTTGTTGTGCTTTTGCAGTTTTATATATTGCAGACTTGTTAGGTATTGGAGTTCTTTACATGAGCATTGGTTACATCACACAAGATCAAATTCATTTTGGTTGTAGACATGGGGAGATTAAGTGATTTGACCAGAATCACAGAATGTTGAACTGAAGCAGAAACTCCAACCTGGTTCCCCAGTTGCAAAGTCTGCAGCTCTGGAAGTAACACCACATCCTCTCCCTTAAGTGCAACATTTAATCAAGTGATCAACTGGATAAAAAACATAAAGATAACAAATAATTTAAAAGTGCTTTGTTGCTATTTGAAAACTCAGAAAATATGTCCTCATTTTAGTTTTTTAGAGCACTAACCATAATTTTGATGCAAATCAGACCGTCTCATATATGTAATTTCTAAAGGAAATGCTATAGGTATTACAGTTTTAATTACATCAAGATGACGTCAGGCGTTCCACAGTTTTGTAATAAATATAGAATGTTAGCAATCTAGTTGTTCATTAGGATACTGTTGAGAGGCAGAGGCCAGGGGTACGGACTCCTAAAATTGAAGGCAGGTAGGAGGGTGCAGAGGCAACAAATTGACCACACTGGGCAGGCAGGAAGGGCAGTGGCAGCACAACAGACCCGATTCAGCCAGGAAACGTCCAATGTTTTGAAGCTCAAATGGGCTTTATTTGATCTGTCTCCTGTCTACAATCTCCTCTTTTTCAATGTAACTCAAAGGGGAAAATCAATACCCCAGTTTTTTTCCAAAATTTCCCTCTTACCAAGTTCAAAATGTTCGCAAGTATGGTACATTGGATCATGGAAGGCAGGAGGAATTGGGGTAGGGGCATGGACTCGGATAACAGAGGACAGGAGGGACATGGAGAGGTGAACCAAACTGACCCTACAGGGCAGGCATCAGGGTTTGCAGCAGCACAATACACCACACAGGGCATGCGGGATGGGAATGCAGCGCAACAATCCATAGAAAGCTATAGGGAGTGGACAGGACCATGCACATGGACAACAGAGAACAGAGGGGAAAGAGGCAATGGTAGCTAGCTGACCATAATGGACAGACAGGAGAGAAAGCTGCAGCATAACAGACAATAAAGGGCAGGAAGGACGGATCAGAGGCATTACAATGGAACAGACAAGCCAGGAGGGAGGGAATAGGGGTCTGCACATGGAACAGAGGGCTGGGGACAAGGAGGCAGGGCAGGAGCAGCACGATGACCATGGAGGTCAGGCAGGATGGGCACTAGAAACAAGACACACCATGGAGAGCAACAGTGAGACTATGATGGCATACACACAGACCATGGAGGGAGGGGGTTAGGGCAAGCTAGATGACCACACAGGGAAGGTGGGAGGAGCCATGGCAGCACAGAAGACCATGCATGGCAAGCGGGAGGGTTAGTGGCAGCACAATGGCTATGATGGGCAAGAAGGAGGGTGCAGGGGCATGCACAAAGGACCATGGAGGATAGAACAGAGGGTCAGGACCTGGGCACAGACAAGAGAGTTCAGGGGAAGGGGCCTCACAACAGACCACGTGGGGTAGGCAGGAGGAGCAATTGCAGCACAACAGACCAGGGAGGGCAGAAGGGTGTGGCAGTAAAATGGACCATGGAGGACAGGAGGAAGGGGATAGGGGCATGGCATGTGGACAGGTAGGGTGGAGGTGGCAGGGACAGGTTACAGTCATCTGACAATGCTAGGCAGGTGGGAGGGGAGTGGCAGCTCAACAGAACACTCAGAGTAGATAGGAGTGGCAGGTCCATGGAACATGGTGGGCAAAAAGGATGGAGCTGGGGCATGCACAAAGACATCGGAGGGCAGAGGGAAGGTGAATAGGGGCAGCAAGATAAGCACAGAGGCTAAGCAGGAGGTCAGTGATGGGGCATGAAATTGGGCAAAGGAGGGCAGGAGGAGAGGACTGGTACATCATGCTAAATGGAGGGCAGTGGCAGCACATCAGACCATGCATGGCAGGAGGGAGGAGGCTAGTCCATGGATTCAGACAACAGAGGATAGAGAGGAGGTGGATGGGGCAGCAAGCTAACTGTTCAGAGAAGGTGGGTATTAGTAACTTTATTGTATTTAAAATGTGTGACTGTGCGAACTACTTAAAATATGAACAAGTATGCAGCATAATCTCACTTTTATTCAGGAAGAAGAGGACGTTTGTGACTGTGACTCCGGGCTCACTTGGCAGAAACACCCCCTGACCCTCCACCCCCCATCGCAACATGTAATGCCCGTGAAAAGGGTAGGTGAACGCAGTGTAATATAGAACATAGTCCTGAGAGCACGATTGAAAATCAAAACTAGATATAGCGTATGGTATAAACTATGCACCAAAAATTGTGATATAAGATGAACCGGGGCGTGAAATATAATATGCAATACATTGTGCGCAATGACAGATTCATTGGAGAGCGTGAGATAGCACAGGCACTAGCGCGTGCTATGCGATATGCGCCTTGGAGCGTAATATGCACAGGGCAGTGTTGTGTAACCTAACTAGTCTCTAAAGTTGTAATATAAAATATGTGCTGGGGAGTGTAACATTGCATATGCATTGTGACAAAGATATGGATCCCAGATTGTAATATGTATGGCATAGCGCTGTGCATTATAACATAGGCATCGAGGAAGGCACGTTAGATGGGGCAATATAACCAGTGCGAAGGCAAGTGTGGCATGACATATTCACGGGGTGGTGTTACAGTGCACATGGGCTAGAGAGTGTCATAGCATATGCACTAGCAGGTGGAATACAACAAAGAGGTGTATGGCACTCGGCGGGCACTGGTGGGTGTAACACAGCATTAGGCTCAGCCAGGAGCGCGCTGTGACTCTCAAGTGAGGTTTGTCTCCTTTCCAGAGAGTAAAATAAAAAGTATCACATATCCGGCGGTGGATCTGTGTTTTATTAACTGTGAGGGGGGTTTCTAGCATAGTTTTGGTTGAATTTTTGTCGAATCCCCTTTGAATGGATTGGTGTGCGTGTGTATTAAATGTGCCCGTCAATAGCTACCCATGGTTGCATAAATAAACGACAAGGGTGTCTACTTGGAGAGTATCCACCGGCGGGGGCGCCGGGATTAGGCACGGTAGGGCGTCAGACACATCAGAGCTTCACTAGCGGTGTAAATACATTCCTCGTGGATTCATTGTATGCATAGTCGCCTTTTAATGAATATCACGCAAATTGTCAAGGTGATAGGTATATACGGTCTGTCCAGCATGTCCTAGGGGTTTCTATAAATATATTTTTAAAAATAAAAATAAAAAACAAAGGCCGGCCCCGAGGGAAGGGGTCCCCGGGGCCATAAGTGGCCTGAGGAGGGGGGGGGGCAACGCAGCCCCCCTCCTAAAGAATAAAAAAAAAAAAAAAGACCATGTCCCGGGGGTGGGGTCCCTGGGGCCGATTAAGGCCTTGGGAGGGGGGCCACGCGGCGCCCTTCCAAATGTATTTTTTTCCCCAAAAAAATATTAGGGGGCAGGCCCTGGGGGATGGGGTCCCCAGGGCCAATAATTTAGACAAAGAAGGGGGGCCACACAGCCCTCCTTCTTAAAAAATCAAATAAATTAAAGACCTGCATCGCGCCGGAGGCCACGCCCCTATCTTGCAGCACTCTGCAAACGCGCCCCCTGGCCAGTTGTAAGTTGGGGAATCAATTCCCCTTCAATACTGAGGGTCCCTGAGGGCCAACTAGCCCAACAGGTATATCCAGTATGCGCCAGAGAGCTGCGTTGCCGACAGGTGTTCTGAGGCCACGCTCCTTTTTACACCTCTCTGCAACGCAGCTCTGTGGCGCTTACTGGACGTACCTAGTCGGCAATTTTGCCCCTAGGGAGCCTCAGGACTCAAGGGGACTTAATCTCCCAACTTAAAACGGCCACAGGGCGTGTTTACACAGTGGGGAAGGGAGGGGACGGGGCCTGAGGTGACATGTGCAAACACGCCCTATGGCGCGTTTTAAGTTGGGAAATAATTCCCCTTCAATCCTTAGGGCCCCTGGGGGCTAACTAGCCCACCAGGTGCTTCCAGTAAGCGCCACTGAGCTGCGTTGCAGAGAGGTGGTCCAGGCCGTGCCACTTTTTACACCTCTCTGCAACGCAGCTCTGTGGCGCTTAGTGGAGGTACCTAGTGGTCTAGTTGGAACCTAGGGACCCTCAGGATTCAAGGGGACTTAATCTCCCAACTTAAAACGGCCACTGGGCGTGTTTACACAGTGGGGAAGGGAGGGGACGGGGCCTGAGGTGACATGTGAAAACACGCCCTGTGGCGCGTTTTAAGAGGTAGTTTCAATCCCCCTGCCCTATTATATACTAGGGGCTTACAGAGGAGGTCATGCTAATCACAGGGGGACCGCAACGCATAGTGTTCCAGAGTGTATGTAGGTGTTTTCACTGTATTCTGAGTGTCTTTTAACATAGCACTGTCTCTCGGACTGGTTAGTCAGACTCAGTTACCACCAGTATCCGTCTGAAAAAGTTGAGGGTACAGGATGATTTTGCAACAAGGCTTCTTTCTGCTCTTCGGTTTATTCTTTCTGCACGTTATCCTTCTTCCTGCACTTTTCTTTGTCTTTGAGGACTTCTGTTGCTTCTTTCTGCATTTCTTTTTTTTCTTTCTGTGCGTTTTTTCTTCTTTCTTCACATGTCCTATCTCTGTAGGCATAGTTAGAAATTGGCATTTAAAAAACCTTTGAAATTCACTGAAAGAACCATAGGTTTCAGGCACGTTATAGTTAGGAATTAGCATTTAAAAAACCTTAGAAATTCACTGAAAAAAACCCTAGGTTTCAGGGGCGTTATAGTTAGCTGGACTTTTCACTCGTACAAAACCATTGAAATTACCCCTTTATAGTTAGTTCAGCTAACTATAACTCGCGCGCCCGCAATGCACTGCTGATGACATCACATATTACATCACTCATGACATGGTCAGTGACATCACTCATGACATCACTGTTGACATCTCAAATGACATCACTGATGACATCACTGATGACATCATCCTTGTGATAGAGTGGCAGACCTCCTCTCCCCCTAATATAACCTTTAATCCACACATTCAAAAATAGAAACTACAATTTGCAAAACAATGGACATACCAATACAAGTTACAACAACCTATTCAGTAATTCTAAGATCCACATACACATCCACTCATTCACCAACAGTCCTATACAGTCACTCATACATGTACTCACTCATCATATGTACTCATACACCTATACATCCTGTTACACAACGCCACTCATCCATAGAGTTACTCACACACATAGTCACTCATGCTAATAAAGAATCAAACATCCATTTACTTGCATATACAGTTGTACACACACCACCACACTTACTTCTACAGAAACTTACACATACTTAGTCTTTTAAATAATCACTTATAGAAACACATACTTATTCATACAGGAACTCTTCCAATCTCTCACTCGCACATATACTCACTTATATACACCAATAGTCACATATACTAGTTTAAAACATATGTAGTTACTCATAAAGACACTATTGAGACAGTCATCCACTCACTAACACACCCATGCACACACTCATCCACCCATACAGTCCTGCACACATGCTGTCTTCAACACATACAAACAGTGAGTCACTCATTCATGCACCTATGCACTACGTAATACCCCCACCGAACCATACAGACACTCAGACACTCATACTGATACTCAAAAAACCAACTAATAACCTATATCGACACTCATGTAGCTACTCAGCAACCCATGCAGCCACTTGTACACAAAGTGAGAGATTGATACAGATATTTACATATTTAAACATTACTCACTAAGCCATGTATTCACTAAGATACACTTAATCAGTCAATTATACAATCAATTTTTCAAAAACAAATCATCCATTTAGACACTTATATACCCATTTATTTTTCCATCGACCTTGAGATATACATATATAAAACATATTTAATTTTCAGAAAAACACACATTCACTGGATGATGTCATCAGTGATGTCATTTGAGATGTCATCAGTGATGTCATGAGTGATGTCACTGACCATATCATGAGTGATGTAATATGTGACATCATCAGCAGTGCATTGCGGGCGCGCGAGTTATAGTTAGCTGAACTAACTATAACAGGGGAATTTCAATGGTTTTGTACAAGTGAAAAGTCCAGCTAACTATAACGCCCCTGAAAACTATGTTTTTTTTTGTGATATATATATATATATATTATCTACTGGCGGTCGCCAGTAGATAGTTATAGTTAGGACCGAGTTCCCATAGGAAATCTGCAAATTCTATTTTGAATAACTTTGGCGCCAGTTGACTTATCTTCGTGAAATTTTCAAAACTAATGGGGCGCTCCGCTCAGCTCCTACCCTGAAAGTCTCGGGGTGATTCGTCAAGCGGGGGCTGAGAAAAAAGGGGGGTCCCAAAACCCGTTTTCCCCAAGCATTTTCCCATAGGACCTTTAGTCAAAGGTACAGCCCGAACGGCTGAACAGAATTACTTGAAAATTGGCAAAGAGGTAGTCCTCAGGTCAGGCATGTGCCTTTTGCATATATGGTGTCAATCTGTTCAGTAGTTCCTGAGAAAATTGCAGTTAAAAGTACATAAATATCTATATCCGCGCATGGTGCGCGCACCAAATGTCCGCGAGCGTAATTCTGATTGGTGGTTAGATGTCAGTCAACATTCGAATCGGTCGAAATCAGGAAGTGTTGGACGCCATTTTGTATGTGGCAGTGAAAAAGAAAGGTGGAGAACGTGAAAAGGGGGCAGGGTAGAGAGTTCCTGACCCCCAAGCCTTTGTCAGGGGGTCCGTGAAGGACCCCGAAGAGTGAAAAAAACATTTTATTTTTTTTCAAAAAATCGCGGGGTGCAAAACCCTTAAAAAAAAAACTGATTTTAAACTGTTTATAAGTTTATAGAACATATTAACTATGCTGTTCAACTTTATCCAAATTAAAAAAAAAAGAGCTGAGCCATTCCATATTACAGGATACAGTCAATCTATAACTATATACATAGGTAGTTTATTGTAGAATAAATATATAAAAAATATAATAATACATACATAAATTAGCATTTAAAAAACCTTACAAATTCACTAAAAAAAACATAGGTTTCACACACGTTATAGTTAGAAATTAGCATTTAAAAAACCTTGCAAATTCACTTAAAAAACCATAGGTTTCACACATGTTATAGTTAGGAATTAGCATTTAAAAAACCTTGCAAATTCACTGAAAAAATCATAGGTTTCACACATGTTATAGTTAGCTGGACATTTCACTCGTAAAAAACCATTGAAATTCCCCTGTTATAGTTAGTTCAGCTAAATATAACTCGCGCGACCGCAATCCACTGCTGATGACGTCACATATTACATCACTCATGACATGGTCAGTGACATCACTCATGACATCACTGATGACATCTCAAATGACATCACTGATGACATCACTGATGACATCATCCAGTGAATATGTGTCTTTCTGAAAAATTAATATTTTTTATATATGTATATCTAAAGGTTAATGGAAGAATAAATGGGTAAATAAGTGTCTAAATGGATGTTTTTTTTTGTAAAATTAATTGTATAACTGACTTATTACCAGTATCTTAGTGAATACAGTGATGTAATATGTGACGTCATCAGCAGTGGATTGCGGTCGCGCGAGTTATATTTAGCTGAACTAACTATAACAGGGGAATTTCAATGGTCCAGCAAACTATAACATGTGTGAAACCTATGTTTTTTTCAGTGAATTTGCAAGGTTTTTTAAATGCTAATTCCTAACTTTAACGTGTGTGAAACCTATGATTTTTTTAAGTGAATATATATATATATATATATATATATATATATATATATATATTCACTGAAAAAACCATGGGTTTCACACACGTTATAGTTAGGAATTAGCATTTAAAAAACCTTGCAAATTCAGTGAAAAAACCATGGGTTTCACACACGTTATAGTTAGGAATTAGCATTTAAAAAACCTTGCAAATTCAGTGAAAAAACCATAGGTTTCACACACGTTATAGTTAGCGGACATTTTACTCATAAAAAACCAATGAAATTCCCCCGTTATAGTTAGTTAAGCTAACTATAACTCGCGCACCCGCAATCCACTGCTGATGACGTAACATATTACATCACTCATGACATGGTCAGTGACATCACTCATGACATCACTGATGACATCTCAAATGACATCACTGATGACATCATCCAGTGAATGTGTGTTTTTCTGAAAATTAAATATGTTTCATATATGTATATCTCAAGGTCGATGGAAGAATAAATGGGTATATAAGTGTCTAAAAGGATGATTTGTTTTTGAAAAATTGATTGTGTAACTGACTGATTAAGTGTATCTTAGTGAATACATGGCTTAGTGAGTAATGTTTAAATATGTAATTATCTGTATCAGTCTCTCACTTTGTGTATAAGTGTCTGCATGGGTTGGTGAGTAGCTACATGGGTGTTTATATAGGATATTAGGTTGTTTTTTGAGCATCAGTCTGAGTGTCTGCATGGTTCGGTGGGGGGTATTACGTAGTGCATAGGTGCATGAATGATTGACTCTCTGGTTGTATGTGTTGAAGACAGCATGTGTGCATGACTGAATGATTGGATGAGTGTGTGTATGGGTGTGTTAGTGAGTAAATGACTGTCTCAATAGTGGCATTATGAGTTACTAAATATGTTTTAAAGAAGTATATTTGACTATTGGTGTATATAAGTGAGTATATGTGAGAGTGAGAGATTGAAACAGTTCCTGTATGAATAAGTATGTGTTTTTATAAGTGATTATTTAAAAGAGTAAGTATGTGTAAGTTTCCGTAGAAGTAAGTGTGGTGGTGTGTGTATAACTGTATATGCAAGTAAATGTATGTTTGATTCTTTATTAGCATGAGTGACTATGTGTGTGAGTAACTCTATGGATGAGTGGCATTGTGTAACAGGATGTATAGGTGTATGAGTACATATGATGAGTGAGTACACGTATGAGTGACTGTACAGGACTGTTGGTGAATGAGTGGATGTGTATGTGGATCTTAGAATTACTGAAGAGGTTGTTGTAACTGGTATTGGTATGTCCATTTTTTTAAAAAATTCAGTCTCTATTTTTGAATGTTTGTATCAAAGGTTATATTAGGGTGAGAGGAGGTCTACCACTCTGTCACAAGGATGATGTCATCAGTGATGTCATTTGAGATGTCATCAGTGATGTCATGAGTGATGTCACTGACCATGTCATGAGTGATGTAATATGTTACGTCATCAGCAGTGGATTGCGGGGGCGCGAGTTATAGTTAGCTTAACTAACTATAACGGGGGAATTTCATTGGTTTTTTATGAGTAAAATGTCCGCTAACTATAACGTGTGTGAAACCTATGGTTTTTTCACTGAATTTGCAAGGTTTTTTAAATGCTAATTCCTAACTATAACGTGTGTGAAACCCATGGTTGTTTCACTGAATTTGCAAGGTTTTTTAAATGCTAATTCCTAACTATAACGTGTGTGAAACCCATGGTTTTTTCAGTGAATTTGTATGGTTTTTTAAATGCTAATTCTTACCTATAACATGTGTGATTCCCATGGTTTTTTCATTGATTTAGTATGGTTTTTTTAATACAAATTCTTATATTAAATGTGTGCTTTTTTTTTTTTTATTTGCAAGCTTTTTTTTTTTTTTTACTTTATATTCTCTTAAAACACTATGCTTAATTTTTAAAAATTCTGCAATATATTATTTTTTCTCATTTGTTTTTTTTACCAAACAGGTAAGATATATTAGTATAACATAGTGATTATTTTTTTTCCTTTTTTTTTTTTTTTTTTTCGTGCGCGTACGGTAAGCTTACGGTAAGCGTACGGTTTGCGTAATGTTCGTAATATTTCTACTCTTTTTGCGTATGGTTACGCAATTTACGTAGCCGTGCGTACTGCGTACGTGGCGCGTAAGCGTGTACGCTACACGCGCAAGTTACGCGGAAGTGTTGGGGCGTGCCTGTTATGCGCATACGCGCGAGCGCGTGTCTTTTTTACGCGCATGCGTACTTTTACCGTAAGCGCTCCGTAAGCGTACCGTAAGCGTAACGTACGCGCACGGTGGGTCATGTGATCAAGAAACAACACTTTTGATTGGTTTAAACTACTTTCAGTTCTAGAACTCTCCTACACCACACCCATTCCCCTCATTTCTGCTTGTGATCCCTTAGGAGAAGGAGCTGAGTTGTCTTTGGGATACGATGGCAGACCAGCACTCCTCTGCTGAGAGTGAGGCTAGCAGCACCACCATCAGGCAGAGAAAGAGGAAACAGAAGAGCTCTTTTATATGGGAGTATTTTACTTTTCCTGAGGGCGAGAAAAAAGTCAATGCTGCTTTGGTGACTTGTAAGCTGTGCCAGCGTGTACTTTCAAGAGGTAATCCTAACAAGAAGTATTCCTTCGGGAATCACACTATGTTATGACACCTTGAGGATGTACACCCTAGGACACATGCACGACATACTAGAGGAAACCCTTCAGTAAGTCGAGCAAGCACATCCACAGCAGCTCAGCCAAGTCCATCTTCGGAAGCTCAGCTGAGCCCTTCATCTGTGGGGGCAGATTCACCTTTTTCTGGTCCTGTGGAAACTAACCATCAGTTTGCGAGGGTTACAATGCGGTGCTCATTTTGCCATGGTCTAATTGTTCATAGGGAGACCAGTCTTCCCCTCATTAACAACAAAATAGACCAGCACATTTGTCCTACCAGCTAATGTTCCCATTCTTCCTTTCCTCTGTCCCTGCATGAACACAACGGCTCTTTTAAGAGCCAACCTTACCTCTCAACTTTTTTTAATTTTTTCATAAAAACTTGTTTTTTACCGTACGCGTACGGTAAGCGTATTTTTTATTTTTAAAAAAACACTAAAAAACAATTACCACATTACAAGGTCCTTGAGGGATTAATAACTAAATACTGAAAATCTGTTTGAGGAGAAGTGGAAGAAAGGGACCATCTAATTTCTGACTTACCTGACCCACCCAACAATTTAATTTTTAATTAAAATTTAATTGAAATTACTTGTAAAAATGGCTTTTTTTTCGAAAATTTTCTTCCACAATTTGAAAAAAAAAGAAAAAAGTATTAATATTTAATAAATCATTATATAATACAGTACACATATTTACATATTTTCCCAAAACAATTTTTTGCCATTTTTTTGCTGTTTTCAGAATATATTGCATCTCACTATAAATCGTGAAAGCAATTGCATTCATCACTTAACGGTGGGCAAAAAAAAAATAACAATCTCAAAGATTGTTTTAAAAAAGCCCAGAATCTCTTTTCACTTAAACATAACATTATAGAAATGCAAAATATTCAAAAAAAATATCATCTAATAACAATAACTATTTCTTTAAAATACCGTCTGACAATTTTGTTACAGAAGCATAATCACAAAAATAATATATCTCAAATAACTCCACAATACATCTGGTTACATTTCCTTTAGGCCAAATGGTAATTTTAAAATTCTTTTTTGATTAAATTTCCAATGGTAATCTAATAAAATTCCAAAATTTAAATTGTACAGATGTTACCGATTCTCTCGAAAATTTTGGTTTTCGAAAGATTAATTAGTAATTAAATAAGTCCACAATACAATTGGTTACCTTTCCTTATGGCCAAATGGTAATTTTAAAAATCTTTTTTGATTAAATTTCCAATGATAATCCAATAAAATTCCAAAATTTAAATTGTACAGATGTTACCGATTCTCTCCAAATTTTTGGTTTCTAAAAGATTCATTAGGAATTAAATAAGTCCACAATACAATTGGTTACCTTTCCTTTAGGCCAAATGGTAATTTGAAAAATCTTTTTATTTGAAAATTCCAATGGTAATCCAACAAAATGGTAAAATTGTTTTGTACAGATCTTGCCAATTCTCTCTAAAATTTAGGTTTCAGAAAGATTAGATAGGAATTTGCCAAATCAAAAGGCTAACGTTGCTTGAAAATCAATTGGGAATCATTACACAGTGTCCAGCCTTTTTCACATTTAAGATAAACTGTGTAATGTCCAGAAGTTACAGTAGGTCCTTCATGGAAAATTATTGCAACTGTTACAAAAGTTTTTCCTGAAATTGATAATTGCTGTCCTATGAACTTCTTTATTAAAGTATCCAATTTTGAACCATCAGCTCTACATCGTTGCATCATTAAAATTACATACTGTCCGTAGTCCTTTAAAATTAACGTTGAAAACATGTCAGATTTACACTCACCGCATTCCATGCTATGATTAGCATCTTTAAATAATTTAGCAAAAGTGACTGTTTTACTGTCTGGCAATGTTAAATAAATAAACCTTTCAGAATCAACATTAGAGCCACATGTATTGAAACAGTTTTCACAACTATGTTCCCATTTATAAGAGACACCAAACATATTTTCAACGTGTACCCCTTCTTCTTCCAGTACCTGAAGAAAATACATCAAGAATTCCTGTGCGTCTTGCTGTACATTTTGAGAAAACTGTGTTCGTCCTGAACATACATCTAAAAGTTTTCTAATTTCAGTAGCACTTTCTATTTGAGTTTTATCATTACTCAGCTTTTGAAAAAGGAGACTCAACTCAGAACAGAATCTTTTTCTCTGATTTGCTATTATCTGCTCTTGCAAACTTTCCAGATAAAATGCAACATTCAGCACTACATTAGCGTAGCAGTTGACACCAGAGCTATTTTCAAAATGACAACCTACAACCTCTTCAACATTTTCCTTTTTCTTTTTGCTTGCAATTACATCACTCCTCTTTTTTTTTCTCCTCTCTACATCCTCATTACAGATATTCTCAATTCTCCTTTTTCGAGAAACTACACGTTTCTCCAACACAGGATACTGACCTAAATGAGGAGCATAGGTTCTTCTTAATCTATTATACTCCTTTACACAGTTTGTATCAGCACTAACTTTTGAATCATCAAAGTCTATCATGGATAAACCAGATAATGTTTTCACTTGTGACAAAGCTACATAAGCCATGCCTTCTTTGAACACAGTTGAACCAATGTTTACAAATGCACAATCTACAGTCAATCCTTGAGACTTGTGAATAGTTACAGCATATGCTAGAGAAAACGGAAACTGTTTCCTACGTACATATAAGTCTTTCACAAGCATGAAACGAACTGTACAACGACAAATGTCTATAACTTCTTCTATCTGATCAAATTTTATTTTTAAATATTCAATTCCATCTTTTTTCTGATAATTAATAAAACCCACAACTCTTCACATAGCTCCATTTACTAAACCTTTTTCAACATCCAAATTTCTCCTTAAAAATACTCTACAGTTCATGCAAACATATAGATTTTTTTCTAATCCAGCAGTTTTGGAAATGTTCTTCTCTAGTGAATCCAATTTATTTTTCAGTTTGCCTGTTAATGTAATAGTAATTCTTTCATGCTGAATTTTGTCCACTGCTTCCAATTTCCTAATCTCTTCCTTTTCCAATTTCAACAGCTCCTCATTGAATATTGAGCATTCACGTAGAGTTGGCATTAAGCAGATGACACTTTTCTTTTCTGCAATGTTCTTGTATATCTTCTCTGCAACTATTTCTTCCTTTGGAAATAAATTATGTAGCAACCGACTCTGTAATGCTTTCGTGCCAGCTTCAGTGAGTAGTCCAATTCTGATATCTTTCAGAATACTTCCATATTCTTCATCGTTTGCTTGCCTCATATTAGTAGTAAGTTCCTTGTACTCAAAGAAGGACCAAATATTTGCATTACCAATGCTTCCCAATGACTTCTTTGTGTCTTCATGTGTCACAGTATTAAACACTGGTTGTCCTTTAACTGGAGTAAGCTGTAGAAGATCCCCAAAAACTATGACATGTTTTCCACCAAATAACACGTCATAGTCTGTCCTTAGAATTTGCTGCATTCTTAAATGCACAAAGGCACGCATTAAGTTTGATACCATGCTCACCTCATCAATAATGAGAACTTGCATCTTCTTCAATACTCTTGAAACTTCCAAGCATGCTTCTCCAGTTAGCTTGTGGTATTGTATTGTGTTCTCATGCTCCACTGGTAACATTAGCAAACGATGTAAGGTGATTCCTTTTATGTTATATGCTGCTAACCCAGTTGGAGCAGTAACCACACAAGACAAAGTTGAATCCGTTTTTTGCTGTAGGTAGCTTCTGATGACTTTTATTAAGAAACGTTTTCCAGTTCCAGCTTGTCCGCTTACATACATCCTGATTGGTTGAAATGATGTGCATGAGCACTCTTTTTTTTCATGTAGTAATCCGTGATCAATTTTGTTTCTGATCTCTTCATAAATTTGTTGCTGCTCTTCATTCAGTTGTCTTTCCAAATTTGGTAAGTCTTAAATTCTTCTTGAGCTTGATTCATAGCCGTTTCCACTTCAGTCATAGCTATTGCAGCTTCATTTTCAACGATTGGTTGTCCTAGGGGATCTTGACTGAGTGTTCCTGAACTTTGGCTGTCTTGAGAACTGTCTCTAGCTACTTCAGCTGCAATTGCAGTTTCCTGTTCAATTTCTTCATTTAACATTTGCACATAATTTGTGAAAGTACTGCATTCTATGCTGTCTTTGCAAGCATTAAAGGAATCTTCATAGCTTTGAAATTCTCCCAGTAGTTCGTCCTCTGTACGCCATGGTTTAAACAGCTGTAAAAGAGCCAAGTAGTAAAATTCCTTTTTGTCAGTAGTGTCGCAACTCAGCTTCCTGTGATTTATCAAACTTCCTTTTGTTTGCTTCACCAAACATCCTTCCTCACCAATGACTTTATATTTTCCATTGTTGATGTCTTCTGTGGCTTTCCGTGAATAAATGTAGTTCTGCAGCACTTCATAAAGACACATGTTCTCTAGATGAAGACTTCTCTTGGGATAATATGTGTCCAACATGTTTGATTTCAAAATATCTGTACTTTTTGGGTCATTCTCGGCCAAATATTAAATTTCTCCAACAGATTTCAGTACCCGATTTCTCATTGCTGCAAGGCCTAAACTTGCCCAAATTATTCTTCGTGATTTCGAGTAGAGACTTGCAGAAGATAACCTATCTGAACATTCGTAGGATCCAATTTCTCGATGCGATAACATCTTTAAACTGAAACTGCACAGCTTCTTACTGACAGTCTTCTCGTGAGAAATCTCTTCCCACATTTCTTTCAATTCAGTTTTTTCTGATTTAGTAATGTAAGACGTTACATATCGAGCAACAGCAATGGAATTGTCAGCTACATACTGTATATCCATGTTAGCATTCCACATGGATAAAATGACTGGGTTGTAGTCATTTATATTTTTTGATTCTTCTTTTCTTTTAAGGTTGTAGGTATTCTTAGGTGATTTTCCTGTAATAGTATGTCTCACAGATGACATAAAACTGTTTACTCTTCCATTTGAAAGAACAGGTCTAGGAAATCCAAATCGACATTTAGTGTAGTATTTATCTTTGCTCTTGTATTTCAGTCGACAGTATTTTCCACACCGATGACTTTGGAAACGTAAAACTTGCTCCTTTAACTTTTTCTCTTCTGTGCTTTTTGGTATAGCACATGTTGCATATTCTTCAATGAAAGATAACACTGCTTCATCAGTAACTGTTCCAAACTTTGGGGCATCCTTGATCCACAACAACATATGAATATGAGGAGCACCTCTTGCCTGGTACTCTTTTCTCCAAAATAAATCCACTACTTCTCCAAGAGGTGGATTTTTTTTATTGCAGATGAAGGATATCATAGCCTCAAATCTATGATTGAAATATCTGCAAACATTAACCGGATCCAATGAGCACAGTTCTCCTGCTGTCTTGTATTCGATGTTTTTAATGTTTGAATTTGCCTCTCGTAGAAAATCCAGTAAATCATCCCAAGCGTACTCAGCACAGCTTAGGGTAAGGAACCATGTTGGTGTTCCTAAATTCCGTAACATGCATTTTAATTCACCATGGCGTCGGTACCAATATTCATTTGTCCCACGCTGACAAGCCATCAGATTGATCAGTTGTGTTTCCAAATGATCATCTCGGTGCTGCACTTTCTCCATAAAATCCTTAGCAGACACATTTTGTAAATGTACTCCACTTTTTAAAATGTGATTTACTGCATATGATAATGCAGACAAGTCGCTTTCAAATAAAAGATGGAACAAATAAGGAATACTTTGTCGAAATCTTGGATCTTCTGCATATAGTCTTGTAGTTCGATACTCAGAAGCTGGAATCTGTTCTGGACGTTCATCGTATCGTCCTCCTTTTCCTGTAGGAAACAGTTGGGGAAAACATCGAGCTTCCAAGCTCTCCTCCCATACACTCACAGGAGTTCCTTTTGCTTTCTTCATCTGAAACAGATCAATATTGTCTCCCATAACTTCTTTTGAATGAAGAGGATGTATGCTAAAATGTTCATAAATTTCTTCTTCCTTTGACTTGTCCACTTTTTCAATTTGTCCAGTTGGTGTTTCTGTGTCTTCTTGTAAATCTTCTTCTTCTATATAAATTGATTCATACCATTTGTTATTCCTTTTAAAATATAAATTTGCTCTTTGTACTTTCCGTACATCTACCAGCTCCTGCCAAATCTTCTTATTCTTTGTAGGTACACCATTAACCAGAATAACTAATGGTTCAGTTTCCAAAGTATCTGCATCAATAGTTTCCATATTTTTTTTCAAATCCAAGGGCAAATACACCACTCTACCTTTTAAACCTCTCAGTAAATCTGAAGGAGGTAATTTACCAGTTTTGGGCTCCATACGTACTATGGTCTGGAACGGATGAACACATTGAATAAGTATAGACTCATATGTATTTAATTCAGAAAGTTCGGCAGGAATAGCATCCAATTCTAAATTATTATGTACAGCTCTGGTCGGCATTCTATTTTCTTCTAACTTGTTGTAACAGTATTTACAAATACGCTGATCTTCACCCAATTCAAAACAATTTTCAAGAAATATATATGTGGCAAAATCCTTCCACTTATAATTATCTTCATTTTCACTTTTTCTGTAGAGATCAACATTCCTGGTTTGTTTTCTATAATGAGTTCTGCGGCAACAAATACAAGTAATATTTGGTCTTTCATTAGAGATTATTGCAAATTTTGTTATGTGATCATTAAATTTCTTACTCACAGAGGGTTCTACATTCTCTTCCACTTCTTCCACATTTACTGTGTCCTTTTCTGCACTTTCTTGTTCTGGACCAAAGTAACAAAACTGAATTTCATCAGTAACCTTCTCTACATCTGATACCGATCCACGGAACAGAGCCCTATTCAATTCATCTAACTTTATTGCTGGACTTTTAGCAAAATACAATCGTCTCACAAACTTTCTCATTTCAGTATGATGAACAGCCAGCATCCTAAAATGATGAAAAACACTTTTACACACTTTTCTAGATAGATAAGCCAGAGAATGTCCCTGCAAACCAGTATTCTCTCTCAGTCTGCATGGATCTAGACTTTGAAGCACCTTAATCTTCTGTTTAACACTTTTTTTACTATATTCTCTTAGAAACTCACGAAATGTATCAATAGATTCCTGACGCACAGTGCAAATACTACTACAATTCCAAGTGTACACTGGGGCTTTAGGACGTCTCCCCATAGCCTCATCCGCCATCACTTGTTCCTCATCTCTTGGAACCATTTTCTCCTTCTCCATTATACAACCATTTTTCACTTCATAAGCACGACCTCTGGTGTCAACTGCATGCAGCAAACTATTACTTTGAAAATAACTCTCTTCATTAAAAAAAGGTTCACTACTTGAACTATGCATCCATTCTCCTAAAAACACTTTACAAAAGTTTGTTCTTTTCACTAGTCTTTTCCTTTTGCTTTGTGATTTCAGTACATTGACCATTTTATCTAATGTACGCATCCTGTTCAAAATTAAAATGAATAGTTTCCTTTTTAATTCTAAAGCCTTTGCTGCAATGGCTTCAATTTCTTTTTTTCTCTTATAAAATTTAGCTTTTTTCTTATATTTCTTCACATCCTTTATCAAATTGGACATAACTCTTCTCTGAAACATTTTTCTACGAATCTCTTTAAACGCTGTTTTTCTTTTTAAGTTAATCTTTATTGTTTCTGAAGGTATATTTGCATTAACTAAATGCTCAATTTTTTCCTGTTGTTTTCTATTTAAAACATTCTTTCCAGTACAGACATTTTGTACATTTTTCCTTTTTTTGAAGATATTGTTTAAAAAATCTTTTGTCTGCTTACCAGAAGACTTTCTCTTTTTCCCAACATGAGCATCTCCAACTAACTTAGGTCCTTCAGTTGTCTTCAAATATAGATTTTTTTTGTGGTTTTTCCTTAGTCTGGATTTTGTAGGCATCTTAAATTTTGTTCACTGCTCTTCAGCAATATCTGAAAAAAACTAAAAAAAAATCCTTTATTTTATTTAAATATATTACTACATTTTTTATGATCTTTTCAAATCTTAAAATACTATGCACCCCTTTCCTACAAGTGAAAATCACAATAACACCATCACAAATTAAATATCTAAAAACAATTCCTGTGTGCACACAGAGTCATGGTTTGATATTAGTCAGAAAACGAAATTTGTTTGCCAATTGGAAAGGACACTTACTACTCTTTTTTTGGCAAGCGATAAGTACTTTTACAGTCTGACACATTTTCAATCCACTTTTCAGATTCTGAAAACAGCACATGTCCAAACAGCTTTTTGAGACCAGCAACATGTGTAACCTGGGTGACTGACTACACTCCAGCAAGGGCAACCAACCTTAGTGATGCTGAATGCATTTGCATTACTGACTGCAACCTCAAACCCCACTCGGTTGTGAATACTATGCATGATTATACAGGATAAGCAGCTGGGTGTGTGCTAAGAGTCTGCTTCTGCAGAAAAAATAGCTCCCCCTTTCCTACTAAGGCAAATGTAAAATTACCAGAGTAATACGCAATAAATCTCTGTCTATAATTCCTCTTTGCACACAGAGTCATGGTTTGATATTAGTCAGAAAACGAAATTTCTTTGCCAATTGGAAAGCACACTTACTACTCTTTTTTTGGCAAGTGATAAGTACTTTTACAGTCTGACACATTTTGAATCCACTTTTCAGATTCTGAAAACAGCACATGTCCAAACAGCTTTTTGAGACCAGCAACATGTGTAACCTGGGTGACTGACTACACTCCAGCAAGGGCAACCAGCCTTAGTGATGCTGAATGTATTTGCATTACTGACTGCAACCTCAAACCCCACTCGGTTGTGAATACTATGCATGATTCTACAGGATAAGCAGCTGGGTGTGTGCTAAGAGTCTGCTTCTGCAGAAAAAATAGCTCCCCCTTTCCTACTAATGCAAATGTAAAATTACCAGAGTAATACGCAATAAATCTCTGTCTATAATTCCTCTTTGCACACAGAGTCATGGTTTGAAATTAGGCAGAAAACGAAATTTCTTTGCCAATTTGAAAGCACACTTACTACTCTTTTTTTGGCAAGTGATAAGTACTTTTACAGTCTGACACATTTTGAATCCACATTTCAGATTCTGAAAACAGCACATGTCCAAACAGCTTTTTGAGACCAGCAACATGTGTAACCTGGGTGACTGACTACACTCCAGCAAGGGCAACCAGCCTTAGTGATGCTGAATGTATTTGCATTACTGACTGCAACCTCAAACCCTAAAAGTATTCCTCATTTATACCAGTACACCTTAATTTATGGTGAAAACATAGTCCATATTATTTTACATGTTCCTTACATTTAAATTTCTCCCAAAACACAAAATGATAAACACAACTTCAACAAAAGGAATTCCAATTCTATTATTCATTTCTTAATTTACCATATACATCCCCTCTCAAACTCATAACTCACCTTTAAAATTAGTTAGTTGTGAAAGAAATGTGGCACTCAAACAGCAGATTATCAGAGCCAGGATCTCTGTTCTGTACACCTCTCTCCTCTCAGCAGAACCAGATAATGGCAATGTTTCCCTCTCTTTTTCCACACATATACATGTTAATTTCAAATCTCAGTGCTTCCCCCTTTTTTTCAAATGTAATCACACATTTCTATTGGTTGAAAACCAACCCTTTTCCAAAAGTACCCTTCCCCCAACTTGACTTCTGCCTAGTACCCTTCCCCCAACTTGACTTCTGCCTGCTACCATAGCAACAGCTCATGGAACACTGCTGTGTGGAGTTAGGTCAGAAGTTCACCACACAATGTTTCATTTCCAAAGAGCAAGAGTACTTGACTTTTCAAACCTAACAGCAAATCCATAGTACTGTTCTTTGGTAACACATTTTTCTGTACCAATACAAAACATGCTTCTATAAATTGACACATACAGCCTAGATGTTAGTGTAGAATGGTATGAAACAGCCAATGAGTTCATTTTATTTAAAAAAAATATGTATGCCTCCATTTCCAAACTGTCTTTCATTTCTTTTTCCCATTCTACTGAAATACACCTCCTGAGTGCATCCAGATCTCCTTTGAAGATGTTCACAGTGTGGATTGTAGGGCACAGCTATGTCTTCTGTAGTGAAAAGTATGCAGAGAAAACAGGTATGGTGAGAGACCTTGCTTTGCCAAATGTAGACATTAAATGGATTGGTCAGAGAGGGTTAAAGTGGCACCAATTGATGCCATTGGTGAAATCCTTCATGCAAATCCAACACCCTGACCTCATAATAGTGCACTGTGGTGGCAATGACCTAGGCACTTTGACTGGGGTAGGTCTGGAAATGCTTATGAAGGAGACCTTTGCACAACTGTTTTCACTTTTCCCTAAAACTGCCTTTGCGTATTCTAACATATGCCAAAGGCAAAAATGGAACTGGTCCAATCATTTTTGTCCGCAGATTGACAAAGCAAGAAAGCACGTCAACAAATCTGTTTCTGCTTTCCTCCGAGACTATGGTATGGGTTCCATTTACCACAACAACTTGCGTTACGACATGCAAGACATTTATAGAGGAGATGGTGTACACTTCACTGATGAAGGGAACAGAGTCTTCCTCTTGAACCTTAGACTCTGCATCGGTACTTACTTGTAGGTACCACTAAAAAATCACTTCATAAACACAACGGCTCTTTTTAGAGCCCCCTAATATCTAAACACTTAAATCTGAATTTTATTTCTTTTTTTCTTTTTTTTCTACCGTACGCGTACGGTAAGCTTACCGTACGCGTACCCGCGATTTTTTTTTAAAATTAATAAATGTTTTTTTGTACTTTTCTGTCCTTCTTTGACCCCCTTTCAAATGTTAGGGGGTCTGTAACTCTCTTCCTTGCCCCCTTTTCAAGTTATTTCCCTTTTTTTTCTGTGTGAAACACACGAAATGGCGGCCGACACTTCCTGATTTCGTCCGATTCGAATGTTTACAGTCATGTGACAACCAATCAGATTTGAGCTCGCGCACGGCACCGTACGCGTACGGTAAGCTTACCGTAAGCGCACGGTAAGCGCACGGTAAGCTGCCACAGATATATATATTGATTTAAATGCTATTTTCTCAGGAACTACTGAACAGATTTACACCAGACCTACAAAAGGCACTTCCTTGACCTGTAGACTACCTCTCTGCCAAATTTCAAGTAACTCTGTTCAGCCGTTCGGGCTGTAGCTGTGTCTAAAGGTCCTTTGGAAAAATGCATGGGGAAAACGCGTTTTGGGACCCCCCTTTTTTCTCAGCCCCCGCTTGACGAATCCCCCCGAGACTTTCAGGGTAGGAGCGGAGCGTAGCGCCCCATTAGTTTTGAAAATTTCGCGAGGATTCGTCGACCGGCGCCAAAGTTATTCAAAATAGAATGTTGCGGTTTTCCTATGGAAACAGGGTCCTAACTATAACTACCTACTGGCGACCGCCAGTAGGTAATATATATATATATATATAAGCAATATAGGCAGAATTTCAATTAGAGCTATCGACCCTATAATGAACAGTTTTGAGGTCAGCACAAAAGTTTACAGAGTTTTGGAGGTCCACAGTCATTTAATTGTTGAGTTAGAATCATGGACACCCGTATTCACAGATACCAAAATTTGGATATTTCCCATTTTTACCAGTGAGAGCTGCAGTTGCCATTGTACACCTAGTGCAAATCACAAAAGGGTTTAGCCCTTAATCAGTAAGGCCGGGCCAATAACCTGGAAACCACCATAAGAAGTGCCAATACTGATAATCATTCATCTATCCTTTCATACAAAGATCAAACGACCTAATCTTTTTGATCTGAAAATATTGTTTTTTATTTACTTGTCATTCGATTGATTACATTTGTTTTTAAATTATTTTTCAAAGAAACCATTTTTTTATGTCTCAACATACACATATTCTTAGTTGTTTGAACATACACTGAGAATACAAACAAAACAAATACATAATAAATTAAATGACACAATATATTGTCAATATACAAACATATCACATTACACTCCAATAACATAAACCACATTTATAGCTCTAGTTCTTTACAGGTTGTGTACCCACAGTCACATAAACAACCAATACCTCTGAACAGTATATAATGTGACTGTTGTTAACTCATTTTTAGAGGTAATAGCCAAATGATGACCCTACTCTGCTCACTTTATTTTTAATAAACAAGGAAAAAACAATGGTGGTTTGTGAGCATGAGTGGTTTTACATTCACATGAAGACCTATTTGGTCAAAAGGAGCTGTCGAGGTGTTTTGAACCCACTTAGGTCTCTTAATGGGTTCTCCCCAGGGCACAGAACACTTGGAGAGCTGAGGATTATTATAAAGAAAAGAATGCTCCCGTTTAAAAAAAACTGAATACTAATCGCATTCATTCCATTTTCATTCATACAAGAGCCAACCCAATCCAATTACCTGCCTCTTTTATGGACGTTTCAATCTCCTTGTTTAGATCCACTGTTCACCGTCCAGTGACAGTTGCCAAACATGGCAACACAATAAATCAATGTCAACAAAAGAAATATTTAGACTAATACGTCATGTTGTTTTCCGTGAAAGAGTGAATAAGGATGTTATAATTTGAGTTTAGGAATTCACGACTTCAATGTTGTCGACTCAATCATCAAAAGTCTGAAGTCTGATAAGAAAATAAACACAGAGAGCTATTTTGCAAGTGTCTTAACTTTGCAAAAAAGAGACTAGAGGTCCAAGAGGTCCAAGCTTTATATTGTGCAGAGAGCACACTGGAAACTGTTTAGATTTACCACAATTTATATGGCACACAATGACACCAGATGAGTATTACGGCCCAGAGTTATAACACATTCACTTAGCTGTTGTCTTAAGTGCTGTGCCAGCGGCACCATCGCCAAGGCAAAGAGCAAATGCGACAGGGCAAAACCATGTCTTTTCCCTCTCTCCAAGGTCCACTTTCGGCATACTATGGCTGCCATGCGTACTCTAGCAGCGGACTGGCATTTAAAAGCATTATCCTCTCACCTAATGCAGTTTGGGCCCGATTCACAGAACTAACTTAAGACAAAATCCTAAACTTACTATCATTTTGGTATTCACAGAAGGCACTTACTCATTTTAGTATTCACAGAAGGCACTTACTCATTTTGGTATTCACAGAAGTTAGGAGTCCTAACTTTAGGACTCCTAAATGCCTTCTGTGAATACCGAAAGTCTTAAAGTTAGGATTTTTCTCAGTTTAGGAGTAGTACAGTTAGGACTCCTAACTTTAGGACTCCTAAATGCCTTCTGTGAATACAGAAAGTCTTAAAGTTAGGATTTTTCTCAGTTTAGGAGTAGACTTTACTACTCCTAAACTGAGAAAAATCCTGGGCCCGATTCACAGAACTAACTTAAGACAAAATCCTAAACTTACTACCATTTTTGAATTCACAGAAGGCACTTACTCATTTTGGTATTCACAGAAGACACTTACTCACTTCGGTATTCACAGAAGTTAGGAGTCCTAACTTTAGGACTCCTAAATGCCTTCTGTGAATACCTAACGTCTTTAAATTAGGATTTTTCTCAGTTTAGGAGTCCTAAAGTTAGGAATCCTACTTTTACTACTACTCAAGGCCTTGAGGGGGTGGGGGATGTGCAGCTCCGTTGGGGTCATTTGAAGAGCCAGGTCTTGAGGTCTTTCCTCAATTGGTGCAGTGTCGGGCTTCGCCGGAGGTGAAGGGGGAGCTCGTTCCATGTCTTGGCTGTAAGGTAGGAGAAGGACCTTCCACCCAATTAGGCATGGGTGAGAAGCTGGAAAGTTATTTTTCATTTGATGGGGAGCCAGTGGGGGCTGCGGAGGTGTTGGGTGATGTGGTTGTGCCTTGGGATATCGAGGATTAATCTGACTGCAGTGTTCTGGACGGTCTGGAGTTTGCGGAAGAGTTTTTTGTTGATTCCAGCGTAGAGGGCTTTGCCGTAGTCCAATCTGCTGGTGATGAGGTTGTGAGTGACTGTTTTCCTGGAGTCGGAGGGTATCCATTTGAATGTTTTAAGTAGTATGTGGAGGGTGTTGAAGCATGGGGAGGAGATGGCGTTGACCTGGCAATTCATAGTGAGCGATGAGTCCAGTATGATTCTGAGGTTACGTGCAATGGTCTGTCGGGGTGGGAGTGTTTCCGAGGGTGGGTGGACACCAGATGTTGTCTCATGTGGAGGGGTGGAGCCGAGGATGTGGACTTCTGTTTTCTCTGAGTTAAGTTTCAGCAGCTGTTCATAATCCAGGTTGTGACGGCTTTCATCCCGTTGTGCCTGGTGATATCGGATTCCTTGGTGATGGAGAGGATGAGTTGGGTATCATTGGTGTAGGAGACTATGTTGAGCCCATGGTTTCTGACCATGATTGCAAGGAGGCCCCTGTAGACGTTAAAGAGGGTGGGGCTGAGGGAAAATCCTTGGGGTACTCTGCATCTGGTCTCTATCGGGTCTGAAAGGAAGGGCGGGAGTCTTATTCTCTGTTTTCTGCCAGTGAGGAATGAGTTTATCCAGTCTAGGGCCTTCCCTTGGATGCCGGCGTTGGGGAGTCTGGTGGCTAGTGTGCGGTGGGAGATGGTGTCAAAGGCTGCTGATAGGTCCAGGAGGAGGAGGGCATGGATGTCATCTGTGGCGTCGAGGAGGGCGATCTCGGTGCTGTAGTTGCTGCGGATTCCAGATTGGGAGGTGTCTAGGATGTTGTTGGCTTTGAGGAAGTGTGCCAGCTTGGTGTTGACGGCCTTTTCGATGACTTTGGCTGCGAAAGGAAGCAGCGAGATGGGCCTTAAATTCTTGAGGTCTGTCGGGTCCGCGGAGGGTTTCTTGGAACGTGGCAGTCTCGTGGGAGCAGTTGATGGTTTGACGTAGCTCGGGTGCGATGGCTGTGGCGACCCTGTGGAAGATGTGAGGTGAGCATTGGTCTGAAGGTGCTGTGAAGTGGATGTTCTTCATGGCCTTTAGGGTGTCTTCTGTCGTTAGTGGGGCACACGCAAGTAGGGACCATTGGAAGGCGTTGCTAGGGGCAGGGGTTGGGGTAGTGCAGAGGTCTTGGTCGTCAAACGATCTTGAGGTGAAAGAAGGAGCTGAGTCTGTTGCAGAGATCTTGGGACGGAGGGTCATCATTTCATTTGCTGTTGAGTTTTGGCAAATTCCTGTATGATGGAGATGAGTGTCTTGGAGTTGTGGACGTTGGAGAGGATTCTGTCTTGGAGGAAATTCTTCTTTGTGGATTTGATGAGTTGATGGTGTGCCACAGTGGCTGTTTTGTAGGTGGTGAGTGGTTCCGGAGTTTTTCTGTTTCTCCACATCTTTTGTAGTCTTCGGCAGGAGCGCTTAGATTCTTGGAGTGTCACGGTGAAACAGTTTGATTTCTTGTTGTGTTGTCTTGTGGTCTTCTGGAGGGGGGTAAGTGTGTTGGAGATCCATCGATGGAGGTTGCTTGCTGCGGTGTTGGCGTCTGTCGTAATTGAGGGTGGAGGTAAGGTGTTCTTTGGAGACTTGTTTCAGATTCTACGTGGGGAGCGGCATGCGTGCTTGTGTGCAGTGAGTTTCTAAAAGAGAAATGGATGCAGTGGTGGTCAGTCTAGAGCTGTTCCGTGGTGTGGCGGAGAAGATGCTGTTTCCTCCTGAGAAGACAGGGTCGAGTGTGTGTCCTGCTGTGTGAGTGGAGGTGGAGACAAGTTGTTTCAGTCCTATGTTGGTGAGGTTCTCTAGGAGAGCGGTGGTGATAGGGTCGTCGTGCTTGTCTAGGTGGAAGTTCAGGTCTCTGAGAAGTATGTCGTCTGTGGAGACAAGGGAGCGGAGGCCGGGAGGTCTGTAGATGAGGGTTCCATAGAGCATTGTACTGCGGTTGGGGTCTGGATCTGGAAGTGTATGTGCTCAATGGGGGGGTGAGGCATCATTGGAGTCGGTGGTTGTCGAGCGGAGAGAGCTTTTGTGGATGATGGCGAGGCCTCCTTCCTGGGTGGGTGAGGTGGTCTTTCCTCAGGATCTTGTATCCATCTGGGATGGAGGTTGCGATGTCCGGTCCGGAGCTGGTGTTGGTCCAGGTCTCTGTGAGGAAGGCAACGTAGGGCGTGTGAGTGTTGAGAAAGTCCCAGATTTCTGTGGCATGTCTGTACAGGAAGCGCAAGTTGAGAAGTATGCAGTTCAGTGGTTTGTGTGTGCTGGCGTCCGGTGGGCTGGGGGTTGCTGCTGGGTCCGGAGGTGGGTGAAGGTGCGATGGCAGTGTCGGCAGGAGATTGAACCTTGGGCATCGAGAGATGGCAGCTGTTGTTGTGTCCGGGGTAGAGAGTGGGTTGGGCTCATAGTAATGGGAGGTCAGGGGACCAGGGTCCCTGGCGCTGGTTGTGGTTGGGTCGCGGACGAGCGCAGACAGGATTGCTTTTGGCGCACCTCTAGCGCACCCACTGTGCATGGTTGTCATTAAGTAGGGGACAGGGGGAGGGTGATCAGCTGGGAGGTGGGAGCGACACACTGGGGGGAAAGGGCATGGGGGCAGCAGTGGCAGGGAGCGTGGGAAGAAGGAGCGAGAAGGGCAAAAAGAGAAAAAGAGGCAAAGAGAAAAGAGGGAGAAAGAGAAAAGAGACCAGAGGACACAGAACAGAGCGGAATAGCAGAAGCGCAGGACGCTCTTCCACTAGACCACCTGGGATGAAGCGCAGGCAGGAGCCTGCGGGTGGAGGAGGGCCTAGAACACCTACATAGCAAGGAGCTCAGGCTCAAGGGCAGTCCCTTAATGGTGGAGCTGCGTGAGGGAGAGCAGTGACACTGACCAGGAAGGTCAGAGGTCTTGCTCTTCTTGCCACGCAGCAGCCACCATTAAGTAGGAATCGGGATACAGCCTCATTGGGTATACCTGTGACAGACAGAGGCCTTATTCTTCATCGGCCAAATAAGCGCACTCTCTGGCACGCATGTACGAACTAACGGATGAACTATAGAGCACAGAAGGCAAAGACGGAGCTGTGGATGAAAGTGCCACTCAATGTTAGCCTGCAGTAAGCCATCTGATCCTTGTAATGAGCCCTTTAATTTCTCACAATAGAGGGTGCAGTCAGTGTCCCAGAGCTACAGACACAGCAGCATCCCCTCACTATCAATGTTTTTGATGGTGTACCTGTGGCCTGCTTTGGATATGGCCAGGCACTCCACCACACACCACACTAATGGCCCTACCAACTAAAGGTAGGTCTGTGCAACGCTTGATGCTTCTGAAATCTTTTGTGTCTTCTCTCAATAAAAAATTTGCAACTCACTGTATGCCAAGTCCTGAGTGCTGCACAGTTAGCGCATCGCCTGAAAGATTTTTAGGTTTCGCCTGCACATCGATTGCACTGTGCTTGTTAAATCTATTGCAATTAACATAAACCTAAAAAGGGGCTTACATCCTGACTTTACTTTTCATTTGTTTGTGAGCTTACCACTTACTTTTCCTCCATTTCTATTGGTTGTAGCATGCTATTTCCTATTGTTCTTTGTGTGTGTTTTCCTATCAATTGAGCTTGGCCCAAGTGCTCCTTTTCATCCGCTTTACAAACTTCTTTGTTATTTGTGAGGAAGCGTGTTTGGCTGCAGCATATGATTTTACTTTTGAACTCTGTCCATCACCTAATCTGCCCATGGATGTCCATCTGGTAACTTTTAATACGCTTTTTTAAATTATTTACTATCACTCCATAGAGCTCCTGTGTCTCTCCTGCCCCATCACATTCCTTCTGGATAGTTATTTGTTCTGAAGGCTACAGTCTGCTTCTGCCTTAGACAAGTTGGCAGCATTATACTACATTTATTCAAATTAACTTAACCTCACACACAAATTGTTGCCATTTTTTACAGGATCGTCTTGCTTCCTATCACAGACATGCTATCTTGATTGCCGTATCTGTTGCCTCACTTAAGATGGTGAACCATGGAACTCTGCTCTCTCATCATATTTCATGTAGCTGTTGATGGTGCACGGTTACCTGAGAGCTAGCTCCTCCCGCTATGCTGCTGTCAGCTATTTCCCTGCACACCCTGCATCCTAAAAGTATCAGTCCCGGGGGAGACCAGCAGCTCAGAGTGGGGAGTGTTCCTGCTGCCACCACCCACTGCACCTCGCCCACAATAATGCCCACCAAGCAAGGGAGACAGTCAAGCACCAAACGGGCAGTGAAATGTGAGTTCTTGTTTAACGAGCTAGAACGCTAGCTTTTCAACATGCTATTTGACAGGTATGGTACAGTGTCCACTCTGATGGCAATCCAGGTTGGCTAATCAGTAATGATTTGGAAATTGTTGCTCCTTCCTTGTTAAAGGATTGGTAGAAAACTGTGAAGTTCTTTACTACTATTTACCTTCAGGCATTCTGCTCGATGATCAGTACGTGGTTTAAATGGCTCAGGTTATTACCTGCTTTGCTTAGTGCTGACTTTTACTCTAGTTTGGTAGCGCGCCTTTCCCCCTCTGTCCCTCTTCTATGCCCACTGTGCCACATTGCATTGGGCACAAAGATGAAAATTAAATCATGCTTCTTCCTCCGTATAAAGTGGTTAGTGTGCTTATTTACATACCATCTGAAACTAACATATCTGTCACCTTTTGTTGGTTCTATTAAGTAGACTGACTTTTATGGTGATCGTACCAACACGTACATTGTAACAAGGCTCCCTGCCATTTTATACAAAGGAGCTCCAGTCCCTTGCAAGAATATCAGCATACCTTTTTTCCCCACTCATAATAGCTGTACGTATCCTTGTGTAATTGTAAAAAAAAATGTTTTTATCATGAATATAAGCTAAGCCCTTAGAACCTCCAAACTTTAAAGGCGAAAATGTCATCTTTTTTTATATTAGTGAAAGTTTTCTTTTCTTCACATTGATATGGTAGGTAGTCATCTACTTGCTGGATTAGATTTTTTTGTGCATATGCTGTTGACAAAATATTTTATAAACTTTAAATAAAAGCTTAAAACAGGCTTAGAGCCCACCCATCACTTAGCATTGGTTGGATTTGGCATCACTCTTCTTATTGGTCAGCGCCCTCCTGCTTCATCTATTTGCTACTGTGTTTGTCAGCTTCCTGTCTGTGGCTAGCATCCTTCCACAGGCCGCACGCTCCTGCAGGTACTTTTTCTATTTTTACTTCATGAACTGTCTGCAGTCCATCTCCCTCCCCCAGCTGTTCATAATTTTGCTGGCTCCTGTCCTCCTCCTAATCTTCCCCACCCTCCCTCCCTGTCCCTCCCAAATGTTACTTTCCCACCGTCATCTGTTGTGTTGGTGCTCCCTCCTTCCTCCCACTATCCGTGTGCTTGCCACAAAACCTCCCCGTGCTGCTTGCCTTCACCCCTGCCTTCTTCCCGCTGTCCAATGTGTTGCTGCTACCCCCACTCCATTTTCTCCTACCCCCTCCAACCCTTCCGTCTGCCACAAAAAACATAAGCAAAGTCAAATAGCACTCTCATATGTGAGAGTTACTTGGCTTTGTTAAAGGCCTATTTATAGAACCCGCAGCACTGTCTGCTGTGCAACATGGATCAAAGGAATGAAAAACAACGCTACGACGCGGTCAACGCTTTTTTCCTTTACTTGAAGCCATGTTGTACAGCAGCCCTCGCTGCTGTGCAAGAAGCTTAAAAATATTGACAATACCAACAGATCGCGCATAGGCGAAATCTATTGGCTCTGCCACCACTGTGATCTCTGGTTGGGGAAGGGAGAGGGATCTGCCGTTGACCCAATCCTTGTCAGTTAGCCATCTCTGCAACTGGTGTGCAGTGTCCTCCGAGATCTGGACTCAATTGGAAAGATTCCCCTGGTGCTGTGCCCACTGGAACTTCAGGTTTCACTGCAGAACCTGCATATGCCACCATGCATGATCCAACAGCAGGATGCAGGAGGTCATGAGGCCCAGCAGCCTCAGGGTCATTCTCACCGAAATCCTGGATAGAGGCTGAAGCATCGGTATCATAGCCTGAATATCTTGGACTAGCTGCTTGGGAGGATAAGCCTGAAACTCACTGGATCCAGAACTACTCTGATGAAAAGGAGCTTTTGAGAGGGAAGCAGGTGTGACTTTGGCACATTGATAGTGAACCCCAGCAAGTGCAGGAGGTCCGACATAGTCTAGAGTTGGGAGACGACAGCCTGAGGAGAGCCCGCCTTCAACAGCCACTCGTTGAAATAGGGGAAGACTGGGACCAATGATCTGCGCAGATGAGCTTCGACCACCGCCATCACAACATGGCTCAAAACATTGCTCTTCCTGAAAGCCTGATCCTCTCTGTCCTTCCTCTGATCCCTCATCACGATGGCTGTGTGTGCCTATATCTGAGCGCCAGGATGCCGGTGGGGTGACAGCAGCGCTATATAAGAACCAGTACAATACAATACAATACAATCACCTTCGTGAACACCCGAGGGGCGCTGGTAAGGCCAAAGGAGAGCATGGTTAACTGAAAATGCTCATGGCCTACCGTGAACCATAATTAACGCCTGTGGGCTGGCAGGACGGGGATGTGGAAATAAGCATCCTGCAATTCCAACGCTACCATCCAGTCTCCAGGGTCAAGGGCGGACAGGTCCTGAGCTAATGTCAAGAGTTTGAACTTCTCCTTCCGGAGGAAGTGGTCTACGCCCCAGAGATCCAAGATAGGACAAAGGCCTCTTTGTCCTTTTTGGGTACAAGGAAGTAGTGGGAATAACAACCATGACCGACTTCTGGCACAGGGACTGGCTCGATAGCTCCCTTGGCCAAGAGAGCCGTAACACCCTGACAGAGAAGGGCCAAATGATCCTCCGACATGCAATGAAGTGTTGGTGGCATGGATGGTGGGGTAGTCTCAAAGGGAAGGGAGTAGCCCCTTTGACTATTTGTAAAACCCACCTGTCCGACGTGATGCTGTGCCAGTTGGAGAGGTGATGTTGAACCCTGCTACCCACTGGCAATTGGTGGCCCTGAAAAATCAGACTAGGAAGGTTTGGAGGCAGCTGCAGGAGGGTGTGGGGGTTGGTGGACGGACCCGCCTTCTGGCCCTCGGACCTACGACGCTGGGTCCCACATACCCGGCCGCGCAGAGGCTGGGTGGCTTTGTGCAGCCTTGTGGCTCTGGGCAGAACATGGCGGGGCACTCCTTCTGTGGCCATGAAAGGGGCAAGCAAAAGGCAGACTGCATGGGGTGAGAAGTAGCTGCAAGGCCCAAGCACCTGGCCATAGCCCTAGAGTCCTTAAAGGGCTCAAGCACGTTGTCTGCCTTGTCGCCAGACAGGTGACGGCCATCAAAGGGACTGTCCAAAAGGTAGTTTGGACATCACCAGAGAAACCAGAGGTTATCAGCCAGGTGTAGCATCTCAGGGCTAACTACGTGGAAATCAACCTACCCAGCGAGTCGGCAGTGCCCAGCCCACACCGGATGGTGAACTTCGCTGTGTCTCGACCCTCTGCAACAGCACGGGTGAGCATAGACCGGGCACTGTGGCAGCACTTGCGCAACCATGTCCCACACAGAATGTGTGTAACAGCCCAAGAGACATGCGGTGTTCACCGACCGCAGTCCTAAGCTGGCGGAACAAAACATCTTCTTGGATTCCCTATCTTGAGGCGCTGTAGGGAAAGCGCTTCCTTTTGAAGATGAGGCTTGGACCACCAATCTCTTGGGGATAAGGTGTTGGGAGAAGAAAAGTGCCAGGCGGTGGCGTCGGGCAATTATCCTATCCACAGGAGCCGCTGTGCTGGGTTTGGACCAGGAACCCAGAAGGATGTGAGTGAGGGCCTCATTTAAAGGCAACAAGGGCTCCGAAGAGGCTGCTGCCAGTTGAAGCACCTCAGTCAGGAGGTTAGTCCTGACCGCCACTGTAGGAAGCGCAAAGTCCAAGGCTTCAGCTGCCCAATGCAACACCACAGCATAGGAAGTTCCCTCCTCAGTAGCCACGGTAGGGGGAGAAAGCATGCCAAGGTCTGGGGAAGTATCAAGGCCACTGGCATCACCCAACTCCTCTCTCCAGTCCGGTTCTTCAAGCTGGTCGACCAGAGGGTCGACAGACTCTTCCCAGTCCTCCTCACCCTCGTCTGGCCACCACTCAGTGAGATAAGGAACACCAGGGTAGAACAGCGGTACAAAAGCACCCTCTGCGGGCGTCGACTGAAGCCGGCCCAGCTCCTTGTCCAAGTCGAGGGGAACGCCGGGGTTGACGCCGGCCGGGAACCCAACCGGCATCGGAGGTGGCTGCACAAAGATGGAGTGGAAGGCTTCATAAAATGCACGAAGCTGGGCAGGGGATGCTCTGGCTCCCGGGAAGGGGGAAAGCTTGGAGCCGTCCCAGCAGGCTCCGCGTGTGGACCCGAAGGACGACGACCTTCCACGTCCCGCATCGTGCCGGCCAATGGACGGAGAGAAGGCGAAGAGCGAGGTTTCTTCTTCCCTGCCTTCTTGTGCTTCCACTTACCCAATGACGAAGACTTCAAGGAGGAATAATGGTGGTGACTCTGCCACCAGTCTCGTGACCTCATTCTCGACTGGGACCTCGAGTGGCGCAGAGCTGACTGCCAGACCTCCAGAAGCTTTGGTACTGCTCCCGCAAAGACTTCGGGTTCATGACTCGACAGTCAGAGCACGACTTTGGTTCGTGGTCACGCTCCAGGCACCAGAGGCACACGAGGTGCGGATCTGTGACCCGCATCAACTTCTGAGAGAAGTCACAAGGATTAAAGCCGGTCTAACGATGGAACATCTCTTTGTGCACCAGGAGTCGAACGACTCGAAAAAGATGTCGACAAAAGTATTAGTCAAAAAGTGACTGTGATCTGTGCTGGCTGGCGCGGAAAAAGAAAGAACTGACGTCAGCACGCAGGTGCGACATCTAAGTAGACATTGCAATGCCATTCTGGGAACCACGACGCCAATGACAAATGCAGAGTTGACTGACGCCACCTACTGACACGCAGGGGTACTGCTAAAGAACATTTTTTGAGATATAGTCTAATGCCTGGGGGTAATTCTAAGGTAAGGCATCTATAACTAATAGTCTCTTTCAGATATACATGGAATGAAATGCAGGACAATTCATCACTGAACCAATTATACTTCAGCTCCCACACTTGAAACAAACTATATTACACTCTTCTTTTTTAATTTCATAACGATTGTCCTTTTTGAATTGACTTGTCCTCAGAGAATCACTGTAAATATCTTTCTCACATTGGGTTTTAATCTCCTTACACTGCAAGGCATCTGAAGAATCTTTAAAATATCTGTCAGCATTCTCAATGCTCCTGGCAATACTTAGAGCAGATTCCAGATCCAGATTGGCAGTCGATAATAAATTGTCTTAAATTGTGCAATTGTTGGTTCTTTCAATCGACTGATCTCAATTGATCTGATCTCTAAGGTTCACAATAATTACAAGTGACAGCTACCCTTCTTAAAGATGACACATAATCCATCTGTACATTCATCAGATTATTGCACTGTGTGTACACATTTATGTCTTTCTAGCACCACATTCCTCATAGGAGAAAACCAATTATTCAACATTTTACGAATAATGGCATACTCATCCACAGCTTCCACATAGATGATTTCAACTGCGGCACTCTCTTGGGTAACTCGCACTTGTACTTCCTGTATAGGCTTCAAAGATTATGTTGTAAATTAACACGTGTCATCTTCACGAGGTATAAATGGAGTTTTTGTTATAGATAGCGAAAACAGCTATTTTTCCATTATAAGAATATTAGGATGTGATTTTACTTCGTCTTTATGTATTGTGCTATTTTAAGGGGAAAGATATGTTGGGTTTACTTCTTCTGTGTTGTTGAGTCAGGGTTGGAATGTGGAAGGAGCAGGGGAGGATTCTGATGGTGGAGTTTGGGAGAGGAGCAGACACAGTGAGGTGTGTAAGGTAATTTGAAGAAAATTACAATTAAGGGACCCTAAAGCACAATGTGTATGAGTGAACCTGTTTCCTTACACTGACATAGCCCCATCATCACAAGAAAGCATCGGGAACCATTTAATCTGTGAACAACGGCTGAGCCTGAGCTCTACAGACCTAGGTGCCGATTAGGATCCTGGAAAAAATTTCCCCGTACGACTCGTATCCGGTCTTTTTACCGTACGAATCGTACAAGTGCCGTACAAACTGCCAAGTACGATTCGCATGGGAAAAAGTCCATACGAATCGCATTGGGAATAATTCCCCACACGTCCTCAGGTCGGAAAATGTGTCCGACACGTCCCCAGATGATTTACCATACAAATGTGAAAAGTGAAGTCCGACCGCGCAAGTACCATCCATCCCGTGCGTCCGATGTTACAACCGTATGGAAAAAACACCGTCCGCACCGAACTCCCATAGCAACCATGGAGACATGTGCCCGCATACGCGCCGAACACCCCCCCCAGCCCCCGTACGTATGAGTCGAACCCCCACCCGTGTATGTACACCCGTGTACGTACGCACCGTACCCCCACCCGTGTATGTACACCAGTGTAGGTATGCACCGTACCCCCACCCGTGTATGTACACACGTGTACGTACGAGTCGAACCCCCACCCGTGTATGTACACCCGTGTACGTACGCACCGTACCCCCACCCGTGTATGTACACCAGTGTAGGTACGCACCGTACCTCCACCCGTGAATGTACACCCGTGTACGTACGCACCGTACCCCCACCCGTGTATGTACACCAGTGTAGGTACGCACCGTACCCCCACCCGTGTATGTACATCCGTGTACGTACGAGTCGTACCCCCACCCGTGTATGTACACCCGTGTACGTACGCACCGTACCCCCACCCGTGTATGTACACCAGTGTAGGTACGCACCGTACCCCCACCCGTGTATGTACACCCATGTACGTACGAGTTGTACCCCCACCCGTGTATGTACGGTGCGTACCCCCAGCGCTACGCGGGTGTACATACACGGGTGGGGGTTCGACTCGTACGTACACGGGTGTACATACACGGGGGGGTTCGGCGCGTACTCACGGGGGCTGGGGGGTGTACGGCGCGTACCGGGCCCCCTAATCTGGTCGTTTCGCGGCGTACTTCGCTTTTCCGGCACTTTTTGGGTGCCGTAAAAATATTGCCGTCCGGACTGCTGTCGGTTCGATTCATACTTCCTGGGTCGTGAAACGCTGCCTGAAAGCGTCCCGACGTCACGTCGGAGCATTCCCGGATCACATTCGTATGTATATTTTCGTCGGTCGGTGTTTTGTACGACTCGTACGGAAATGGTGTTTCCGTGCGAATCGTACTTCCATGTTTGTAATGTTTTTGTCCCGGGTACGAGTCGGACGGAGAAAACGCTCGGACCGACGGTTCGTACCCGGTTTTTCCAGGATCCTAATCGGCACCAAAATGTGCATAGTCATTGTCATAAATTACAGTGTTCATCAAACCAACCGAATACACAAACATGGAGTTAGCCATTAGTCTTCCTGGGCATCTACTCTCCAGCAATATTGAAAACGTACAACCCTTCCAAATTTCCATCTCCATCTCTGAAATAGCACATTTAAAGTAATCAAGAGGCCGCCAGAAAGTAGCAACACCTTCATCAAGAAAATCATCTACTTCTCAATTAAGAAATTCATCGACCACACTAATAGCACACACCTCAGGTCAGAAATGCTACATTTGTGAGGCGAGAGTTGATATTAAGCACAGTAAAAGAGTTGCACCCATTTCAATATGTAACAATTGCAAATTGTTTTACTACACACTTAAATGAAAATGAAGTTTGTTACTGTTAAAATAAAAACAATTTAATTTGAAATAAATTCACACACAGAGACCTTATAATCACTTTTTAACTAGGAGACTTCAAACTTCCAGGTGTCTGCTTTATCAAGAAAAGGGGTGCTAGCTCCTTTATCTCCTAGACCACATCACCATGCACAATACACTGATGTACATCATTGAGCCAACACACCTATTGGACAGCTCTCAAAACACAATCATTAACACTATGCCATCTCCGAAAAGGCAACCACTGATACAGATGGACAGATTACTTCATCATGTCATTCTCCACCCACCACACCCAATAACTTACTGTGGTCAATCAAAACCAGTCACACCGCAGTACTGCTCCTTTCAGGACTTTACCATTGACATACACAAACAAGATCTGCTTGCCTTTTTGATCATGATACAGCTATAGATAAATGCTCACACTGGCCCAGATCCCATCTGCTCTGGACCCGGGCGACTGGATGGTGTATTTTCATAAACTTGTCCTGTAGTCCACCAGGCATTACCTGCACTTTAAGGTGGACCAGTAGCATATTTAGTTTTCTGTACTCCGCTTGTGCATTACCATTGCCCCTCAGGAGCATACAAAAGTGATGGTGGTGATCGCTGCCCATCTTCAGAGTTTGGAAGTTGGTGTTTTCTTGTGTCTTAACGATTGGATGCTGAAGGTAGGCTCTTAACAGTAAGGGTTGGCCTACCTCTAGACGACAGTGGAACTTTTAATATTATTGGTTTTACCCATAAAAGACACCAAAGTCTCATCTGATTCCCACTCACATGCAAATAAAGATCACTTTCAAAGTTTCTCTATAACCACTAAAGCTAATGTTGAAGTTCACACTCCAATGAAACTATTATAAAAATGTTTTACAGAAACCATGCGCTTACTAGAATTCCTAAACAATAACCAACAGAAAATGCTCTAAATGAATTGGGAGGAAAAGGTGCAAAAAGAATGCCGGAACGATCTGACAGATCTCAAAGCCTCAATCCAACAGGAAGACGCTTTTCTACAGCCAAAACCACCAGAGGTCTTCTTCAAAGCCATCAGATTATGCTTCACTGCATGCCAGATAGTCTGGATCCGCTCAAAAGACACTTGCAATCTACTCAACATCCTCTTTGTAGAAAGGGTCAACAAAATTAGACAATTGTTCAACTGCCCACCACCATGACACTTATACCTTCTGTAATGCACTCTCTGGTGGAGACCCTAACCAAAGGTTTCTCTCCTTAGACTATTTCTACAGTACCATACTGGATTCTGAGATTGTTTGTAGAAGTTATCACTGTATGCTGATGTCAGTTTCTTGTATTTTTATTTTTCCGTGCCCTCAGACATTTGCCTGATAGAATGGGCTCTCAGACCTTCTGGGGGCTGTTTTTTGGCTAATGCTTAGCAAATCTTAATGCAGAAGACTATTCCACTCGACAAGGTCCTCTTCTGTACAGCTATCTATTTCTTTGCTCCAGTGAAAGGATCAACAAAAGGCAAACTTCAATATATAAAAAAAACAAATATATATTGCATGGAATGTTTGGCTAAAGGGGGCACCATTGATATAATTGTGGCCCTGGCACAATGGAGGTAATCTTTTGATCTATGGGGGCACCCCTAGTGATTTTGAAAAAAAACTGGGTCGATTCCAGAGGAGCATTAGGTTTCATTGATTGGAATATTTAATGAGTGTTTCAAAATGTTCTTAGTGGAGATAGCCATGAGCTCTTCTTAGAAGAGGATGGGCTCGCTCGTTTCACTATATCACTTCAAATCAGTGCAAGTACCATGCCCCACTATTTTGAAAGATCACCAGCCACCAAGAAACAGTACAGAAGATAAACAGTGATTACATTATTACTGGGACCAAGTTTTGGTCAAGTAAATACAGTCAACAGCGCACTGCACACTTTTCTGATTAAATAAAAATGAACTAAAAACCAAGCACATTTGTAAGCAAAGTGTAACCATAATTCGTTTTTGTGACTATGTTAAAAATGTATGTGTTTAATAAAACCTTCATCTCTCTGCATGCATCACGAGTGAAAGTGCCTTGCAAATTATCATAAATTAAAATGTATTAAAATAAGAAATAAATTAAGCCAATAACATAGCTTTTTTAGAATAGGATCTATTTCAATTGATCCATGGGGAGATAACAATGTTTTATTTAAATCTCTTTTTCCCTTTCCCAATGATTTATCAATACATTTTTCATTGTGATATATGCCTGGCGAATATTAAATCATTACAGTTTGTTCCAAAAAATTTAATTTGGTTCCCAGTGCTGCTCTGTTGTACTATATCCTCTCCAGACAAACACATTAAGAAAGATGAGCAATGTTTCCCTGGCACATCATGTCAGCATCCTAATATTTATCTGTGTTGCATTGTTATATTAATCATCCAGGTATGATAATTATTGTGACGTCTTCAGTGTTAAGGTCATGTGACATCAACTCCTGGGAAGACTTGGAGTCAAAAATCATATGAAGTAACTTCAACTGATGGCATTTTGATGAATCGACATACATGGTCACATATGTCCTAGCACACGAAGGTTGAGACATCCATCAACTGGAAAACATTTCAGTTTTGTTGGCCAAGGCTAGGGAAAGTTCACTTTGGGGAAGTCAGACAACTTTGCTTGTCTTCATAGACCACTTTCTTTGGGGCATATTAACAAGCCAGGCGATAAAATCATCGCCGCTTTAGCGGCAGAAAACTGTCGCTAAAACGGCAATAATGGGCATGATAATATGCTCTATGGAATTCCAATTGAAGCCCATGTTAGATGTCCTTCACATCTAACATGGGTTTCAATTGGAATTCCATAGAGCATATTATCAAGCCCAATATCGCCGTTTTAGCGGCAGTTTTCTGCCGCTAAAGCGGCGATAATTTTATCGTCTGGTTTGTTAATATGCCCCTTGGTTCGCTAAACTTTGCGGTCAAAGGGGCATATCAACAACAACCGGCGATAATTATCTCTAAGCGCACTTAGCGCTAGGATAATTATCGCCGGCTAGTGTGAATTTTTATCGCTGAGATAGCGTGCTATTAGCAACGCTTATCTCAATAGCGATAAAAATCCTCACGCTAACAGGCTAACGTGAGATTATCGCTGGAAACCCAGCGATAATCTCACGTTACCTTGTTGATAGGGACAGGCAAACTTAGCCATGATATCCTCCTTCCATAGGATATCATGGCTAAGTCAGAAAAATACCAGACGTAAAAAAGCAGCGTTAACCGCGGTTAGCGCTGCTTTTTTTGTCTCTAACAGGGTTAGCGAAATTCTTGATAATAGGAGAAATGTCGCTTAGCGACATTTCTCCTATTATTTTACTCTGAAACGCCCCCTTTGCATCTCATTAGAGATGCAAGGGGAAGCGTAGAGTAAAAGGGTGCTAACGTGCAAATTTGCATGTTAGCACCCTGTTGTTGATAGGGCGCTAGTTTTATCTCTCCTTTTTTGGCTTTTAAAGCCAAAAAAGCAGAGATAAAGCCCTTGTTGATATGCCCCATAGTTTCTCCCTTAGGGACCCCTTCATTTAACCTACATGACACAGGCTGCTGACAGAAAGCAGAAACAAAATGAATAAAAAGAATAATAAATACCACTTACTCGTATTGAGAAGTACTAATGCTTTCATACAAAGGAATTCCTCTTGGGTTACTTGAAGTTTAACAAACTGGAGTGGAATCTGCCACATTGATAGGCAAAGAGAATAAATAGACGAATCTTTCATTCGTTGCCTGAAATGTAACAAAAATAGTCTGTGTAAAAGAATCCATAATCAAACAGTTCAGACAATAGAACATGCAAAATGTATTCATGTAACAATCCCTTCCTAAGCCATTGTTTACTCGGGTGGCTCTGAGTTTGGTGCAGTGTCCTGCCATTAGTGTGGTGCCAGGATCTCCACTTTATGTTCTTATTGTCCTTACCAAGTGACAATTCATGTAACGCTATGTCCCCACCTTATACAATACCTTAAAAGTATACTCTTTTTGTATTTATGAAATACGGTATAATCCTATCTGTACAGCGCTATTTTCCCCTTAGGCTATGTTTGCACTAATCAAAACTATTTAACAAATACATAAACATCAAAGGAAAATTGGGGCACAATAGTACAATTTGCTCACTGTAGATGATCTTGTACTGGTTGTTTAGGTCTCTCTTCCACCAGACGTATTAGCACTTATCAGTGGCCTGCTTAAAATACACTGAATTGACTGCATGACCTATGTGAGGCACAAAAGCTCCTACGGTACACCCTTATCACAACTGATGGCTTCCACATCTCTTGTCACTAGTATCAGTTACTAGGCTGATAAGATGCTACTTACTGCAGATAGCAGTAAGCAGGTGGACCATATAATTGGTGGCTATGATGAGTAACTTGTTCCTAAAGGCACACCTAGTACCTTTCTACAGCTACAAGGGGACGACTATTAAACCATTAGCTGCTAAGGTTTCTCCCGGCCCAGAGCTAAGCTCTTTTTCTGATGTCTGGAGCACTTTGCACTAAAGCCCTCACACCTTTTTTCCACAAAAGGTATCCAGGCCAAATGTGTGGCCTTTTTTATCTTGCATGCTATAAGTAATCAGGATTTGTGAATTCCCTTAGAGGGAACTGAGAAAGTGGGCAAATTAGAACTTTTAAAAAAAATGGGCGAAGAAAAGCTGCCCAAAAAACATTCTTCTCTCTAAAGAGATATAGGGGCAGATTTATGACGTCTGGCGCATCTCTGCTAATCAGCAGAGATGCGCCAGAAGAGTTGCGATGCATCTGCCCACCCGTGCGCCACCGTTGAAAGTGCGGCACACCGTGGCACTCGGATGGGCAGATGCGTGACGCATCTCCTGTCGGAAAGACGGCGCATTGCTGGAGTTGCGTCGCAAGCGCGACGCAGCTCCAGCAAGGCTCGGGGGTGCCCTATCCCTTACATGCTGCATCAATCCTTACGCCTGCTTCAAGCAGGCGCAGGGTTTTGACGCAGCATGGCCTTAAAAGTGACTGAGTGAAATCTTGTAGATTTCACTCAGCCACTTTTAGGAGGCGTTCCTGCGCCGGAACGCCCCCCCCCTGCTCCAGAACGCGTACATGTGGCGCAGGGCTTTACAACGTGACGCATCTGCCAGATGCGTCACGTTGTAAATACCCCGCAGCATGGCGCAGGATTTGCGCCGCCGCTGCTTCACAAAAGTGACGCAACGGCGGTGTAAATGAGGCGCAAGGGGCTCATAAATCTGCCCCTGATTGTTCAGGATTGTGGGCAGCCCTAAGCGCTGCTTTCTTGCATATCCCGTCTGGACCCACAGAGCTGGCCTGATGAGAGGAACACTGGTGGGGTCGGAATCGGCACGGTGCAACAATGGGGTAAGCCCTCCACCCCCCGTTAGTAAGACGTGCCTCGTAGCCTCTAACCCAGCTCCTGACATAACCAAACTCGGTACCTGTGCGCGGGGGAAACGCTGCACAACATATCGAACAAGACCTTCCAGAGCTGTGGGTGAGTCAGTAAGTACTGCCTGGTGTTTACAAGTCCACGAAGACTTGTTGTTTTGTTCCACAAAGCATTGACCTATCCCTATTTTGTGTTCTCCCTGACGACTAGCATCCATCTTGGTGCCCTGCTCTCTAGACTGAAATCCTCAATTAAAACCAGTGGTCCATCTTCCCTTTCTACCCCCTCACCCTAATCTTCAATGCTTTACCTTTCCAGTTTACCCAAACTGAATTAGAAAGAGGACTAAGAGTAGCTCCCTGTATAGCGGAAATATCTTATTGGTCTAATACCCACCACCAACATCACTACTCCACAGCTGCTGCACTGCTGCACCCCTCATCACACTTCAAACTAATAATTCACCTTTTTGCCCCTCCCCCAACAGAACAAACACTTCGATTGAATCAAGTTACCTAACTCACTGCTAATAACTGGAATTCACCCTCTCCAGCAGCCCTCATGAGAGAGTTCAAGACACCTGACCCCAACACCCCCCGGGCATTTCTAAATTGAGTCCCCTGTGGTTATACAGTGATGACCTCCTTTGTCTGGCCGGTTTCATTCTCTTCTTCCCTCCACTATTAATAAGCCTGAAAACTATCCTAACTCCATCTGTCCTATTGTATAACGCTCATAGACCATATCTTAATCCATACTTAAACCGACAGATGTGTTTCTCACACTTACATCCCATTGCACGTTACAATTATTGTAATTCCAAATAACTCTTATCAAACATGCGCGCTTCCACAACACCCCCCACAAGTACCCAGACCAACAACCTGAAACCCCATGGTCCTAACTCCCTTTTAATAGTCTACCCCCCTAATCTTTCAGCCAATGCCCCCAAAAACTTCAAACACAGACTGCTGAAGTAACACCCTAAAACCATCTTAGCTGAAATTTACTACAACACCTCTAAAGATCCAGAGAAAACTGATCTCAATTTATTAAATATCTGGATGGTCCTTAAAACCTACCCGGGGTTGTCCCAACTCCCCCCTCCTCCAACTTTAGACTACCCCCACTTACGTCTAATTTACAACAGTTTTGGTGGTTCACTACTCCTCTCAACAATCAAGCACTCAGGCTGAAAAGACCAGGCTCTGCGATGTCTCTTAAGGAAGCAATGGAAGTAGCCAAATCCTATGACCTGGAAGCAACCCAGGACAACCCTACCTGCAAGATCCAGGTGATCTCTGAATTCAGGAGAGACACAAACAGTCCAAGAATCGCTAGACTAGCAACACATCACAGCAATATCCCCCTTTCCCCACCTGATCACAAACTCAACCGCAGCACAGATATCAATTGCATGTTCATTAACTGCAGATGAGCAACCAAGCATGCAACAAACTGGCTAAAACTATCCTGAACCACCCCGTTGACATTGCGTTCATCGCGAAAACCTGGTTAAAAGACTCCTCATGGGGGCGTGGCCAAGATGGCGAGCGGGTAGGACGGGTGTTGCTTTGTCTCCCCATCCGCCGATGCCCGAGTCGGCCCCAAACTAGCGACCAATTCCCCCAGGAGCAGCCAAACGGTAGCGGAGCTCTCCCCCTGCCGAAGCGACACCTTGATATTGAGATTCCGAGGCGGGGGCCGAATTTGGAGTTCTGTCAGCGATAGACGGCGGAGCGCTGACGGAGGCTAAGATGGTGGCCGGACTCTGAGCGTTGCCGGAGTTTAGTGAGCAGTCTCGCCACACAGGGGCTCGGCCATAGCTTTGCCGGTGAGCGTCAAAGGCGGCACCGGGTGCACTCTGGACGACACCGGAAGGGGGCGAATCGCTGGCGGACCATCGGCGGGCCCCGAGAGAGGTTCCGGACGCCGTCGGCGGTGTACGCTGCAGGCAGGAGACGTCCCAAGTGAGGCTAGCGGCCGTAGCTTCCAGGCCTAAACGGCGGTGCAGTTTGGTGGCGTGCGGACGGGACCATTGGCCAAGGCACACCGGATGGCGCCCTAGTGTGGTGGCTGTGGCCGGCCTGGAGATCCTCTGCACTATTTACACGCTTGAAGGCACTGCCCCGTAAGGTGGAAACGACGGAAAGAGTGGAGGGGCATTGAAGGACGGCAGAGAGCTGCCGGTCCGGCGAGAAGGCGGTAAGCGGAGGCCACCACCGGGCAGGGGACTTAGTGCATAGCCTCCCTGACCGGCTGGCAGCCCTCATGGGCTTTGGCTGCGGCGGCTGAATGCGCATTGGGCCTGAGGGGCAATAGCATATACTGGGCCTGGAGCAGAGCGCAAAGCGGCGGCCAGGCGCCGCTGAAGGTGGGACGGAGTGGTGCGGAGCAAGGAGGAGCTTCGGCCAGGGCGAGTCGGCTGGTGCTCTGGGGGCGCTGACGAAGCCCAAAGGTCACTGACACCGCCCCTCCATACACGCTACAGAGGAGGTGCACATAAGCCTGGAGGGGTCTAGGTCCGCCATAGGGGCCTACTGTCCCAGCGCCGGCTACACTACGCACAACCGAGCCCATATCAGAGGGACGAGGACTTGGGCATTTTCACTGACTGGTGTCCTCCTAGGGGCCCGCGGTGCCTCGCCAGCCCCCTATAGCGACTGAGAGTTGCGCCGCTGCTTCAAGAGATCCTTGGGACCAATTCGGGCATAGTCTCCCCTGGTCAAGGCGCACGCTGCGATATGTCCAACCAAAGGGGTCGGAAGGAGCACACGTTCAAGGAGATGCTCGCCAAACCTTCCCAGGCCAGCAATGGTCAGGATGATGAGGGCACTCCTATCACCAAATCTTGTCTGGAGACACTCTTTAATACTCTTTGCGAAGACTTTCACACCTTGAAAAGCGAGGTGGCGGGGGATGTGCGCGAGCTCCGGAAGGAGTTAGATACCCTTGGAGACAGGGTGGCGGCTATCAAGGATCAAGAGCAGTCCAAAGAGGAGGAAATCACGCAACTACAGCAGGAGGTGATCAGGTTAAAGAAACAACAGCTCGATCTGCAGGCCCATGCCGAGGACCTGGAGAATCACTCAACAATAACATTCGAGTCCGCGGGGTGCCATCAGACGCAGAGGGGTCTGACATCTCTGCCTTTCTGCAGGGCCTATTCCGGGACATTCTGGTGGGCCCTCCGGAGATGGAGATCCGCATTGTTAGGGCTCACTGGGTGGATCTACTCCGACGGGCCAATGCACCACCACCAGACATATTGGCCTTCCTCCCGGATTACCCACTGAAGTAGAGCATCATACGGGAAGCCAGACTGAAACACCCTATCCAGCATCAAGGCCTTAACGTCACCCTATATCAAGATCTAACAGCTAGCACCCCGCAGAAAAGAAGAGAATTTAAAGATCTCAGGTCGCACTTGCGAGAAGCCGGCGTAGCATACTCCTGAGGCACCCCTTTCGTATCATATTTAAGTGGCATGGCAGACTGCACCAAATACACTCCCTTACCGAAGCATGCAAGCTCTTGGGACTACCACACCAGCGCCTGGAAACGGAGAGCCCGCCCAGTCACCGCCAATCCCCAGCACGCTGGCAGACGGTTGGAGGTACACGCTCAATGGGAGGTTCCCGAGGGCCCGACCCCGAGACGTTAGCACAGGAGCGAAGAGCGGCGATCACTGCAGTTACCAATGACACATCTTCACAAGACGGGTCCTGAGAGAGCTCAAGGGGCTTTTGCAGATAATTGAGATGTAGGGGCAGGGGGGGAAGGCGGGTGGGGAGACAGAAGGTCTTGACACTTCGCCTTCGTCGCAGTATATCCTGGACTGACTTACACTACCACGGGTACACTGTATGGTTCAGTGTGCACAGGACTTTATTGGGGGGATGGGTTTGGTGGTTGGGGTTAGGGAGGGGAACTGGTGTGCTCATGACTGGTTTCTGACCTCACACAACGGCGACTTTGAGAAGCGCTCTCACATGGGAGGATATCGGGGTCCACTCTTTAAACTAGCAACGCAAGATAGGGAGCGCGATTCACACCTCACCTAGCCATGCACGAGTCAGAACTGACCATCCTCACGCTTAAGGTCAAGGGTCTCAATAGCCCCAATAAGAGACGCTCCATTTTGTCTTACCTAGAGAACTCAGGCGCGGGTATCTGTCTGCTACAGGAAACTCACCTGCTAGCACGAGATTGGCACAGACTGAAAACCAGGGTATTCCCCTATCAATACTTTTTCTCTATGCACGATAAGAAGGCGGGGGTGGCAATCCTGGTATTGCGGAAATTTAGAGGGACAGTGGGGGACAAAATAACGGAAATAAAGGGGCGCTTATTGGCATACCGCTTTTGGATTAAAGCTTTTGGATTAAAGGCTTGGCTCTCACAATCGGGTCTGTTTATGCACCAAACACGAACCAGAAGACTTTCCTTAAAACTGCCCTATCCACCATTCGAGAGTCACAAGACCGATTTATACTGGTGGGAGGCGACTTGAACTTAGTTATGGACACGACCGTAGACAGATCCTGCAGTCGATATTCCCAGGCGGGGGAGGTCTCTTTAGAGGGCAAACGGTGGTTGGCGGAAAGGGGATTAGTGGACCTGTGGCGAGCGTCTCACCCTCAGGCCTCCCAATTTTCCTATTACTCACATGTACACCACACCTATGCTAGATTATATCATTGTTTTGGCTCCACAGAGGTTCAGACGACCATCAAAGACATATACATCACAGCGGCGGTCCTGTCGGATCACGATGCGGTAGTGGTAACCTTGGGGTCCCCCACATGATTCGGCCAATGGGCAGTTGGAGATTGAGGGAGGCTATGCTCCATAAACCAGTGGTGCATGAACAAATCCTCAAGCGCATTACTGCGTACCTAGAGATCAACGACACCCCCGAAACATCCATAACCACGCTGTGGGGGGCACTTAAAGCAGTTGTGAGGGGCGAGTTGATCGTTCTATCAGCGGCGGAGAATAGGGAGTGTAAAGCCAAATGGGAGTAGCTTACGGCTCGAGTGCTGGAGTTGGAGAAGGTACATAGCCAAATGGGGGCGCCTAGAATCTGGCAGCAATTGAAAACTGCGCGGGCCCTGCTGGTGGGGCTCGACTTGGACAGGGTAGAGTATGCAGCCCTTCGTCTTAAACACTCATATTATATAGGAGGAGATAAGACAGGTCGGTTTCTGGCTAGTAGACTGAGGGAAGGATGTAGCAGTGTAAGGTTAGGGAGATTACAAGTCCCCAGGGTGTTAAGCTTACTGATGACATGGAAATAGCGCAAGTTTTTCGGGATTTTTATGCCACTCTCTATACGGGAGACTCTCCATCCATCCCACAGGTAGATACATACCTAGGGGGCGCACATATGACAGCATTGAACCACCATAATGGTGAAAAGCTCAATAGTCCCATTCGTATTGAGGAAGTAGTAGGAGCGATCTCCCGCCTCAAGCCCATGAAATCTCCGGGATTGGACGGATTCTCGGCTAGGTTCTATAAGATGTTCTGCCCAGCTATAGCCCCAATACTTATTAGGCTGTTTAATTCCTTCAATGGCCCTGGCACTGTACCCCGGGAGATGCTATCGGCTTCGATAGTAGTGTTACCAAGTGCGGTTCCTATCGGCCAATATCACTGCTTAATGTCGATCTAAAACTGTTTATAGGTATACTAGCGGCATGTCTGGGTCTGCTCATGCCAGGCATCATCGATCCAGATCAATCTGGTTTTATAATGTCCCAGTAGAGTAGCGACAATACAAAACGCATCTTTAATCTTATAGACAAGGTTCATCGCACCAAGCTGGACGCCCTCCTCCTGTGAGTGGACGGTGAAAAAGCGTTTGAGCGGGTGGACTGGCACTTTCTAGATAGGACCCTGGTACACTTTGGTTTTGGGGACAGGTTCAGAGCATGGGTCTCGAGCTGCTATACTAATCCCATGGCTATAATCAGGGTGAATGGGGTGACCTCCGTGCCCTTCGAGATACAGCAGGGGACCTGACAGGGCTGCCCGCTGTCACCTCTCCTCTTCACTCTTTCTATTGAACCGCTGGCTCAGAGTATCAGGGATAATCCAGAGATAAAATGCATCCCTTTTGGGGGAGAACCCCACGCTGTTAGCCTTTACGCTGACGACTTAATAGCCTCCCTAGAGTCACCAGCCCGATCGGTCCCGGCTTTCCTGAAAGAACTGGAGGACTATGGTCAGGTCTCGGGCCTACGGGTTAATAGGGAGAAATCCTCGATCCTTAGGTTTCAGGAGGATAATCCAGCACCCTTCCCTGATGGTGCGACCTATGTGGATATCCCAACTTATTCTTCTATTCCCTAGCTGGGCATAGAGCTTGCGGCGTCCGTGACTCAGGCGCTGCACATAAACTATTCAAATTCCTCCAGCGAACCACAAAAGATCTGAATGATTGGAAACGTCATCCGTTTTCTCTGCTGGGTAGGGTGGCAGCAGTCAAGATGTCTCTTTTATCCAGAGCACTGTACCTCTTCCAGACAATCCCGGTCTGGCCACGTCCGGGTATCTTACAGGCCCTGCAGCGAGCCATTAATCACTTCATATGGGGAGGGAAGAGACCCCGGTTACGCAAGGACCTGAGCTATATGAGACCGGATGACGGGGGGTTGGGTATTCCCAATGTTCTTGAATATTTCCGTGCAGCCCAGCTGCGGTATCTTGTCGAATGGAGCCATCCCGAATCCGAAAAGAGCTGGCTCTTCCAAGATAGGGCATTAGCTCAACTGGACTTACGGACGGTCCCTTTCCTTAAACGGATACACAGACGTCCCGGCCTCCGGGGCTAACCTATCACCAATACGCTCCTAAAGGCATGAGAAGGAGTGTCAGTTAAAAAGGACCAGACGACATTTCCCTCCCCATGACACCTCTTTTTGATAACGAGGAGTTCTCCACAGGCAGGGATGCGAGAGCTTTTTCATTCTGGAGGGCATCCAAATGGCGGTCAGTGGGGCATCTCTTTACTCTAGAGGGCATTATCCCTTTCCAAGACCTCAAAGCGGACTACGGGCTCCTGGAAACTGAGCGCTTCCACTATTTCCAGCTCTGACACTGGCTTCTCCACGCTGATGTTCATCCAGGCGTAGCTAGGAAACTCACTAAATTCGAGAAGTTATTACACACCCAGAATACTGACAAGGCGATGATCTCCAAAATTTACGACATGCTCAGAGGCGGGGCCCACACGGCGCCCACTGCGGGTCAACGGAGGTGGGAGAGAGCACGGTGGAGGGACCTCACAAGTAAAGAAGGGGCAGATATCTACTACCGAGCAAATCACACGGCGCGTAACATAGCTAGCAGGGAGTCGGCAGTTAAGGTGGCCATATATTGACATCTGACCCCGGCCCGCTTGCATAGGGGGAAGCCAGCGAGCAGTCCGCTGTGCTGGCACGGCTGCGGAGAGGAGGGCACCCTAGATCATATATTATGGGAGTGTAGAGAGGTACAGGCTTACTGGAAGGAAGTCTTAGATGATATCGACCGCCAATTCGATACTGAGATACTGCGCTTTCCTGTTTACGTGATCCTGGGGCTGCCCAACCCCATAACATACCCACTTATAACCAAACGAGGTAGACTGATGGGGATAGCTCTGGGCGCAGCAACTCGAAACATCCAATCACACTGAGGTTCATCCACGAGACCGACGCGGGTGGGGTGGCTAAACAAACTATGGTATATTATAGGAATGGAATGCATACAGGCCTCCTTATCTAACGCTATGACCAGCTTTACAGACACTTGGCAGCCATTGATTTCTCTTCTGTCAACGGAGATGAACGAGATTACATGTCCTAAATATCTCCGCCTTCTCCGTCTCACGAGAGGGGGGAGTTGGGATGGGGAAGGGGGCGATTCTTTTCTTCTTTTTTCTCTTTATTCCATTAAAAGGCATCACACCATCGCTTTTCAACAGTTAGATTGTATTAGAGGCGATCATTTCAGAGGCTCAGACAGGGCATGGTTGCAGTCATGCTACCGGAAAAGCATTGTTAACCAGATGAGACCTAATTATGATCCGATGTACAAGGGCCTGGTGTATATCTTTAATGCATATTGCTTGTACACTTTGAATGCAAATGCCAATAAAACAAAGTTGAACCTAAAAGTCTCCTCATATCCAGTCCTCAACCTACTAGTCCCTCCTGGCTTCTCCATCATCAATAAAGACAGGGAGGACTACATTCTTGGTGGCTTAGCCATTATCCACAAGATTAACATACACATAGTTGAAATGGACACCTTCACCTACCCCACTTTTGAATATCTCTCCACAAACATAATGTTGAATAACAACAAAACAATGAAATGTCACCTCTTCTACCTTCCTCCAGGTAACACCTTTTCCTTCGGCGAGCACTTATCAGAATTGATAACACACTGCTCACTAACCTGTGACAATAGCATATTCCTAGGACTTTACTCTACACTGGAATAATGAGAAAGATACACTCATCCAATCCTTAAATGAACTCTTATTCAGTAAAGACCTTACCCAACACTGCAACAGCTAAACTCACAACAGAGGCGCTACCCTCGACACCATCATAGCTCATAATTAAATAGTAAATATCAACAACATCCTTCTAGTTGACTGGTCAGATCACCACGTCATTCTGTTCAAGATCAACAAAGCAGAAATAGGCAGCCCCAATTCACACTCAGAAAACTATACAATGGTCTTGCAACGTAAATCAGATTCCTCTAGCTGATCTAAAAGATAATGTCATCTCTTCTCCCCCGCCTTTATGGATTACCTCTCAAAAACTGAACTTACAACTCTCTATAACTCCACAATGACAACTATCCTAGATCAAAGACCTCAACTCTGAAAGAAGACAACTTTGAGCCTCAATAGGGCGTTGGAGAAACAATCCTTCCCTAACTCATCTTCAACAGCTCAGAGAGGAACGCAAGAATTACAAAAACATATTGTGAAGGAAAAAGCTAAATTCTTCCACTGTGTACTGGATAAGGCAAAAAACTGCCCATAGGAACTTGGCAATGTAATAAAACAACAAACCACTAAACCAGGGAAAAAGAGTCCTCATGTCTCCAAAGAACACCATGACAATATCTCAAAATTCTTCAACGATAAAATCAGGAAGATCGTGCCCTCCCTAATCCACCACTCCCAGCCATCAACGTTCATCTCCGCCTTCACTCCCTCCGAACTCCTAAAGATCAGATCCCCTCCCTGAACCCGCAGAATGCAATATAATACTAGGATCCCTCACAACTCCCAAGACCTGGAAGACATTCAACCCACTCTCAGAGGAGGACATCTCAAAGATTATTGTGAAAACTAAGCCCTACTCCCACTTTGCAGACCATCCACCGAAATCTCTAGCAAAATGTCTCAACCACATCCTAACCCCTATCTGGAATAAGATAATTAACAGTTCCCTGAGCAATGGGGTAATGCCTAACTCTCAAACTAGGTCAAGTCACCCCTGTGCTAAAAAAAACCTGATTTATCCCTAAGGACCTCAACAACTTCAGGCCTATCTCCAACCTTCCCTTTTTGGCCAAACAAATCCTTAAAAAAATGCAATTTCTCCCAACTCAACCAACACATTGATCCCAACAATCTTCTTCACTCGTTCCAATCAGGTTTCAGGAAGGTTTGTAGCGTGGAAACAGCTATTCTGACTATAACGGCTCCAAAAAAATAAAAATAAACAACACAATTTCTGAGATCTTTGCCATAACCAGGGGTGTACCTCAAGGCACAGTGCTCTCAGCTACACTCTTAAACATTTACATGAAACGCCTCACCACCATGCTCAAACAAGCTAACATCTCATAACACCTCTATGCTAACAACATCCAGCACTACCTAATAATTTCCTCACCAGAGTACTTAAGATGACTAAATACTACGCTCACTAAACTCCAAAACTGGGTAACACAGAACCACCTGAAACTCAACCATGACAATACAGAAGTCCTCCTCCTCACAACCAAGGGACAGACCACCCAAGTCCAAGAATGGATAAAAACTATTGAGGCACTAAGCTGCAAACTGAATCCAGGCGATTCTGTTAAATCCCTGTAGATCTACCTGGAACCAATTCTGAGCATGAACCGACAAATGAAGAATACAGGGAAGAGTGCATTCTACAACCTAAAAACTCCTACATAAAATCATAATTTTCCTCCCCCAGAATGATCTAATAACCGCCACGCAAGCTTAAATTCTTTGACGACTGGACTACGGAAACACGACCCTCACTGGCACTGCAAAATCACACCTAGGTCCACTAATAGCCACACTCAGTGTAGCAGCAAGGATGGTTAGTGGAATCAAACATCACAATCACATCTCCCCCTCCCTGAAAAACCTAAAGTGGCTCCTGATTGAAGCCCGCTGCTACTACAAAACTGATTATCTCACTCACAAAGCCCTTCACATAGGGAAACCAGACTACCTTGCTGCCAAACTCACAAAGGCAGGAAAGACAAGATACTTAAGGAGCTCCAACACTATTCCTCTCATTCTGCCTAAAAAACACAAACAAAAAGCCCTAAAACGCTCTTTCTTAGGCAATGCCCCCAAATTCTTGAACACCCTCCCAGTATATATCAGGACGAATCCCTCCTTCATGAGCTTCAAAAGACAACTAGAAGACCTGCTCCCCAATCAGCACCTGATGCACATCTCACAACCTGAATCCAGCCACGGCCACTGCAGGTAAGAGCGGTGGGGCCGGGTAGGGGGATATTTCAACAGACGACCACAAGGGAAAATTAATTGTTTATTTAGTTTTACCTCGTGGTCGTCTATTGACTCCCCACCGCTCTTACCCGCATGGGCAGCGGTTGCCTGAATCTCACCTAAAACCTCCTCGTCGAGTAGCAGTCCACTGTCTATCCTCCTCCAGGAATTGCCGTGATCTGACTTCTTAAAAGCTCTATTCTACATCTTGTTATCTCTATCCAATGTGAGTCCAAAGAAATTGTTGCTCTGTATCCTATGTTTACCCAACACTGCCTTTGACAATGTCTGAAAATCAGTTGTCTGTAAAGCGCTCCGATACCCTCAGGTCTTGCCAGTGCTATAGAAAACTCTTTAAATAAAAAAAAAAAAAAAAAATGACATCACCAAAGGGATGCTGTGCTAACATCACTATATACCATATTTCTGTAACAAGCAGTATTGTAAAAAACTATCTTCTTCTAAATGGTAGTTTACTTTTCCTAGTTTTTGTGGCTTTAAATTACTTGCAGTTTCCATTGGTAACAGGTTTAAAACCCCAGAAAGCTATGCATTTCTGAAAAGTAAACAGAATTACACATTCAGCAAGGGGTCATTTGAGTAGATCACTCATAATCTGCTCAAAGTAAATAATAGTTGAAATAAAAAATAACGCAAAAAAAATAGGTAAAAATCGAAGCAGCTGACAATGTTTTCAACTGTAATTGTTTGCCCCACTGGCTGATTTACAAAAGTAATATATCAAAAGGTCTATAAGAGCCTTCTGGTCAACGGGATATGTAATGTTTTGTGACTATTCAAAAACACACAGTGCCTTCAACCGAACTGCAGCTTATAAATAGTTTTCTTTGTTAACTGACCATGATTCAGTTTATATGGTAAAATCTAACAAATGAAAAGTTTATATGAAGGAAACCTTTGAATTTTTTTAATTTACCCAAGATACTGAGGCTAGGAATAGCTGTGATTTGTAAAAATCTCAATTTGGGGGTAATCCAAACTGTCATGTGATACAAAAGGCATTTTCCTACATGTGTTCTTTGTTGGACACTGGCTTACATTCGGATGTCAAAAACAGAGAGAAATTCAATGGATAACAAAATATATTCTACTATTGTGGGGTCCCACACTTCTACCACTCAATAGAGTACCCCACTTCTGTGGATGCTCCCATAACCAATTAAAACAAAGGTCCCAAAACACAACATGAAGATATATAATTTCAAGATATCAAATCAACGCCTTTTGGTGATGTGGGGAGCAGTGGTACTTGGGCCTGGCCTTGGCCACCACCCAGCAGAACTCACTGACACAGATGTTTCTCAAAACTAGCCATCCAGGAGGGTCCAGGAAGGTGTGACTTGCTTGGATCTCACAACATTTTCTTACCAAGGATGCCTTGTAAACCTCAAACTTTGGCAAAAAACATGCATTTCATTTTCCTCACATTTCTGTGGGGAGAACTTTCCAGAGTCTGTGGGTATCCAACAAAATTAATATCTCCCTGTGTTGCCAGAAATCTCCCAAAACTAAGAGTATGCCTCTTGTGTGGCAGGACCTAGCACCCTTGACAGACAAGGCCCTAAAATGCTACATGGACACATCACATTTTCGCCATCAAAATCAACCTATGTTGGCGATGTGGGCAGCAACAGTATTTTGGCAAGGGCTTGGCCGCCACCTACGGAAATCTACTAAACTCCGATATATCTGACAACTAGACATCCAGGCCAGGGAAGTTCAGAGTTGAGCATTTTCCTGAATTTCAGAGTAAAAGTTAGAGAATATGCAGGGATCCACAAAATTCCTATCACCCAGAGTTTCTGCAGTCTCTCGATTAAATACTGTACCCTACATATGTGACAGGGCCTACATCCCACAACAGGAATAGATCAACATAAAAATGTGAAGACCATATTGACTTTGAATGGCCACAGTTTTCACCCGCTCCTGTTGTGGGTACTAGGCCCATGAAGCTGCCTCTAATCCCTGCTTTTTGGGGTGGGGGCTTGACTGATACCATGGTGGTCTACCACACCCCTTTTTCAATTCTTTTTTCCATTGCATCTGGTGAGCTTTCTGCTACCCCTGGTAGTGGGGAGAAGAAAGATTGTCTTGCCCGAGGGTGGGCAGCCACATCCATTTTGTTTGTTCAATGATTCCATGATGTTTAGGGGGCTTTCCTCTCCTGTCCCCAAGTGCCTCGAGAGGGGGCAAACTGGGCGGGCTGCACCTGTTCCCCACAAGGCCAATGTGGCAGTTTGTGAGTAAACACACCCTATCTGCCCCCTAAAAGTGCACAGAAAGATTGGTGTGCCTGCTGTGGAGTACTTGCCCTTGCCTGTGGGGTCAATCCTCACAAAAAATGAACTCTCTTGTGCCTAACGGGTGGGTACCTGCTAGGGCATGTGGTCCCAGGGCAATCCACAAGCAGCCAATCACTTGGGAGGGTTACCACTGGAAAGGGAACAGCGGCACTGGTCCCACACAGATTTCCACTTGGAGGGGCAGAGTTATTCCTCTGAGCACAGTTCAAAGTGAAAGCAGACAGTGCCTGATGACACGGTATGCTTTCACATTTGTTTATTACGACATCACCACCCTGTACATGCTACGTCTCATAGTAAACAAACAAAACGTCTGCGGAAGGATTTTCTCAAGCAATTATTGAACAACCCACTGGCATCCACCGCACTGCAAAAGTAATGGGGTGGATGTCAACAGGTCATCCATCGTATTCAAGTAGTTAGGCATCCATAACAGAAATTGAGAAATATATCACCCATCAGAAGTAGAACCCCAGCCCATCATAACCTTCATGCATAGTAAACAATTGACTAGCACACGCTGCAGCAAAGGTGCACCTTGATGCTTGTATACATGTCATAGTAAGGACAGGAGGGAGTAATAATCAGTAGTGATCTCTGTCTCAAAGCCAGAACAAGGACCCATAAAGACAAGGATCCAGGTACTTGAAAAAGAGGAAGAGTACGAATTCCATTGCCATACGGGTCAAAAGTGACACTTTACAGGCCTGGTGGCTTGGTGGACTAACACATTCACTCATAGCATCTGTGTCTGACCTTATGCTCACTACCAGTACACTCAGCCTTTGATTCATCCAAAGGTATGTACCATAGAGTTGGGTAATAAAGATCTTCCACACCACAAAGCCAAAAGGGGTGTGTGATTCACAAATACACATTATGTTACTTATGTTTTCTACCAAAGTAATGACTGCAAATCTGTAAAGAAGAGGTACCCTTTATGGCAGACAGAAAAAAAGAACAAGCTTTACCATGAAGAGAGGTAGAAATATATTCCAGAACGCTCTGTAACATCAAAAGCTGAAGAGGCTTCAATGGGTGACTACCCAAAGTAGAGTCTTAAAAGTCAAGGTGACATAAACTTGCAGTAAAAGTCAAAGTTCAACCTCCCTCCTCCGTCCCCCAAACTAACAGTGTAACTTGGAAAGATCTGGGTAACAAAGCAGTCACTATGTCTGCACAGTGACTAATTTGCAAAATATGGCTCATGTTCTGATCTGTCCTCACACAAAAATGAACTTTCCGTAGGATTCAAAGAATCGAGCTACATTAATATTAATGAGTCAAGAGTGAACTAGGAAAGCAAGTCTGGAGGACTTCCAAGGAGAGCAAACTTCTTCCCCTGCTTTATGAATCGCCAAAATGCCAATTTCATTTCTGGATTATAGCCCCTGTCCCTCGAAGGGCAGGTACAGCAATAAAAAAATGACATGATTACTAAATCACATTCCATTACAAATTGGGCAACACCCATTTCACACCAATTTTCCCAACAATTTCTAGTGGGTTGCAAAGTGTACAATGCGACTTGCGAAGACATTTGTGCATTTCCAATGTGCCTTTAATGTACCGTAACTTAAACTTTTAGGGTTGGAAAGCCTGTGGGTTTGTAAATAGCAGGGTTTGGGAGCACAAAATCAATTATTACACAGGATGAACAAGTTACTTACCTTCGGTAACAATGTATCTGTACGAGAAATACGTTAGTTATAGATTCCTTACCTTGGAATTACCCCCAGGCGTCAGACTGGATTCGGAGAATTTTTCTGTAGCAATACCCCTGCGTGTCAGTAGGTGGCGTCTGTCGACTCCACGTCTGGCGTCATGGTCGCTGCAATGACGCTGCTGTGTCTACGTTAGTTCTTTCTTTTCCTGCGCCAGCCAGCGCAGATCTGGAGAGAGCGTGCCCCTTAGTCATTTTTCAACTTTTGTTGTTGTCTTTTTTGAGTCTGCGACTCCTGGTAGCAAGAGGGATGTCCCATTGTCGGTCCGGCTTCAAGCCTTGTGACTCCTGTCACAAGTTGATCTCCGTCACGGATCTGCACCTCTTGTGCCTGGAGCGCGACCATGACCCGAAGTCATGCTCCGACTGCCGGGCCATGATTCCGAAGTCTTTGGAGGAACGGTCCTGAAAGCTCTTGGAGGCCTGGCAGTCTGCTCTGCGTCGTTTGAGGTCCCGGTCAAGAGTAAGGTCGCTGGACCGGTCGCGGAGCCACCACCACTCGTCATGGAAGTCTTCGTACTTCTCGGGTAAGTCGAAGCACAAGAAGAAGCATCTTCGTGCTTCGCCTTCTTCCCATCCGTCAGCCTGCTTCTGGGATGGCTCCATGCTTCCCTCCCTTTCCCAGAGCCGGAGCATCCCAAGCCCAGCTTTGAGCCTTTTACGAGGCTCTTCATAGCATTTTTGGGAAGCCCGACTCCGCAGGTGAGCCTTCGGGCCCCACGGACTCGGCCTGGGGCCCTGGGCCTTCGATTCTGGCGCCAGAGGACCCCGAGGATGTTATGTTATAAAATTTTATAGAGCGCACAGATGCCGCAGCCAAGAGGCGTCCCGGCGCTAAAGAGATGGTGACACAACACAGCAAACAATGAGAGAACTCCAACAGCAAAGAATTTAAACTGTGGAAAATAGGAAGGTTTTTAAAGCCTTCCTAAACAGGAGCAGATCGGGTATAGAATGGAGTGAGGTAGGCAGAGTGTTCCAGAGAGAAGCCGCCATCACAGCAAAAGAGCGTCCACCTATTCTAGTTCTTTTGTAGCGTGGGACAATGGCAAGATTTTGCCCTGATGACCGGAGGGCTCTGGAAGGAGTATAATAAGAAATAGTCTGGGCAAGGATAGGAGGAGAGGCCAATTTAAGGATTTTAAAAGTCAAGCATAAGGCCTTAAACTTGATCCTTTGCCCTACTGGCAGCCAATGGAGATCATGGATGGTACGTCGGGCTGAGCAGAATTTAGGGAGGCCAACCAGCATCCTGGCTGTCGCATTTTGGACACGCTGGAGGCGAACTAGCTCTGCCTGATTCACTCCCAGCAGGAGTGAGCTAGCATAGTCCAGTTTGGTGAGGACCATGGCTTGGACTATTATTTGTCTGGTAGCCGCGTCAAAAAATTTAAAAATCGGCCGAAGGCACTGCAAAGTGCCGAAACAGACACCAGCCACTCTCTTAGTGTGGGGAGTAAAGGAGAGCTTGTCATCAAGCCACACCCCGAGATTTCTAACCTCTGTGACGGGAGTGGGAACAGGGCCCAGTTCTAATGGCCACCATTGATCTCCCCAGAGTTTAGTGTCCTTGCCGAGGACAAGGACCTCGGTCTTAGTAGCATTAAGTTGAAGACAATTCACCGACATCCACCCTGCTACTTCTTTAAGGGCAGCCTGGAAGGCGGAAGCATCCATAGTGGTGTCGCCATTAAGTGCCACCGCCAGCTGAGTGTCATCAGCGTATGACACCATGGTGAGACCACACCTGCGGGCTAACTCCGCCAACGGCTGAACATAAAGGTTGAACAAGGTAGGGCTAAGAGCCGAACCCTGTGGAACACCATGTAAAATAGGGCGGGGAGAGGATTCGTAAGGTGGCGTGGAGACTTTAAAGGTACGCTCCGCAAGGAAGGAGCGGAACCAATCCATCGCAACTTTCCCAACTCCCGCCTCAGAAAGCCGTTGGAGAAGGATCGAATGAGAGACAGTGTCGAAAGCGGCACTAAGGTCCAAAAGGATCAGTGCCACCGTCTGATCACTGTCTAGCATCTTCCTTATCTGCTCCACAATTGCTAAGAGGGCGGTTTCAGTACTGTGTTCAGCTCGAAACCCATTCTGAGAAGGATCAAGAATGCTAGCTTCCTGTAGGTGTGAGGAGAGGATGTTATTGGCGTGTGCTTCTGCTAGTTTTGATATCCAGGGGAGAAGGGAAATGGGCCGGTAATGTTCGGGTTTGGCGGGGTCAAGGGAAGGTTTCTTTAATATAGGAATGATGGTGGCCTGCTTCCACTTAGAGGGCACAGTACCTGAGTCAAAAGAAAGTTCAATAAGATTGTGAAGTGGAGGATAGCAGCACTCTGCAAGATCCTGAAATTGAATAGGCCTTAAAGGGTCCGTGGGGGAACCGGACTTAACTTTGGTGACCAAAGATCTGAACTCCTCAGAAGTGGGGCCCGGAATGGATAACAGTAATTTTGAGGCAGTTGGCTTATGAACAGGTATATTATTTAAAGAGGTAGACCGAGGGAAAGACCTATATATAGCCTCAACCTTTTCAACAAAAAAGGAGGCGAGATCTTCACAGTGGGCTAAGGTGGCTTTAGCTGAGATTGCCGTCTTTTTACTAGTTAGATCTTTACACACCTTAAAGATTACCTTCATTGGATTAGTGCTGTTTTTTATTTCCAACGAGTAATACGTGGCTCTGGCTTTGCATATGGCCCAATGGTATAGCCTAGTGCAAGCCCTATATGCTGACTTGAGGTCGGGGTCATACACTTTACGCCAGGCTCGTTCCGCCTTTTTACAAGAAGATTTAAGCTGCTTAAGAGAGTCATTGTACCATGGACTAGAGGGACCTGATCGGGTCTTGCACCATCTAGCAGGTATAAGCGAATCCAGAGCTTGAGTTAGCCATTCACAGAAGCTGTCATAGCCACAAGTAACTTCAGTGGGGGGGTGAGGGTGGTGTTTCATCAGAAGCTGGTGGAAATCCACTAGATTTAACTTTTTCCATGGTCGTTTAAAGATACTGGGGATGTTATTTCTGAAAGAGGGAGTGGATGTAGCAATGTGGATCTCGATCAGGTAATGATCGGTCCAGGCCATGGGTTTAGGCTGGAGCGCTGAAATGTTGGTAATATTTGTCAAAAAGGGGTCTAGTAAATGGCCGCCAATGTGAGTCTGTTGTTCAATCAGCTGAACTAGTTGAAGAGCTTCAAGATCAGCCAGAAGACTGCTGACAGCGTTGGAACTCAGTGACTCTATGTGTAGGTTAAGGTCTCCAACTATAGAGAAGTTGGCCGTCTTCAGAGCAAGGGAGGAGGCTACCTCCGGGAGGCTATTGCGAAAGGCTGCATCAGGGCCAGGAGGCCTGTAGATGAGCAGTCCCGAAAAGGTAAAATGAGGGTTTATAGAGATGCTAAATTGAGCACTCTCACATCCCACTATGGAGACAGGCTGCCAAACACATGGGTAACATGATTTTACCGCAGCTGCAATGCCTCCCCCTCTAGCATTACGATGAAGCGTGTACATTGTGTAACCCACAGGTAGGGCTAAGTTCATGGTTACCATGGCTTGATCATGTAGCCATGTTTCGGTAAGAAAGAATACATCAGGGTTCTCATCCGTGATCAGGGAGAACACTTCCAGATAGTGACAGACCAAGGATCTGACGTTTAGATGTAAGATTTTTAATGAGGGTCGAGAGGCATACTCAGCGACAACGTCAGCTATATGCAGCATGGATGGACTAGGTAAAATTATTAAAATTGGCTGAGGCCTTTGAAGCCTAAAATGACAGCTGGGGCACTGGTACGGGCCGCTCAGAGGGTCTACGGCGTCATGGTGGCAGCCTCTTACCTCGTAGCGCAGTTGGCGCAGGGCGTCGGCCGATATCATCCTGAGGGAACCAGCGTCCCCTGCCCTAGCCCTGCCTTAGCGCTGACGGGCGCAGACGGGCAGGACTCTGGCTAGACTCAGGCGTAACGAAGGCGTGACCGCTGCGCGTCACCACTGCGCGCCGAGGATCCAGGCCTAGATCCAGATCAGCATCGGTCAACCTCACGGTACCATCCCCGGCACTGATTCCAGTGACGACTCCCCTGACTCCGGTTGGGCCCCCAACCGGCGTCAACCCCAGCCTCACCCCCGACTTGAACACGCTGCTGGACTGTTGTCGGTACCGGAGGGTACTTTTGTACTGCTGTTCATTCCTGGCGTTCCCTATCGCCCTGAGTGACAGCCAGAGGAGGGTGTGAATGACTGGAAGGGGTCTGGAGACCCTTTAGCTGACCAGCTTGAGGAGCCAGGCTGGAGAGAGAAACTAGGTGATGGCAGTGATTTGGAAACCTATCCAGACCATGGCATGTTCTCCCCTCCCCTAACTTGGCTACGAAGGAGGGAGCTACTTTCGCAGTGGTGTTGTGTAAGGTGGCTGAGGCCTTGGGCCTTGAGCATCCTACGATGGAAGTCAGGACTAACCTCCTGACAGAGGTACTTCAACCTGCAGCGGCCTCTTCGGAGCCCCTGCTGCCTTTTATTGAAGCCCTCACGGACATCCTAAGGGGCACTTGGTCCATGCCCAGCACAGGGGCTCCAGTGGACAGGATGATTGCCCGACGCCACCGCCCGGCCCAGGGCAAACCACTTTTCCTCACAACACCCTACTCCCGAAAGCTTTGTGGTCCAAGCCTCGTCTTCTAAGGGCGCATTACCTACTGCTCCCCCAGATAGGGAATCCAAGAAGCTGGACCACCTTGGGAAGAAGATGTTTTCTTCTGCCAGCTTAGCGCTGCTGTTGGTGAACACTGCATGCCTCATGGGCCGTTATTCCCATACGGTATGGGATATGGTTGCGCAAGTGTTGCCACAGTGCCTGGAGGAGGCCCGGGCCCTTCTCACCCATGCAGTGGCAGAGGGTCGAGATGCAGCTAAGTTTGCCATTCAGTGTGGGCTGGGCACCACCGACTCCCTAGGCAGAATGGTTTCCACATCAGTAGCCTTGAGGCGCTACGCCTGGTTGAGGACGGCTGGTTTCTCTGGGGATGTCCAATCCACCATCTGATAGTCGTCGCCTGTTCGGCGACAAGGCGGACTCAGCGCTCGAGCGCTTCAAGGATTCTAGGGCTATGGCCGGATCCTTGGGTCTCGCGGCAACCTCTCACCCCACGCAGTCTGCCTTTCACCCCTTTCATAGCTACGGAGGGGTGTCTCACCCCGTTCCACCCAGTCTGGCCACAGGGCTGCACAAGCTACCCAGCCTCTGTGTAGCTGCGGACGCTGGACCAAGCGAACCGGGTCTGGGGCCAGTGGGTGGGCCATTCAACCCATAAGCCCCCTGTAGCAGCCTCCAAACCCTCCTAGTCTGACCTTCCACGGCCACCAGTTACCAGTAGGTGTCAGGATCCACCATCACCTCCTCCACTGGCAGAACATCACGTCAGACAGGTGGGTTTTGGATCTCACAACATTTTCTTACCAAGGATGCCTTGTAAACCTGAAACTTTGGCAAAAAACATGCATTTCATTTTCCTCACATTTCTGTGGGGAGAACTTTCCAGAGTCTGTGGGGATCCAACAAAATTAATATCTCCCTGTGTTGCCAGGGATACTGGCCTCAAAATTGTAGAGAGGAGGGCGACGAGATGTTATTGCACTGCAAGTTTGGAAAGGTCAATTTGGCCATCATGTAATGTCAAAACAAAATCTAACAAAATGTGCTATGAAAAAAGAAACTATAGAGAGGACAGGTCAGGCCTCTAGGGAGTTGCAGAACCACCACCTGTGTTGCTAAGCCTTTTGAAGTCTGTGGGATGTCAGGAGCAGCATACCAGTCAGCTTCAATGCAGTGCCTGCAGGTGCAGGGGAGTGACTCCTTAACTCCAAGGGAGATTACTTCGAGTATCCTTGATGTCCACAGGTCTGTTGAAGATCTTGGATGAAGCAAAGACACTGTTTACAAAGAAGACTTGCAGAACAGCGAGACCAAGAGCATCAAGATTCTTCCGTGATGCAACCCTGGTTTCCGAGCGAAGCCCAGTGAAGTCCAAGTGTCCAGATGGTCGAAGAGTGACATGGTTTCAGGCTTGAGTCTTGTCCCACAACGAAGACCCACCCACAGGTAAGACATTTTATACCCTAAGAAAGGGGTTAGGGTGACTCAGGGGTCCCTTTCAGAAAAGAGGCTGGAAAGAGGGGAGGATACTCGCATGTCCTTTGTAGAGTTTAGCACCAGACCAAGAGCCAAGGGCTCCTAGAATTGGTTCTAACTAGAGTATGCAAGGAGGGCACCAAATGTGCCCTTTAAGCAGTCTGAGTGGTGCTGGCAAGCACTCCCACCCCAGACCACTACACTAAGTCCTGTCTGGTAGATGGTCAAACCTATTGTCCTGCCTTCCTCTGCTAATGCTTGGCTCAAAACCAGTAGGGCAGAATCGTGTCTCTTGTCGGAACCAGCCACAGTTTGCTGTCTGGGTCTAGAAGACTGGTACCAGGAGCACTGAGGGCCTTCTGGAGGAGCTTTACAGTGCATGGAATCATACCTGGTGTGGGGGTACGATTCCAACATGTTTGATACCAAACACAAAAGGGTTTGTTACAGCCAGTTCAGAGATGGTCATCGCATAATGACGCATGGCCACTCTATGTATTGTAATGGCCCGAAAGAATGGAATCCGAAGGTTGTAGGGGAGTTCTGCTCATGCAGGGGCAACCTCACACTTAGAACCGAACACACTGCCTTTAGGATTGAACGGCCTGCCTTTGGGGTGATGTATTAGTTTTAAGTGCACTTACCTCAGATATAAGGAAGCTTATATCTGTCGTAAATGGTGCTAGCATCAGCTTACACAGAATGCAATGGCAGGCCTGTAGTCACAATTTGAGTGGTCTCTCAAGGGTGGTATAATGCATGCTTCAGAGCGTAAGTTTAGAACAGGGCCCACTGCTACTGATGAGTTCCTCTAGGCACGCAAATAATACATAATGTAGGTTCGTAGTGCAACTCCAAATTAATAACCTGTAATACAATCCAAATTCTTCAACAAAAGGAGAGACAGACTTGTGACCAAATTTTTCCAAAAGTACAAAAGTAATTTTAATTGAAAGCTTAGAAACTAATTTAAAACAGTCCACATGCACACTCCATCAATGTCATCAGTCATACTAGTCATTCATGGTTTATACATTGAAGAAACAGTAGACAAATATTAACACATATTTCATGTTCATATTTTAACAAGATATCTCAAAAATTATGATTACAACTCAAATATTCATTGATCTCAAGCCATAGATTCAGGCTACTCATTTTTTTGTCAAGTGGGCGTCTATGTCACAACGTGGCTGAAACCCAGGGTAGTATCTTACGCGCGTTTCTGCACAGCCGTGCCCTCTTCAGGAAAAGCCAAAATGGCTAAGATAAAATATTGGTAAATATAAAACAAAGAATATACATGTATGACGTCCCTCCTGGAGATGATATGCACAAAAGCTAAAAAAACTTTTCAACCCAGATTCATATCCTAAAGGATATTTTAAGTGACAAGCCCATCAACTCTCAAAGTTAGAAACAGAATCAATGCTAGGGATAGCCTCACCTCCTCTACCAGTGAAGAATCAACAAAGAATTGAAGATAACAAAGAGCATACCAACCGTGCATAGAGTGGAGAAATTCACAAAAGATAAAAAGCATGTTTGAGTTGTCAATTAGTCATTCTTGCATTGGACTTTTGTCAGTGCCTCTACTATCATGCGAAGTGTTCTTATTTAGTGTTGAGATGGTGTCCCTGAAACAAAAGAGGTGAGAAGCTTAAAAGCAAGTTACCCTTTAAATGGGTGACGTCCGCTTGGGTCCCAAAAAGAAGAAATAAACGATTTAAAGGGTACCACCTATGTACTATATTGATGCAGAAAAGAAATCAATTAGATGTATTATCAATATTACCGAGGTCCAAAATTATTGGAGATAAAGAATCATTATTATCATCAAGGTACACAGGTATGTTCCCAATACGCAGTATGTCGATATGAATATTGATAGCAAATGGAAATCAAAATGGCGATTCCTAAATGGAGCAAGAAATTAGGGAATGAACTAATATGTAACAATCAAAGATCAGATAGATGCACATGATAACAATTGTGGTCCAAACGAATGTTTGGCAAATATCCAACTTTAATAATGTATCAGTCGCCTCCCAGAAGAAGATAAGGGGTGTATTTAAACTTCTATCGCCATGCGGGAAAGGCTAGGACAAAAAGGACAGGTTTCCGTGTTACTAACCATATGGAGTACTTAACCCGCACTCAGAATGACAAAGTGTATTAGACACTAACTGCGGAAAAAGGTCTCAAAGACTATCGCCAAAGTGCACTTACGTGATGCCAGAAATGTTAAAGATTCTCCATATTGGTCCGGGCGTATTCACATGGATATGCCTCGGACCGCACCCATGGAAAAATCTGAGTGCGTCCCGTGAGTGTCGTCCGGCAGTTAAGAATAAGACGGAACTCAAAACAGATTTAAGACCGACAGAGCGCGATCATTTGACTAGTCACCTGATGATGCTGAAACGTCTCTGATGAGGCTCTAAAGCTGTAATGTAGATAGCCGCAGCCATATTTAGCATTAACTGCAACTAGTTAAAATGATTCTAGAAATTAACAATAAAAAAAAGTCATAATGGTGGTGTCTAATTATGAGTATAAAACCAAAAACATAGTTAGCTCATTTGGATCGTACGATGGAATAGATGAAGAAAAAAACGGCGGTCATGATGAAACGGCCATGGATAGTCATACATCATCCAGTTGCCTTCACGCATTGTGTAGTGCAGTTAAATATAAAAGACAGTGGTCATAATAGTAAAGTCAAAAGCCGCTATGCTCAATCGTATAAAAGCTTGTAGCAAGGAACATCAATGTTTGAAAATAGGATAGACTGGTTTTAAGATATTTGAATCAGAAATAAGAAATACTGGTTTTAAGGTGTTTCGATCAGTGTGGAGGTCTAGTCTTTAACACAGGTAGGTGTAATACATGGACACTCAAGTGTGTATCAAGGTAACAGAGGATTGCCTAAAGGTGATGTCTTTACAGAGAGATTTATAAATACAGCAGAGATACACTAAAAGATGTAATCTATTGGAACTATGATGTGTTATAACATATCGCTTGGTCCCAAGGTATCTCTAAATTTAATCCATGGGAACAGGTGTCAAGTCTAAAGATCCAATACACTTCTCTGCGTTTCCTAATTTCGTTCAGGTCTAAGCCAGGTCTGTTATTGATTTTCTCCAGAATCATCCATCTGATGTCATCAGGAGTGTGACCTAACTCTGGATAGTGCTAAACTAGGGGTGCACAAGTTTTTTTTGTTCGAATCGCTGAGCGATGCTCTGTCAAACGTGTTGAGAAATTGCACAATGTTTCCCCTACATATCCCAGATGGCAGGGGCAAAGTAGCAAATATATGACGTTACTAGTCTTATAATTAGTGAAAGTCTGTAGGTTGATCTGCTGAGTATTATATGTATACATTGTAGTGACTATGGCACAACTGCATGCTTTACAATGTGCACATTTTTAATTCCCCACTACTGCATTTTGTCCATCGATAATTTTTTGTAAAAAAAATGTTTATTTTTGGTCATTTGAGATTTTACAACATGGTCTTTGAGATTTTTATTACGTCTATGCGCGAACATAGGACGTGGTAATGATGTGTTTTGGTCACTGTTTGCATTCAAATTATGCTAATGGACATATACGATTTGGCGTCTCGTTTCGTTGTAAGCTGAATGTCTGGTTACACATACCAGATTGGTGTCTCCAGTGGGGCGAGAACTTTGTAGAAGGTGATCTCTATCATAGAGGCAAGCTCTTTTATAAGTTTCACAAATCAGTCTTCTAGGCTAGCCCCTAGTAAAGAATTTCATTTTCATGACTACTGCCCTCAGGTCATAATCTTTCACATTGGTTCAATTGCCTCTTAAACGCAGAAACTGACCCAGTGGGATGCTTTCTTTTTAGGTCTCACTGAGTCAGCACGCATGCGCTGCTCGGAGAGACATTTAGTAGGTAAGTTTTCAAAGTGCTACTGGCTGACCTAGCGCTTGCGCTCATGCGAACGGCACGCGCGTAGCCGACAGCTTTCACCGCCCGAGGCGCCATCTGGAGCTTTCACTTTTTCCGCCGTGCGCTGTCCAAGTAGACTTTAGCCCTCCCCCATGCAGTCTTAAGTTGTAAATTCCCTGCTCCTCTCCCATGCCTAAGCAAGCAGAACAGAGGCGACTTTGTGGCAATACTGCGCCTGGTCCATGTTGTTACCAGCTTCAGTTTGACTGTTGCCATTCCTTATTTACTATGCATCATTTTAATGATCTTACTTTCTTTACATTCTATTTTTTTTTTTTTTTTAATACTCAGTTTTGCCAGGGCCGAGACTCGAACCGGGTTCCCCAGGTCCAATGTCGGCAGCTCTGCAGGTTATGCCACAGCCTCTCTCTTGCTGGGCATAGGTGTCAGTGTATTTATCTGTGACCTTCTTTATGCAAGAGGCCGGCAGCAAAGCCTGCTTCCCAGGGCTGTCCTCGTCTCCATTGTGACCCTATCACCCATCCATTCAAACTAAGCTGCAGCTTCCTGATAGGCCCTGGGGGGCAATGGGCATCCGCCAAAAAAATGTAACTCATATTTACATTTGTGGTGTTTTTATCAAATGTTTGTACAGCTCTATACTGCTTTGTAAGCAAACGTGCTCAAGCCACTTCTTTCTGGGTTTCGACGATGACAGTGAGAGACATGTTTTTTCGGGAATGTGACTGAAAACTATGTTAACTAGTGCTTATAGTTTTCCCACTGAAAAGAAGTGAGCATCAAGGCTTTGCAAGAGTACGTTTGAGAGGAGCTGATTCAACCTTTTTACAGCAGATCAGTGAAATTTTGCAACTAATAAAAAAATAGGTTGATCCTTGATTTACCTTTTTATTTAATATTTAAGCATCATTCAATAAATAATATGTACATTGAATAAACCGATATCTCATGTCAATAAAACTAACTCTTATCGCGAAGAATAGTTAGAAGTTTTGCAAATATAATAGTGTTTGTTTCTTTCTCTTAGCTTGAGCTATTTGCAGCTTCCCGGTAAGTAGTGGAACTGAATTTCACGTTCAAACATAGCATTTATTGTGTACACTTGTTTGAATATAAGTTTTGGTATTGCTCATGTATTTTATTATGGAACATATGCGTCACAAATCACCACAAAGAGTACTTCTAGTCCTCTCTTGTTCTCTGCATTCTGGGACTTGTAGTTTTCTAATGAAAAAAACATGGCTGGGCAAGGTTACTTGTCACCACTGACCTTTGTCTACATTCTCCTGGTCTTCTCTCAGTTAAACATATGGGCTTTCCAAGCTTCCCCCTCGCTGCAAAATGTCGGAGGCTTTAGGGCTCCGACAACAAACAACATTTATCCCTCAGGCGACCGGCAGAGGTCGCTGCTTTGGGACAGCCAAGGCTTTGCCCCTATGTTTGCTGCTCCTTCTGAAACTCTGGACTGCAATTTGATCCACCTCTGAGTGAGTGGAAGCATGGAGAGAGGGAGGTTTGTCGCTGTTTTTGCACCATCTGAGGACCTAAACGTAGATTCCAGGCGGTGTATTTTAAGGTGTATGTGGTACAGTGTACAAAAGGCTTCTGTGCTGTTTTTAGGTTGTTTGTGCTATGAAATCGGTGCCCCCTCCGTGTTCCTGCGGTTTTAAAGTTTAATTTTGGCACTATATTTTGCACGTTTTTTTTTATTTTTTACTTCTACATTACCGAAGTCCCCTGTTTCGTTTTGTTTAAGGGTTTTTCGTTTAATAAAAGGTTTGTTGATATGAGTCACTCGCAATGCTGCATTCATAAAATGCTCTGCTAATGTACGTTTCAATAAAAAACACGAAAGCAGGCTGGAACTCCCCAAAAACATAACTAATAAACAATGTCATTTGCAACACCAATAGATCTAACTTTCACTAATGTGAGGCCAAATGCATTGCAAATGCTTGATGTTTGTGAATGTTTTTGTACCCTTTGAATTTAAATTATTTAACTATATAAAATTCTACAAAAAAAGTATACACCCATTGCTTGTTGTTCTCCTTGTACATTCACTTTTGATTTTTCAAATTGATATTTAATAATTAATAGATCTGAGGCCACAAATATGGGCACTCACAATTGAGTTTGATAAACTGAGTATTTTTAAAGAAAATCCCTTGTAGGCACTGTTACCTGATATAAATCTTTTGGTTACCCAAGCCTTCAAGAGTTTACCGGGTTGCCCAATTTACTTAACAATACCTTCATATTAAAGCATTCTGTCTTGTATCTCATTTTCAAACAGAAGTGGTATAAAAGCATAACTTATCAAAACCATATATTCTAGTAATCTCACTGCAAGAGGAGAAAAATGCAGTGGTGACTGGGGACGACATAAGAAGAATGCAGTGTTTTACACCCGACTAGCTAATCGGCTAATCTCTAGAAGGCAGAATGTTAGGGCTTCCCCTACTCACCTGCGTATTGATGAGTATTTTCCGCCCTAAGCAAGAGCTGGTTTTAAAGAATTGATTGTGGGCATTCCAGTTTTGCACTAAGCCTGCAATCTCTGCATCCATGCTACCCTTTTTACTGATGTCCGCTTTATTTAAACATTGTTTCCATTTCTTAAACTCTTCAGAAAGTGCCATGCTCTTAGTGCAACGCCGACTCACATGCAGGCAAGTACAAATGACTGCAACCAATTTCCTCAAGCACTGTTTTACTTCATTTTAAAAGGTGTAGCTCTCTGATGTATTTTATTCAATAATTCACAAAAAACACAAGTGGAGACACTGCACACGGGTCTTACACCCAAACGCTCCGTGGTCTGGCACGCAGAAACATTCTCTCAGTGTCTAAGAATGTGCACTTTGCAATTGGCTGGATTAAATATTAACAGGGGATTGGTAGGTCAAGTTATCCAGTTCTTCATTGGCTGTACCCCTTTGACTTTCTGAATTAGGTAAGGCACTGTAGTGTAGTCCTACATGCCAACTGTTCCCTCCTGGATCCAGGGACAGTTGGAAGTATTCAAGGCTCCTAAACCGTCTTGGCGAAAAAGATGGGACCGTCCATGTGAGCGTTCGCTACAATACTGAATCAGAATACTCCCAACTGTCCCTGGACCCAGGAGGGAACAGTTGGCATGTAGGACTACTACAGTGCCTTACCTAATTCAGAAAGTCTATGACTTGCGGCATCTTACCACCAGACTTATTTGCGAAGCCCTGATGAAGTCCACACCAGTTGGACAAAACGTGTTGGCTGTTTGGCTGTATTCTTTTCATGGAGATGGTGGTGCATTCCACATTTGTGAATTTGAACATTGGTCTTGGAGACTGCTCCTTGGAAACAGCCGGGGCGATGGACATGCACAGCATTTGAGCGAAAAGGCTCACATTTTGGGACTCTTGCTGGGGAGATTATGTGGAGAGGTGCGTCACAAGTACACAGTTGTATACTTGTCTGGGCTTGCTGTTTCAAGTTTGGGAGTAGCTTGTAAAATAGTTGTCAGTTACTTGCTACATTTTCAGATAGTACTTTGCCACAGAAAAGTTAGCAAACCTATTATTGGATTTGCACATTCAATTGGTTAGGTGGAAGCCGCATTGGCTGATGCGCAGTGTTCACTGAACCAGCGAGATCTGTCTGCACTGTCAGCAACTCGCAGCAGTGAGAGTAAACAAAAAATAGCCAATAGGTCTCGCCTTTGGGGCCTTATAAGTGTTTAGCCATGCAACAGTTGATGTTGTTGCACCAAGGATATTATGCTGCATAACTAAATACTTATAAGGTCCCAAAAGCGAGACCTATTGGTTATGCCAATGCTTGTTGATTCATAGGATGATAGCTATTAAAATGTCGAAGTGTATGTCTTGCTGTCAATCAATCAATCAGGGGTTTATAAAGCGCGCTACTCACCTATGAGGGTCTCAAGGCGCTGGGGCGGGGGGGGGGTGCAGCTCCAGATTAGACAAAGAGCCAGGTTTTGAGGCACTTCCTGAAGGTGTTCAGAGTGGGGGTGCGTCTGATGCTGATTGGGAGCTCGTTCCAGGTCTTTGCTGCGAAGTAGGAGAAGGCTCTTCCCCCTGCTCAGGTTCTGCAGATGCGTGGGGTCTCTGCCAGGGCGAGGTCGGCGGAGCGGAGGTTCCTTTTGGGTACGTGGAAGGACACTCTTCCGTTCAGGTATTTGGGTCCGATGTTGTGCAGGGATTTGTAGGCGTGGGTGAGTAGCTTGACATACAAGTCCTCTTCCAGTTTGGAGTCATAGTCTCTGATTTCAATATCAAGAAATTCTATTTTGTGATTGCTCATGTTAGTAGTGAATCTGAGATTGACATCGCAGAGATGGATCCACTCAAGAAACTCTTGTTCACCAGACCAGACCAGACGAAAAAAACGTCCTCAATATATTGTGACCAATAGTTGACAGACTCAAAAAAAGGGGCTACCTCATTGTAGATGAAACATTTTTCAAAGTGAGCCATGTAAATATTTGCCACCGTGGGGGCCACATGATGTCCCCATACTGACTCCCTTGACTTGTTTGAAGAGGTCTCCTTTGAATCCAAATGTGTTTTCTTCTAAAACTACCCGGAGGATGTCAAGAACGAATTTAATATCACAGTCTATGCGGTAATGTGTAATAAACCATTCAACTGCTTTCAGTGCCCCATTTTTATGTTGCTATAACCAGTCACATGATCGCGCTTTGTTGGTCTAAATCTGTTTTGAGTTCCGGCTTATTCTTAACTGCCGGATGGCGCTCACAGGGCGAACACGGATTTTTCCATGGGTGCAGTCCGAGGCGTATCCATGTGAAGATCCCCGGACCCATATGGAGTATCTTTAACATTTCTGGCATCACGTAAGTGCAATTTAGAGATAGTCTTTGAGACTTTTTTCCGCAGTTAGTTTCTAATACACTTTGGGGGATATTCTCAAGAACGTGTGATAACTACCGCAAAAGTAGCTTAACGCAACTCTTCACATCGCAGTCTGTCATGGGAAAATAACACCGTGGCAACATGGTATTCTCAACACAGCGGTACCATGCGATAGACCCACCACAACGCGTCAAATGAATGCGCTAAAACCAATGTGACGCCGCAAAAAAGCGAAACACTAACGCGAAAAAAGCGGTGATGACGCAAATCGCGGTACAAAAATCTGCAAAAACTAGCTACAGGCCTGCAAACCACATGCAATATGCCCATAAAAGGACTACAAAAGTAGAAAAAAAACACATACAAAAGCCAAACAACAGCGAAGCACAATGGAGTCAGCCGGAGCAAGTGCAGAGGAAAACCAGAACTCCACAAGCCCCCCGGAGGACCAGCCTGGGCCCTTGGGGTAAGGGAAGGGCAAGGACAAGAAGAGTAGGAAGAAAAGATTCAGTCCACAGGAAAACAGGATCCTGATAACGGAGGTGATAGAACACCATCAACTACTGTTCGTCACCTCCACTGTGTCACTTGGAACCAAAAATGAAATATGGCTGACCATCGTGGACAAGGTGAATGCAGTCGGAGTGCTGAAGAGGACAATGGAAGAGGTCAAGAGCGCGCGGGAAAGATGTCAAGCGCAAAACCAAGCAGAAACTCGCAAACAACCGGAAGGCAGCAATGCAGACTGGAGGTGGGAGTCTTGCACCACAGGAGGAGCTGGACAAGATGGAGGAAATGGTGTCCACAGTCATCAGTGGGGAGACGGTGGCAGGATGTGGGGGCCTGGACACTTCTCAACATGACCGGACACAACAGCAACAGGGTGAGTAACGACCAGGGACTGGGGGGACAGGGGGAGATGGGCACAATGGTGCACAAGTAAGCATAGCACATCTGCTGACAAACCAGGCTCCAAACCCCCAACTCCTACCAAGAGAACAATGCATCAAAGTATGCAACATCCCAGCACTGTATAAGCACAGAAGTCATAGGCACACCACATGTAAGGGATAAGGGGCAGCCAGTCTTATATATCCCCACAACCAGAAAGGTCCAGCGGATGTAACGGTATATTGCTTTCAAACATCTGTCATAATTAAAAGAAGTTACAGGTGAAAATGTTGGCACAAACGGCTGTTTTTTTCAACTCCTTTTCAATTTTGCCTATTTTCAACTGTTAGGGGTCTATTAGGATGGCGAGCGGACTCCAGTCCGCCTGCCACCCTAGTGGTGCTGGGACCGGCAGCCAGTGGTGCGGCGGTCCCGCTGTGCCAATTAGAATGCGACCGCCACCGTGGCAGTCGCATCCTGTATATTTAACATTGTGGCAGGGGGTGCTGTATTCAACACCTGTCACAATGTTAAAAGGACATGTTGTGCATTTGCATGCACAACATTACAGGCACCGCGTGGCGCCTGCCACCTTGTGCATGCAAATGTCGGGGGTACCATGGTCACCCCCCAAGTGCAGCCACCCTCCTCCCAACCCCTGGGAGCCCGCAACGGGCCCCCAAAGGCATTGTCCACATGCCTTTCCATGGCAGAGTCTCCGCCATGGAAAGGCATGAGACCGCCATCATCGTAATATGGATGGCGGTGCCATATTGCAGGTCTTTTCTGCCCGGTAGGCAATCGGGCGGATTGCCTACCGGCGGAAAACGGGCGGACGGTCTTTCCGTCCGCCTGGGTCCCCACTGCCATCTTAATATGGCAGAGGGAAATGTTAGGTGGGTGGACGGAAATGGCGGGCAGATTGCCACCGCCATAAGGGCGGTAGCGATCCACCCGCCATCCTAATAGACCCCTTAGTTTCTATAAAAAAACCTTGAAGGATCTACACAAATGACCCCTTGCTGAATTCCGAATTTTGTCTACTTTTCTAAAATGTATAGCTTCCCAGGATCCATTATTGCTTTCATACCTATTTCTACTATTAATTGGAAGAAGGTTGAAAGCACAAAAAATAGTAAACATAGGCTATGTTCCAGTAAAATGCCAAAACTGTGTAAAACATGTTAGTTTTCTGACAAAAGCCGGTCAGTCCTAGAAAGCTGGGAAAATGGTGATTTCAGCCCCACAACCCCTTTGTTGATACCATTTGCAAGGAAAAAAACAGACGCTTTCATTTGCAGCACTTTTTCCCCATTCCCCCCCCCCCAAAAAAACTGCTATATTTTGGCTAATTTCTGGGTCCCCTCCACAAACTCTGGGTACCTTTGGAATCCCCAGGATGTTGAAGAAAAGAACGCAAATTTGGTGTGGACACCTTATGTGGTCAAAAAGTTACAAGGGCCTAAGCGAGAACTACCCCAAAGAGCCAAAAAAAGGCTTAGAACGGAGGGCGGGGGGAGGCCTAGCATCGAACACGCAGACTACAGTGCCAGTATGCCTGTGTTTGGAGATGGGTCTTTAAGGGTGGCACTATACGTGCTGCAGCCCTTAGAGACCCTCTCTGGTCACAAGGCCCTTGGTGCAAATGGTACCTTTTACAAGGGACTTCTATGTGAAACAGAGGTTTGCCAATTGGTTAAACAAAGGTAGTTTTGGGAAAGAACACAGGCATTGGGAACCTGGTTAGCAGGAACCCAGCACATACTCAGTCAGTGGAACCTCGACAATTGCACCAACTCGTCCAAAGCTGTGCATCTTCTAAATCTTGGGAGGACTGCCCAGGGCATCACCAATCAGACATTATCTCCCTTGGGGTGGATGAGCCATCCCCCTGCATCTGGAGGCACCTATTGCACTTGCCCGGTTCTTTGTTTGCTGGCCTCCAGGCCCACCAAGGAGGTATGCGGTTCCGAGAGGTCTGGCTCGTCATTCCAGCATATTTTGAGACACTACACCCTCCAGAAGCCTCCCTGCACCAATACCTTGGGATGTGCCACAACCAAGGCTTGTTTAGTCTAGCCCGGACACCACTGCTGACAAAGATGATGAGGTCTGCACCAAGAGTGAACATGCAGTCCTGGTTTCTTTACCTCTCCAGGTTCACCAAAGAACCATGAGAGCCTCCAACGCAAGTGGCAAGGCGGCCAAACACCTCTGCACTCGAGCCCCATATCCTAATTTTCACTGAAACCAACTGCGCCCAGTTGTCCCAGAGATCCTCACGAGCCGAACTACACTTTGTGTTCTGCTAGACTTGCCTGCAAGTCCCCCTCTATTGTTATGATTGGTCCCTTTAAACTTTAACCACGCTTGAGGTCACAATGGCGACCAGCACCTCTGCAGCCGGACACACCAGGGTAGGTAAACCCAGACTGCTGGTTGTAATTTGGAGCTTAGGCCCCAAGCACCTAAAGTCTTAAAGGGCAACCGCTTGCCAGTATATGTTTGCACTACATGTCTTTTCATACCACAGGATAACATTACTGCGTTTGAGGCTTATGCCTCAAATCTGACAGCTCTGCAATTTTGGCTGTTTCCTCTGTAAAAAGGATAAAGCTTAAAGTACTTACCTGATGCCGAAGATCTTGATGTCTAAAACTATATAAAAGTCTATGTCATTTTTCTAAATTGGTCTCATATTTCTTTTTGAGTGTGTGTCTCATTTATTGACTTTGAGTGTACAACAAATGCTCAACAGTCCCCCGATAAGCCTAAACTGCTCGACCACATTACCACTAATAAAGCACTTGGGATTATTAAAGTAAGCCCCTGTAGGGGTCGTCTGGACTTTTTGCATGGTGTACCCCTACATTGGAACACTACATAAAAATCCAGTTACTACACAGGCACCATAATCTAACCAAGTGGAAGTCTGTCACAGACATCTGCCTGTAGCAGGCCCTACAGGGTTTCAAACCCACAGACTTCTTTGGAGACAGCCCTAAGGCACACCGGGGGCAAAAACTCAAAAAAAGGATCTGAAAAAGTTGAAAAAGCAGTCAAAAAGAAGCTCTTTCAGATCCTTGCCCATGGGGCAGTAAGAAAGGAACTGATTTCAGCGCAGGGGAGATGCTCCATGTAGACACCGCACACATCACATCGGTGTAAAAACCTCCTATGACGGCGAGCAGATCAACAAGCCCACAGAGGTACTGCTCAAGATTTTCCTGGTCCAGTCTGACCCCTGGGGAATATTGTAAGGTAAGGAATCTGCTGCTAGAAGTCTCTATCAGAATGCTTATGCAACTGATCACCACAGTAGAGATAAGTACCTGATGGTTATTCGACCAGAGCAGACAGACTCACAGCAGACATTCTGGTCCCTTGCCCGAGAGACTCTTCCACCGACCTATCGGGCAGCAAAGATTGTCACACTCTTAAAAGTGCATAAACCAGAGCATTGATGCACATTGTGTAGGCCCTTTTCGCTCCTCAACTCTAATGCAATATTTCTAGCTAAAATTATTGCGAACCATTTTCTCCCTTACATATATCAGGGCTGGGTCTGCATGATCTGGTCGATCATGTAACAATGTACAACCTATGCAAATTATTTCCATCTGTTGAGCAGGTGCAGTCCTTCTACACACAGAAAAGACCAATGACACTCTATCATGAGGGTACAAGTAGGCCATATTGAGGAGAATTGCTGTGGAAGATACTCATCCTCCAGGAACTCTCTTTCTCCATGCAGTCACGCTGTTGATAGAAAAACAAAGTTCTCATCACATTATAGCCTGCATTCCTAGAGATGCTCACTACTGGGAGCCTTAACCTAGAGGATCAGACAACTCTGGGAGTAAGGCATACACCAGAGACTGATAGATTACCAATTGGTGTTCTGTTTTACACAAATAAAATGTATCTACTGAACAGCATTCACAGGCTTCTATATTTTAAATTCCTCCAGTATTTCGGTTGAACACCAGTGGGACTACAAGCGATGGGACTGGTAGAGGATGTTGCATGTATTAAGAGTGTGAATGACGATGAATATTTCATACACGTAGCCTGAATGTGTCCTGGAGTGTCAGATTTTTGGACGGAAGTATTCGCTGAACTACACATGATGACATAACATAGTGTAGATCAATCTCAATAAGAATATATGACGATACAACGCATTGCATTACACCGCGGTATGTCACACTGCGGTTTTTACAATGCAAGTCGTTACAACGACTTGCGCTGGAGGGCGCTGGATTTAGGAATAGTATGATTAACTATTCCAACTCCAGTCTAAGTACAGTAGGGAAGGTGTTGGAATAGTAAACCATACTATTCCTTAGGTTAAAGCGCCATCCAGCCCAAGTCATTGTAACTACTTGCGTTGTAATGACCGCGATCTAAAGGCATTGCGATGCAATGCCCGTGTTGTAATGGATGTCTCCCATTCAATATTTGGCACTTTCCAAGATGTCAGGGACATCCCATTTTCTGCAGAGCCGTAGCCAGGGGTGGAGCGTGAATGCATTTGAGGGCAGACCAGTCGATACTGATCTTTGGCTCCCTCAAATTACAGAGGCAGCAGGCACAGTATAGAGGTGTGGGCCATCAGAAGGTGAATAAGCAATAAAAATGCCTTTAAATTTTGCCTTGATCATTGTTACATTTTCTGCAAATTCCAAGACAGGTTAAATGCCAGACTATGTCTTCAAATTGCTGCATATTCTTTTAAAAGGAAGAAGTACTTTGCTTTTCTTTCTTTTGCTGCATAGTGAGTGGATTTTGTAAAGCAAAATATGTGACAATCTCGCTGTGGTACAGACAGGGCAATGTAATTATGTGGCAGGAGAGGCCTAAATTATGCAGCAATGTTGACTAAATCATGTGGCAAGAAAACTAATTATGCAAATTATTACCGCACATTTTGGGAAAGTATCACTTCAATATTTTGTCATTTTTAGAATGTTAGCACTGTATTGGCAAATGTATCACATCATTAGTACCAATTCCACATCCAAATACAGCTTTATGTAACTGAGAGGTGATCAGGCAAACTTTGCAAAGCATCTTTGCGGGTGCAGCTGCACTTCTTGCATAGTTTTTAGTAACTTGTGCTCTGTTGAGCAAGCAACAACATTTGCATTTTTGTTAAAAACTGCAGATTATACAGCGGGTGATAGATTATTTGGGAAATGCGGCAAATTAAAAATTATGTAAAAAAATGCCACAACCGCAGAATGCATACCTCTAGTGGCCTTGTGTACAGGGCGTATAAAAAGAAATACTGTAGGATGTCAATTTGTTTCTAATTCACACAAAAATTAAATACATGTAAATTAACTGTATAAATATTACAACATATACCAGCAGATATGAAAGCACATTTTATTTCATAATTCTGAAGAGTGATGGAAACCAAGATTTTAATAGGCTCAAAATGAATCTTGGTGACGCACAAACAATTAATATTTGTAGGAAAGTGCCTCTTTTGGATATGGCTACCTCCCACCCCCTTATGCCAGGAAGAGGATGTAATTTCGACTGGAATTGCACAGGGTCCCTGATAACCAGGTCCCGTGTGCCAGATGTCCTTTCCTAATCTGTTCCCTTTGTTTCCCAATTGGCACAACTTCAGCACCCCTTGTAAGTCCCTAGTAAATGGCACCCTGTTACCTAGAGCATTGGCACTGAAGAGAGACCCCAAGGGTAGCAGCTCAAATGATGCCACCCTAGGGTCCCCTCACGAAGGCCATGCATGCTGCCATTACAAACTGCGAGCCTTGGTGCAGACAAAACTGAAGAGTTGACAACGCTCACATCCCTGTGTACCATGCCCCTAAACACTGCAAGGAATATAGGTAAGTCATCGCTATAGCGGCCCTTAGCCTTAAGGCAGGGTGCCCTATATCCCCTGTGAGGAACTATCTGTATAAGCAGATATGCCTCTGCAATATCCATGTTGATTCTTGGATGTTGTAATGGAACAGGGAAGCCATAGAGAGTATATGGGTTGGACACTCGTCATTCTGGGTTTTCCAGCTCCATGATGGCTTCACTGTATTATGGGATGTTTGGTACCAAATATCTTGTTTTAATAAACCTGCACTGATTCCAGTGTCGGACTTAGTAATATTTGCACCCAGAGGACCCTTTAGAAGAGTCCCCTGAAACCTACTGACTTCTAGGATGTTCCTGACTGGTCTCCACCAGCTTGCCACCACAAGATACGTTTCTGGATCCATGGGGTGAGAGCCTCTGCTCTCAGAGGCCATAAACAATGCCTGCCTTGGTCGAAGGTGATTTACACCTTCTCCGGGCAGGAACAGCCTTCCAAGGAGGGAAGCTTAAAAGGTGATGCTGCCTTTAAAATCCAACCTACGCCTCTCCTGCTAGCAGCAGAATGCAACCCCCTTGTACTGACCCCACTTTCAGCAGGAAATCAGCCGGCAAAATTAGTTAGATGAGGAGAAAGGTCCCAAGGCAGCCTACACCACCCCTAAGGCAGGGGAGGCAATGGAGACCCCCAGCTCACTTTCCACAATCTTGAAGATGGGGAAAATAACCTATCAGGGTTTGGGTCATGCCCACTTCCCAGGTGGGGTGAGCACTTAGAGGGTGTAGTCACCCTAAAGGTAGGTAGCCCATTGGCTACTACCTGGCACTCCCTTTAACACCTCTAAATGTAGCATTTAGGTGGCACCCCTGAGCCTTGAATTTCAGATTTGACGGACACAAGAAAGACCAAGGACAAAGAAGAGCGGCTGACCCCGAGAACAGAGAGCCTGGAATGGATTTTGGCGCGTAACCCTGCCTGCACCCAAAAGACTTGACAATCACAGAACACTGTCTCGCTGTGCCGCTGAGAGACCTCTACAAACCCCAGGAGCCCCCCAGCACTTCGCCAAATTGCCTAAGAACTCCTTTGGAGTAGAGGAGCTACTACCCTGCATCGCAGGCACCAAAACTGTAGAGTCTGAACTCTCGACTGGCGTCCCCCCAGCACCGCTGATGCCGCTACTGCCCAGGAGAAAGTACTGCAGCCCTGAGACCCGCTCGCTGAGTGGCCCAGCCATCCTGCACCAGCCCCACTGAGGTGTTTGCCCCTGACCGTGAGATGCACTTTACGCACCAGAGCTTAGATCACATGTTTGCTTTGCACCCAGCCATTCCAGCCAGGGAATCTTCAAAATCTCTGTGCTCCTGTGGTCCCCGGGCCCTTGCAACCGCTACACTTGTTTAAGTGCCCTCGAACATGTCAAAAAGTCCCCCATATGCAACCTGTTTTTAAGTGCCCCCTCTTCTTCGCAGCACGCTAGCTACTTCCTCTCTCAGCACCCTGCTCCCGCCTGAACCTGAGACGCTCCAGAGAAACTGCTGGTAGAACTTTGGACCCTGGCTCTCTAGCATTCGAATTCTAGATGGTGAACTGCTAAGTTTTACTGCACTGTCATTTATTGTCATCTATGTTTTTCTACATAGGATAACATTGTGCGTAAATGCGCATAACTGTAAATTGCTTGTACTTACCTTGCTTATTGCTGAAACGTATTACTTGGTTATCTTGCACTGAACTTCTTCGTTCAAAATTTAAAAAGACTTGCTATTTTTCTACATATCGGTCTCAACTTCATTCTTGAGTGTGTTCCATTTATTGCCTCTGTGTGTACATTAAATGCTTTGCACTACTCTCTGATAAGCCTAACTGCTCACCCACACTACCAGAAAATAGAGCGTTAGTATTATCTACTTTTGCCTTTGTAAACCAATAAGGGTCTCTTTGACTTCTCTGCACAGTGTACCCCATTGAGGTGCACTATATAGAGAAGTGGGTTTCATACATTGGTGGATCAGCGGTGGGGTCTACGACTTTGCGTTTGCTGAACCACTCTGGCAATAAAGTGACCACATGAGTGAAGTCATAATTGCCTTTAGTTGAACTGTATTTTGCAAATTGACTTTTTTTTATTTTAAAATAATTGTTAGAGCCCTGCTTAGGTCTCTTTGGATACAACTGTTTTAAAAATCTAAAATTCCAAAGGTTACTGTATTTAAGGAAACCAGTGTTGTTGAGTTTTTTTTCTCTCCAAAAAGGTTATCAACTTAGTAAAAATAAAAAGACCAGAAATAGTACGCCAGAGGACCTGGTAAAGGTGGAGGAAAGCGACCGCACAACTTACCTGTCCTGGTCAATGAAACTGCTTAGAAGCTTGTGTAAAACATACATATTGCCTCAAGACTGGGTAAAACCCTACCAAAGCACATCTCAAGGAGCTTTTGGCAGAGTATGACAAAGAGCATCCAGAGGATGACTCTGATCTTACAGAAGATCAGTGCGCAGACAATGAGAGTGATGGCAGAGCACCTGAAGACAGAGGAGCAATTCCAGATGAAGCATGCTCAGAAAGATTAAAGAGGAATGTAGCTACAGAAGCCCAACTCCTAGCTATGAAAAAAGAGAGAAAAGAGTTGGGCCTAGGACCCATATCTGGTGGCAGTACAATAACAAATAGGGAGAAAAGTAATTATTTTGACCCTATAATCCCCAAAGAGATTGCTCCAAAATTCTTTGAGGTAGATGATATCACAAAGTGGTTTACTGCTTTTAAGAGGGCCTGCCTTAGCAGACAGGTAAACAGGAAGCTGTGGACTGCTGTCCTGTGGGAAATGTTCTCAGGAAAGTGCAAGGATAGACTCCTGAAACTTAATGGGAAAGACGCTGAATCCTTTGATCCCATTAAGGGTACCCTGAATGAGGCTTTTGGATTCATCACTGAAAAGTATAGAATACCGTTCAGGGAGGCTCGAAAAACCTAGAGCCAGACCTGGGTAGATTTTGTAGACAGTGAAATCACTAGAATGTTGGTTAGCTGGTACCAATATGCAAGACTTTAAAGGGCATTATAATTTGATAATGAAGGAGCATCCTTTAAGTAATTGTTACCAAGAGAAGTTACATAACTTCCTGGTAGACCTAGCATCTCCTCAAAAGTTGTGGAAGAAGACAGCCTACTGGGCCAAGACAAGGGTGACCAAAACTACCACTGGTGGGTGAGACCAAAAGGAAGATACAAAAATACCTCACAAGGGAAAGTCGGTAACTCTAAAAACAAAGAGTCTTCTTCGGGCCCAAAAAAACCTGTTCAGGATGGTGGGCCCAAAAACTCTTCATAGCCAAAGGGTGGGTACCAAGGAAAGAACTTGGTGCCAGGATGTTAGAACTGGGGGTCTCTAGATGGCAGAAGTAGGTACCTTAGTCCAAATAGGGACCTTTGCTTCTAGTCATGGCAGGGGAGTTACACGCTGAAGATAACCCCTGCTCACCCCCTTGGTAGCTTGGCACGAGCAATCAGGCTTATCCCAGAGCCAACGTGCAAAGCGTTTGCGCAACACACACACAGTAGCAACACACTAGGCACACCACAAAAGAAACTCCACACAAGGTTATAAATAAAAATAGCCTTTGTATTATCCAAACGCTTTAGAATTGTAGTCATACAATATACACTGTGCCCACTGGCACTAGGCAATATCTACTGGGGATTATATACAAGACAGGGCAAATCGGGCCACTTTCAGAACCATTAGAACTCACTTAGTAGTAAAATGAAACAACCAGTCACGACTGGCACAGACACTTTGCATCAATCACATTAGGCATAAGCAGTAGGCATAAACACATTATGCATCATCCTAAAACACATAAGCATAAACACATTATGCAGTAACTCAGCAGTGCACCCTAGTAACACTGCCACAAGGTGCATACATCACCTTAGGGCCTTGCGCCCTTCCACTATCAAAAGTAGCCCCAGGTCAACTGGCCTTGCACTAGGGCTCAAGCGCCCTTTTGTCCAGAATGTCAGGATGACCAGGGTGCGCAATGCATTGGGCAGGGGTGCAACTCACCCCTTCCTTAATAGAATAAATGCCCCTCAAACGTTGCAGCTGCCCACAACGGCGGCGCAGCTGTGGCGAGAAAATAGGCACTGGCACTAGACGTGTCTCAGGAGCATCAACAAATGCTCAGGGTGAGCCCCTCTCACTGGGGCTCTGCGGGGACTTCGGACCACAAGGGGCGGGCTCGACAATGTGCCCCAACCAACCTCCCAACAGTACACGCGGCAGCCCCACTCACCGGGGCTCTCTGGAAACTCTCTGGTCTGGACACAGGACTCTGTCGGGGAGCCCGTGAGGCTCCGGTCCCGCTTCTCCTTCCGGCTTCACTTCCACAACTCCTCACTTCACCAATGAAAGCCCCCACCCACTGGGGACTCATGCAGGGACTCTGCTCTTCCGGCGGCATGCGGGGCTCCCACCGCTCATGGGGGCCACGCCCAGGGAGACGCCAACTACGGGACTTCTCCTGCTCCTCCGGACTTCTTCCGGCCAGCACCGCGGGGCTCTCCCAACCTCATGGGAACTCCGCTATGGCCCTCCAGGACTTCCGGTCGGCCGCGCTGTAATTGGTAGCCTCGGCAGCCTCCTCCAGATGGCCCTGCCCCGAGTCAGGCACGGGGGTCTGGCTTCCTGTCACTCCTCCGCGATTGCCGCTCTCGGTGATTCCTCGGGCAAATGCAGGGTGGGCTCCTGCTCATACCGGCAAAACGCAGGGTGGGCTCCTCCTTGCAAACCCCTTAACTTAGGGGGGAATCTTACAAGCCGGGATTCCCTCGCAGCTTCGCGCTGCAGCTGAGTCAGCCCCTCTCCAGGGCCAGACTGGCCATAGCGGGCACCGGGCGTTTCCCCGGTGGGCCGCCTGCTTGGGGGCTGGCTTGGTTACCAGGGATAGGCAATATCAGTCCCCTGCAACAAAATCGGCCGAAACCTGCCCTGCAAACAGCTTGGCCGCACTCCCCTGCTCCCCCCTAGGGGGGCCGGCTGAGCAGTTTGCCAGGGCCGGTTTCGGTTCCCAGTCCGGCCCTGCTCCTCCCCCCATGGCCAATAAAGCACAGCGCGCCCTATGCGCTGAGCCCACAGTTCCTGGAAGTCCTCAAAGTTCAAGGGGGTCCAGCTGGGCAGGTCGGCACACAGGACCGTCCAGCAGGGAGGCAGTCCCTCGTGGCGGTCTCCTCCTGGCCCTAGCAGCAGCAATTACCTCCAGTCAGACGAACAACAGCCCAAACACATGGGGCTCTAATGCTTATACTCCTCAAAGCCTTTGAAGTCTTTATGCTCAGGGGGCACTGATCCCTGTCTAAATCAGTTCTGGGCGTCTCCCTGCCAGTGACACCTTCTTCCTTTGATAGTGAGGGTCTGGAACCTCAATCACTCAGCAGGAGATCGAGCCATTGTTTTATGGCAGCAGCCCAGGCGTCTTCACCTCCAGGGGCTACTCCTCCCCCCTACACTCCAGATGTGGGTCAGCCTGTTGTTGTCAGTCAATCCACAACCAGGCAGAGACACACAGAAATGTTAGAGCACAAAAACCCAGCCACTTCTAAAAGAGTGGTTTCTAAACACACAATGCAAAAACCACCTTCACAAAATGATATGTTATTAAATTGTGAGTTTGGCACACTAAACTTCAACTCTCCATCTTAAGTCTATGGGAAGATAGGCTGGAAACATATTACACAGCCTACCCATTCTGTCCCATGGGCAAGAGGGCCTTTCAACAGTGAAGAATTAAATGGAGAGTATTTCACTTTTAGGACATGGTACACACCTCAGTACATAGCAACATACCAATCATGGACAACCAATTACCATTACACTTTACACAGGGAGCACTTGCACTTTGACACTTATCAGCAGTGGCAAAGTGCCCAAAGCATCTAAGTTAGCAACACCATGTCATAAAAAAGGTCTAGGGGGAAGTCAAAAAGTGTAGGCAACTTTAGCCAAAAAGGGCAAGTCCAACATAGGACTATAGAACCACAGGGCACTGAACTGGAGACTCTGGCTGTAAAAACAAGATAAAGGCCTCTATTTGGGATCTCAGAAGAGCCACGGCCATGTCAGGGATCTCACTGAGGCGACTCTAGTAGGGGATTTGGATATAACCATCTTTGCTGTCTGGAAAATTAACATGCAAAAATACAGACAGCATTCTGTTATGTATTGGGGCAGAGTGGAGCCATCGAGAGACACTGGTGCTAGTGTCACCATGGTGACTAAGCAACTGGTGTCCTCTGAACAGTATCTGACTAGAAGAACCTGTTGTAGGAGGCTGGCTTAGTAAATGGTGTACACTTATGTGAGTGAAGCACCTTGCACTAATCCAGACAACTGTTATGGTGATTTTAGTGGTCTTAGACAACCATAGAAAACTCTCTAACTGCCAGCTGTGGAGAGCAGCATTCAGGCTTATTCGAGGAGGAGGGTTAAGCAGCTTGTTTTACCAGAACTAATCATATAGTGTATGTTAAACGAAAAAGAACTAGACAGTGTAGTTATAAAAATAAGTATATTTATTATACATACTCATTAACACATTGGTATTTCTCCTACCTGCAGATATCAACACAAAACACAAAATATTTCAAATGTGAAGAGGTAAGTAAGCACAAATACACAGCAGTCCCCAGGAGGAGACCAAACTGTATACTAAAGAAGTGGAACATGAACTGCGACTGAAATCAAGATTCGGACTAGAAGATTCAGAAGATCTGGGGACACAAGGAACCACCATAGGTAAGTACCCAGAAACCCCACAGAAGCTGTGTGAAGAGAAAGCACAGCCGCGTACTCAATGCAAGTCAAAGGTAAAGTCGCTGTTGAAGTTTTCAAGGAGGATCCTTCCCAGGGGATCCTGAGGAAACATAATTAAAGACAGAAGGTTGGAGAGTCACCCTACAAGTGGATATCCCGGAACCAGGATACCTACACCAGGGAGGCCAGGTGCATAGGAGCGAATTGCCGTTGAAAATCACCGTAGACCTCAATGGAAAACTTCAGAAATTATGCCGCAGGTGAAGAAGGTGGAAGAGTCCAGTGGAATCCAAGGATGGATTCTGGGAGAGAAGAATCTGCAAGCAGATGGGACAGAGTCTTTGCCACTCGGAGGTGACCAGGAGGCACGGAACACAATGACCACCGATTACTGAAGATGCAGGAGTGATGACGGTGTCCTTGTCCCTGCAGCTGTGAGGACCAGGTGATGCAGTGAAAGACAAGGAGCTGTTCACAAGCTATCTAATGTCAGGAGTCAAGAGCCAGGGAGTCGGTGTCTGGTGGGAGCACCAGCATGCCTTGGCAGCAGCAACAGACGTGGTAAACAAAAAAGGTGCAACGTTGGGACCAGCAAGGTCCAAGGGACCCACCAACTGCAGGAGAGTCAGGGCAGGCCCTGAGCAAATAGGGGAACCCACTGAAGTCAAGGAAAACCCTAAAGAGGACACACGGGTCGAAGGCACAGGAGTCGCAAGAGGACCTCGAGCAGCACACCAAAGGATGAAGGCCCATGGTGCAAAGGATGCGGTGCAGGCAAAGATCATGGCTGTAGGAGATGCTTGAGGCTAGAGCTTCTTGGAACCCGAAGATCTCTAGAGGAGAGAGTCAACAAGCCTTGGCAACGGCAAGTCAATGCGGTACACAGGGGTACTGCTCCAGCGGTTCCTAGTGATACTGGCTTAAAACTTGCTATGAAGACAGTGCAGGCCTTGAGGGAGTTGCAGAACCACCACCTGTGTTGCTGAACCTTTAGAAGTCTGCTGAAGCTCAGGAACAGCAGCTCGGTCAGCTTTGTTGCAGTGCCTGCAGATGCAGGGGAGTGACTCCTTCACTCTAAGGGAGATTCCTTCAGATGTCTTGGATATCCACAAGTCTTGTGAAGAACCTGTATGGAGCACAGGCACAGACGTTGCAAAAGACTGGCAGGATGACGAGACCAGGAGCGGCAGGACGACGTGACCAGGAGCAGCACGAGTCTTCCAAGTTGCAGTCTCGGTTCCCAAAATAAAGTCCAAAGTGCCCAGACGGTTGAAAATGAAGTGATTTCGCATCAGAATCTTGTCCCACGACAAATCTAGGTTTCCGCCCACAGGTAAGCCTTTAAGTACCCTAAGAAGAGGCTTGGGACCATTCAGGGGTTCCTCCCAGAGGAGGGGCTGGACAGTGGGGAGGATACTCCCAAGTCCTTTGTCCAGTTTTGCGCCAGAGAGGGAGCCAACAGCTCCCTGAACTGGTTTCAACTGGTGTATGCAAGGAGGGCACCAAATCTGCCCTTCAAAGCAGTCTAGTGGCGCTACAAGTGCCCACACCCTATCCCAATACACTAAGTCTTGCCTGGGAGGTGGTCACACCTCCCTGTCACAGGAAACCTATTGTCCTGCCTTAGAACATAGGATGCCCATGCATGACGTGTGCATGGGCATCCTATGTTCTACTACTTTTGACCTTGGTCTACTTGGGGGGTTTAGGGTTTGTTTCCCTTCGCCCTTTTTGCACCGTTATAATTTCATCATAGACTAATTACGTACACACCAGTGGGCGCCACTCTTACCGTATACCTGAAACCCTTCGCATGTATCTCTATTGTCCTGCCTTCCCTTGCTTGAGCTTGGCTCAGCAGCAGGAGGGCAGAATCGTGTCTCTGTTCGGCAGGAGCCATAGTTTGCAGCCTGGGTCTAGTGGACTGGTACCAGGAGCTTTTGAGGGAAACCCAGAGGAGCTTTAGAGGGGTTTATGGTCTGTCTGTACAAGGAAGTGAGTACCAAACAGGTATGGCCTCAACTTCTTCAAGGCCTAGACCACAGCAAAGGACTCCCTCTATAGCTGACCAATGTTTCTCCCTGTGGGGTCAACCTTCTACTTATAAAAGCTACTGGTTGTTCCTGGCCCTCTGCATTTAGTTGTGACAAAACAGCTCCTACCCCTATCTCAGATGCATCTGTCTGGACAATGAAGATTATGGAATATTCAGGACTTTGCAGAGTAGGAGAAGTGACCATGGCCTGCTTAAGGTCATCAAATGCCTTTTGTCAGCTAACTGTCCACTGAACTTTCTTATCCATTCTCTTGGAAGTTAGATCATTAAGGGAGTCACAATGGACCCACAAAAAACCTCCTTTAGTACCCAGTCAGGTCCAAGAAAACTCTGACCTGAGTCTGGGTAGTAGGAGCAACCCAGTCCATGATGGTCTGGATTTTTCTCTCCAAGGGCTGAACTTGGCCTCCACCTACCAGGTTACCCAAGTATACAACCTTACTCTACCCTATCAGGCACTGCTGCCTTTTGCAGGGCCTCCAGAACATTCTAGATGTGGACCAGGTGATCCTCCCAGGTGGAGCTAAAGACAGCAATATCATCTATATGTGCTGCACTATAGGCTTCTCACCTGTTAGATTTTTATTTACCAACCTCTGAAATGTGGCAGGTGCATTTTTCAGACCACAGGGCATCACAATAAATTGATAATGCCCACTGGGGGTTGAAAATGCTGTTTTTGGCTTGGCATCCTGAGCTAGTCTGCTTTGCAAGTAGCCAGCAGTCAGGTCAAAGGTACTTAGATATTTGACTGAGACCAAAGTATCTATGAGCTCATCTGCCCTAGGAATAGGATGGGCACCAGTCCTAGTGACTGCATTGAGCCCTTTGTAGTCTACACAAAGCCGCATCTCTCTTTTTCCACCCTTGGTGTGAGGTTTGACACAAGGACTACTGGACAAGCCCCAGTGATATCTGAAGGCTCAAAGACCCCCAATTTCAGCATGTTTTGGACCTCTGTCTTGATGCAGTCTTTGACATGGTCGGGCTGTCTGTAAATGTTGTTCTTTACTGGCAGACTGTCACCTGTGTCCTCTTCATGGGTACACCAGGTGGTTTGACTGGATGTCAGAGATAAAATGTGCTTGTACTGATCGAGGACCTTCCTGCAATCATATTGCTGCTGGTAAGTGAGGCTGCCTGCTAAGGCTCCTCCTTCAACTGACCCATGATCAGGGTTCTAAGAGAGGAGATCAGGGAGAGGGTCACTCTCTTCCTCCTGACTTGGTACACTATTGCTGCCACCATGGGACTCTAGTCCCAGTTTCTTCCTAGCGTTCTGTACTTCCAGGGTCTCTTTGTCAAGGGCCAACTGATCTTGCCTGAGTCTAACTCTCTCATGTTTGATCAGGTGGTGCTACTTTTCCAAGGAGTCCTCTCTCTTGCTGATATGGAGTTGTCTGAAGCATTGGATTCAACAGATGGGGGCCTAGACCTCCTCTGCCTACTCTAATCCCTCCCAGGACGAATAAAGGGGACACCCTCTGTGCCATCTGCACTATTCCCTGGGGGATCAGTGTTTTCCAGTGTGGAGTCTCCAGCCTCCTCTTGGCCATACTCTGAATTAGGGTCACTAGGGGGAACCCCTGGTGCCACCTCTTCTGGAGCATCCCCACTCACATTCTCTTGTTCTTCTGCTCCCCCAGGATTCTTGTCATCCTGGTGACATAGCTCTAAGAGGAGCTTTGTAGTGGGGTTGTTACCTGCCTTTATCCTTCTGAGGCTGAACAGGGTCCTTAATTCCTGGAACTTCAGACCACTGTACTTATCAGACTGGGGTACACTGGTATCCACAACTAAAGATGTGGTTACTAGGTGAAGTGTGGTGTGGCACCTACTTATCCTAGTGGAAACTAAACTTCCTAAGATTGGAAAAAGGGCTGTGCTAGACCTTTAACAACCAATCTAAAGGTTCAGTAGAACTTACTTAGTCTATAAAATATTATATGTGCCTAATGATAGTGATGTCTTTTCAATTAATCCACACCTAGATTAGCTGGTAAAACAATGCAGGCTTGAAACCCAACCACTGTACACCAATTGTAGGAAGCTGGCTTAATATATGGTGCTCACTTGTGTAAATGTAGCACACTGCACTAATCCAGACAACCCTTATTGTGCTTTTAGTGGTCTCAGACAACCTTAAAAAGCTCTTTAAGTGGTAGCTGTGGAAAGCAGCATTCAGGGTTAGTCCAGAAGGAGTGTAAAGCTGCTTGTTTTACCAGTACTTAATCTTATGGTGTAGGCTGAGTGAAAAAGAACTACACAGTGTAGTTATAAAAGCACAAGTTACTTACCTTCGGTAACGATATAGCTGTAAGAAACATTAGTTAGTGATAGATTCCTTACCTTAGAAGTACCCCCAGGCATCAGACTAGATCCGGAAAGTTTTTGTCAGCAGCACCCCTGCGCGTTGGAAAGTGGCGTCATGCGGCTCCACGTCCGTCATTGGCATCGTGGTCGCCGAGATGCCGTCACAGCAGCTACCTAGATGCTGCCCTTGCGTGCTGACTAGGGGTGGGCGGAATTTGCGAAAGTGACTTTCGCAAATTATTGCGAAAATGTTAAAAATCTCCGCAAACAAGTGGAAATATCGCGAAGATGCAGAAGTTTTTTTCCTGCCTGTTCGGGGTATTTTCAGCGTGGTTGCGGCTCGCCAACTTACCCATGCGGTTGCTCATGGGCGCGGCCATCTTGTTTTCACTCTTCTCGCGGTGCATGATCGCGAGAAGAAAGACGTGATAGCGCGATCAATGACATTGCTGCGGGCGCGAACTGTCGCGAGACAGCGCAAATGGCTACCAGCAATCCAACATCTCGTGGAGAACGCGACCGGATCGGGAAAACTTGTCGGCGAACGCGGGGATTCAGGTAAGGCGATCGCGCGCGCGCGAGAATGTTTTATTTTACAGCGCGAGCAAGAAACAAATTATCGCTAAGCTGCGGAATGCGAAAATGTTGACATTTTCGCGCTCTCCGCGGAACGCGAAAATGTCAAATTATCGCAATTTCCGCGAGCGGAACGGAAATTTAGCCCAGGCCTAGTGCTGACGTCAGTTCTGTACACGACTTTCCGCGCCAGGAACACAGAGCCATGCAAGATACTGACCACTGGTGCCTTGAAACTAGGGCCCTGAAAGGGATAACCTTAACCCTAGAAATCAGTACGCAAAATGGCGGAGGATTGGTGGGGCGGTAAGGAATCTATCACTAACTAATGTTTCTTACAGATAGATCGTTACCAAAGGTAAGTAAGCTGTGCATCTGAAAGAAACACGTTAGTGATAGATACCCCAGCAATACCAACCCCGGTGGTGGGTCTGCAAACCAAGATCACACTAGGAAGTCCCGGAGAACAGAGCGGCCAAAGAAGCCGTCTCTCTGGACTTGGCTGTCCAGGCAGTAGTGCTTTGTAAAAGTGTGCAGCAAGGCCCATGTAGCTGCCTGACAAATGTCTTGCAAGGGGACACCACGTCCCAGTGCCATTGTGGCAGCTGTCGCCCTGGTGGAATGGGCATGCAGCCCTAACGGAGGCTCCTTCTTAGCCAGAGAATAACAGGCTTTAATACACAAGACGACCCATCTGGAGATAGTCTGCTTGTGTACGACCCGACTTTTCTTGGCGCCAACGTAGCCAACAAAGAGCTGGTCATCCACCCGGACCTGTTGTGTGCGATTCAGGTAAAATGAGAGCGCACGTTTTGGGTCCAGACGGTGGAGCCTCTCTTCCTCTCTGGAAGGATGCAGAGGCAGAAAGAAAGTGATGGTCTGCCCGATGTGAAAGGCAGTGACAACTTTAGGCAGAAAGGATGGACGTGTCCTGAGCACAACCTTGTCCGGATGGACAGATAGAAAAGGAGGCTTGCAAGAAAGAGCCTGGAGCTTACTCAATCTCCTAGCAGAGGTGATGGCAACCAGGAAAGCAGTCTTCAGAGTTAACAGATGAAGAGGACAGTTGTGAAGAGGCTCAAACGGAGCGCACATTAAATATGTGAGAACCAGGTTCAAGTCCCACTGTGGCATTACGAAGGGAACAGGAGGGAAAAGATGAGTAATGTCTTTGAGTAATCTGTTAACAACAGGGAACTTGAAATGAGAGGGCTGATCAGGGAGCCTGAGAAAGGCCGAAATAGCAGAAAGGCAGCCCTTGATAGTGCCCAGAGCAGAGCCCTGCTGGGCCAAAGAAAGAAGGAACAGTAGAACTTCAGAAAGAGGGTCAGAAAGGGGGTCCACAGCCTTTGCTGTGCACCATGCCACAATCCTATTTCACCTGCAGGTATATACTAACTTAGTGGAGGGACGCCTGGCTGCCAGAATGACAGCACAGACTTCAGGAGGCAAGTCAAAAGGAATCAACTGCCGCCGCTCAATCTCCACGCAAAGAGGTGGAGACTGGACAGGTTCGGGTGGAGGACCGTCTCCTGTTGCCGCGACAGAAGATCCTCACAAAGAGGCAGTCGGATCGAGGAGTCGATGGTCATACCGAGTAGCTCGGGATACCAATCTCTTCAAACCCAGTCTAGAGCCACAAGAATGACTTGGGCCCGGTCGCGCCTGATCTTCTTCAGCACTCTGGGCAGAAATGGTATAGGCGGAAAGGCGTACAAAAGACCGCAACTCCACTCGCAACGAAAAGCGTCGCCGAGCGAGTGCCCCCTTGGAAATTCCAACGCGCAGAGCTGCTGACATCGCACGTTCTCTTTGGTAGCGAATAGATCTAACCAAGGCTCTCCCCACTGTTGAAAGAGACCTTGCGCCAAATCCGAGTGAAGACGCCATTTGTGATCCATCATGCGCCTTCGGCTGAGTTCATCCGCCCTGGCGTTCAGTGAACCTGCTAGGTGTTGAACCACCAGGGAAATGCCCTGATGTTTCAGCCATGTCCAGAGGCGCAGAGTCTCCTGACAGAGGGTCCACGACCCTACCCCGCCCTGTTTGTTGCAGTACTACATGGCGGTGGTGTTGTCTGTGAACACCCGCACAACTCTCCCCTTGACAGAAGGAAAGAATGCCTTCAGTGCAAGTCGGATCACCCGGAGCTCCAGGAGGTTGATATGGAGCCTGGACTCCGCCGGAGACCAGAGGCCTCTGATCTCCGTCTCTCCCATGTGGCCGCCCCATCCCAGGTGGGACGCATCCGTCACCACTGTGTGCTCCAGTTGGGGAAGGGAGAGGGATCCGCCATTGACCCAATGCCGGTCTGTGAGCCATCACTGCAGCTGTTGTGCAGTGCCCTCTGAGATATGCACGTAATCTGACAGGTTCCCCTGATACTGCGCCAACTGGAACTTCAGGTCACACTGCAGAGCCCGCATATGCCATCTGGCATGATCGACCAGCAGGATGCAGGAGGCCATGAGGCCCAGTAGCCTCAGGGTCATCCTGATCAAAACCCAGGATGGAAGCTGAAAGATCGAAATCAGAGCCTGAATATCCTGGACTCGCAGTTCGGGAGGATAGACCCGAAAGTGCATTGTATCCAGAACCGCTCCGATGAAGAGGAGCTTCTGAGAGGGAATCAGGTGCGACTTCGGCACATTGATAGAGAACCCCAGCAAATGCAGAAGGTTGACTGTAGTCTGGAGGTGGGAGACGACAGTCTGGGGTGAACCCGCCTTCAACAACCAGTCGTCGAGATAGGGGAAGACTGGAACCTCTGATCTGCGCAAATGAGCTGCGACCACCGCCATCACTTTCGTGAACACCCGAGGGGCGCTGGTAAGGCCAAAAGGGAGCACGGTAAACAGAAAGTGCTCGTGGCTTACCGTAAACCGCAGGTAATGCTGGTGGGCCGGCAGGACGGGAATATGGAAATATGCGTCCTGCAGGTCCAGCGCTACCATCCAGTCTCCAGGGTCGAGCCAGAGTTAACATCTTGAACTTCTCCTTCCGGAGGAAGCGATTGACGTCCCTAAGGTCCAAGATAGGACGCAGACCCTTGTCCTTCTTGGGCACCAGAAAGTAGTGGGAATAACAACCACATCCTACTTCTGGTGCAGGAACGCGCTCGATGGCCCCCTTGGCCAAGAGGGCCGCGACTTCCTGTTGAAGAAGTGTCAAGTGATCCCCCAACAGGTGGTGGTACTGAGGTGGCATGGCTGGAGGGGCAGTCTCGAAGGGGAGGGAGTAGCCCTTTCGGACTATTTGTAAAACCCACCTGTCCGAAATGATGGTGCACCAGTGGGGGCGGTGATGGTGAATCCTGCCGCCCACTGGCGTTTGAGTCGCCTGAAAAACCGGACTAAAAAGGTTTGGAGGCAGTGGTGGCCAGGGTGGAGGTAGACTGGCCAGCCTGCTAGCCCCCTGACACGACCGCGCTGAGACTGTTGCTGCGCAGGCCTGTGGCTCTGAAGCGAATGTGTCGGGCGCCCCTTCTGCGTGTGGTGGAAAGGCCCAGTGACTTGGCCGTAGCCCGCAAGTCCTTAAATCGCTCCAACGCACTATCTGCTTAATTGCCAAAAAGGCGATTGCCATCAAAGGGCATGTCCATCAGAGTGTTTTGTACATTCCCAGAGAAACCAGTAGTCCTCAGCCAGGCGTGGTGCCGGAGAGCCACTGTCGTGGAAATCGCCCTGCCCAGCGAGTCGGCGGTATCTAGGCCACATCGAATCGTGAACTTTGCTGCATCTCTCCCATCAGCAATAGCTTGAGAGAGCACTGTCCAGGCCTCCTCCGGACACTGAGGCAGCACTTGTGCCACTGTATCCCACACAGAGTGGTAATAATGGCCCAAGAGGCATGCAGTGTTCACAGACCGCAGCCCTGAACTGGCGGAAAAAAAAATCTTCTTACCGAACTGTTCCAGTTTCTTGGATTCCCTGTCTGGTGGTGCGGTAGGGAATGCGCGGAATGCGCTCTGGGACGCAGAGGCTTGGACAACCAAGCTCTCAGGGGTGGGGTGTTGGGAAAGGAAAAGGGGGTCGCCCGGGGCCAGGCGATGGCGTCAGGCCACGTTCCTATCCACAGGGGCCCCTGTGTTGGGCCTGGACCAGGTGCCCAAAACAACATCTGAAAGTGCATCAATAAAGGGCAGCAGTGGCTCCGCAGATGTAGCCGCCGGCTGAAGCATTTCTGTCAGTAGTTTAGTCCTGATGGCCACTGTAGGGAGCTCGAGGTGGATGGCCTCGGCCACCATACGCAACACCACTGCGTAACTTGCACCCTCCTCCGTAGCCATGATAGGAGTTAGCATGCCAATGTCAGGAGAGGTATCAAGACCACTGGCATCCGCCAGCTCCTCTTCCCAGTCCAAGTCAAACTCCCATTGTGCTGTGAGAGGGTTCTCAGACCCCTCCCAGTCCTCCCCTTCCTCCGAAGGCTGATGAACAGGCCGAAAATAAGGAGGCTGGACATAGGAATAGAAAGGTCCCATCGGTGTCGGAATCGGCATCGAGTGATGCCGTATCGGGGCTGAAACGGGCGATGTCGGAGGTGGTGCCAGTGGAGTCGACATCGGTGGAGGTGTCACAAGGTCAACCTCCGTCGACCGGGATCCACGCTGGGACCCAAGGGGGCGCAGCGGCACCGGGGCCAGAGCCGACAGCGATGCCAATGCAAGAGCCGCCGTCAGTAAAGGGCAAGGGCCCCCAGTCAGGCCCGCGGGGCCCGACAGCGCACTGGCGGGGCCTGACGGCCCAAAGAGGCGAGCCATGGCTGACAGAAATTCCTGCAGCTGGGCCGGAGTGGCCGACGGACCCGGGAAGGGCGCTTCTTCGACTTCTTGTGATGCTTCACCTTACCTAACCCCGAGTGTGCGACTTCGATCCTGACGAATGATGGTGGTGGCTCCCCGACGGTTCCCTCGACCTCCCGGGGGACCGGGTCCTTGAGCAGTGTGGCACAGACTGCAGGACTTCAAGCAACTTTCGGGAAAGCTCCCGCAAAGTCTTCAGCGCCATGGCCCGGCAGTCGGGGCACGACTTGGGGTCGTGGTCGCGCTACAGGCAGTAGAGACACACGCGGTGCGGGTCCGTCACTGACATCCTGTGATGGCAGTCCCCGCAGGACTTGAAGCCGGGCATCCCTATGGCACTAGTAGTCGATCGAAAAAAGAATTAGAGACAAAAATGCCTTGAAAAACTCAGTCAAAAAGTGACTGGGGATACCGCTCTCTCCGGATCTGCGCTTGCTGGCGCGGAAAAAGAAAGAACTGACGTCAGCGCTCAAGGGCGGCGTCTAAGTAGCTGCCGCGATGTCATCTCGGTGACCACCATGCCAACAATGGACGCGGAGCCGCACAACGCCACCTTCCGATGCACAGGGGTACTGCTGACAAAAACTTTCCGGATCCAGTCTGACGCCTGGGGGTAATTCTAAGGTAAGTAATCTATCACTAATGTGTTTCTTTCAAATATATGTATTTATTATAAACACTGACTAACACATTGCAATATCTCCTACCCGGAGATATAACCACAATACACACAATACATAGACAATATAACACGTGAGTAGTACAAATACACAGTGGTCTCCAGGTGAGACCAAACCATCTAGTGAAATAGTGAAATGTGAACCACGACCTAAGACGAGAATGAACCCAGAAGACGTAGAAGAGTTGGGGACCCAAGGAACCACCCAAGGTGAGTATCTAGGAACCTCACAGAGGTTGTGTGCACAGTGGGAACACAACTGCGTACTCAATGCAAGTCAATGGGTAAGTTGCGATTGCAGTTTTAAAGAAAAAGTACACTTCCCGTCGGACCCTGAAGACAACCCATGAAAGATGGAAGGTTAGAGAGTCACCCCACCCAGGGATACCCCTGGAACCAGGATACCTACACCAGGGATGCATAGGTGCGAAGTGACATCGTAAACCGCTGTAGACCACAATGGAGGACTTCAGCAAAGATGCTACTGGCAAAGAAGGTGAAAGAGTCTGGTGGCACCCAAAGGTGGATTCAAGATGAGAGGTGCCAGCAAGCAGAGAGGGCGGAGTTTATGCCACGCAGAGGTGACCTGGAGGCATGGAAGACAAATGCCCACCGATGTCAGAGATGAAGGAGAGTTGACGGTGCCCTTGAAGTTGCAGCTGTGCAGACCAGGTGACACTGTAGAAGACCAGGAGCCATTGCCGAGCTGTCCCACGTCAGATGTCAAGAGCCCAGAGGCCAGTGTCCGGCAGGGGCACCAACAAGCCTTGGCAACGGCAATCAACGTAGTCATCGAAAAAGGCGCAGTGTCGGGACCAGCAAGGTCCCAGTGACTCACCACAAGCAGGTAAGTCAGAACACCCCAAGCAAGCAGGGGAGCCCACTGGAGCCAAAGAAGACCCTTCAGAGGACTCACAGGCCAGAGTCACAGGAGTCACAAGAGGGCCTCAAGCAGCTCACCAAAGGATGAAGGACAACGATGCAAAGGATGCGGTGCAAGAGAGGATCTTAGCTGTAGGACATGCTTGAGGCTGGAGCTTCTCGCAGCCTGAAGATCTCTGAGGAGTCAACAAGCCTTGAAAACGGCAAGTCGATGAGGTGCACAGGGGTACTGCTCCAGTGGTTCCAAAAAGGGATAGTGGCTTAAAACTTGCTATGAAGACAGTGCAGACCTGAGGGAGTTGACCAAACCACCACCTGTGTTGCTGAACCTTTCAGAGTCTGTAGGAGCTCAGGTCAGCTTTGTTGCGGTGCCTGCAAATGCAGGGGAGTGACTTCTTCACTCCAAGAGAGATTCCTTCGAATGTCTGGATGTTCACAGCTCTTGTGAAGAACCTGTATGGAGCACAGGCACAGACGTTGCAGACGACTGGCAGGACGACGAGACCAGGAGCAGCAGGAGTCTTCCCAGTTGCAGTTTTTGTTCCCAAAGCCAAGTCAAAAGTGCCCAGACAGATGATAATGAAGTGGTTTTGGATCTGAATCTTTTTCCATGACGAATCTAGGGACCCACCCACAGGGAAGCCCTTAGGTACTCTAAGGAGAGGGTTGGGAAGATCCAGGGGTCCCTCCCAGAGGACGGACTGGACAGTGGGGAGGATACTCCTATGCCCTTTGTCCAGTTTTGCACCCGAGAGGATGCCAACAGCTCCCTGAACTGGTTTCAACTGAAATATGCAAGGAGGGCACCAAATGTGCCCTTCAAAGCAATCTAGCGGCACTGGCAAGCGCCCCCAACCTGTCCCAATGTAGTGGAGACGGAGTTCCAGGTACACACATTGCTATGTTAGCATAAGCGTCTTAGAAGTTAAAACACCATCTTGCCACTTTTGCTGCTTTTTCACACGGCACTGCAGATAGATGTTATTATATGAAAACTGCTTGCTTGCCTTTTCTTCACATGAGAATGGTCTGTTGTTCACATCCCTAGACGTGCACCGTGACCTTGGTCTGAACATTGTGTGCAGAAACAGTCAGGGCCAACAAACAATGTATGCTTTTGAATACAGGTTGATCGACCCACGCTCTAGCCATAACACGCACACGGCTGCAAATATCTGAAACTCGAGCCCCTTTAATATTGAAGTTTGCATGCATGAGATACACACTTTGAAGAAGACCTTTTCCAGACAGAGAGCAAAGCTGATCCTGTGATGTGATTCACCTAAGCGGTTATTCACGGTATGGGGTTCCCCATTCAAACCTAGAGACCTTCTATTAGTCTAATAATACTAGCTTACTAGCGAAGGGAGGGTGGTTGTATTCCACTATCATTTGTAACATGATTTCTCCCTTCATTTTCTATAGTATTGTAACAATGCTGATGGTTTTATCCTTAATCATTTGTCTGCTTATGTTAGCCAAAGTACTGCATCTTAGGACACGTAGTTTATAAAATAAACGTTTTCAACTTTACTGTGTCTCTGATTGCTCTTGTTGTGGACTGATATGAGAATAATAACAAACAGGTATTTCTGATTCCCACCATTCCTGAGAGTACTCTAAGTCGCATGCTCTGGGTTGTCTAATCATTGGTAGCTTCAAGACGATACGGAGAGTGAATGAGACACTGATGCTAGTCGGATAGGGGTTCTGGGTACTGAGGTGAGTTTTTGGTACACCGCAATTCACTGAGGTCCCGGTTCCCTGCGCATAGTTCTGTGCATGAGCAGAATCCCTGCAACATGGCGCACCTAACGTTTGGTCTTATGATTTGATACGCCTTAGTAGTGCTTATATTAGTCCACGACACCCTCACTCTTGTTTCCGGATAGCGGGAGTGACGGTTTTGACCTACCTAATAGTTACTCTATAGCTTCAATCATGCTTGTCAATTAAAAAGGTTTTTCTATTTTGAACCCTTGTGATACTGTTATAATAGATTGTTTTTCTCCGCTGTGTCCTTATGGCTGCGGTGCCTATTGCGGCGCATAGCCCAGCACCTCTCCGGAGTCATTTGACGCAGTTCGGGGTGCCGGACGATGGGATGGCTGTTATCTTTGTGGTGAGTGCCGATGCGTCATATCCCTATGAGTTGTTTTACTCTTGGGTAACTATGCCGGCGGTGAATGCGGACGATAGTACGTTTCACTCCCATACTCCCACGCAGGTCCCAGCAAATTATACGCCATATAGGACGCAGGAGATTCCTATTTCGGCTTGGCAGCATCGTATTTGGTTTAATGGTGCCCTCCCCCACACAGTTACACCGGTTCATTTAGGCCCTTTATCCATTCCAGGGGCCACTTGGCCGGTACTAGCCGGATTTACACCTCATCCTCGTTATTTACATGCTACGGTGGATGAGTTACGTGTACTCCATACAGCCCTGATTACAGTACATCGGGCTTTAGTGCAATATGTTTCACGCAATGTGCAGGTAGGGGCACCTGTTGTTGCGGGGCAACCAGCTGGTCCGGCCGGGATTGTTATTAGTCCCGTCATGGTTAATTCGGTAATGGGCAAGCCCCCCCAGAATAAGGACGATTTGACTTATTGGTGTGCTGAGAAATTTGACCAGCTGGAAGCAGTATTTCCGCACTCTACCCCTGTGGAGAAACACAGGATACTCACCATTAGTTTGCAGAAAGACTTAGTCCCAGAAGGGGCCAATTGTGAGAACTGGGGTAAAGTTTTTGCAGTGGTCTACTCGAAGTGCTTCGGCACCCCATCTATGGCCGTGCTTCCTTTCGTGATCAAACGTGTTCAAGATCAACACGGTCCGGAGGCGGCGGTTGAGTTGGGAATGAGGCTTGTCGGTGTGTTCGACGTGGTTGCCACTCTCATCCTTGGTAACCTCAAGGGAGATGCGGTTCACTTTCAGGTGGCGAATGGTCTAGCCCTCGTAGACGACATTGATAAACCCCGGGAGTTGCCTAAAATTATTGCAGAGGCATATAGAACTACAGGCCGCAGTAGTTTAGGGATTAAGCCTACTATTCAAATCACGGATGTGCAACAGCAAACTAAGGTGGGTTCGTCTTTCAAAGATGATCGTCCAGCTTTTCCTAAACAGAATTGGAGAACTAAGAAACAAGGGAAGCAGCAACAGAAACAGGGGTCTCGTCCCGCATCACCGGTACAGGCGACTAGGACACATATGATTTGCACTAGAATTAGGTCACCTGATAGATTTCAGGTTACTGAACAACGTTCTCCTCGTTCTTCACAGGAAACATCGGCCTCGCAGTCCGGTGGCGGAGAACGTGGCAAAGGTCGGGGTGCCCAACAAGGACGTGAGCAACCCCGCCAGCCTGACAGTAAGGGCAAGCAGGACGAGTTTGCACATCAACGTCCCCCATTTCAGAAGAAGAAAGTTGCTGCATTAACAGTGAGGTATGCCACAGATAGTGAGAACGCAGCTTCAGAACCTGACATGGGCACTAACGCTGCTCGACAGCGCAGCGGAGGTTACAGTAGTGCGGCAAGCACTGCATCCATATCTGGAGTCGACAGCAACTGACACGTTCATTACTGCAGAAACTGCAAATACTAGAGTGGCTCCCCCTGACAGACTATATGACATAGTCCTTTTAAGTGAAGTTGACATACAACTTACAATACAAGGGATTTTTTGGGATAATCTGACCTCTACATATGACATTCTATTAGCAGAGGCGGAGTGGTCCCCAGCTTTCATTTTGGCCGCTCCTAGAGGGGAGGAGGTAATCCTCCCGACCTTCGCGCACACAGTGCCAAAGGATCAAGCTAAAAAATGTGCAGAAGAGTGGGCCCAGGTGCTTGCTCCGGCTTTGTACCGTACTCAGGTTGGGTGGGATAAATTGTCACCAAGCCATGAGATTCCTTTACAGAGTATGCCCCAGCCGCAACCCCAATTTCCCATGCGCCGCAAAGCTAGATCTCACGTCGCAGAAATCCTTGAACAATTGGAATTTCAAGGTGTTATTGAAACCTGTCTGTCACCAATGAATAATCGTCTATTCACTGTAACTAAACCTGATGGGTCGTACCGCCTAGTTTTGGATTACCGGCATTTGAACTCTCATTGTCGGACTTGTGCAGTACAGAATACCCACAGTTCTGCCCTCGTTGATAGTCTGATGAGAAAAAGGTTTAAGACCACACTTGACATATCTAATGGCTTTTTCAGACATAATCTGTCCTCTATTAGTAGTCAGTGGACAGCCTTTACTTCTGGCGGCAAACAAAAATAGTTTAAGAGATTAGCCATGGGCTATAAAAACAGCCCTGGCGTCTTTGCCGCATGTGTAGTCTCTCTGTTAGAGAGCATTGACCCTGATGCGTACTCATATGTTGATGATATCTATCTCACAGACGACGAGTTATGGCCGCACCTGTGTCGCGTTGACCGCATCATTGTTATGTTTGCGGACTTCGGTTACAAATTCAACTTTGCAAAGTCACACATTGCAGAGTATACAGTGTTGTTTTTGGGCTACGAGCTCAACAATGAAGGTCGAGGATTAGCTCCTCACTTCCTGGAGAAGTGCTCATGTCTGCGTGCTCCAACAACGCTGAAAAATTACAATCTTTGCTGGGTTTTCTAAATTTCGGGCGTACTTATATTCCCGATTATGCCCAGCGTATCAAGCTGCTATATGCCTTGGTACAACCTAATTTTTCCAAATCGAGCTGGCTGCCAGAACACTCAGCTATCTTGCAATCTTTGCAGGCTGATCTTCTTGCTTCGAAATACTTACTGACACGTGATAACCACACTAACCTGGTAATAAGAATTGTGCCTGGCGCAGTGGGTTTCACGTACTTAACGTTCAATGAGGGCGACACAGTCCCCATTGCTTACAAATCACACCTGTACACTTCGGCTGAAATGCGCTTTTCCACGGGCGAAAAAGTTTTGATTGCGGTGCAGATGGCGATTCTTAAAGAGCGAGCACTGTCATAGGGGAAACGCATGTTGGTTGTCACACCGTATCCTGCTCTAGAGGCAGTGACGAAAGCCAGTGTACCTAATTCTAAAGCTTTGCATCCACATTGTATACAATGGGCCACTTCCTTGACATCACCGGATGTCACCTACATCTTTGATGCCTCATTGCAGACTCAGGAGTACTTGCAGGATGAATTTGTTCATCCAGCTCCTCTGTCTTTGTGCCCGCTTGAAGATTACCATTGTATTATTTACACAGACGGTTCGGCGCAACCGGCGGCGGCTTCAAGGCATGCATATTCATCCGCCTGCGCAATTGTAGCTGGTACTTTCGTGAATGGTGAATTCAAGTCTGATGTCATGCATATGCAGTCATTGGGTGATTGTACCGCACAGCTGGCAGAGCTACGTGCTCTTGTGCTTGCACTGGAGTTTGCTGATCCACGGGTTACAACTCTTATAGTGAGTGACTCGTTTTACTGTGTTCAGTCTTTTAATGACAATTTATTCTTTTTGTCTCAAAATGAATATCGTGATTCCAAGGGTAGCACAATTAAGCATTAAATGCTTTGGGTTTGAGTGGCAGAACTTAAACAGAATCTACCTCTCGTGAATGTGATTCACACTCTTGGGCACCAGCGAGTTGGTGTCCACTCTGTCGGGAGCAGATTAGCTGACGAAGCAGCGAAAACAGAAGTGGCAACATATCTAGTAGCAGCAGTTACAAGATCCAAAAGTAAGATTGATGATGACATCTTGGCACCTATTGCTGCAACAGAGAAGGGTAGTAATTACCCTAGATGTTTCCCTTCTCTGTACTCTTATCATTTAAGTCCTGATAAAGTTCCCTATGTGAGAACTAACGACGTTGGTGACAGATTGATTACCAACGTGGAGTGCAGACTTTCATTGATAACAGCGGCTCACGAAGGCACCATTCCTGAGAGTTCTCTAGGTCGCATGTTCTGGGTTGTCTAATTATTGGTAGCTTCGAGATGATACGGAGAGTGAATGAGACACTGATGCTAGTTGGATAGGGGTTCTGGGTACTGAGGTGAGTTTTTGGTACACCGCAATTCACTGAGGCCCCGGTTTCCTGCGCATAGTTCTATGCATGAGCAGAATCCCTGCAACAAAGTTCTGGGAGGTGGTCACAACTCCCTGTGACAGGAAACCTATAGTCCTGCCTTCCTCTGCTCGAGCTTGGCTCAGCAGCAGGAAGGCAGAATCGTGTCTCTGGTTGGCAGCAGCCATAGTTTGCTGTCTGGGTCTAGAAGACTGGTACCGGGAGCCATGAGGGCCTCCCTGAAGAGCTTTACAGTGCATGGAATCATACCTCCAACACTGTTTACAAACGGTGTTGGGGTATGATCCCAACATGTTTGATACCAAATACGACAGGGTTTGTTACAGCCAGTTTAGAGAAAGCCATTGCGTAATGACACATCGCCACTCTATATATGGTAATGGCTGATGCACTTAGAACCCAGGAGAATGGACTCCGAAGGTTATAGGGGTGTCCTGCTCATGCAGGGGCACCCTCCCACTTATAACCGAGCACGCTGCCTCCAGGATTGAAAGGACTGCCTTAGAGGTGACTTATAGGTTTTAAGTGTAGTGACATCAGATATAAGGAAACTTACACCTGTCGTAAGTGGTGCTAGCACCAGCTTACACAGGGTGCAATGGCAGGCCTGTAGTCACAATTTGAGTGATCTCCCATGGGTGGCACAAAACATGCTTCAGCCCATGGGAGACCCCTGATGTAGTATGCCCAGGGTACCTTAGTACCACATACTGAAGACTTACAAGGGTACACCAGTCAATCTGAAGTGTGCCCAAGTACTCACCATGTCCAATTTAGGGGAGAATCACAGAGACTGGGGTCCTGACTAGTCAGTAAACCATAATGATACCAGCATAAAAGTGGGGATGACCATGTAAGCAGATTCTACTTTCCTACAGAGCTTATACAAATACTCAGCCCATACAACAGCTTGCTCTAACTTCCAATTTACAACTCTCACTCATCCTCATACTCCTAGATATTCCTGCGACTTTTGACAGAATCAACCAACTTTATCCTACTTGCCACTCTTTCAACCACTGGTGTTTTAAAGTTTGCTCTCAACTGGATTAACAATATCTCTAAATATTTTTTTACTGTGGTCTGGCAATCAGGTCCATCTCCTCCCAATCCACTACCATTTGTTGTCACCCAAAGCGGAGTACAGGGGCCCCACCTCTTCTCACTCTACACTATTTCTCTTGGTTATATTGTTTCCTCCATTGGGTTACCCTACCACCTGTACGTAGACAATACCCACATTTTCTTATTCTTCACACATTTTTCTCCCCTTCTGCAATCTCTAATATTAGACTGCTTTGATGCCATTCATCACTCAAGGGTTTTAAGTTTTCTCAAGCTGAACAAACATCCTACACATTCTCTCCTCACCCAGACCTTCCCACTCCAAGCTCTACTTCCTGCTGGACATGCTTATTATTGCCCGGATGGACAGAAACCCAACCTAGTAGTACACCTCAACTCCGCCATTGATGAAATCTTTCATGATCAACATTATCACACATGGGAGCTTGATACATAATCTTAAACAGACACAGAGTCTATCCTCGTGGTTATTATCCTTAATTATTCTTGTTCCAGTATTGCCCTTAAATATTGGATGACTTGGAGGCCACAAGTTTTACTTGTTTGAATGCTGACCCATGTTCTGACATAGAATAGCAGCTGCATGAAAGTGCATTAGCAGTTTTTATAAAGATCCAGCCTTGAGCCGCCAATCATGCCACACGGGTGTGGTATAGCTTCGACCACCACAATGAATGTAGAGAATAGTCGAGGGCTGCCTAGACACTGAAAGGAAAACTGTAACTGATGAATTTTGTATTTTCTATAGAGAATCTTATACACCTTCAGTATTTTTGGCATATAGGTATGTTAAGTTATGTGTCTTGTAGCTCTAGAGATTGCAATCTATCTCCCTCATGCAGCGGAAGTAAAATTATTGCAAAGTGATAATAATCTGGATTTCTTTCTTTTTACCGATTTATTACTTTGAGATCTAAGATCAAATGACACCCGAGATTTCAGTTCTTCTGACTTTATTGTTATTTCAATTGCCTTACCATAAAGCATTACTGGATTTGGTTCTGGGTTTGACAGCGTAGGTGTAAAAATAAAACTACTGTCTACAGTATGCTTAGAGCAGTGGTTCCCAAACTTTTGACTACTGCGGACCCCCATTGAGTCACCATTGGAAGCCGGGGACCCCCAAGCAATTTGTAGGATTTATAATTCAAACATTATAACAGTAATTCGAACAAAATAAACACATGTGTGCACACAAAACAAATACTCAAATTAGTAAGTATTTTAGGGGCATATTTACAAGCCCCTATCACCATGAGAACGTCACTTTTTGCGATGTTCCCATGGCGAGAGGGGCTTTGCTTTATTTACAAGGCAGCGTTAAGCCACTTAACATGGCTTAACGCTGGCTTGTAGATAACACCCCCTTTTACCCAATGCTTAGCGTGAAAGGAGTGGGCAGTGGGTGTTGCGGTGGGCGTTCCACTGCAACACCCATTGATTTTGACACTGCCCCCTATTAACAAGGGCAGCGTAAATGGGAGGCAGCACCAAAATTAAGACCAGGGAAAACCTGGTCTAAACTTGGCGAAACAAGGAGAAATGCTTCAATTCTCCTAGTTTTTGTGAAACGCCTTTTATTGTTTATGTTCAGGAAGGTGACCCTTCCTGCACATTAACAATCTTTTAAAAGAATGACATTTTGTAACTTCCATGTGTGCTGCATTAAGCAGCACATATAGAAGTGACAAAACGGCATTTCAAAATTGTTTATATGCAGGAAGGGGGACCTTACTGTACATAAACAATCTTCCCCTGAATGCAGACACCCTTGCACCCCGCACCCACCAAGCCGAACACCAGCAGTACCCACCTCAAGTGCATCCTGCTCAACACCCGCTCCGTCCACAGACACGCCATCGAACTCTGGAACCTCCTCGACGCCACAGCCCCTGACGTTGCCTTCCTCACGGAGACCTGGATGAACGCCTCTTCAGCTCCCGACATCGCCATCGCCATCCCAGAGGGCTACAAGATCGTCCGGAGGGACCGAAACGCCAACCAGATGGGATGAGGCATCGCCATCATCCACAAGAACACCATCCGTCTCACGACCAGCACCGACAACACCCTGACCAGCGCCGAACACCTGCACTTCCAGATCCACACCAACCCGACCACCACCCTCAGAGGCACCCTGATCTACCGACCCCCTGGACCACGCACCCAATTCAGCGAGGACATCGCCGACTTCGTCAGCCCGCTTGCCCTCCCCTCCGCTGACTACATCCTCCTGGGAGACCTCAACTTCCACCTGGAGAACAACAACGACCGCAACACCAGCACCCTGCTCGACAACCTCGCCAACCTGGGACTCAAGCAACTGGTGTCCACCCCCACCCACCTTGCCGGACACACTCTCGACGCCGTCTTCTCATCCAGCACAGACATCGACTTCAGCCACGCCACAGAGCTTCACTGGACGGACCACAGCTGCGTCCACTTCACCTTCAAGAGAACGCCGACCCACCATCACCAACAACAGGCCGCCCGCAGAAGCTGGAACAAGATCACAGCAGACCAGCTCGCCACCTCCCTGAGCCAGCACCCTCCTGCCAGCTCAGCGAACCCCAGCCAGGCCGCCGACAACCTCACGAAGTGGATCAGCAACTGCGCGGACGAACTCGCCCCACTGAGGACCGCGCCCAGCAGACCCGGCAGCAAGAAGGCCCCATGGTTCACCGACGAACTCAAGAGCTCCAAGAAGAACTGCCGAGCCCTCGAGAAAGTCTGGAAAAGGGAACCGACACCGGACAACAGGACCTCCTTCAAGCTTGCTACCCGGAAGCACCACCAGCTGATCCGCGCCGCCAAGAAAACAGCATTCAAGGACCGGTTGGACAACAACGCACACAACTGCAAGGAACTCTTCAACATCGTGAAAGAGCTTTCCAACCCCAGCGCAGGAAACAACGACATCACCCCATCGCAAGACCTCTGCAACTCCCTCGCCTCATACTTCCACAACAAGATCACAGACATACACAGCAGCTTCGACAACCAACCAACGCACAGCATGACCGAACAACCACCCCCCACCACCACCCTCCACGCCTGGACCCCGATCAGTACCGAAGACACCATCCGCACGATGAACTCCATCCACTCCGGATCACCGACTGACCCCTGCCCTCACCACGTCTTCAACAAGGCCGACGCTGTCATCGCACCCCACCTGCGAGACATCATCAACACATCCTTCAACACCGCCACCTTCCCGGAGAGCTGGAAGCACGCCGAACTCAGCGCCCTACTCAAGAAACCAACAGCGGACCCCACCGACCTCAAGAATTACCGCCCCATCTCGCTTCTCCCGTTTCCAGCCAAAGTCATCGAGAAGACCGTCAACAAGCAGATGGCCGCCTTCCTCGAGACAAACGGATCCCTCGACCCCTCTCAGTCCGGCTTCCGAGCCAATCACAGCACCGAGACCGCCCTCATCGCCGCCACCGATGACATCCGAGCCCTGATGGACAATGGAGAAACAGCGGCCCTCATCCTCCTAGACCTCTCCGCGGCTTTCGACACGGTCTGCCACCGCACCCTAGTACGGCGCCTCAGCAACGTCGGAATCCAGGACAAGGCGCTAGAATGGATCATCTCCTTCCTCGGCGGTAGAACACAGAGAGTCCGCCTACCACCATACAAGTCAGAGGCCTCCGAAGTCATCTGCGGCGTCCCCCAAGGATCTTCTCTGAGCCCCACCCTCTTCAACGTCTACATGAGCCCCCTCGCGGCCATCGTACGCAAACACAACCTCAGCATAATCTCCTACGCCGACGACACCCAGCTGATCCTCTCCCTGACCAACGACCCCGCCGCCGCCAAAGCCAACCTACAAGAAGGGATGAAAGAGGTAGCCGAGTGGATGACGACCAGCCGCCTGAAGCTGAACTCAGACAAGACGGAGGTCCTCATCCTGGGCTCCTCACCCTCCGCCTGGGACGACTCCTGGTGGCCTCCCGCCCTGGGCACCGCACCCAAACCGACAGACCATGCACGCAACCTGGGCTTCATCCTGGACTCCTCCCTCTCCATGACCAGGCAAGTCAACGCCGTCTCCTCGTCATGCTTCAACATCCTACGCATGCTACGAAAGATCTTCTGGTGGATCCCCACAGAGACCAGGAAGACCGTCACCCAGGCCCTCGTCACCAGCCGACTGGACTACGGCAACGCCCTCTACGCCGGCACCACCGCCAAGCTCCAGAAGAGACTCCAGCGGATCCAAAACGCCTCAGCCAGACTCATCCTCGACATCCCACGAACCAGCCACATCTCCGGACATCTGAGAGACCTCCACTGGCTCCCCGTCAGCAAGAGAGTCACCTTCCGCCTCCTCACCCACGCACACAAAGCCCTACACGACCAAGGCCCGAGCTACCTCAACAGCCGAGTCAACTTCTACGCTCCCAAACGCCACCTCCGATCTGCCAGCCACGCCCTCGCCGCCGTCCCCCGCATCCGAAGAGCGACTACAGGAGGAAGGTCCTTCTCCTACCTGGCCGCCAAGACCTGGAACTCCCTCCCGACCGACCTGCGCCTGACCCAAGACCACCTCTCCTTCAGGAAGAAGCTGAAGACCTGGCTGTTCGAGCAGTAGCGGCACCCCCCCCCCCCAGCGCCTTGAGACCCTACGGGTATGTAGCGCGCTCTAGAAATGTCTTTGATTGATTGATTGACTGCATTGGCGCCACAAAGTTAAGTGTAGCGCGAGCGCAGGGGAAACGCAGGGCTGCATCATATTCTTGTAAATATAGGTGCAGCCCTGCGTTTCTGAAGTGGCGGAGCGTGTTGTTAAGTCAAGGAGGCTAACGACACTCTCTGCCACTTCTGTTGTATTTTATATTGAAAGAATTTGCAAAAAATGAAGAAAATTAATGGGAAGGTTGGTGCTGCATCTCCGTGACTAGCTTTTAAATGGTTGGTTTTATTTCGCAGTATGAGGCTCCTGCTCCTGCCAGGGCCAGATTAGAAACCCAAAGCAGCCCTGGCAAATGTTTTCAGACCAGTCCCCATACGGTGCACACCAAGTGCAGTGAGTGAGCCTGACCACTACAAATGGGGCTTTGGGATGCTCCCTCCAAAAACATTTAGGAAACAATGGTGCAGTCTACAACACAGTTATCATTACATATTGAATTGTATTAGCTTTTAAAGAATAGTAAATTAAGTCCTTACTATGCACCAGACTACGACAACCTTTTTTGGGGTTCTTAAATGATCCCTCCACTATCACCCTCCAACACTGCCTCTCATCTTTCCATAGCCCCTCTGTCACATGTATTACATTTTTTATAGCATCTCTCATACCATTGTAGGATGTCAGAGCACTTTACATCACACACATATAGAGACAGTGAATCATACATTTAAATCAGTGTATAGAAAATGTCACATAAGGCAAAGGGGACTACAAGGTGTAGAATTCACGTCATTCATACTGGTAGGCATTTTTAAATGGTGCTTGGTCTGAAAAAGCACAAACTCAGGATTCAGAACATAGCACAGTGGTTAGCATTGACTTTAACAATAAAAATGTATTTCCACCCAAATAAACTTTTTTAGCAGCATCAGGATAATGAAAGACTTGGAAAAACATGTCTCTAACTTGTACCTTGCAGTTTGCAAGCAGCTCATTGATGACAGTTTATAGGTCACTGTGCTAGATTACGATTGTCACTTATGAACTGCACAGTAACTAAATAATCTGTTTTTTAAAATGCATTATACATGTTCTTTGCAGTAGGCATATTAACCCTCTGTGCTACATTAGATCATTCAAAGCTGCCACTGGACAAAACTCTTATCTCTCACCAGCAGGTACATTAATCACTGGTGTTATCTTGACACTTTTATTGTTGTTTGAAAACTGCTAATTATACAAGATACTTTGCAGTGCTTTTAAAACTGCTCTCTGCGGACCCCCTGGGAATGTGTCACGGACCCCTGGGGGTCCGCGGACCACAGTTTGGGAAACACTGGCTTAGAGAGTTCTTTGGGTCAGGCACTTTCAACCATTGGCTTTTTTCACCAGCCTCTTTTAGCCACTGGCATAAGACTTGTTAAGTAACATTTTGGCTTAAGAATTTTTCAGTAACATTTTGGCTCATCCCAGCGAAGTTGTTTTCTTGCACTTTGTGCCATTGGCTGTTAGGGTCCATCTTTCCTCCCCCAATAGAGTGTGTACGTTGGAGTGTGCAAGAGACTATTTACAACTTTCTCCCCTACATTTCACTCCTCATTCTTTCCACCCTTTTATTCCTCTAGATTCTCACCTGCTCATCCCTCTTTTACCTGTGCTGCTCATCATTTTCTCTGTGTCGCCGATTCCTCTAGCATCTCCCTCTCATTCCTTCCTCCTGCTTCTTCCTACTTCCTCCATGTGTGTCGCCCTTCACTATGCCCAAACGAAAGTCAGTACATACTGAAGGCTCCCTTGTCCCTTACAATCCTGATTTTCTTTCTATTTGAAATGAAGGACGGGAGGCAATCGCGGCTACAGGTTAGTCCCCCTGTGGCATGAAAAACAAGCATTTCCAATGCAAATTGGTCTCGTATTAATGAGAGTTCGAGGTATTGGAATTGTGAATGACAATACTTTTCCCTACCAAAGAATAAACGAGGAAAGGAAATGGAAACAGAAAGGATGCTAGAGAAAGTAGGAAAATAAAGCGAAGATGGAACGAATCTGAGAAAAGGGGACAACTGGACCGAAAAGAAAATACTTCATGTTGAAACGTTATAATAACAAGGATGAAGTAATTCATTATATGAACCTATTACCATTAATGCCTAGACTAGTGCATAGTATGACAAGTGACCAATGTAATCCCCTGATCCTTAGTACACTGCTGTAAATTTACATAATCTATACTGTTTTGGACGCATCTGTCTAGGTGACTTATTGAGAAACAAAAATACAGATAAACCTGAAGTAGGTACTCTAGGTAAATTTTCATGTAATATTTCTTTACTAATTTGTGGCATTAGAGAATATGCAAATCAGTCTTAAAATTGTCCCAAATTATCTGTTAAGCCTGAACAGCTAGCTGGGGGTTAGCGTATTCCAAGTACAGCAAGCAACCTCTGACACTGATGCCGTTTGAGTCGGCAGGCACAGCGTGCAACAGAACCCACACAGGAGACGTGCTGAACGCCAGGTAATAAACTTAAGGGTATTTAAATAAAAATGTGTTAACGCATTTATATTCATGAATCATGGTTTGTTTTAAGATGTACTCAGCAAAACAGGGAACATTAAGTCATGTTTATACCAAACAATTCCCGTCCCTCTGAGTACAGACCCTCTTTCTAACTATGTTGATTCAACACTATAATGGCTCGTGACTATTTCTGGCAAATGCATATTATGAATTGGAGCATTCCGTGGTTTTTGAACATTACAATTTAAACCTCTTCTGGCATACTGACTGCAAGTCTACCATGTGTTGACATATATTTCTTCCTAAAAAAAAGCTCTGAAAACTTTCTTTATTATGAGACTGAAACCTCTTGTAATACCGCAGTATGAACTTAGGTTGACTTACAAATCCAAGATGCTCTTAAATCATCAATCACTCACAATTGTATGATAACATACGATGCAAATTATTCTCACTATGTACATGTAATCGATGCAAATCCCTATTTTACAGTCAGGCCTGCACCTCCTCTAAGCCGATGATTTCTACATCCCTGTATTTATTATTCTAACCTTAACCCCTTCGCTGCCAGGCCTTTTCCCCTCCTGTGCCACGCCCTTTTTTGGCTATTTGGGGTAGTGCGCGCTGAGGCCCCTGTAACTTTTTGACCACATAAGGTATCCACGCCAAATTTGCGTCCTTTTCTTCCAACATCATGGGGATTCTAAAGGTACTCAGGGTTTGTGGATTCTCCTAGAAGGGTCACAGAAATGAGCCAAAATACAGCAACATTTTGTTTTTTTTCGGAAAAATTGGAAAAACGGGCTGCAAATGAAAGCATCTGGGTTTTTCCTTGCAAATGTTATCAAAAAAGGGTTTGTGGGGTTGAAGTCACCATTTTCCCAGCTTTTCGGGGATACCAGACTTTTGTCAAAAACCCAACATTTTTTACACAGTTTTGGCATTTTTCTGGGACATAGCCTAATTTTGCTATTTTTTGTGCTTTTGACCTCCTTCCAGTTAATGGCAGAAATGGGTACAAAAGCAATAATGGATCCTGGAAAGCTATACATTTTCAAAAAGAAGACAACATTCTGAATTCAGCAAGGGGTTATTTGTGTAGATCCATCAAGGTTTTCTTATAGAAACTAATAGTTAAATATAGGATAAATTGAAAATTAGCTGAAAAAAACAGCCTTTTGTGTCAACGTTTTCACCTGTAACTTCTTCTAATTATGACAGCTCTTTGAAAGCAATATACCATTACATCCGCTGGACATTACCGGTTGTGGGGATATATAGGACTTGTAGGTTCACCAAGAACCCGACGAACCCAGAGCCAAAAACTGAGCAGCAACTTGCAATGGTTTTTTATTATGTACGGGTATATAGTAATTATTCTGTAAAAATGTGTACATGGAAAAATCGGTATGAAAGACACTCATGTATTTCTGAAATGGGAACAAAATATAGAGTTTAGAAACAGTAGATATTTGCACATTTCTGAAATTGGGAATACTCATACTAGTATGAGAATTATCAGTAATTTTTTAGAATGACTTCTTTTTTACACAATATCTTTCATTTGGAAGGCAGAAATGCATCGAAAGTCAATAGATAATAACAGTTCCTTTACAAATCCAAATTACCCTAAGTTTCCCGATAAAAATAGTACCTCACTTGTGTGGGTAGGCATAGTGCCCGCGACAGGAAACGGTGCAAAACGCAACGTGGTCACAACTCAATATCGCAGTGCCTAGCTCTAGTTTTTGAACCCTAGCTCTGCGGGCACGTTGGGAAACCTAGCAAACCTATACATTTTTGAAAACTAGACACCCAGGGAAATCCAGGATGGGGTGACTTGACTGCCTCCCACCAGGGTCTGTTACCCAGAATCCCGTGCAAACCTAAAAAATTGTCAAAAAAACCACATTTTCCCCACATTTCTGTGGTGGAAAGTTCCGGAATCTGTGTGGCTCCAAATATTTCCACCCACCCTGCGTTCCCCAAAGTCTTACGAGAAAAACGGTACCTCACTTGTGTGGGTCGGCCTAGTGCCCGCGACAGGAAACGGCGCAAAACGCAACATGGTCACACCTCAATTTCGCAGTGAAAAATGACCCTTTTTTGGCAAAATGTCTAGCTGTAGTTTTTGAACCCTAGCTCTGCGGGCACCTTGGGAAACCTAGCAAACCTATACATTTTTAAAAACTAGACACCCAAGGGAATCCAGGATGGGGTGACTTGACTGCCTCCCACCAGGGTCTGTTACCCAGAACCCCTTGCAAACCTAAATAATTGACAAAAAAAACACATTTTCTCCACATTTCTGTGGTGGAAAGTTCCGGAATCTGCGTGGATCCACAAATTTCCACCCACCTCGCGTTTCCCAAAGTCTTACGAGAAAAACGGTACCTCACTTGTGTGGGTCGGCCTAGTGCCCGCGACAGGAAACGGCGCAAAACGCAAAGTGGTCACACCTCAATTTCGCAGTGAAAAATGACCCTTTTTTGGCAAAATGTCTAGCTGTAGTTTTTGAACCCTAGCTCTGCGGGCACCTTGGGAAACCTGGCAAACCTATACAATTTTGAAAACTAGACACCCAAGGGAATCCAGGATGGGGTGACTTGACTGCCTCCCACCAGGGTCTGTTACCCAGAATCCCTTGCAAACCTAAAAAATTGACAAAAAAACATATTTTCCCCACATTTCTGTGGTGGAAAGTTCCGGAATCTGTGTGGATCCACGAATTTCCACCCACCCCGCGTTCCCCAAAGTCTTACGAGAAAAACAGTACCTCACTTGTGTGGGTAGGCCTAGTGCCCGCGACAAGAAACGGCGCAAAACGCAAAGTGGTCACACCTCAATTTCGCAATGAAAAATGACCCTTTTTTGGCAAAATGTCTAGCTGTAGTTTTTGAACCCTAGCTATGCGGGCACCTTGGGAAACCTAGCAAACCTATAAAGTTTTTAAAACTAGACACCCAGGGGAATCCAGGATGGGGTGACTTGACTGTCTCCCACCAGGGTATGTTACCCAGAATCCCTTGCAAACCAAACAAATGGACAAAAAAAACACATTTTCCCCACATTTCTGTGGTGGAAAGTTCCGGAATCTGCGTGGATCCACAAATTTCCACCCACCCCGCGTTCCCCAAAGTCTTACGAGAAAAACGGTACCTCACTTGTGTGGGTCGGCCTAGTGCCCGCAACAGGAAATGGTGCAAAACGCAACGTGGTCACACCTCAATTTCGCAGTGAAAAATGACCCTTTTTTGGCAAAATGTCTAGCTGTAGTTTTTGAACCCTAGCTCTGCGGGCACATCAAAATTGCCTATCTCAAAACCACCTGGTTTTGCAAGGGGGGTCACTTGGGTTTTTGGCCCGGTGCTCGGCGGCCATCTAGGGAAACCTACCAAACCCATACATTTCTGAAAACTAGACACCCGGGGGCTTCCAGGGAGGTATGGCTTGCGTGGATCCCCCAACGTTTCCTTACCCGGAATGCCCTGCAAACCTCAAATTTAGCTGAAAAAATCACCTTTTTCACACATTTTTGTGTGGGAAAGTTGAGGCATCACCGGGCTGACACAAATTTCCTACCACCCAGCGTTCCCCCCGGGTCTCCCGATAAATACGGTGCCTCACTCGTGTGGGAGGCCCAAGTACCCGTGACAGGCAAGGCCCCAAAACGTATTGAGGTGACATGAAAATTGCCTACCTCAAAACGACCTGGTTTTGCAAGGGGGGTCACCTGGGTTTTTGGCCCGGTGCTCGGCGGCCACCTAGGGGAACCTACCAAACCCACACATTTCTGAGTCTAGTGGACTGTGATAATTTTTTTACAATTCCTTGGTGTCTAGTAGTCTTTTTGCCCCCCCGGGGGGGCAGATTGGGGGCCAATGCCCCATCTGCCCCCCAGGGGGGGCAGAAAGGCTGTAATGGTGGCAGGTGGGTGGGGGCATTGGCATGCTCGTTTCGGGCAGCCCTCACCCTAAAATAAAAACAGAAAACAAATCCCTGGTGTATAGTGGGCTTTCTGCCCCCCAAAGGGGCAGATTAGGGGCCAATGCCCCATCTGCCCCAGGGGGGGCAGAAAGACTGTGATAATTGGGGGGTGGGGTGGGGGCATGGGCCTGCTCTTTTCTTTTTTTTTTTTACAATTCCCTGGTGTCTAGTGGTCTTTTTGCCCCCCCGGGGGGGGCAGATTGGGGGCCAATGCCCCATCTGCCCCCCAGGGGGGGCAGAAAGGCTGTAATGGTGGCAGGTGGATGGGGCATTGGCGTGCCCGTTGCGGGCAGCCCCCACCCTACAAAAAAAGTAAAAATGAATCCCTGGTAGTTAGTGGGCTTTCTGCCCCCCCGAAGGGGCTGATTAGGGGCCAATGTCCCACCTTCCCCCCGGGGGGGCAGAAAGACTGTAGTAATTAGGGGGTGGGGTGGGGGCATGGGCCTGCTCGTTTTGGGCAGCCCCCACCCTTATTTTTATTGATAAAAAAATTCCCTGGGGTCTAGTGGGCTTTTTGCCCCCCCGGGGGGGCAGATTGGGGGCTAATGCCCCCATCTGCCCCCCAGACGGGGCAAAAAGACTAAATTGGGCCAAAGTTACATGGGGGAGCAAAGGCCCTTGCCCAAGGGTCCGCTCCCCCCTCCCTGGTGTCTAGTGGGTGGATCCCTGCTTGGGGATCGCCCTCCTGTGGCAATCCCCAAGCAGGATCCACTGGGGAGGGGTACCATTGGAAAGGGGAGATTCTCCCCTTTCCAACGATACCTCTCCCATCTTTCTACGTGCTCAGGGGGCTGAGATAGCCCCCTGAGTACGTAGAAAGTGAAACTGAAATGAGCCTCTTGGCTCATTTCAGTTTCACTTTCACTTTCACTGTAATGACGTCGGCGCGACGTGCGCGCCGATCGTCATTACAGTGAAAGGGGTGGGGGGGGGCCTCGGGAGCTGGGGAAGCTCTTCCCCAGCTCCCGAGGCTATTTTGGTAGAAAGGGAATCCCTCTGGTGCCCACACCAGAGGGATTCCCTAGGGTATGCCTCATGACGAGCTGGACTCGTCATGGGCACAGCGCGACTGTGCTCCATGACGAGTCCAGCTCGTCATGGGCATACAAGGGGTTAAATCCGTTCTCTGGTGCTGTATTAATAGAAAATTGTTCACTGCATGTCATAAAAAGCTGTCAGTTTTCTTTCGGGGTGAAAAAAAGGCATCGGTTTAAAACACAGATACACTAGTGTTGTCTTTTAATGAACACCGATGGCAAAGGTTTTTCTTGGCATAAGCCAAACTTGAGCTTGGAGCAAGTCAAAACGCGCGCAAGAGTACATCACATGTGATTTTCAGAAGTCAAATGTTGCAGGTGAATAATAAAAATGTGTACAGTAGAATCCGGAAGCTATACCAGCATGTCTCTTATTGAAAAGACGCATGCACTCATTACAAGGACCCTTGGTAACTTAGAATCCTACACATACGTCTAAAGCAGCCTCCTCATCCTGGATAACTGCACAACAGCGAAGATTTGAACAGGCCTAAGAACCCCGGTTACAAGACAAAGGTAATTTCAGATCTCTGAAAACACGAGGTTGCGCTCGGATCAGGATTTTAAGATGTGCAATCATTACTGCACCCCGATGTTTTCCCCATACAGTTTTTGGCATCTCAAACCTACAGTGAAAAGACCTGGAAAAGGAAAAACGTGCAACATTTGGTATGGTAGATGATTCCATGTTTAATGCATCATCATTTAAAGGTGGAATTTCCAACAACCGTGTAATTACTCAACTCCAGGGAGAGGTATTTCCCGTACATGCAAATATCTCACATCCTTCCGTCCCACTCACAATTGGGGCCTTAGACTTGGCTCTAATGTAAACAGCCCTTACACATATGCCGGACATGTTGAGAATTTCAGCAGCTAAACTTTACACCGAGTAATTTGCAAGAGGCATTCAACGAGCAAATCATATTTTTTTCTACAGAAGACACAGTAAATGGCCCCATTGGCTCCATTTAGCATTCCCATAAAGCCAGGTGGCACTTACTTCGGTTTCTTTACCTGACTCTGCTGGTATTGGAGGGACATTTGTGTGCGTCACAGGGACCTTGAGACTGTTGTACAAATGCGAACCAAAGACCTGGAGGTTTCCCCTGGACCTCAGACCCCACTCATTGCCTTTCCTCGGGCGCTCGCGCAGCACCCACCACCGCGCGCTTCATCCCTCATATAACTGCACACATAGACACAGCGCTTTCTCTTCGCCGTGGGGTCGTAAATATTGATATTGTAGCAGGTGCAGTGGCACCGGGGCCCAGAGATGGAGCCCTCACGGACCTTTAATATGGCAGCTAGAACAACTTTCCTAGCTTGCCGCAGGGCCCATGGCACCCTTGGTGCACCACTGCTCGCACACAACATCTCTTGAACTGTACGAAGCAGAACACAACAACGCTTACCGGGGAGGATCGGGGAGGGGGCATTTGGCACGGGCATACCTCCGCCCATCTGTGTGCAAATGGGGTCACGGTCACCCCAGGCGGGTCCCCATTAGACCCAAGCCCTTTGTGTGTCAGCCATATTAAGTGAAGCACCAGCAAATTTATTTTTGCAGGAGAACCCCATCATGCGTTACCCCACTATAGCTCGGTGTGGGTTTTAGGGTCTATCCGAGGCAGGCAGTTCTTCCAGGCACCTCACGGAGCGGCGCACATATGTTTATTAAGCTTTATGTATCGAGGACCAGGCAGGGGCGTAACACAGGCTGCCACATCCCCCGCAGTGCGGGGGGGCCCCAAGCTCCAGGGGGCCCCCTCAGCACTGAACTTCGGCCGGGGAGCTCCTGATAAAGTCCGGAGGTGGCCCCTCCACGTACCTTGCGGGGGGGCACCCTCAATTATCGTTACGCCACTGTGACCAGGCCTCATGGTGCCGTAGGACTGTGCACGTGCTGCATTCATACAGTTGTGTAGAGAAAAGGAAAACAATAATTTGGCCAAAACTTCATCACACAGGTGACATGGGAAACAGTGATCACTGACCCTAGACACTTGATAACAAACATGCAAGGGTGCAGGATATATTTCTAATGAAAAAGCAATAAATGCAGTTATTGAAATTTCGTAGGCAGGGGGTTAGACACCTCAAACCCAGAACCTTGCACCCCTGGCCATGCATGCCTACTTACAGCCCCTCTCCTTCCTTACCAGCTCTCTCCGCTGGCTCTGCCTTTTGGTTACGGGCTTCAGTGTGCTGCGGACAGTCTGGCACCCCCTAGCCCTAGGCTGTCGGTCTCCCCTGCTTCACTAGACCTCCTTTCATCTTTCCGTGGCTGCGCACCCTTGTCGCTTGCTTTGCTTTTAATACAAAATAAGGACCTGAAATCAGCCTAGGAATTGGGCCACTGATGGCGGCAAGTGGGAAGACCGACTTTAGGACAATATGATGCCCCCGTTTGGGCAAATCAGCTTCGAGCGAGTGGAGACGCTGCCCAGCTAGGCCTCCTCGTTAAAGTGTTTGCTTGTTTCTATGGCCGCAGGCAGGAGCCTACCCCTTTAAGAGGAGATGAGGGTCCATGAATGAAAAGATGAACACTGCAGCGCTGGCAGCGAATCTTCCACAGCAATGAGCTGAACTAACATATTTTTGGGGGGCCGCACAGAAAATAAATGTATACGTTTTTAGACCAAGCAATAGGACTCGCATTTACACGAGACCTATTGTATTAGAAACAGTAGTGCGGGCGGGCGAGATGGCATGAACAACGGGCGTGCGGGGGGGCGAGAAGGCATGGACTACAGGAGGGGGCACAGGAAGAAAATAGTGCTCACAATCTAAATAAAACATACTGTGCAACACTCAAAGTAAAGGGGCCGGTAGCCTTGGAAGGAAATAAATGACGACATGGCCGTCATAAGGAGCGACTAACAAGCCTAAAACCAATCGGAAGGCAGCATTTAGGAACGACAAAGATACAAGCCAATGAAAAAGATGGGCAGAGAGTGGGTGGAGCTTCCACAGAGCTTCCAATCCATACTGAATACTGCATGACTTGCAAAGCGAGCAGCGCATGCCCGCTGCGGCTATAGGCTCGACCTGAAAAAACAAATAACAATAATGAAGGCTCTCTTGCCAGATGAGCTGCATTTCATAAAGAAACAAAAATGGACTGTAGTGAAGGCAAGAGTGCTTGCAATCAAATCTGTGTTTTCATTTGTCTGGCTTGAATATACTAGCACTATGATTCCATGTGCTGGACACATTAAACCCAGACCTAATGCCTTTTCCAATGCTTGTTTATTGTAATTTATTTGTTATGAGGCATAGGCCCCCTGAATGGCTATGTCAGTTGCCAGCGGAGTTTTGCCTTGATTGTTGCCTGTTCACTTTCCTTATGCTTGCCTACATGCAGTGTCTTCAATTTTCCAAGGCTTGCTATCGGTCTCTTCTTTCTTGTGCTGGGCTTTTCGAGCCACTATGTAGTTCAAGGTCTGTGGCGCCTCAAACCATTAAGAAGCCGGAAAGCTTTTAGTCAATTACTTGCATACAAATGAAAAGACAGTCACGTCAGGATAACCTCTGAAAGGCAGGATGGGCTGGAGTAAGTTAATCATATGAAAGTCAGCTTCACCATAGATGCTGGTAGATTTGGATAACTGTCACGAATGACAAGAACCTGAACATGTGGCTGCTGCAGTACAAAGCCAAAAAAAGTATTGCTACATTTTGACAAATTTAAAAACTGATTATGTGAAATAAAGCATAAACTACTATCAAATACTTCCTAGTCACAAACAATTGGGTGAGCTCTGGCTCTGAGCTGCAGGATGTGAAAAATAAAGGAACTGAAGTCAGGGCTCCGGAGTAGGCATCTTTTAATTCAAGTTTTTCATGTCTTTGTTTCTTATTCCAATGCACAGTCTTCAGAGTATGCCTTCAAGCCAAGCCAACACGTGTTTCGTCCTGACAATTATAGGTCATGGACTTCATCAGGACTAGAGACAAAAGAAATAACTGGATGGAGGGCATATTTCCAAGTATTGTACAATAGTTACATGTGATGGATTTATACAGTGTTCATCGCTTTTAAAGGTCAGAGAAAAATTGAAAAGGAGAAAAGATAAAACTAAGAGTAAGAAAGTGATCCCACATCTCAAAGGAAAGAGAAAAAGAGGAATAAGGGAAATAATTTGATATATTAATATTGTGTATCCCATAGTTGAGTAAGAGCAGAAAAAGAAGAAAAAGGAAAGGGTAAAGCCAATAAAAAATATAAAACGAGTACTATATTCCATGCTCAATATAAGCACTTATGTTCCTCCAACATGTTTTATCCGGAATTGGTGGTATTAGTGGTGGTGGTGTGATGGTGGTATTGATAGTGGTGGTGGTATTGGTGATGGCATTGGTGGTGGTGGTGGTATTAGTGGTGGTATTGATGGTGGTGGTATTGGTGAAGGAATTGGTGGTATTTGTGGTGGTGGTATTGGAGGTGGTGGTATTGGAGGTGGTGGTATTGCTGGTGGTGGAATTGGTGGTGGTGGTAGTGGTGGTATTGGTTGTGGTGATATTGGTGGTGGTGTTGGTATTGTTGGTGGTGGTAAAGGTGGTACTGGTGGTGGTATTGGTGGTGGTGGAATTAGTGGTAGTGGTGGTATTGGTGGTGCTGGTACTGGTGGTGGTGGTATTGCTATTGGTGGTGGTAGTGGTATTGGTGGTGATGGTATTGGTGGTGGTGGTACTGGTGGGGATATTGGGGGTGGTATTGGTGGCAGTGGTATTGGTGGTGGTGGTATTGGTGCTGGCATTGGTGGTGGCGGTATTGGTGGTGGTGGTGGTGGTATTGGTAAAGGTAGTGGTGGTAGTATTGGAGGTGGTGGTATTGGTGGTGGTGGAAGTGGTGGTGATGGTGGTGGTATTGGTGGTGGTGGGAATGATATTGGTGGTGGTGGTGGTATTGTTGGTGGTGGTATTGGTACTGGTATTGGTGGTGGTGGTAGTGGTGGTGGTGGTATTGGGGGTGGTATTGGTGGTATTGTTGGTATTGGTTGTGGTGGTGGTACTGGTGGTGGTGGAATTGGTGGGTGTAGTGGTATTGGTGATGAAGTTGAAGTTGAAAGGTTTTATAGAGCGCTCTACTACCAAGCGGTTTCTTGGCGCTGAACAAAGACTATCATGGGGAACGCAGGGAGGATACTACAATGAGTAGGCCATGGAGAAGAGGTGGGTTTTAAGAGCTTTGCGAAAGTCCATATAAATGGAAATGGATCTGATGGCAAAAGGAAGTGCGTTCCAGAAGAGGGTGGCATGGGTAGAAAATCTCGAACCACCAAGATTTTTTCTTCGGTAACGAGGGACGCTGAGGAGGAACTGGGTAGAGGAGCGAAGGTTTCTGCCCGGGACGTAGGCATTGATCTTTGATCTGATGAAGTCTGGAGCCCTGCCGGCCAGTGACATAAAGATCAGGCAACCCATCTTGAATAAGGATCGCTCCAGGATGGGAAGCCAGTGAAGGGTCTTTAGGAGGGGGGTAATGTGATGGAGTTTCGGAAGCCTGTAAATAAGGCGAGCTGCCTGGTTTTGGATGAGCTGCATACGGCGGCGCTCGTATGCGGGAATACGGACATACAGGCCGTTGCCATAGTCCAGGCAGGATAGAATCATGGCCAAGATGATGAGTTTGAGGGCTTCCACAGAGAAGTAACAGGAGATTTTACGGATGATTCTAAGGGACAGGAAACAGGATGAGACCACCGAGCTGATCTGGGAGCGCATAGAGAGGTCTTGGCTGATTTTAATACCCAAGGTTTTCACAGACACAGAGGGAAGAGGAGGGGAACCAAAGGTAGGGGGCCAAAAAGCGGGGGTCCAGGGGTTAAAAGGACCACCGATAAGAACCAACTCCGTCTTGTCGGGATTCAATTTAAGTTGGTTGAGGTTCATCCAATCATAGATGAATGTCAGAGTGGAGCGGAACTTGCGAATAGAGTCAGGAGAGGGGGTGAGATTGAAAATGAGCTGAAGGTCATCGGCATAGTTAAATACCGTGACCTCCATTTCCTGCAAGGCGGCAATCAGGGGATATATATAAAGATTGAAAAGGAGAGGAGAGAGAGACGAGCCCTGGGGCACCCCGCAAGAGACTGGACAGATGAGGGCAGAAAAGCCCTCCAGTCTAACGGCCTGGGTACGGTCCGTCAAGAAGGAGGTGAGCCAGGCCAGAGCCGAACCCCGAACGCCGGCGCCCCCGACACGGTCTAAAAGAATAGAGTGGTCGACCGTGTCGAAGGCGGCAGACAGGTCGAGGAGGACCAGGGCCTGCAGAGAATTGATGTCAGCGCTCCTCCTGAGCTCATCCACCACGGAGAGGACAACGGATTCCGTGGAGTGAGCAGGGCGAAAACCAGCCTGGTTAGCGGCGAGGAGGTGATTATCTTCGATAAAGGTGGAGAGGTAGGAAGTGATGTAGCTCTCCAGGATCTTACTCAGGAATGGGAATAAAGAGATGGGTCTAAAGTTCGAAAGAAGGGTGGGGTCGGCACCCACCTTTTTGAGAATGGGAATGACCGTAGCGACTTTAAACAAGCCAGGAACAATTCCCTGAGAAATGGAAGAATTAAGCAGGGTGAGGGGGGGATCAGGGCAGCTGGAAAATATCTCCCTCAGAATATGGGCGGGACAAAGATCTGAGGGGGAGCCTGTCTTGACTTTCCTCAACAGGGTGAGGAAGGTCTCCTTTGGGATCAGAGGGAAAGGTCAAGGGTGGGGAGGGTAGGTGGTGGTATGGGACAAGAGAAAGAAGGATGTGGCGCTTGATCTTAGCAATCTTCTCAATGAAGTAGTCATTGAGGGCATTGCAGAGGGATTGAGAGGGGGTAGGCTTAGGGGCAACTCTATCAGAGGCTGCGAGCTCGTGTACGATCGTGAAGATCTCTTTGGGTTTATTGGCCGCTTGATGGATTTTCTGGGAAAAATATTCCGACTTGGCTGAAAGTATGGCTTTTTTTGATGGTGGTGGTAGTGGTGGTGGTGGTATTGGTGGTGGTGGTATTGGTGAAGGTATTGGTGGTATTGGGAGTGGAGGTGGTACAGGTGGTGGTGGAATTGGTGGTGGTATTGGTAGTGGTATTGGTGGAGGTGGTACTGGTGATGGTGGAATTGGTGGGTGTAGTGGTATTGGTGGTAGTGGTGGTATTGGTGGTGGTATTAATAGTGGAGGGGGTACTGGTGGTGGTATTAGTATTGGTGGTGGTATTGGTGGCTGTACTGGAGGCAGTGGTATTGGTGGTAATGGTGGTGGTGGTATTGGTGATGGTATTGGTGGTGGTGGTATTGGTGATGGCATTGGTGGTGGTGGTATTGGTGATGGCATTGGTGGTGGTGGTGGTATTGGTGGTGGTATTGATGGTGGTGGTATTGGTGAAGGAATTGGTGGTATTGGTGGTGGTATTGGTGGTGGTATTGGAGATGGTGGTTTTGGTGGTGGTGGTATAGCTAGTGATTGAATTGGTGGTGGTATTGGTGTTGGTGGTATTGGTGGTGATATTGGTGGTGGTAGTAAAGGTGGTATTGGTGTTGGTATTGGTGGTGGTATTGGTCTCGGTGGTGGTATTGGTGGTGGTGGTATTGCTATTGGTGGTGGTAGTGGTATTGGTGGGGATATTGGTGGTGTTTTGGTGGCAGTGGTAATGGTGGTGGTGGTGGTATTGGTGGTGGCATTGGTGGTGGTGTTGGTGGTGATGGTATTGGTGGTGGTATTAGTATTGGAGGTGGTGGTATTGGTGGTGGAAGTGGTGGTATTGATGTTGGTGGTATTGGTGGGAGTGGTGGTATTGGTATTATTGGTGGTGGTGGTAGTATTGGTGGTGATGGTGTTGGTGGTATTGGTGGTGGTGGGATTGATATTGGTGGAGGTATTGGTGGTGGTGGTATTGGTGGCGGTGTTGTAATTGGTGGTGGTGGTATTGGTGGTTGCAGTATTGGTGGTATTGGTGGTGGTATTGGTGGGGGTGATATTGGTACTGGTATTGGTGGTGGTGGTAGTGGTGGTGGCGGTATTGGTGGTGGTATTGGTGGTATTGGTGGTGGTATTGGTGGTGGTATTGGTGGTGGTGGTATTGGTGGGGGTGGTATTGATAGTGGAGGTGGTACTGGTGGTGGTGGAATTGGTGGGTGTAGTGGTATTGATGGTAGTGGTATTAGTGGTGGTGGTGGTATTTGTTATGGTGGTATTGGTGGTGAGGGTAGTATTAGTGGTGATGGTATTGGTGGTGGTGCGATTTAGGGGTGGGCGGAATTTGCGAAATGTTAAAAATCTCCGCAAACACGTGGAAATATCGCGAAGATGCGGAAGTTTTTTGCCCACCCGTTGGCGGTATTTTCTGGGTGTTCGCGGCTCGCCAACTTACCCATGCGGTTGCTCGCGGGCGTGGCCATCTTGTTTTCACTTGTCTCGCGGTGCATGAGCGCGAGAAGAAAGACGTGATCGCGCAACGAATGATGTTACTGCGGGCACGAACTGTCACGAGACAGCGCAAATGGCTACCAACAATCCAACATCTCGTGGAGAACGCGACCAGATCGGGAAAACTTGTCGGCGAACGCGGGGATTCAGGTAAGGCGATCACACGCACGCGAGAATGTATTATTTTACAGCGCGAGCAAGGAAAAAATTTCCGGTAAAATGCGGATTGCGGAAATTTTTACATTTTCGTGCTCTCCGCGGAACACAAAAATGTCAAATTATCGCAATTTCCGCGAGCGGAACGGAATTTTAGCCCAGGCCTAGTGAGATTGGTACTGGTGATGGTATTTTTGGTGGTGGTATTGGTATTGGTTGTGGTGGTATTAGTATTGGTAGCGGTGGTATTGGTATTGGTGGTGGTATTTGTGGAATTGTTAGTATTGGAGTTTTTGGTGGTGGTATTGGTGGTGCTATAGGTATTGGTGGTGGTGGTGGTATTGGTAAGGCTGGTGGTGGTATTGATGGAGGTGGTATTGGTGGTGGTGGTGGTAGTGGTGGTGATGGTGGTATTGGTAGTGGTGGTATTGGTGGTGATGGTATTGGCAGTGGTATTGGTGGTGGTGGTACTGGTAGTGGTGGGACTGGTATTGGTATTGGCGGTGGTATTGATGGTATTGTTGGTATTGGTAGTATTGGAGGTATTGGTGGTGGTATTGGTGGTGGTGGTATTGGTGGTTGTGGTGGTGGTATTGGTGGTGGAATTGGTATTGGTGGATATATTGGTGGTGGTGGTATTGGTGGTGGTGGTATTGGTGGTGGAATTGGTATTGGTGGATATATTGGTGGTGGTGGTATTGGTGGTGGTGGTATTGGTGGTGTTGGTAGTGGTGGAATTGGTGGTGGTATTGGTGATGGTATTGGTGGTACTGGTGGTGGTGTTGGTGGTATTGGTGGTGGTAGTATTGGTGCTGGTATGGGTGGTGGTGGTGGTATTGGTTGTGGTGGTGGTATTGGCGGTGGTGCTGTTGGTGATACTGGAGGTGTTGGCAGTGGTGGTATTGGTGATGGTATTGGTGGTGGTATTGGTATTAGTAGAGGTGGTATTGGTATTGGTGGGGGTATTTGTATTGGTGGTGGTACTGGTATTGGTGGTGGTATTGGTGGTGGTGGTGGTGGTATTGGTTGTGGTATTGGTGGTATTGGTATTGGTGGTGGTATTTGTGGAATTGTTAGTATTGGAGTTTTTGGTGGTGGTATTGGTGGTGCTATAGGTATTGGTGGTGGTGGTGGTATTGGTAAGGCTGGTGGTGGTATTGATGGAGGTGGTATTGGTGGTGGTGGTGGTAGTGGTGGTGATGGTGGTATTGGTAGTGGTGGTATTGGTGGTGATGGTATTGGCAGTGGTATTGGTGGTGGTGGGACTGGTAGTGGTGGGACTGGTATTGGTATTGGCGGTGGTATTGATGGTATTGTTGGTATTGGTAGTATTGGAGGTATTGGTGGTGGTATTGGTGGTGGTGGTATTGGTGGTTGTGGTGGTGGTATTGGTGGTGGAATTGGTATTGGTGGATATATTGGTGGTGGTGGTATTGGTGGTGGTGGTATTGGTGGTGGTGGTATTGGTGGTGGAATTGGTATTGGTGGATATATTGGTGGTGGTGGTATTGGTGGTGGTGGTATTGGTGGTGTTGGTAGTGGTGGAATTGGTGGTGGTATTGGTGATGGTATTGGTGGTACTGGTGGTGGTGTTGGTGGTATTGGTGGTGGTAGTATTGGTGCTGGTATGGGTGGTGGTGGTGGTATTGGTTGTGGTGGTGGTATTGGCGGTGGTGCTGTTGGTGATACTGGAGGTGTTGGCAGTGGTGGTATTGGTATTGGTGATGGTATTGGTGGTGGTATTGGTATTAGTAGAGGTGGTATTGGTATTGGTGGTGGTATTTGTATTGGTGGTGGTACTGGTATTGGTGGTGGTATTGGTGGTGGTGGTGGTGGTATTGGTTGTGGTATTGGTGGTATTGGTGGTTGTAGTATTGGTGGGATTGGTAGTGGTGGTGGTATTGGTGGTGGTGGTATTAGTGGTGGTGGTGGTATTGATAGTAGAGGTGGTACTGGTGGTGGCATTGGTATTAGTGGTGGTATTGGTGGTGGCATTAGTGGTATTGTTGGTGGTGTTGGTATTGGTGGTGGTGGTGGTATTGGTGAAGGTATTGGTGGTGGTGGTATTGGTACTGGAGGTGGTGGTATTGGTGGTGGTATTGGTTGAGGTGGTATAGGTACTGGTGTTGGTATTGGTGGTGGTATCATGGTGGTGGGATCGGTATTGGTGGTGGTGGTACTGGTGGTGGTATTGGTGGTGGTATTGGTGGTGGTGGTATTGGTGGTGGTGGTGGTATTGGTGGTGGTATTGATACTGGTGGCGATGGTATTGGTGGTGGTGGTATTGGTGGTGGTATTGGTGGAGGTGGTGATGGTGTTATTGGCAGTGGTATTAGTATTGGTGGTGGTGGTACTGGTGGTGGTGGTACTGGTGGTGGTGGTAGTGGTGGTATTGGTGATGGCATTGGTGGTGGTAGTATTGGTGAAAGTATTGGTGGTATTAGTGATGATATTGGTGGTGGTGGTATTGGTTGTTTGTATTGGTGGTGGAATCGGTATAGATGGTGGTATTGGTATTGGAGGTGGTGGTATTGGTGGTGGTCGTAGTGGTGGTATTGAAGTTCGTGGTATTGATTTTCGTGGTGGTGGGGTTATTGGTATTGATCATATTGGTGATGGTATTGAAGATATTGGGGGTGTTGGTATTGGTGGTGGTGGGATTGGTAGTGGTGGTGGTATTGATAGTAGAGGTGGTAACGGTGGTGGTATTGGTATTAGTGGTGGTATTGGTGGTGGTATTGGTGATGGTGGTATTGCTGGTGGTGTTGGTGTTGGTATTGGTACTGGAGGTGGTGGTATTAGTGGTGGTGGTATTGGTTGAGGTGGTATAGGTACTGGTGGTGGTATTAGTGGTGGTAGGATTGGTATTGGTGGTGGTGGTATTGATAGTGGAGGTGGTACTGGTGGTGGAGGTATTGGTGGTGGTACTGATACTGGTGGCGGTGGTATTGGTGGTGGCATTGGTGGTGGTGGATTTGGTGGTGGTATTGGTGGTAGTAGAATAGATGAAGGTATTGGTGGTGGTGGTATTGGTGGTAGTATTGGTATTGGAGGTGGTGGTATTGGTGGTGCTGGTATTGGAGGTGGTGGTATTGGTGGTAGTGGTATTAGTGGTGGTATATGTTATGGTGGTATTGGTGGTGAGGGTAATATTAGTGGTGATGGTATTGGTGGTGGTGAGATTTAGGGGTGGGCGGAATTTGCGAAATTCACTTTCGCAAATTATCGCGAAAATGTTAAAAATCTCCGCAAACACGTGGAAATATCGCGAAGATGCGGAAGTTTTTTGCCCACCCGTTGGCGGTATTTTCTGGGTGTTCGCGGCTCGCCAACTTACCCATGCGGTTGCTCGCGGGCGTGGCCATCTTGTTTTCACTTGTCTCGCGGTGCACGAGACAGCGCAAATGGCTACCAACAATCCAACATCTCGTGGAGAACGCGACCAGATCGGGAAAACTTGTCGGCAAACGCGGGGATTCAGGTAAGGCGATCACACGCACGCGAGAATGTATTATTTTACAGCGCAAGCAAGGAAAAAATTTCCGGTAAAATGCGGATTGCGGAAATTTTTAAATTTTCGTGCTCTCCGCGGAACACGAAAATGTCAAATTAACGCAATTTCCGCGAGCGGAACGGAATTTTAGCCCAGGCCTAGTGAGATTGGTACTGGTGATGGTATTTTTGGTGGTGGTATTGGTATTGGTGGTATTGGTGGTGGTATTAGTATTGGTAGTGGTGGTATTGGTATTGGTGGTGGTATTTGTGGAATTGTTGGTATTGGAGTTTTTGGTGGTGGTATTGGTGGTGCTATAGGTATTGGTGGTGGTGGTGGTATTGGTAAGGCTGGTGGTGGTATTGATGGAGGTGGTATTGGTGGTGGTGGTGGTAGTGGTGGTGATGGTGGTATTGGTAGTGGTGGTATTGGTGGTGATGGTATTGGCAGTGGTATTGGTGGTGGTGGTACTGGTAGTGGTGGGACTGGTATTGGTATTGGCGGTGGTATTGATGGTATTGTTGGTATTGGTAGTATTAGAGGTATTGGTGGTGGTATTGGTGGTGGTGGTATTGGTGGTTGTGGTGGTGGTATTGGTGGTGGAATTGGTATTGGTGGATATATTGGTGGTGGTGGTATTGGTGGTGGTGGTATTGGTGGTGGTGGTATTGGTGGTGGAATTGGTATTGGTGGATATATTGGTGGTGGTGGTATTGGTGGTGTTGGTAGTGGTGGAATTGGTGGTGGTATTGGTGATGGTATTGGTGGTACTGGAGGTGGTGTTGGTGGTATTGGTGGTGGTATTGGCGGTGGTGCTATTGGTGATACTGGAGGTATTGGCGGTGGTGGTATTGGTATTGGTGGTGGTATTGGTGGTGGTATTGGTATTAGTAGAGGTGGTATTGGTATTGGTGGTGGTATTTGTATTGGTGGTGGTACTGGTATTGGTGGTGGTATTGGTGGTGGTGGTGGTGGTGGTGGTGGTGGTATTGGTGGTGGTGGTGGTGGTGGTGGTGGTGGTATTGGTTGTGGTATTGGTGGTTGTGGTATTGGTGGTATTGGTAGTGGTGGTGGTATTGGTGGTGGTGGTATTAGTGGTGGTGGTGGTATTGATAGTAGAGGTGGTACTGGTGGTGGTATTGGTATTAGTGGTGGTATTGGTGGTGGTATTGGTATTGGTGGTATTGTTGGTGGTGTTGGTATTGGTGATGGAATTGGTGGTGGTGGTGGTATTGGTGAAGGTATTGGTGGTGGTGGTATTGGTACTGGAGGTGGTGGTATTGGTGGTGGTATTGGTTGAGGTGGTATAGGTACTGGTGTTGGTATTGGTGGTGGTATCACGGTGGTGGGATCGGTATTGGTGGTGGTGGTACTGGTGGTGGTATTGGTGGTGGTATTGGTGGTGGTGATATTGGTGGTGGTATTGATACTGGTGGCGATGGTATTGGTGGTGGTGGTATTGGTGGTGGTATTGGTGGAGGTGGTGATGGTGTTATTGGCAGTGGTATTAGTATTGGTGGTGGTGGTACTGGCAGTGGTATTGGTGGTGGTGGTACTGGTACTGGTATTGGTAGTGGTGAGACTGGTATTGGTGATGGTATTGGTATTGGCGGTGGTATTGGTGGTATTGGAGGTATTGGTGGTGGTAGGGTATTGGTGGTTGTGGTCGTATTGGTGGTATTGGTGGTGGTATTGGTATTAGTGGATGTATTGGTGGTGGTGGTATTGGTGGTGTTATTAGTGGTGGTGGTGGAATTGGTGGTGGTATTGGTGTTGGTATGGGTGGTAGTGGAAGTGGTGGTATTGGTGGCGCTGGCAGTATTGGTGGTGGCATTGGTGGTGGTGCTATTAGTGATATTGGAGGTATTGGCAGTGGTGGTATTGGTGGTGGTGGTATTGGTATTAGTAGAGGTGGTATTGGTATTTGTATTGGTGCTGGTGGTATTGGTGGTGGCAGTGGTATTGGTGGTGGCATTGGTGGTGGCATTGATGGTGGTGTTGGTGGTATTGGTGGTGGTGGTATTGGTGAAGGTAGTGGTGGTGGTATTGGTGGTGGTATTGCTGGTGGTGGTATTAGTATTGGAGGTGGTGGTATTGGTGGTGGTGGAAGTGGTGGCACTGATGTTGGTATAGGTGGGAGTGGTGGTATTGGTATTATTGGTGGTGGTATTGGTGGTGATGGTGTTGGTGGTATTGGTGGTGGTGGGATTGATATTGGTGGTGGTGGTGGTACTGGTGGTGGTGGTATTGGCGGCGGTGTTGGAATTGGTGGTGGTGGTATTGGTGGTTGCGGTATTGGTGGTGGTATTGGTGGGGGTGGTATTGGTACTGGTATTGGTGGTGGTGGCGGAGTTGGTGGTGGTTTTGGTGGTATTGTTGGTATTGGTGGTGGTATTGGTGGTGGTATTAGTTGTGGTATTGGTGGTGGTATTGGTGGTGGTGGTATTGGTGGTGGTGTTTTTGATAGTGGAGGTGGTACTGGTGGGTGTAGTGGTATTGGTGATGGTGGTGGTATTAGTGGTGGTATTGGTGGTTGTTAGACCTGGCACCTTGGCGTGAGTCTCCCTTCCTCTTTTTGTCGCTGTGCCTCATGTGTTTTTATGGTGTTGGCCGCTCAGCGCGCTGTGCCACTGCCAACCAGTGTCGCGGCGCGAGTGCTCCCTATGTAAATTGTATATGTTGGTTGGATTCCATGATTGGATTGTTTGATTTACTATCAGACCCCAGTAAAGTGCGCCAGGAGCGCCAGGGCATGTAAAGGCAAACACCGCTGGTGGGCTTGCAGCACTGGTTGTGCCACCCACAGAAGCGGCTGGTAAAATACGTCTAAGGTCTGCCATCGCAGAACCTGCGTGCAGTCTGGTACTGACATGCTGACTGGCAAGTGCCCACACTTGCCGGTCCCTGAAACCTTCCCTTAACTTCATGTTAGTCACCCCTCTGGTAGGCCCACGGGCAGGGTTCGTTGCAAGCATAAGGTAGGACAAGCCTGGATGCGTGGCATGTCCTAGTAGTGAATGACCGCTATCTTGTTGTTCACTACTGTAAGGCTACCCTGTTCTCATAGGCCAGTATGGGCGGCTTGGATTGTTACACCCTATGATCCTAACCGACCCAGGGAACATGGTAGGAGATCGAGTTTCGTATGCCTGAACTCGGAATAATAAGGTACATCTTTTCGCAAGGTTTATTTTAATATTCCGGGTTTGCAAATGCCGCTTTTAGAAAGCTGGCCTTTGCTTGCCTAAACATTTCAGCCCGCCTCTGCGTGATGTGTATCTGATGTCTGGCTGGTGTGAGTGACAGGGCTGGGGGAACCCAGATGGGCAGGGCTAGGTAGCCTGGTGGTGAATAGGACGATCGACAGGTAGATGGGTGGGAGGAGTGCTCCTAGGCTCTGAATAGGACAGTGCTCTGCCACCTCAATGCCGGCTCCGCCCCCTGTGGAGCGTCTGAGGACTCTGCCCTGCACTCTGAAAGAAGAAGCCTGCATCGCGTAAACAAAGTGCTCAGAAACCGGACTGGACTAGGCAAAGGACCCCCTGGCCTGGGAGAACAAAAGATTTGCTGTATAAATGGAGGAGCCCTGCTCCTAAGAAACTAGATCCGCTTTTGACCAAGAAGAATCTCTGCCTGAGGAGGAGGCACCGGGAAAGCTGTAGGAGGAAGACTGTCCCTATCCTGGGGGATTGGCCTACAGTGGTGACCTTGCTGCCAAAGGGGAGAAGAGAAACTGTTGCTGAAGACTTTGCTTTAGTTTTACTTTCAAGACTTGTGCTTTTCCAAAACGATCTCCAAGGGCTTGGAACTGAGCTTGCCCCCTGAACGGAGCCCCAGGACCATTGGGCTCTACCTGATCTTCACTCGCTTGCTGCTGGACGGTGACCCTCGTGCCCCAGTCCCTCCCTGAGCCGTGACCAGGACTGCTTAGCCGCCCCCGCCTTGGGAAGAGCCTCGCTCGATCGGAGCCGCTCCCCTACGCTGTGCTGGGCTGCCCCTGTCACCTCGCTCGCCGGAGGCTCGCTGCGCACCTTCACCCTCCCGCCGGAATCGACGTTGTGAGCATCTCCAAGCCTCGGACGGCCCGGACGTAATCTGCGTGCCCGGCTGCCCCGCTTTGTTCACCCGCCACCTGCAACACCCGCTCTTGTCGTGAGCCTGAAGATCAGACCCCTATCGTGAAGTGTGGGAGCCTCGGACGCTGCCTCGCCCTTCTGTCGAAGGGCCGCTGAAATCCCGCACCCGCCTTTGCGTCAAGAAACAAGGTACTGTGCTTACGAACTCGACCGCGAGCTCGCATCGGATCCAGGGTCCGCAACGTTCTGATTTCCCTGTCATCTGCTGTATGCTTCCCGATCGCCACCTCAGCACGAAGTGCGCTGAGGCCTACAGTTACCTTGTGCCCGCCTAAAGAACTTTCCGTAACAAAGAGACTTTACCGTATTTCCAAGAATTGTGGCCCCATCAGTTCAACGTTACTGGGCCTTGTATTTAAATCTGCTGAATCTACATAAAAGCTTATTTTTATATACTTCCTGATTGGTGTCCGTTTGTGGTGCATGCAAGGGGTTTACTGTATGTGTAATTGCATTTGCTTAACCGTGTACGCCTGAGACTTAGCCTAGACTGCTCGCGCCACGCACCTAGAGGGTGAGCAGGGGTTATTCTGGGGAGTCATCCTTCGCCCTGACAAGAAGTAAAGGGTCCCTGCTTGTTGTGGGTACACACCTGCGTCAACCAGAGCCCCCTCATTTCTAACATTGGTGGCAGCGGTGAGGATTTACGGATTTGCATTTGTGGTTTGCGTATAGTGAATCACTGATCACCACGTAGTGAGAGCAGACCAGTAACACAGCCACAAGACTAGCATTTGTTTTTGTTTTGCCAAGAATCTCCGTTGTTAAAGCCATGCCTGGTTCACTTCCCGCCGGAAGGGCAGCTTCTATAATCTCTGGATTTGAGGACATAGATTGGGAAGAAGGCGCACTTCAGAATCATACCAATGAAGAATTGAAAGGTTTTTGCTCCAAGTTCAGGATTGCCCAAACTGGATTGAAAAACAAGGCCCAACTCGTGAGGGCGCTGAGGGCCTGGTATGAGTCAAAGGCGCCAGAGAATCAGGTGGAAATGGTTCCACCAGAAAGTGTCCATGAGTTTGGCAGAGGCCTGTCACCAGAAGAGTTGGCAGACAGGGCAGCAACCCGGGCACACGAAGTAGAGATGGCAAAACTTCATGGGCAAATGGATATGGAAAAACAAAGATTAGCCATGGAAGAAAAGAAACTACAATTAGAGCATGACATGAAGCTGAGGGAGCTGGAGCTGAAAGCCAAAAGTTTGGAGCTCAATCCCTCTGGTGGCAGCACACCGCCAGTACCGGCGGAACCAAGAGTTTATATTCCCAAGGATGTAGTGAAGGAGTTCTTCAAGAATGACGACATCGGGCAGTGGTTCAGAGCCTACGAGGTAGCCATGTCTTCCCACCGGGTCCCTGAGAGAGATTGGGGAGCGGGGTTGTGGGGACGGTTCCTGAGTGAAGGGCGGGACACACTGTTAGATTTACCTGCTGATGTCCATAATTCTTACGCCCATATGAAGGAAGCCTTGATGACTAGGTATGGGTTGACCCCTGAGTTATATAGACAGAGGTTCAGGGGTTGCACTAAGATTCCCAATAGTACGTATGTGGAGTATGTGACTTTCTTTTGCAGAGCGCTGGATGGTTGGGTAAAGGGTAGTAAGGTAAATGATTATCAAGGGCTTCTTGATTTAATGGCATGGGAGCACTTGTCCAATAATTGTTTTCCTGAGCTACGCCAGCACCTGATAGATAGTAGGCTGACTAACCCTAAGAAGCTTGCTGAGGAGGCGGACCGCTGGGTCAGTACCAGGGTCCACAAGGGTCCCGTGGGAGATTCCGCCAAAGGTGGGCAGGGTCCCCAGCAGAAGAGTGGGGGGGACAGGGGTAAACAGAAGCAGTTCCCAAAAGGGCCCCAAAATAGTCCCCAAGGGAACCAAGGGAAGGGTTCTCAGCCTCCCCCACCCCAGAAACCGACCGGGGCCCCGACAGGTCCTCCTGTTCAGAAGGGGCCCGTCAGATGTTACAGGTGTAACAATTTGGGGCATTTTGCCTCTGATGTAAAGTGTCCATTGTTTGGTAAACCAGCACCCACTGGTGCTCCACCCCGGCAGGTGACTAGTGTAGCCTTGGGGGAGGAGAGGGATGTCCAAGGTGGGTGGGGTCCCGCAGAGATGTCCCTGGTCTCGCTAGGAGACCGTGAAGTGGTCCCTCCAACCCAGCTGCCTGAGAACACTAAGAAGTACAGGCAGTGGGTGACCATAAATGGCCATAGAGTGGAAGCTCTTAGAGATACAGGAGCCAGTGTGACAGCTGTCAGGTGTCACCTGGTGTCTCAGGAGCAGGTGGTCCCCAATGCATTCTATCCCGTTGTTGCCGCTGACAACACAGAGAGGCACTGCAAGGTGGCTCAGGTTCCCTTTGAGTGAGGGGGGGGGGGTCTCTGGTACTCTTCAGGTAGCTGTGAGGCCCGCCATGCCAGTAGACTGTCTGTTAGGGAACGATTTGGAGAGCTCACCTTGGGCTAAGGTGGAGCGGAGTGCTCACCTGGAGATGTTGGGTATGCCGGATTGGGCGTGTGTCACCACACGGTCCATGGCAGCCAGTAGAGGTACTCAAGAGGTCCTGGAGCCTGAGAGGGAGGCCCAGGAACCGGCCTCAGAGAGAAGGAGCAAGGGGCGTGGGAAGCCAGCCCCTGAAGTTCCCACGGTCCAGGAGGAAGCAGACCTTGAGGGGGATGCCCTGGAGCCTACAGGGGAACAGATAGCTGAACTGGGAGACCTGCTGGAGCTGACCCATTGGCAGCAGGAAGGGGGTCCCACCAGGGAGGACTTTTGCAAGGCACAGAAGGAGTGCCCTTCTCTCGTGGGTATGCGGCAGCAGGCTGCAGACCAGGCCGCAGGTGATCAGTCAGGATCACATTTCGTTTACTGGGAGAACGACCTCCTATATACAGAGCCTAAGGTTGCTGAGCCTGGGTCAGCCCGTGTGCTGGTGGTACCCCAGGACTTCAGAGCCTTCCTACTGGGGCTGGCTCACGATGTGCCATTGGCAGGGCATTTGGGGCAGGACAAGACCTTTGAAAGGCTTGTCACCCACTTTTATTGGCCTCAAATGCGCAGGAGTTCGGATACTCACTGCAGGACATGCCAGACTTGCCAGGCAAGTGGAAAGAGTGGAAGGAAGCAGAAGGCTCCACTCCAACCATTCCCTGTGGTCGGTACCCCATTCCAGCGAGTGGGGATTGACATTGTAGGGCCACTGGACCCCAGGACAGCGATGGGCAATAGGTTCATCCTGGTCCTGGTGGACCATGCCACCCGGTACCCGGAAGCCATTCCTCTGAGGACAGTGACGGCCCCCGTGGTGGGACGTGCACTGATGGGAATTTTCTCCCGAGTGGGATTCCCTCTAGAGGTGGTGTCTGACCGAGGTACCAATTTCATGTCCAAATACATGAAATCCCTGTGGCAAGAGTGTGGTGTAACCTACAAGTTCACCACACCTTACCACCCCCAAGGAAACGGGTTGGTTGAGAGATTCAACCGAACAAACAAAGGCATGATAATGGGCCTGGAAGGACCCATGAGGCGTAAGTGGGATGTCCTCTTACCATGCCTTCTCTTCGCTTACCGTGAGGTGCCACAGAAGTCTCTGGGGTTCAGTCCCTTTGAGCTTCTGTATGGTCACCCAGTCAGAGGACCTCTAAGTCTGGTCAAGGAAGGCTGGGAGCAATCTCCCAGGAAACCCCCCCAGAATGTATATAGTTACATGCTGGCCTTCAGGAATCAGACTAGGCGATTCAGGCAACTTGCTGAGGCAAATCTGGAAGCCAGCCAGGAGGAGATGAAGCGGTGGTACGACCAGAATGCCACTCTGGTAGAGCTTCAGCCTGGACAGAAGGTATGGGTCTTGGCCCCCGTGGAGCCGTGTGCGCTCCAGGATAAGTGGACCGGTCCCTTTGAGGTGGTGGAGCGCAAGAGTCCTGTTACCTACGTGGTGGACCTGAAGTCTCCTAGGAACCCCTTACGGGTCCTACATGTGAACCGCCTCAAGCCCTAGGAACCCCTTACGGGTCCTACATGTGAACCGCCTCAAGCCCCACTTGGAGAGGTCCCAAGTGGGCATGCTCTTGGCAACAGATGCTGGGATGGAAGAGGAGACAGAACCTCTTCCTGACCTCCTGTCAGCCAAGGAGCAAGATGGGTCACTGGATGGTGTCATCCTCTCTTCCACCCTGACCCCTGAGCAACAGAATGATTGTCGCCAGTTACTGGGACAATTTTCGGATCTGTTTTCCCTGGTCCCTGGTGTCACTGATTGGTGCGTCCATGACGTGGACACTGGGGATAGTACACCTGTGCGGCACAAGGCCTACAGGGTGACTGACAGGGTGAGGACATGCATCAAGGAGGAGGTCTCCAAGATGTTTGCACTCGGGGTAATTGAGTCTTCTAGCAGTCCTTGGGCCAGCCCCGTGGTATTGGTCCCAAAGGCTGCAGCGCCGGGAGCCACACCCGAACTCCGGTTCTGTGTGGACTACAGAGGACTCAATTCGGTCACTAGGACCAACGCACACCCCATCCCCAGAGCTGATGAGCTCATAGATCGGCTAGGGGCTGCCCATTACCTCAGCACGTTTGATTTAACGTCGGGGTATTGGCAGATCGCCTTGACCGAGGGGACCAAAGAGAGGTCAGCATTTTCCACCCCAGATGGGCACTACCAGTTCCGGGTTATGCCATTTGGGATGAAGAATGCCCCTGCCACCTTCCAGAGATTGGTCAACCAGGTGTTGGCTGGGCTGGATTCGTTCAGTGCAGCCTACCTGGATGACATCGCGGTGTTCAGCTCCACTTGGGAAGAACACCTGCGCCACCTCTGGGAAGTGTTGATGGCGCTGCGCAAGGCAGGCCTCACGATCAAGGCGAGTAAGTGCCAGATCGGGCAGGGTTCCGTGGTGTACTTGGGACACCAAGTTGGGAGTGGCCAGGTGGCACCCCTTCAGCCCAAGAAAGAAACCATCATGAATTGGGAGGCGCCCAAAACCCAGACAGAGGTGAGAGCCTTCCTAGGTCTCACCGGGTACTACAGGAGGTTTGTCAAGGGGTATGGCAACATGGTTGCCCCCTTGACAGCGCTGACTTCGAAGAAGCGGCCCAGGAAAGTGATTTGGACTGACACCTGTCAGAAAGCTTTTGAGGCCTTGAAAACTGCTATGTGCACGGCGCCCGTGCTCTTGGCTCCCAACTTCTCCAAAGAGTTTATCGTTCAGACAGACGCTTCAGAGCATGGTGTGGGGGCTGTTCTTTCACAGATTAATGAGGAGGGCCTAGATCAACCCGTAGCCTTTCTTAGCAGGAGGTTACTTCACTGGAACAGAGGTGGAGTGCTATTGAGCGTGAGGCATTTGCTGTGGTCTGGGCGCTGAAGAAGCTAAGACCCTACTTGTTTGGGTCTCACTTCCGGGTTCAGACGGACCACAGGCCACTCAGATGGTTGATGCATATGAGGGGTGAGAATCCAAAGCTGTTGAGGTGGTCCATTTCCCTACAGGGTATGGATTTCACGGTGGAACATCGCCCTGGTACAGATCACGCCAATGCTGACGGTCTGTCCAGATTTTTCCGCCTTAGTGATGAGGAACTCCCTGGGGTAGGGTAGTTCTCCCCACTTTTCAGCTGGAGGGGGGAGTGCTCCCTATGTAAATTGTATATGTTGGTTGGATTCCATGATTGGATTGTTTGATTTACTATCAGACCCCAGTAAAGTGCGCCAGGAGCGCCAGGGCATGTAAAGGCAAACACCGCTGGTGGGCTTGCAGCACTGGTTGTGCCACCCACAGAAGCGGCCGGTAAAATACGTCTAAGGTCTGCCATCGCAGAACCTGCGTGCAGTCTGGTACTGACATGCTGACTGGCAAGTGCCCACACTTGCCGGTCCCTGAAACCTTCCCTTAACTTCATGTTAGTCACCCCTCTGGTAGGCCCACGGGCAGGGTGCGTTGCAAGCATAAGGTAGGACAAGCCTGGATGCGTGGCATGTCCTAGTAGTGAATGACCGCCATCTTGTTGTTCACTACTGTAAGGCTACCCTGTTCTCATAGGCCAGTATGGGCGGCTTGGATTGTTACACCCTATGATCCTAACCGACCCAGGGAACATGGTAGGAGATCGAGTTTCGTATGCCTGAACTCGGAATAATAAGGTACATCTTTTCGCAAGGTTTATTTTAATATTCCGGGTTTGCAAATGCCGCTTTTAGAAAGCTGGCCTTTGCTTGCCTAAACATTTCAGCCCGCCTCTGCGTGATGTGTATCTGATGTCTGGCTGGTGTGAGTGACAGGGCTGGGGGAACCCAGATGGGCAGGGCTAGGTAGCCTGGTGGTGAATAGGACGATCGACAGGTAGATGGGTGGGAGGAGTGCTCCTAGGCTCTGAATAGGACAGTGCTCTGCCACCTCAATGCCGGCTCCGCCCCCTGTGGAGCGTCTGAGGACTCTGCACTGCACTCTGAAAGAAGAAGCCTGCATCGCATAAACAAAGTGCTCAGAAACCAGACTGGACTAGTCAAAGGACCCCTGGCCTGGGAGAACAAAAGATTTGCTGTATAAATGGAGGAGCCCTGCTCCTAAGAAACTAGATCCGCTTTTGACCAAGAAGAATCTCTGCCTGAGGAGGAGGCACCGGGAAAGCTGTAGGAGGAAGACTGTCCCTATCCTGGGGGATTGGCCTACAGTGGTGACCTTGCTGCCAAAGATGAGAAGAGAAACTGTTGATGAAGACTTTGCTTTATTTTTACTTTCAAGACTTGTGCTTTTCCAAAACGATCTCCAAGGGCTTGGAACTGAGCTTGCCCCCTGAACGGAGCCCCAGGACCATTGGGCTCTACCTGATCTTCACTCGCCTGCTGCTGGACGGTGGTGTCCTTTCCCTCGCCGGAACTGTGACCCTCGTGCCCCAGTCCCTCCCTGAGCCGTGACCAGGACTGCTTAGCCGCCCCCGCCTTGGGAAGAGCCTCGCTCGATCGGAGCCGCTCCCCCTACGCTGTGCTGCCCCTGTCACCTCGCTCGCCGGAGGCTCGCTGCGCACCTTCACCCTCCCGCCGGAATCGGCGTTGTGAGCATCTCCAAGCCTCGGACGGCCCGGACGTAATCTGCGTGCCCGGCTGCCCCGCTTTGTTCACCCGCCACCTGCAACACCCGCTCTTGTCGTGAGCCTGAAGATCAGACCCCTATCGTGAAGTGTGGGAGCCTCGGACGCCGCCTCGCCCTTCTGTCGAAGAGCCGCTGAAATCCCGCACCCGCCTTTGCGTCAAGAAACAAGGTACTGTGCTTACGAACTCGACCGCGAGCTCGCATCGGATCCAGGGTCCGCAACGTTCTGATTTCCCTGTCATCTGCTGTATGCTTCCCAATCGCCACCTCAGCACGAAGTGCGCTGAGGCCTACAGTTACCTTGTGCCCGCCTAAAGAACTTTCCGTAACAAAGAGACTTTACCGTATTTCCAAGAATTGTGGCCCCATCAGTTCAACGTTACTGGGCCTTGTATTTGAATCTGCTGAATCTACATAAAAGCTTATTTTTATATACTTCCTGATTGGTGTCCGTTTGTGGTGCATGCAAGGGGTTTACTGTATGTGTAATTGCATTTGCCTAACCGTGTACGCCTAAGACTTAGCCTAGACTGCTCGCGCCACGCACCTAGAGGGTGAGCAGGGGTTATTCTGGGGAGTCATCCTTCGCCCTGACAAGAAGTAAAGGGTCCCTGCTTGTTGTGGGTACACACCTGCGTCAACCAGAGCCCCCTCATTTCTAACAGTGGTGGTGGTATTGATAGTGGAGGTGGTATTGATAGTGGAGGTGGTACTGATGGTGGTGGTATTGGTGGTGGTATTGTTGGTGGTATTGGTGAAGGTATTGGTGGTATTGATTGTGGGGGTGGTACTGGTGGTGGTGGAATTGGTGGTGGTATTGGTAGTGGTATTGGTGGAGGTGGTACTGGTGATGGTGGAATTGGTGGGTATAGTGGTATTGGTGATGGTGGTGGTATTAGTGGTGGTGGTATTGGTGGTGGTGGTATTGATAGTGGAGGTGGTACTGGTGATGGTATTGGTGGTGGCATTGGTGGTGGTGGAATGGGTGGTGGAAGTATTGGTGAAGGCATTAGTGGTATTAGTGATGATATTGGTGGTGGTGGTATTGGTTGTTTGTATTGGTGGTGGAATTGGTATAAGTGGTGGTATTGGAGGTGATAGTATTTGTGGTGCTCATGGTGGTGGTATTGAAGTTGGTAGTATTGGTTTTGGTGGGGTTATTGGTATTGATCGTATTGGTGGTGGTATTGGAGGTATTGGTGGTGGTGGTATTGGTGTTGGTGGTCGTGGGATTGATAGTGGAGGTGGTGGGATTGATAGTAGAGGTGGTAACGGTGGTGGTATTGATACTGGTGGCGGTGGTATTGGTATTGGTGGTGGCATTGGTGGTGGTGGGTTTGGTGGTGGTATTGGTGGTAGTGGTATAGATGAAGGTATTGGTGGTGGTGGTATTGGTGGTGGTATTGGAGGTGGTGGTATTGGTGGTGGTGGTGGTACTGGTATTGGTGGTGGTATTGGTGGAATTTGTTGAATTGTTGGTATTGGAGTTATTGGAGTTATTGGTGGTGGTATTGGTGGTGGTGGTATTGGTGGTAGTATTGGTGGTGGTGGTATTGATGGATGTGGTATTGGTGGTGGTGGTATTGGTGGTGATGGTGGTATTAGTGGTGGTGGTATTGGTGGTGATGGTATTGTTGGTGGTATTAGTATTGGTGGTGGTGGTATTGGCAGTGGTATTGGTGGTGGTGGTACTGGTAGTGGTGGGACTGGTATTGGTGATGGTATTGATGGTATTGTTGGTATTGGTGGTATTGGTGGTGGTATTGGTGGTGGGGTATTGGTGGTTGTGGTGGTGGTGGTATTTGTGGATATATTGGTGGTGGTGGTATTGGTGGTGTTAGTGGTGGTGGTGGAATTGGTGGTGGTATTGGTGATGGTATTGGTGGTATTGGGGTATTGGTGGTGGTGTTGGTGGTATTGGTGGTGGTGGTATTGGTGTTGGTATGGGTGGTGGTGGTATTGGTGGTGGTGGCAGTATTGGTGGTGCTATTGGTGATACTGGAGGTATTGGCGGTGGTGGTATTGATGGTGGTGGTATTGGTGGTGGTATTGGTATTAGTAGAGGTGGTATTGGTATTGGTGGTGGTATTTGTATTGGTGGTGGTGGTACTGGTATTGGTGGTGGTATTGCTGGTTGTGGTATTGGTTGTCGTATTGGTAATGGTGGTATTGGTATTGGTGTTGGTATTGGTGGTTGTGGTATTGGTGGGATTGGTAGTGGTGGTGGTATTGGTGGTGGTGGTATTAGTGGTGGTGGTGGTATTGATATTAGAGGTGGTACTGGTGGTGGTATTGGTATTAGTGGTGCTATTGATGGTGGTATTGGTGGTGGTGTTGGTATTGGTGGTGGTGGTATTGGTGGTGGAATTGGTGGTGGTGGTGGTGGTACTGGAGGTGGTGGTATTGGGGGTAGTGGTAGTGGTGGTATTGGTTGAGGTGGTATAAGTACTGGTGTTGGTATTGGTGGTGGTATTGGTGGTGGTGGGATCGGTATTGCTGGTGGTGGTATTGATAGTGGAGGTGGTACTGGTGGTAGTATTGGTGGTGGTGGTATTTATGGTGGTATTGATACTGGTGGAGGTGGTATTGGTGGTGGTGGTATTGGTGGTGGTATTCGTGGTGGTGGTATTGGTGGAGGTGTTGATGGTGGTATTGGTGGTGGTATTGGTATTGGTGGTGGTGGTACTGGCAGTGGTATTGGTGGTGGTGGGACTGGCATCGGTAGTGGTGGGACTGGTATTGGTGATTGTATTGGTGGTATTGGTGGGGTATTGTTGATGCTGGTCGTATTGGTGGTATTGGTAGCTGTATTGGTGGTGGTGGTATTGGTGGTGTTATTAGCGGTGGTGGTGGAATTGGTGGTGGTATTGGTGATGGTATTGGTGGTGGTTTGGTGTTGGTATGGGTGGTGGTGGAAGTGGAGGTATTGGTGGTGGTGGCAGTATTGGTGGTGGAATTGGTGGTGGTGCTATCAGTGTTATTGGAGGTATTGGCAGTGGTGGTATTGGTGGTGGTGGTATTGGTATTAGTAGAGGTGGTATTGGTATTTGTATTGGTGGTGGTGGTATTGGTGGTGGTGGTGGTATTGGTGGATATATTGGTGGTGGTGGTATTGGTGGTACTGGTGGTGGTGTTGGTGGTATTGGTGGTGGTAGTATTGGTGCTGGTATGGGTGGTGGTGGTGGTATTGGTTGTGGTGGCAGTATTGGTGGTGGTATTGGCGGTGGTGCTATTGGTGATACTGGAGGTATTGGCGGTGGTGGTATTGGTATTGTTGGTGGTATTGGTGGTGGTATTGGTATTAGTAGAGGTGGTATTGGTATTGGTGGTGGCATTTGTATTGGTGGTGGTACTGGTATTGGTGGTGGTATTGGTGGTGGTGGTGGTGGTATTGGTTGTGGTATTGGTGGTTGTGGTATTGGTGGGATTGGTAGTGGTGGTGGTATTGGTGGTGGTGGTATTAGTGGTGGTGGTGGTATTGATAGTAGAGGTGGTACTGGTGGTGGTATTGGTATTAGTGGTGGTATTGGTGGTGGTATTGTATTGGTGGTATTGTTGGTGGTGTTGGTATTGGTGGTGGAATTGGTGGTGGTGGTGGTATTGGTGAAGGTATTGGTGGTGGTGGTATTGGTACTGGAGGTGGTGGTATTGGTGGTGGTATTGGTTGAGGTGGTATAGGTACTGGTGTTGGTATTGGTGGTGGTATCATGGTGGTGGGATTGGTATTGGTGGTGGTGGTACTGGTGGTGGTATCGGTGGAGGTATTGGTGGTGGTGGTATTGGTGGTGGTATTGATACTGGTGGCGATGGTATTGGTGGTGGTGGTATTGGTGGTGGTATTGGTGGAGGTGGTGATGGTGTTATTGGCAGTGGTATTAGTATTGGTGGTGGGGGTACTGGCAGTGGTATTGGTGGTGGTGGTACTGGTACTGGTATTGGTAGTGGTGAGACTGGTATTGGTGATGGTATTGGTATTGGCGGTGGTATTGGTGGTATTGGAGGTATTGGTAGTGGTAGGGTATTGGTGGTTGTGGTCGTATTGGTGGTATTGGTGGTGGTATTGGTATTAGTGGATGTATTGGTGGTGGTGGTATTGGTGGTGTTATTAGTGGTGGTGGTGGAATTGGTGGTGGTATTGGTGTTGGTATGGGTGGTGGTGGAAGTGGTGGTATTGGTGGCGCTGGCAGTATTGGTGGTGGCATTGGCGGTGGTACTATTAGTGATATTGGAGGTATTGGCAGTGGTGGTATTGGTGGTGGTGGTATTGGTATTAGTAGAGGTGGTATTGGTATTTGTATTGGTGCTGGTGGTATTGGTGGTGGCAGTGGTATTGGTGGTGGCATTGGTGGTGGCATTGATGGTGGTGTTGGTGGTATTGGTGGTGGTGGTATTGGGGAAGGTAGTGGTGGTGGTATTGGTGGTGGTATTGCTGGTGGTGGTATTAGTATTGGAGGTGGTGGTATTGGTGGTGGTGGAAGTGGTGGCATTGATGTTGGTATAGGTGGGAGTGGTGGTATTGGTATTATTGGTGGTGGTATTGGTGGTGATGGTGTTGGTGGTATTGGTGGTGGTGGGATTGATATTGGTGGTGGTGGTGGTACTGGTGGTGGTGGTATTGGCGGCGGTGTTGGAATTGGTGGTGGTGGTATTGGTGGTTGCGGTATTGGTGGTGGTATTGGTGGGGGTGGTATTGGTACTGGTATTGGTGGTGGTGGCGGAATTGGTGGTGGTTTTGGTGGTATTGTTGGTATTGGTGGTGGTATTGGTGGTGGTATTGGTTGTGGTATTGGTGGTGGTATTGGTGGTGGTGGTATTGGTGGTGGTGTTATTGATAGTGGAGGTGGTACTGGTGGGTGTAGTGGTATTGGTGATGGTGGTGGTATTAGTGGTGGTATTGGTGGTGGTGGTATTGATAGTGGAGGTGGTATTGATAGTGGAGGTGGTACTGATGGTGGTGGTATTGGTGGTGGTATTGGTGGTGGTATTGGTGAAGGTATTGGTGGTATTGATTGTGGGGGTGGTACTGGTGGTGGTGGAATTGGTGGTGGTATTGGTAGTGGTATTGGTGGAGGTGGTACTGGTGATGGTGGAATTGGTGGGTATATTGGTATTGGTGATGGTGGTGGTATTAGTGGTGGTGGTATTGGTGGTGGTGGTATTGATAGTGGAGGTGGTACTGGTGGTGGTATTGGTGGTGGCATTGGTGGTGGTGGAATTGGTGGTGGAAGTATTCGTGAAGGCATTAGTGGTATTAGTGATGATATTGGTGGTGGTGGTATTGGTTGTTTGTATTGGTGGTGGAATTGGTATAAGTGGTGGTATTGGAGGTGATAGTATTTGTGGTGCTCATGGTGGTGGTATTGAAGTTGGTAGTATTGGTTTTGGTGGGGTTATTGGTATTGATCGTATTGGTGGTGGTATTGGAGGTATTGGTGGTGGTGGTATTGGTGTTGGTGGTCGTGGGATTGATAGTGGAGGTGGTGGGATTGATAGTGGAGGTGGTAACGGTGGGGGTATTGATACTGGTGGCGGTGGTATTGGTATTGGTGGTGGCATTGGTGGTGGTGGATTTGGTGGTGGTATTGGTGGTAGTGGTATAGATGAAGGTATTGGTGGTGGTGGTATTGGTGGTGGTATTGGTATTGGAGGTGGTGGTATTGGTGGTGGTTGTGGTACTGGTATTGGTGGTGGTATTGGTGGTATTTGTTGAATTGTTGGTATTGGAGTTATTGGAGTTATTGGTGGTGGTATTGGTGGTGGTGGTATTGGTGGTAGTATTGGTGGTGGTGGTATTGATGGATGTGGTATTGGTGGTGGTGGTATTGGTGGTGATGGTGGTATTAGTGGTGGTGGTATTGGTGGTGATGGTATTGTTGGTGGTATTAGTATTGGTGGTGGTGGTATTGGCAGTGGTATTGGTGGTGGTGGTACTGGTAGTGGTGGGACTGGTATTGGTGATGGTATTGATGGTATTGTTGGTATTGGTGGTGGTATTGGTGGTGGGGTATTGGTGGTTGTGGTGGTGGTGGTATTGGTATTGGTGGATATATTGGTGGTGGTGGTATTGGTGGTGTTAGTGGTGGTGGTGGAATTGGTGGTGGTATTGGTGATGGTATTGGGGTATTGGTGGTGGTGTTGGTGGTATTGGTGGTGGTGGTATTGGTGTTGGTATGGGTGGTGGTGGTATTGGTGGTGGTGGCAGTATTGGTGGTGCTATTGGTGATACTGGAGGTATTGGCGGTGGTGGTATTGATGGTGGTGGTATTGGTGGTGGTATTGGTATTAGTAGAGGTGGTATTGGTATTGGTGGTGGTATTTGTATTGGTGGTGGTGGTACTGGTATTGGTGGTGGTATTGGTGGTTGTGGTATTGGTTGTCGTATTGGTAATGGTGGTATTGGTATTGGTGTTGGTTTTGGTGGTTGTGGTATTGGTGGGATTGGTAGTGGTGGTGGTATTGGTGGTGGTGGTATTAGTGGTGGTGGTGGTATTGATATTAGAGGTGGTACTGGTGGTGGTATTGGTATTAGTGGTGCTATTGATGGTGGTATTGCTGGTGGTGTTGGTATTGGTGGTGGTGGTATTGGTGGTGGAATTGGTGGTGGTGGTGGTGGTACTGGAGGTGGTGGTATTGGGGGTGATGGTAGTGGTGGTATTGGTTGAGGTGGTATAAGTACTGGTGTCGGTATTGGTGGTGGTATTAGTGGTGGTGGGATTGGTATTGCTGGTGGTGGTATTGATAGTGGAGGTGGTACTGGTGGTGGTATTGGTGGTGGTGGTATTTATGGTGGTATTGATACTGGTGGAGGTGGTATTGGTGGTGGTGGTATTGGTGGTGGTATTGGTGGTGGTGGTATTGGTGGAGGTGGTGATGGTGGTATTGGTGGTGGTATTAGTATTGGTGGTGGTGGTACTGGCAGTGGTATTGGTGGTGGTGGGACTGGCATTGGTAGTGGTGGGACTGGTATTGGTGATTGTATTGGTGGTATTGGTGGGGTATTGGTGATGCTGGTCGTATTGGTGGTATTGGTAGATGTATTGGTGGTGGTGGTATTGGTGGTGTTATTAGTGGTGGTGGTGGAATTGGTGGTGGTATTGGTGATGGTATTGGTGGTGGTTTGGTGTTGGTATGGGTAGTGGTGGAAGTGGAGGTATTGGTGGTGGTGGCAGTATTGGTGGTGGAATTGGTGGTGGTGCTATCAGTGTTATTGGAGGTATTGGCAGTGGTGGTATTGGTGGTGGTTGTATTGGTGGTGGTGGTATTGGTGGATATATTGGTGGTGGTGGTATTGGTGGTGGTGGTATTGGTGGTGTTGGTAGTGGTGGAATTGGTGGTGGTATTGGTGATGGTATTGGTGGTACTGGTGGTGGTGTTGGTGGTATTGGTGGTGGTAGTATTGGTGCTGGTATGGGTGGTGGTGGTGGTATTGGTTGTGGTGGCAGTATTGGTGGTGTTATTGGCGGTGGTGCTATTGGTGATACTGGAGGTATTGGCGGTGGTGGTATTGGTATTGGTGGTGGTATTGGTGGTGGTATTGGTATTAGTAGAGGTGGTATTGGTATTGGTGGTGGTATTTGTATTGGTGGTTGTACTGGTATTGGTGGTGGTATTGTAGGTGGTGGTGGTGGTATTGGTTGTGGTATTGGTGGTATTGGTGGTTGTGGTATTGGTGGGATTGGTAGTGGTGGTGGTATTGGTGGTGGTGGTATTAGTGGTGGTGGTGGTATTGATAGTAGAGGTGGTACTGGTGGTGGTATTGGTATTAGTGGTGGTATTGGTGGTGGTATTGGTATTGGTGGTATTGTTGGTGGTGTTGGTATTGGTGGTGGAATTGGTGGTGGTGGTGGTATTGGTGAAGGTATTGGTGGTGGTGGTATTGGTACTGGAAGTGGTGGTATTGGTGGTGGTATTGGTTGAGGTGGTATAGGTACTGGTGTTGGTATTTGTGGTGGTATCATGGTGGTGGGATCGGTATTGGTGGTGGTGGTACTGGTGGTGGTATTGGTGGTGGTATTGGTGGTGGTGGTATTGGTGGTGGTATTGATACTGGTGGCGATGGTATTGGTGGTGGTGGTATTGGTGGTGGTATTGGTGGAGGTGGTGATGGTGTTATTGGCAGTGGTATTAGTATTGGTGGTGGTGGTACTGGCAGTGGTATTGGTGGTGGTGGTACTGGTACTGGTATTGGTAGTGGTGAGACTGGTATTGGTGATGGTATTGGTATTGGCAGTGGTATTGGTGGTATTGGAGGTATTGGTGGTGGTAGGGTATTGGTGGTTGTGGTCGTATTGGTGGTATTGGTGGTGGTATTGGTATTAGTGGATGTATTGGTGGTGGTGGTATTAGTGGTGTTATTAGTGGTGGTGGTGGAATTGGTGGTGGTATTGGTGTTGGTATGGGTGGTGGTGGAAGTGGTGGTATTGGTGGCGCTGGCAGTATTGGTGGTGGCATTGGCGGTGGTGCTATTAGTGATATTGGAGGTATTGGCAGTGGTGGTATTGGTGGTGGTGGTATTGGTATTAGTAGAGGTGGTATTGGTATTTGTATTGGTGCTGGTGGTATTGGTGGTGGCAGTGGTATTGGTGGTGGCATTGGTGGTGGCATTGATGGTGGTGTTGGTGGTATTGGTGGTGGTGGTATTGGTGAAGGTAGTGGTGGTGGTATTGGTGGTGGTATTGCTGGTGGTGGTTTTAATATTGGAGGTGGTGGTATTGGTAGTGGTGGAAGTGGTGGCATTGATGTTGGTATAGGTGGGAGTGGTGGTATTGGTATTATTGGTGGTGGTATTGGTGGTGATGGTGTTGGTGGTATTGGTGGTGGTGGGATTGATATTGGTGGTGGTGGTGGTACTGGTGGTGGTGGTATTGGCGGCGGTGTTGGAATTGGTGGTGGTGGTATTGGTGGTTGCAGTATTGGTGGTGGTATTGGTGGGGGTGGTATTGGTACTGGTGTTGGTGGTGGTGGCGGAATTGGTGGTGGTTTTGGTGGTATTGTTGGTATTGGTGGTGGTATTGGTGGTGGTATTAGTTGTGGTATTGGTGGTGGTATTGGTGGTGGTGGTATTGGTGGTGGTGTTATTGATAGTGGAGGTGGTACTGGTGGGTGTAGTGGTATTGGTGATGGTGGTGTTATTAGTGGTGGTATTGGTGGTGGTGGTATTGATAGTGGAGGTGGTATTGATAGTGGAGGTGGTACTGATGGTGGTGGTATTGGTGGTGGTATTGGTGGTGGTATTGGTGAAGGTATTGGTGGTATTGATTGTGGGGGTGGTACTGGTGGTGGTGGAATTGGTGGTGGTATTGGTAGTGGTATTGGTGGAGGTGGTACTGGTGATGGTGGAATTGGTGGGTATAGTGGTATTGGTGATGGTGGTGGTATTAGTGGTGGTGGTATTGGTCGTGGTGGTATTGATAGTGGAGGTGGTACTGGTGGTGGTATTGGTGGTGGCATTGGTGGTGGTGGAATTGGTGGTGGAAGTATTGCTGAAGGCATTAGTGGTATTAGTGATGATATTGGTGGTGGTGGTATTGGTTGTTTGTATTGGTGGTGGAATTGGTATAAGTGGTGGTATTGGAGGTGATAGTATTTGTGGTGCTCATGGTGGTGGTATTGAAGTTGGTAGTATTGGTTTTGGTGGGGTTATTGGTATTGATCGTATTGGTGGTGGTATTGGAGGTATTGGTGGTGGTGGTATTGGTGTTGGTGGTGGTGGGATTGATAGTGGAGGTGGTGGAATTGATAGTAGAGGTGGTAACGGTGGTGGTATTGATACTGGTGGCGGTGGTATTGGTATTGGTGGTGGCATTGATGGTGGTGGATTTGGTGGTGGTATTGGTGGTAGTGGTATAGATGAAGGTATTGGTGGTGGTGGTATTGGTGGTGGTATTGGTATTGGAGGTGGTGGTATTGGTGGTGGTGGTGGTACTGGTATTGGTGGTGGTATTGGTGGTATTTGTTGAATTGTTGGTATTGGAGTTATTGGAGTTATTGGTGGTGGTATTGGTGGTGGTGGTATTGATGGATGTGGTATTGGTGGTGGTGGTATTGGTGGTGATGGTGGTATTAGTGGTGGTGGTATTGGTGGTGATTGTATTGTTGTTGGTATTAGTATTGGTGGTGGTGGTATTGGCAGTGGTATTGGTGGTAGGTGATACTGGTAGTGGTGGGACTGGTATTGGTGATGGTATTGTTGGTATTGGTGGTATTGGTGGTGGTATTGGTGGTGGGGTATTGGTGGTTGTGGTGGTGGTTGTATTGGTATTGGTGGATATATTGGTGGTGGTGGTATTGGTGGTGTTAGTGGTGGTGGTGGAATTGGTGGTGGTATTGGTGATGGTATTGGTGGTATTGGGGTATTGGTGGTGGTGTTGGTGGTATTGGTGGTGGTGGTATTGGTGTTGGTATGGGTGGTGGTGGTATTGGTGGTGGTGGCAGTATTGGTGGTGCTATTGGTGATACTGGAGGTATTGGCGGTGGTGGTATTGATGGTGGTGGTATTGGTGGTGGTATTGGTATTAGTAGAAGTGGTATTGGTATTGGTGGTGGTATTTGTATTGGTGGTGGTGGTACTGGTATTGATGTTGGTATTGGTGGTTGTGGTATTGGTGGGATTGGTAGTGGTGGTGGTATTGGTGGTGGTGGTATTAGTGGTGGTGGTGGTATTGATATTCGAGGTGGTACTGGTGGTGGTATTGGTATTAGTGGTGCTATTGATGGTGGTATTGCTGGTGGTGTTGGTATTGGTGGTGGTGGTATTGGTGGTGGAATTGGTGGTGGTGGTGGTACTGGAGGTGGTGGTATTGGGGGTGGTGGTAGTGGTGGTATTGGTTGAGGTGGTATAAGTACTGGTGTCGGTATTGGTGGTGGTATTGGTGGTGGTGGGATCGGTATTGCTGGTGGTGGTATTGATAGTGGAGGTGGTACTGGTGGTGGTATTGGTGGTGGTGGTATTTATGGTGGTATTGATACTGTTGGAGGTGGTATTGGTGGTGGTGGTATTGGTGGTGGTATTGGTGGTGGTGGTATTGGTGGAGGTGGTGATGGTGGTATTGGTGGTGGTATTAGTATTGGTGGTGGTGGTACTGGCAGTGGTATTGGTGGTGGTGGGACTGGCATTGGTAGTGGTGGGACTGGTATTGGTGAATGTATTGGTGGTATTGGGGTATTGGTGATGCTGGTCGTATTGGTGGTATTGGTAGATGTATTGGTGGTGGTGGTATTGGTGGTGTTATTAGTGGTGGTGGTGGAATTAGTGGTGGTATTGGTGATGGTATTGGTGGTGGTTTGGTGTTGGTATGGGTGGTGGTGGAAGTGGAGGTATTGGTGGTGGTGGCAGTATTGGTGGTGGAATTGGTGGTGGTGCTATCAGTGTTATTGGAGGTATTGGCAGTGGTGGTATTGGTGGTGGTGGTGGTGGTATTGGTATTAGTAGAGGTGGTATTGGTATTTGTATTGGTGGTGGTGGTATTGGTGGTGGTGGTATTGGTTGTGGTATTGATGATGGTGGTATTGGTGTTGGTCTGGGTGGTTGGGGTATTGGTATTGGTGGTTGTGGGATTGGTAGTGGTGGTGCTATTGGTGGTGGTAGTATTAGTGGTGGTGGTGGTATTGATAGTAGAGGTGGTACTGGTGGAGGTATTGGTATTAGTGGTGGTATTGGTGGTGTTATTGGTGGTGGTGGTATTGGTGGTGGTATTGATATTGGTGGTGGTATTGCTGGTGGTGTTGGTATTGGTGGTGGTGGTATTGGTGGTGGAATTGGTGGTGGTATTGGTACTAAAGGGGAGGGTATTGGTGGTGGTGGTATTGGTGGTGGTGGTATTGGTTGAGCTGGTATAGGTACTGGTGTTGGTATTGGTGGTGGGATTGGTGGTGGTGGTATTGGTATTGGTGGTAGTGGTATTGATAGTGGAGGTGGTACTGGTGGTGGTGGGATTGGTGGTGGTATTGTTACTGGTGGCAGTGGTATTAGTATTGATGGTAGTGGTACTGGTGGTGGCATTGGTGTTGGTGGTATTGGTGGTCTTATTGGTTGTAGTGGTATTGATGAAGGTATTGGTGGTGGTGGTATTGGTATTGGAGATGGTGGTATTGGTGGGTGTGGTATTAATGGTGGTGGTAGTGGTGGTATTTGTTATGGTGGTATTGGTGGTGGGGGTAGTATTGGTGGTGATGTATTGGTGATGGTATTTTGTGGTGGTGGTATTGGTGGTGGTATAGGTATTGGTGGTGGTGGTATTGGTAAGGGTGGTGGTGGTATTGGTGGTGGTATTGATATTGGTGGTGGTATTTGTGGAGGTGGTATAAGTATTGGTGGTGGTGGTATTGGCAGTGGTATTGGTGGTCGTGGTACTGGTATTGGTGGTACCGGTATTGGTGGTGGTATTGATGGTATTGTTGGTATTGTGGTATTGGAGGTATTGGTGGACGTATTTGTGGTGGAGCATTGGTGGTTGTGGTGGTATTGGTGGTGATGGTGGTATTGGTAGATGTATTGGTGGTGGTGGTATTGGTGGTGGCGGTATTGGTGGTGTTGTTAGTAGTGGTGGTGGAATTGGTGGTGGTATTGGTGATGGTATTGGTGGTGGGAGTGGTACTGGTGGTGGTGGTTGTGGAATTGGTGGTGGTATTGGTGATGGTATTGGTGGTGGTGCTATTGGTGATATTGGAGGTATTGGCAGTGGTGGTATTGGTGGTGGTGGTATTGGTATTAGTAGAGGTATTATTAGTATTTGTATTGGTGGTACTGGTATTGGTGGTGGTGGAATTGGTGGTGGTGGTGGTATTGGTGGTAGTATTGGTGTTAGTATGTATTGGTGGTGATAGTGGTGGTATTGGTGGTGGTGGCAGTATTGGTTCTGGTATTGATGATGGTGGTATTGGTGTTGGTATTGGTGGTTGTGTTATTCGTCGGATTGGTAGTGGTGGTGCTATTGGTGGTGGTGGTATTAGTCATGGTATTGGTATTGGTGTTGGTGTTGGTATTGGTGGTGGAATTGGTGGTGGTGGTGGTATTGGTGGTGGTATTGGTGGTGGTATTGCTGGTGGTGGTGGTGGTGGTATTGGCGTTGGTAAGGGTGGTGGTGGTAGTGGCGGTAGTGGTGGTATTGGTGCTGGTGGCAGTATTGGTGGTGGTATTGGTGGTGGTGCTATTGGTGATATTGGAGGTATTGGGCTTGGTGGTATTGTTGGTGGTGGTGGTATTGGTATTAGTAGAGGTGGTATTGGTATTTGCATTGGTGGTACTGGTATTGGTGGTGGTGGTATTGGTGGTAGTATTGGTGTTAGTATGTATTGGTGGTGATGGTGGTATTGGTGGTGGTGGCAGTATTGGTGGTGGTATTGGTGATGATGGTATTGGTGTTGATGGTTGTGTTATTCGTCAGATTGGTAGTGGTGGTGCTATTGGTGGTGGTGGTATTAGTCGTAGTATTGGTTTTGGTGGTGGTGGTATTGCTGGTGGTGTTTGTATTGGTGGTGGTGGTATTGGTGGTGGTATTGGTTGAGGTGGTATAGGTACTGGTGTTGGTATTGGTGGTGGTGGGATTGGTATTGGTGGTGGTGGTATTGGTGATATTGGAGGTATTGGCAGTGGTGGTATTGGTGGTGGTGGTATTGGTGGTGGTATTGGTATTAGTAGAGGTGGTATTGGTATTTGTATTGGTGGTGGTGGTATTGGTGGTAGAATTGGTGTTGGTATGTATTGATGGTGGTGGCAGTATTGGTGGTGGTATTGGTGGTGGTGATGGTATTGGTGGTGGTGGTATTGGTGATATTGGAGGTATTGGCGGTGGTGGTGTTGGTGGTGGTATTGGTATTAGTAGAGGTGGTATTGGTATTGGTATTTGTATTGGTGGTGGTGGTATTGGTTGTGGTATTGGTGGTGGTGGTATTAGTGGTGTTGGTGGTATTGGTGGTGGTTGTATTAGTGGTGGTGGTGTTGGTGGTGGTATTGATAGTGGAGGTGGTACTGGTGGTGGTCGTGGTATTGCTATTGGTGGTGGTGGTATTGGTATTGGTGGTATTGGTGGTGGTTGTGGTATTGGTGGTGGTGATATTGGTGGTGGTGGTGGTATTGGTGAAGGTATTGCTGGTATTGTTGGTGTTGATATTGGTGGCTGTATTGGTGGTGGTATTGGAGGTGGTATTGGAGGTATTGGTGGTATTGGTTGTAGTGGTATTAATGGTGGTATTGATGGTGGTGGCAGTATTGGTGGTGGTATTGGTGGTGGTGCTATTGGTGATATTGGAGGTCTTGGCAGTTGTGGTGGTATTGGTGGTGGTATTGGTTTTAGTAGAGGTGGTATTCGTATTTGTATTGGTGGTGGTGGTACTGGTATTGGTGGTGGTGGTGGTATTGGTGGTGGTGGTATTGATGGTGGTATTGGTGTTGGTATGGGTGGTTGTGGGATTGGTGGTTGTGGGATTGGTAGTGGTGGTGGTGTTGGTGGTGGTGTTAGTGGTGGTGGTGGTATTGATAGTAGAGGTGGTACTGGTGGTGGGATTGGTATTAGTGGTGGTATTGGTGGTGGTGGTATTTCTGGTGTTGGTATTTGTGGTGGAATTGGTGGTGGTGGTGGTATTGGTGGTGGTGGTGGAATTGGTGGTGGTGGTGGTGTTGGTGAAGGTATTGGTGGTGGTATTTGTGGTGGTGGTATTATTAATGGAGGTGAGGGTATTGGTGGTGGTGGTATTGATGGTGGTGGTAGTGGTTGTATTGGTTGAGCTGGTATAGGTACTGGTGTTGGTATTGGTGGTGATATTGTGGTGGTGGGTTTGGTATTGGTGGTGGTGGTATTGATAGTGGAGGTGGTACAGGTGGTGGTGGTTTTGGTGGTGGTGGTATTGGTGGTGGTATTGATACTGGTGGCATTGGTATTGGTGGTGGTGGTACTGGTGGTGGCATTGGTGGTGGTGGTATTGGTGGTGGTATTGGTTGTAGTGTTATTGATGAAGGTGTTGGTGGTGGTGGTATTGGAGGTGGTGGTATTGGTATTGGAGGTGGTGGTATTGGTGGTGGTGGTATTAGTGGTGGTGGTAGTGGTGGTAGTATTGGTGGTGATGGTATTTGTGATGGTAATTATTGGTGGTGGTATTGGTGGTATTGGTGGTGGTATTAGTATTGGTGGTGGTATAGGTATTGGTGGTGGTGGTATTGGTGGTGGTGGTGGTAATGGTGGAGGTGGTATAAGTATTGGTGGTGGTGGTATTGGCAGTGGTATTGGAGGTGGTGGTACTGGTAATGGTGGTGGTATTGGTATTGGCAGTGGTATTGATTGTATTGCTGGTATTGGAGGTGTTGGTGGGGGTGGTGGTGGTATTGGTGGATATATTGGTGGTGGTGGTATTTAGTGGTGGTGGTATAGATGGTGTTATTAGTAGTGGTGGTGGAATTGGTGGTGGTATTGGTGATGGTATTGGTGGTGGGAGTGGTACTGGTGGAGGTAGTTGTGCTGGTGGAATTGGTGGTGGTACTGGTGATGGTATTGGTGGTATTGGTGGTGGTGTTGGTGGTAATGGTGGTGGTGGTGGTGGTGGTATTGGTGTTGGTATGGGTGGAGGTGGTAGTGGTGGTGGTGGCAGTATTGCGGGTGGTATTGGTGGTGGTGCTATTGGTGATAATGGAGGTATTGGCGATATTGGTATTGGTGGTGGTGGTATTGGTGGTGGTATTGGTATTAGTAGAGGTGGTATTGGTATTTGTATTGGTGGTGGTGGTATTGGTGGTAGTATTGGTGTTGGTATGTATTGGTGGTGGTGGCAGTATTGGTGGTGGTATTGGCGGTGGTGGTGGTGGTATTGGTGGTGGTGGTATTGGTGATATTGGTGATATTGGTGGTGGTATTGGTTGTAGTGGTATTGATGAATGTATTGGTGGTGGTGGTATTGGAGGTGGTGGTATTGGTATTGGAGGTGGTGGTATTAGTGGTGGTGGTAGTGGTGGTAGTATTGGTGGTGATGGTATTTGTGATGGTAATTTTTGGTGGTGGTATTGGTGGTGGTATTAGTATTGGTGATGGTATAGGTGTTGGTGGTGGTGGTGGTATTGGTGGAGGTGGTATAAGTATTGGTGGTGGTGGTATTGGCAGTGGTATTGGAGGTGGTGGTACCGGTAATGGTGGTGGTATTGGTATTGGCAGTGGTATTGATTGTATTGTTGGTATTGGTGGTATTGGAGGTATTCATGGGGGTGGTGGTGGTATTGGTGGTATTGGTGGATATATTGGTGGTGGTGGTATTTGGTGGTGGTGGTATAGATGGTGTTATTAGTAGTGGTGGTGGAATTGGTGGTGGTATTGGTGATGGTATTGGTGGTATTGGTGGTGGGAGTGGTACTGGTGGAGGTAGTTGTGCTGGTGGAATTGGTGGTGGTATTGGTGATGGTATTGATGGTATTGGTGGTGGTGTTGGTGGTAATGGTGGTGGTGGTGGTATTGGTGTTGGTATGGGTGGAGGTGGCAGTGGTGGTATTGGTGGTGGTGGCAGTATTGGGGTGGTATTGGTGGTGGTGCTATTGGTGATATTGGAGGAATTAGCGGTATTGGTATTGGTGGTGGTGGTATTGGTGGTGGTATTGGTATTAGTAGAGGTGGTATTGGTATTTGTATTGGTGGTGGTGGTATTGGTGGTAGTATTGGTGTTGGTATGTATTGGTGGTGGTGGCAGTATTGGTGGTGGTATTGGCGGTGGTGGTGGTATTGGTGGTGATGGTATTGGTGATATTGGAGGTATTGGCGGTGGTGGTATTGGTGGTGGTATTGGTATTAGTAGAGGTGGTATTGGTATTGGTATTTGTATTGGTGGTGGTGGTATTGGTATTGGTGGTATTGTTGGCAGTGGTATTGGTGGTGGTTGTGGCATTGGTGGTGGTGGTATTGGTGAAGGTTTTGCTGGTATTGGTGGTGGTGGTATTGGTGGTGGTGGTATTGGTGGTGTTGATATTGGTGGCTGTGTTGGTGGTGGTATTGGAGGTGGTGGTATTGGTGGTGGTGGTAGTGGTGGTATTGGTGGTATTGGTTGTAGTGGTATTAATGGTGGTATTGGTGGTGGTGGTATTGATGGTGGTGGCAGTATTGGTGGTGTTATTGGCAGTAGTGCTATTGGTGATAGTGGAGGTATTAGCATTAGTGGTATTGGTGGTGGTGGTGGTATCGGTGGTATTGGTTGTAGTGGTATTAATGGTGGTATTGGTGATGGTGGTATTGATGGTGGTGGCAGTATTGGTGGTGTTATTGGCGGTAGTGCTATTGGTGATAGTGGAGGTATTAGCATTAGTGGTATTGGTGGTGGTATTGGTGGTGGTATTGGTATTAGTAGAGGTGGTATTGGTGGTGGTGGTACTGGTATTGGTGGTGGTGGTATTGGTGGTGGTGGTGGTATTGATGGTGGTATTGGTGTTGGTATGGGTGGTTGTGGGATTGGTATTGGTGGTTGTGGGATTGGTAGTGGTGGTGGTGTTGGTGGTGGTATTAGTGGTGGTGGTGGTATTGATAGTAGAGGTGATACTGCTGGTGGGATTGGTATTTGGGGTGGTATTGGTGGTGGTGGTATTGCTGGTGTTGGTATTGGTGGTGGTGGTATTGCTGGTGGAATTGGTGGTGGTGGTGGTATTGGTGGTGGTGGTGAAATTGGTGTTGGTGAAGGTATTGGTGGTGGTATTTGTGGTGGTGGTATTGGTACTGGAGGTGAGGGTATTGGTGGTGGCGGTATTGATGGTGGTGGTAGTGGTGGTATTGGTTGAGCTGGTATTGGTACTGGTGTTGGTATTGGTGGTGATATTGTGGTGGTGGGATTGGTATTGGTGGTGGTGGTATTGATAGTGGAGGTGGTACAGGTGGTGGTGGTTTTGGGGGTGGTGGTATTGGTATTGGTGGTGATATTGGTGTTGGTGGTGGTGGTACTGGTGGTGGCATTGGTGGTGGTGGTATTGGTGGTGGTATTCGTTGTAGTGGTATTGATGAAGGTATTGGTGGTGGTGGTATTGGAGGTGGTGGTATTGGTATTGGAGGGGGTGGTATTGGTGGTGATGGTATTAGTGGTGGTGGTAGTGGTGGTAGTATTGGTGGTGATGGTATTTGTGATGGTATTTTTTGGTGGTGGTATTGGTGGTGGTATTAATATTGGTGGTGGTATAGGTATTGGTGGTGTGGTATTGGTGGTGGTGGTATTGGTGGAGGTGGTATAAGTATTGGTGGTATTGGCAGTGGTATTGGAGGTGGTGGTACTGCTAATGGCGGTGGTATTGGTATTGGCAGTGGTATTGATGGTATTGTTGGTATTGGTGGTATTGGAGGTATTGGCAGGGGTGGTGGTGGTATTGGTGGTATTGGTATTGGTAGATGTATTGGTGGTGGTGGTATTTGGTGGTGGTGGTATAGATGGTGTTATTAGTAGTGGTGGTGGAATTGGTGGTGGAATTGGTGGTGGTATTGGTGATGGTATTGGTGGTGGGAGTGGTACTGGTGGTGGTAGTTTTGCTGGTGGAATTGGTGATGGTATTGGTGGTGGTGTTGGTGGTTTTGGTGGTGGTGGTGGTATTGGTGGTGGTGGTAGTGGTGGTATTGGTGGTGGTGGCAGTATTGGTGGTTGTATTGGTGGTGGTGCTATTGGAGGTATTGGCGGTGGTGGTATTGGTGGTGGTGGTATTAGTGGTGGTATTGGTATTAGTAGAGGTGGTATTGGTATTTGTATTGGTGGTGGTTGTACTGGTATTGGTGGTGGTGGTATTGGTGGTGGTGGTGGTATTGGTGGTAGTATTGGTGTTGGTATGTATTGGTGGTGATGGTGGTATTGGTGGTGGTGGCAGTATTGGTGGTGGTATTGGTGATGGTGGTGTTGGTATTGGTGGTTGTGGATTGGTCGGATTGGTCGTGGTGGTGCTATTGGTGGTGGTGGTATTAGTTGTGGTATTGGTGGTGGTGGTATTGCTGGTGGTGTTGGTATTGGTGGTGTAATTGGTGGTGGTGATGGTATTGGTGAAGATATTGGTGGTGGTATTGGTGGTGGTGGTATTGGTGGTGGTATTGGTACTGGAGGTGATGGTATTGGTGGTATTGGTGGTGGTGGTAGTGGTGGTATTGGTTGAGGTGGTATAGGTACTGGTGTTGGTATTGGTTGTGGTGGGATTGATATTGGTGGTGGTGGTATTGGTGATATTGGAGGTATTGGCAGTAGTGCTATTGGTGGTGGTGGTATTGGTATTAGTAGAGGTGGTATTGGTATTTGTATTGGTGGTAGTGGTGGTATTGGTGGTAGTATTGGTGGTGGTATTGGCAGTGGTGGTGGTATTGGTGGTGGTGGTGATATTGGAGGTATTGGCAGTGGTGGTATTGGTGGTGGTATTGGTATTAGTAGAGGTGGTATTGGTGGTGGTATTTGTATTGGTGGTGGTGATACTGCTATTGGTGGTGGTGGTTGTGGTATTGGTGATGGTGGTATTAGTGGTGTTGGTATTGGTGGTAGTGGTTGTGTTAGTGGTGGTGGTGGTATTGATAGTGGAGGTGGTACTGGTGGTGGAAGTGGTATTCCTATCGGTGGTGGTGGTATTGGTGGCAGTGGTGGTGGTGGTATTGGTGGTGGTGATATTGGTGGTGGTGGCATTGGTGAAGGTATTGCTGGTATTGGTGGTGGTGGTATTGGTGGTGGTGGTATTGGTGGTGTTGATATTGGTGGCTGTATTGGTGGTGGTATTGGTATTGGGGGTAATATTGGTGGTGGTGGCATTGGTGAAGGTAATGCTGGTATTGGTGGCGATGGTATTGGTGGTGGTGGTATTGGTGGTGTTGATATTGGTGGCTGTATTCGTGGTGGTATTGGTATTGGAAGTGGTATTGGTACTTCTCCTGTCTTCCATTAGTTCTACACCTAACCTATTTACATTGTTGAAAGCCACTTTTGATCGACTGTATGTAGTCTTTGATGATAATCACCATTACTTGAAAATAATATATCATGGTCACATGACCACATCTTTCAGTTCATTTGTTACCATAGGATTGGCAGAGCAATGAAGGCAAGGGAAAGGAAAGATACAAAAAAACGTGATGGATGGAATCCTTGAATTAATCTCAGCCACTGATAAAGGCTGCACTCCAGTCCACCATTTTATGTTACCCATCATGCCACCTAATACTAAATCAAGCCATATGCCAATCAGCTTTAACCCTGCTCAAACAGGGACAGTCCTGCCCAAACTGCCCAGACAGGTCCTCTCTGAACCAGCACACAAGCACCCCAAGAACAGTTTTGGCCTCTTTGGTAATCTTCAGTCGGGTGCAGCTTGGTTACAGAGGCACAGTAAGCACAGCACTAACGTCTGGGCATATCCATAGCACTTAGGGCTTCACAATGAAAAACACAAATAATTAATAGATGGAATCCTTGAATTAATCCCAGCCACTGGTAATTATTTGCAGCTTCTTCCCAGTCGATTGCTTTGTGTTCACAGTGGCACCCCCGATTAGACCCAGACATATGCAAATCAGCCTTAGTCCTGGTCTATTAAGAACAGTCACAAGTCAGGTCCTCTCAGAGCTGGAACACAAGTGAACCAAGACCAGTTTCAGTCTAATTGGGCCTTTTCAGTCCGGTGCAGCTTGGTTCGAGTGGCCAGATAAAAGAAGCAGATTTTAAGAGGGACTGAACATGGCATGCACAGTACGGCTCCAAAAACCGAGGTGCACTGCTGCTATGCAGTTGGTCAACACTCGGGTATCAATGCTAGGAAAAGTGAAGAAATGTAGGGAAACAATTTAAACTTTATGCTGGCCATTGTCAAATGCAGTTCCACATACAGCAATCAAGAAGTCCAAAGTATGAGAACATGTACACTTTGCAAAGGAAACTAAAGACAACCAACATGTTAAATTTGATCTAATTTTATTTGCTTGCATGTGAGATATAGTTGACTCCGACAATAATAAGCTATAGTATGGAATGATGAAAATGTGTTATATAACTTACTCATTGAGAATTAGGTCTGGTGCAAAGTACAACATCTGTCCACTGACATGTCTATATGATCTCCATCCCATTGCAAACACCATTAGGCTCATCCAAGAATACTGGAGGAGGGTTATCTGGTCTTCGATGTGCAAGTTGCGGAAGCCTGAAAAGGTAAAGGTATAGCTTATCAACCATATACCATGTCTTCTATTCTTGCAACTCAGTAAATCAAAACAGGCAACAAGGAACATAGGATGTAAGAAACTAACACTTCTGGTGCCAATACAAGTCTAAATATCATTCACTAATTGTTAATTCATGCAATATGGTGGGAATCGCTGAACAGACATTTTCATGTAGTAAAAATGGTGCAAATAGCAATAATTAATAAAAACAGTTCATGTTAACCAAATTGATGAAAACTGTTTGGATTAGCTTTGTAAAGACTGAATATAACAACTGATGTTCAAGTAGCTGAGCGTGCTGCAAGGTGATCACATTCTCTGCTAATGACCAGCGTTTTCTAGTTCAAATATAGCTTTTACAGTTATCTCAATTTTTTAAGAGGACTGTGTTACTGTTAAAAACTACTGTGTGATCACACATAAAGAATGTATATCTCTAAACATTATTACGTATATAGTATTCTTTCTCTCTCTCTCTCTATCTACATATATATCTATATATATATATATATAATATATATATTTATATATAGATATATATATATCTATATAGATATATCTATATAGCTATATACAACTATATATATATATATATATATATATATATTACCTACTGGCGGTCGCCAGTAGGTAGTTATAGTTAGGACCCCTTTTCCATAGGAAATCCGCAACATTCTATTTTGAATAACTTTGGCGCCGGTCGACGAATCTTCGCGAATTTCTCAAAATAGGTGGGGCGCTACGCTCCGCTCCTATCCTGAAAGTCTCGGGGGGATTCGTCAAGCGGGGGCTGAGATAAAAGGGGGGTCCCAAAACGCGTTTTTCCCATGCATTTTTCCATAGGACCTTTAGACAGGGCTACAGCCCGAACGGCTGAACAGAATATATATATATATATATATATATATATATATATATATATATATATATATATATATATATATTCACTGAAAAAACCATAGGTTTCAGGCACGTTATAGTTAGGAACTAGCATTTAAAAAACCTTAGAAATTCACTGAAAAAACCATAGGTTTCAGGGGCGTTATAGTTAGCTGGACTTTTCACTCGTACAAAACCATTGAAATTCCCCCGTTATAGTTAGTTCAGCTAACTATAACTCGCGCGCCCGCAATGCACTGCTGATGACGTCACATATTACATCACTCATGACATGGTCAGTGACATCACTCATGACATCACTCAGGACATCTCAAATGACATCACTGATGACATCACTGATTACATCATCCAGTGAATGTGTGTTTTTCTGAAAATTACATATGTTTTATATATGTATATCTCAAGGTCGATGGAAGAATAAATGGGTATATAAGTGTCTAAATGGATGATTTGTTTTTGAAAAATTGATTGTATAACTGACTGATTAAGTGTATCTTAGTGAATACATGGCTTAGTGAGTAATGTTTAAATATGTAAATATCTGTATCAGTCTCTCACTTTGTGTATAAGTGGCTGCATGGGTTGGTGAGTAGCTACATGAGTGTCTATATAGGTTATTAGTTGTTTTTTTGAATATCAGTATGAGTGTCTGAGTGTCTGTATGGTTCGGTGGGGGGTATTACGTAGTGCATAGGTGCATGAATGAGTGACTCACTGTTTGTATGTGTTGAAGACAGCATGTGTGCAGGACTGTATGGGTGGATGAGTGTGTGCATGGGTGTGTTAGTGAGTGAATGACTGTCTCAATAGTGTCTTTATGAGTAACTACATATGTTTTAAACTAGTATATGTGACTATTGGTGTATATAAGTGAGTATATGTGAGAGTGAGAGATTGGAAGAGTTCCTGTATGAATAAGTATGTGTTTCTATAAGTGATTGTTAAAAAGACTAAGTATGTGTAAGTTTCTGTAGAAGTAAGTGTGGTGGTGTGTGTATAACTGTATATGCAAGTAAATGGATGTTTCATTCTTTATTAGCATGAGTAACTACGTGTGTGAGTAACTCTATGGATGAGTGGCGTTGTGTAACAGGATGTATAGGTGTATGAGTACATATGATGAGTGAGTACATGTATGAGTGACTGTATAGGACTGTTGGTGAATGAGTGGATGTGCATGTGGATCTTAGAATTACTGAATAGGTTGTTGTATATGGTATTGGTATGTCCATTGTTTTGAAAATTTTAGTTTCTATTTTTGAATGTGTGTATCAAAGGTTATATTAGGGGAGAGGAGGTCTGCCACTCTATCAGAAGGATGATGTCATCAGTGATGTCATCAGTGATGTCATTTGAGATGTCATCAGTGATGTCATGAGTGATGTCACTGACCATGTCATGAGTGATGTAATATGTGACGTCATCAGCAGTGCATTGCGGGCGCGCGAGTTATAGTTAGCTGAACTAACTATAACGGGGGAATTTCAATGGTTTTGTACGAGTGAAAAGTCCAGCTAACTATAACGCCTCTGAAACCTATGGTTTTTTCAGTGAATTTCTAAGGTTTTTTAAATGCTAATTCCTAGCTATAACGTACCTGAAACCTATGGTTTTTTCAGTGAATTTAAAAGGTTTTTTAAATGCTAATTTCTAACTATGCCTACAGAGATAGGACATTGGAAGAAAGAAGGAAAAACGCACAGAAAAAAAAAAGAAATGCAGAAAGAAGCAACAGAAGTCCTCAAAGACAAAGAAAAGTGCAGGAAGAAGGATAACGTGCAGAAAGAACAAACAGAAGAGCAGAAAGAAGCCTTGTTGCAAAATCATCCTGTACCCTCAACTTTTTCAGACGGATACTGGTAGTAACTGAGTCTGACTAACCAGTCCTAGAGCCAGTGCTATGTTAAAAGACACTCAGAATACAGTGAAAACACCTACATACACTAGGGAACACTATGCATTGGGGTCCCCCTGTGATTAGCATGACCTCCTCTGTAAGCCCCTAGTATATAATAGGGCAGGGGATTAAAACTACCTCTTAAAACGTGCCACAGGGCATGTTTGCACCCGTCACCTCAGGCCCCGTCCCCTCCCTTCCCCACTGTGTAAACACGCCCTGTGGCCGTTTTAGGTTGGGAGATTAAGTCCCCTTAAATCCTGAGGGTCCCTAGGGTCCAACTAGACCACTAGGTACCTCCAGTAAGCGCCACAGAGCTGCGTTGCAGAGATATGTAAAAAGGGGCACAGCCTAGACCAACTCTCTGCAACGCAGCGCAGTGGTGCTTACTGGAAGCCCCTGGTGGGCTAGTTGGCCCCCAGGGTCCCTCAGGATTGAAGGGGAATTATTTCCCCAACTTAAAACGCGCCACAGGGCGTGTTTGCACACGTTAACTCAGGTCCCGTCCCCTCCCTTCACCACTGTGTAAACACGCCCTGTGGCCGTTTTTAGTTGGGAGATTAAGTTCATTTAAATCCTGAGGGTCCCTAGGGTCCAACTAGCCCACTAGGTACCTCCAGGAAGCGCCACAGAGCTGTGTTGCAGAGAGGTGTAAAAAGTGGTACGGCCTGGACCACCTCTCTGCAACGCAGCTCAGTGGTGCTTACTGGAAGCACCTGGTGGGCTAGTTAGCTCCCAGGGGCCCTCAGGATTGAAGGGGAATTATTTCCCCAACTTAAAACACGCCATAGAGCGTGTTTGCACACGTCACCTCAGGCCCCGTCCCCTCCCTTCCCCACTGTGCAAACACGCCCTGTGGCCGTTTTAAGTTCGGAGATTAATTCCTCTTGAATCCTGAGGGTCCCTAGGGGCAAAATAGCCCACTAGGTATGTCCAGTAAGCGCCATCGCAGAGAGGTGTAAAAAGGGGCACGGCCTGCACCACCTCTCTGCAATGCAGAGCAGTGGCGCTTACTGGAAGCACTTGGTGGGCTAGTTGGCTCCCAGGGTCCCTTAGGATTGAAAAGGAATTATTTCCCCAACTTAAAACGCGCCACAGGGCGTGTTTGCACATGTCACCTTATGCCCCGTCCCCTCCCTTCACCACTGTGTAAACACGCCCTGTGGCCATTCTAAGTTGAGAGATTAAGTCCCCTTGAATCCTAAGGGTCCCTAGGGTCAAACTAGCCCACTAGGTACCTCCAGTAAGTGCCACAGAGCTGCCTTGCATAGAGGTGTAAAAAGGAGCGTGGCCTTAGAACACCTGTCTGCAACGCAGCTCCCTGGCGCATACTGGAGATACCTGTTGGGCTAGTTGGCCCTCAGGGACCCTCAGTATTGAAGGGGAATTAATTCCCCAACTTACAACTGGCCAGGGGGCACGTTTGCAGAGTGCTGCAAGGAGGGGGCGTGGCCTCCGGCGCGATGCAGGTCTTTTATTTGTTTTATTTTTTTAAGAAGGAGGGCAGTGTGGCCCCCCTTCTTTTTCTAATTTATTGGTGGCCCTGGGGACCCCATCCTCCAGGGCCTGCACCCTAATTTTTTTGTTGAAAAAAATTAATTTGGAAGGGGGCCGTGTGGCCCCCCTCCCAAGGCCTTAATCGGCCCCAGGGACACCAACCCCCGGGTCATGGCCTTTTTAAAAATTATTCTTTAGGAGGGGGGCTGCGTTGCCCCCCTCCTCAGGCCACTTATGGCCCCGGGGACCCCATCCCCCGGGGCCGGTCTTTGTTTTTTATTATTGAAAAAATATATATATTTATAGAAACACCTAGGACATGCTGGACAAACTGTATGTACCTATCACCATGACGATTTGCGTGATATTGATTAAAAGGCGACTATGCATACAATGAATCCACATGTAATGTATTTACACCGCTAGTGAAGCCCTGATGTGTCTGACACCCTACCGTGCCTAATCCCGGTGCCCCCGCCGGTGGGTACGCTCCAAGTAGACACCCTTGTTGTTTATTTATACAAACATGGGTAGGTATTGACGGGCACATTTAATACACACGCACACCAAGCCATTCAAAGGGGATTCCACAAAAATTCAACCAAACTATGCAAGAAACCCCCCTAACGGTTAATAAAACACACATCCACCGCCGGATGTGTAATACTTTTTATTTTACTCTCTGGAAAGGAGACAAACCTCACTTGAGAGTCACAGCGTGCTCCTGGCTGAGCCCAATGCTGTGTTACACCCACCAGTGCCCGCCGAGTGCCACACACCTCTGTGTTGTATTCCACCAGCTAGTGCATATGCTATGACAGTCTCTAGCCCATGTGCACTGTAACACCACCCCGTGAATATGTCATGCCACACTTGCCTTCGCACGGGTTTTATTGCCCCATCTAACGTGCCTTCCTCGATGCCTATGTTATAACGCACAGCGCTATGCCATACATATTACAATCTGGGATCCATATCTTTGTTTACCACAAAGAGTTGCTCCTAGTGTGATGACCCAAATGTGGTTACAAGAACATTGTGAGTATGGGCATCTCACGAAAAGTGACGGACTGGTCTCACACACTACCTGGTGTCATGCTTCATCATCGGCCAGTCCTCGCCCTCTAAAACCTTAGTTTGATAAAGGGCGGACATACACCTGACGACAGGGATGCACTTCTAAATTACTAAGTGGGGGCCCGTGCTAATGTGTGTGAGGTTAAAAATCATTATAGTTATCAGGAATTCTGTTTTAATGTGACTTATAACTATATGATATTAAAAGCATTGAATGGTGAATGGGGTAGTTAGTGTCCCCTAGCCGTCTCGTGAGTGGTCAACATGTTTCTGCCGTGTCGGCCCAGATGGGTCCAAGGCATTCATCAGGACCTAAATATACAGGGGGCTCTGTTCTTACCAACTGGTGGCAAGAAACTACCACTGCACGGGTATGGCAAAGGCCACTCTCCACTTCCTAAATGGCTTCCGAAGGTCAAGCCTAAAAAGAATATGGTAGAAATCAGAAATACTTGTAACATTTAAGCATGGGTCAAGAGGACAAAAAAATGTTTTAACAAGAGAACAACGCATGCATAGTTTTCTATGAGTGAGTGATCTTTTCACGTGACTTTGTGACACTCTATATGTGTACACATAAGTGGAAAAAATGTGTAGGAGCGAGGGGCTCCTACTTGTCTTACCCTAATTGCAAGAACTACTTGCCCCATAGGGGGAGGGGAGGGTAAAATCCTGTTATCCGCTCTGTAAAGGAAAGCATAAAAACCACAGGTTGCATAAATGAATGTATTGGAGAAAGAACTCCAAGCCTCAGATCAACACACCCACACGCGCACCAAAACGAGTATATGGATACTCGCGTATCTCTCAGCCCAGGCAGACTCTTACTGTCACAGGAAAGGTTTCCCTCATGTATCCTAGGCGACTGCTCCCGGTCCTCCCGAATGTTGGAATGAGAGGGAGGTGCCGGGGGTTATATAGTGTGGCCATATCGTTAATTGATGGTGACGGCGTGAGTTAAGTCAATTGAGTGCCTCCCGATGTGTGCCTTCCGGTGTCCCGAGCGGTGAAGAGAAATACAAAGCGGAGGGCGCCTGGTCTAAAGATGGCGATTCGTATGCGTCCAATGGAATCGCGTGCAGGGCCTGGTGTGCCCACACATGGATTTGCTTGGGGCGGGGCGGGAAGCATAATTGGCTGGTGGGTGCGTCTATTGGGATGACTAATGTAGGAGCGTAGGCTCACGACTGGGCGTGACACGTCAAGGCGTGTAGGGTTGTCATGGCGATGCCGGAAGCATCGGAGGTGCGGATTAGTGCACGTGGGGGAAGATATCATGGTGCGGCATGCAAACTGCATTGTGCACGGCGAGAATGCATGACTATGTTGTTAAAGATAAACAAGCGGAAAAATTGCTTGATGTTGGTGCATAATAATGGCGCGGTGCAAGCGCTAGTGACGCGTCAGAATGCGTGGGGTAGTCTAGGGGACGCACGTGATGAAAATCCCAAGTGGGATGGTGTAGTAGGAGCGTAAGCTAGCGTCTGGGCATGGCACGTCAAGGCGTGTAAGGTTGTCATAGCGATGCCGGTAGCATCGGCAGACCCAATAATAAAAGCTGGGGGACATGCCAAGGTGCAGTATATAATCTGCAGTGTGCATGGTGGGAACGCATGCCTATGTTAATAAAGATTAACAGGCGAAAAAATGCTTAATGTTGGTGCATTATAATAGCGCGATACAAGCGCTAGTGACGCGTCAGTATGCGTGGGGGTACCTAAAAGACGCCTAGTCATAATGAGTGTTGTTTGAGTGTTGTTTGACTAGTGTGACATACGGGGTGCAGAAAGAGTGATGAGAAAGAACATCGTCCCTGGAAAACAAACGCCGGATTGACCCAGAATGTGTGACCATGGGCGGTGAGGTGTAGCTCCGATGTGAGGTTGCGTCGGCGTCCAGGAGATAAGTGCCCCTGGTTCATCGGATGTATTTCCGGGATGTCGGCTAGATGTAGAATAGAGCATGTGGATGGTGTCTATGGCCTATTGTGATTGCTCTTTGTTTATAGAAAAATGATGGGAGAGTAGTAATGATGGTGAGCTGGGCGAGATGCTGGACTTAATGTCACCGTCCCAGTTGGAGCCACGGAATGTCATCATTGAGGCCCTTTTCGTGGGATCGTAGGCGATAGACCCATTGTTGCTCCCTGCCATGTAGGGCTTTAGTTAGGTCAAATTTGCTTTTTTTCATGACCTCAAGGATGGTCCATCTCAGGTCCGTGTCATTGTGATTTTTTTCAACAAAATGACGTGTCAATTTAGTTTTTGTTCTTTTCCACCTGATGGTGCTTCGGTGTTCACTAATGCGGGTTTTGATTTTTCTTGTTGTCATGCCTACATAATTGAGGTCGCATGGACATGTTATCAAGTACACAACATTTTCAGTGTTACAGTTGCTAAATGTTCGTAGTTGCCATGGTTTTCCGGTGCCTATGTTCACCTCTTTTGTATTCCTAGTGAGATTGCATGATATACACCCGCCGCAGGCGAAATGGCCCATTACTCGTGATTGATCCCAGAGTCTCTGTTGTTCTTCACTCTCTGTGGTTGCCATTTGAGCGTGTACTAATTCATCACGCAAACTTTTGTTGCGATTGAATGCGAACAATGGAGATTCCCACTGTTTTCCAGCGCTGTTCAATTTATGCCATCTCTTCCTAATGATTTTTTGTACTGTGTTAGAGGCTGGGGTGAAAGTAGTGACGCACACTGGCCTCCTTTTTTTTTCTTCCTCTGAGGTTTCCAAAAGTGCTTCTCTTGGGTTGTTTCTTGCTCGTTTTTGCACCGATGAACATTATGACTAACCAGCTCCACAACAGGTGGGGAGAAGACAACGGTTCAGACCCACCCCCCAGAACTGGACATTCAGCTCGGGAGAGGAGAGGAGCGACTCCAGCAGCGACGAGGGTTCAGGACCCCAATATGGGAAACAATCTGGCTACCACCAACCCTTGATGCAAGCACCACAACCACAACCGCCCCCATTTGGCTACTCGCAACAGCCCTATTTTCCACCGGGATTCGGACTCCCACCAGGCCTGCCGCCTTTTTTATTCCAGGGCAGAGGCAGAGGGAGAAGCCGACAAAAAAGAAGAAACACAAGGGTACAGTGGGAGGACCAACATCCCCAAGGAGTGACTACCAGGAGCAGAGGGAGGACGGACATGCCCTCAACAAGCAGGGAATAACGAATATTGTCAACATCAGCAGACATACACTCACATGCGACAAAGAAACCACCCTTTCAAAAGGTTTGGGATTTGTTCCCACACCCAAAAATTACCCCTTTGTCCTCAACACAGAACTGGCGCAGTTCTTCCGCAAACTTAAACTTCGTGATTACTTTGGAGACACCAAAGAAGATACGGAAGAAAGAAAAAAGTCAACCGGATTTCGGAAAAAGTCGACCTTCCAACCACCCAATCAAAATATCTCGTGCCAAACACTTGCTTTCGAACAAGCGGCACTCAAGGACATAGAGGAAATCAATTTCCAAAATATGAAAGGGTTTAACAATCTCACCGGAAGGGAACGAACGGCCCTACAAGCCCTAAAAAACAATAATGACCTCATCATAAAACCTGCAGACAAAGGGGGTGCTATTGTCCTCATGGATCATGACATGTACCGAGATGAATGTCTACGACTGCTCGCCGACTCAACAAGCTACGCTATACATCGAACCGACCCCACAGGCCCACTTATGACCAGAATTAAAAATATAGTGGAGGAAGCACTCAACAACGACTGGATTGCCAGACAAGAGGCTGGATTCCTCATAAGCGAGGAACCCATGATGCCAAGATTCTACATACTCCCGAAGATTCATAAGAACCGTACCCCCCCACCAGGTAGGCCAATCGTGTCGGGCATTGGGTCAGCTCTGGAACCCTTGTCACAATTTTGTGACTGGTTCCTGCGACCTATTGTCAAAGAATCACAATCTTACCTTAGGGATACAAAAGATGTCCTATGTCTCCTTAGAGACCTGGAGGTGGACATAACCAATGATTGGTTAATAACAATGGACATAGAAGCTCTCTACACGAGCATACCACAACAACGGACTTTGGAAGTCGTGGAAAACATCATCCTACACAGGGAGTGGGATTTCATCGTCCCACAACACTTCGTGATGGAATGCGCTGAACTGGCACTTACAGAGAACTTCTTTGAATTTGAGTAAGTCATTTACAATCAAATCACAGGAACTTCGATGGGCAGCACCTTTGCCCCCAGTATGGCCTGCCTGTATATCCAGCAATTTGAGGATGACTTTATCCATAGCCCAACTAACCTGTTCTTGAAACACCTGAAAATTTGGAAACGGTACTTAGATGAAGTACTGATAGTATGGAATGGGACCGAAGAGGACGCAACAGCATTTGTCCAATGGGTCAATTCCAAAGACAGACACCTCAGATTCACGCATACTATCAACAAGAATCACGCAGTCTTTTTTGGACTTGGATATCACACTGACCAACGAAGGGATAGCAACTAAGGTACACAACAAACCTACAGATAGGAATAGTTTACTTTTATATGAGAGCTATCACCCAAAGGCCTTAAAACAAAACCTACCGGTCGGACAGTTCCTTCGCGTTAGGAGGCACTGCTCAAATAATGATACCTATGAAGAACAGGCAGCACAACTTGAAAAGAAACTCATCGAACGCCACTACCCAAGAAAAATGGTAAAAAAGGCCAAAAAACGAGCAAGAAACAACCCAAGAGAAGCACTTTTGGAAACCTCAGAGAAAGAAAACACAGGGAGGCCAGTGTGCGTCACTACTTTCACCCCAGCCTCTAACACAGTACAAAAAATCATTAGGAAGAGATGGCATATATTGAACAGCGCCGGAAAACAGTGGGAATCTCCATTGTTCGCATTCAAACGCAACAAAAGTTTGCGCGATGAATTAGTACACGCTCAAATGACACAGAGGGCGAAGAACAACAGAGACTCTGGGGCCAATCACGAGTATTGGGCCATTTCGCCTGCGGCGGGTGTATATCATGCAATCTCACTAAGAATACAAAAGAGGTGAACATAGGCACCGGAAAACCATGGCAACTACGAACATTTAGCAACTCTAATACCGAAAATGTTGTGTACTTGATAACATATCCATGCGTCCTCAAGTATGTAGGCATGACAACAAGAAAAATCAAAACCCGCATTAGTGAACACCGAAGCACCACCAGGTGTAAAAAAACAAACACTAAATTGACACGTCAAGCTAATTTGACCTAACTAAAGCCCTACATGTGAGGGAGCAACGATGGGTCTATCGCCTACGATTCCACGAAAAGGGCCTCAATGATGACATTCCGTGGCTCCAACTGGGACGGTGACATTAAGTCCAGCATCTCGCCCAGCTCACCATCATTTCTACTCTCCCATCATTTTTCTATAAACAAAGAGCAATCATAATAGGCCACAGGCACCATCCACATGCTCTATTCTACATCTAGCCGACACCCCGGAAATACATCCGATGAACCAGGGGCACTTATCTCCTGGACGCCGACAAAACCTCACATCGGAGCTACACCTCACCGGCCAACGATATCTGGGGCACACGCAGTAGGATTGACCATGGTCACACATTCTGGGTCAATCCGACGTTTGTTCTCCAGGGACGATGTTCTTTCTCATCACTCTTTCTGCACCCCGTATGTCACACTAGTCAAACAACACTCATTATGACTAGGTGTCTTTTAGGTACCCCCACGCATACTGACGCATCACTAGCACTTGTATCGCGCTATTATAATGCACCAACATTAAGCATTTTTTCGCCTGTTAATCTTAATTAACATAGGCATGCGTTCCCACCATGCACACTGCAGATTATATACCGCACCTTGGCATGACCCCCGGCTTTTATTATTGGGTCTGTCGATGCTACCGGCATCGCTATGACAACCTTACACGCCTTGACGTGCCATGCCCAGACGCTAGTTTACGCTCCTACAACACCATCCCACTTGGGATTTTCATCACATGCATCCCCTAGACTACCCCACGCATTCTGACGTGTCACTAGCGCTTGCACCGCGCCATTATTATGCACCAACATCAAGCAATTTTTCAGCTTGTTTATCTTTAACAACATAGTCATGCATTCTCGCCGTGCACAATGCAGTTTGCATGCCGCACCATGATATCTTCCCCCGCGTGCACTAATCCGCACCGCCGATGCTTCCGGCATCGCCATGACAACCCTACACGCCTTGACGTGTCACGCCCAGTCGTGAGTCTACGCTCCTACATTAGTCATCCCAATAGACGCACCCACCAGCCAATTATGTTTCCCGCCCCTCCCCAAGCAAATCCATGTGTGGGCACACCAGGCCCTGCACGCGATTCCATTGGATGCATACGAATCGCCATCTTTAGACCAGGCGCCCTCCGCTTTGTATTTCTCTTCACCGCTCGGGACACCGAAAGGCACACATCGGGAGGCACTCAATTGACTTACCTCACGCCGTCACCATCAATTAACGATATGGCCACACTATATAACCCCCGGCACCTCCCTCTCATTCCAACATTCGGGAGGACCGGGAGCAGTCGCCTAGGATACATGAGGGAAACCTTTCCTGTGACAGTAAGAGTGTGCATGGGCTGAGAGATACGCGAGTATCCATATACTCGTTTTGGTGCGCGTGTGGGTGTGTTGATCTGAGGCTTGGAGTTCTTTCTCCAATGCATTCATTTATGCAACCTGTGGTTTTTATGCTTTCCTTTACAGAGCGGATAGCAGGATTTTCCCCTCCCCTCCCCCCATGGGGCAAGTAGTTCTTGCAATTAGGGTAAGACAAGTAGGAGCCCCTCGCTCCTACACATTTTTTCCACTTATGTGTACACATATAGAGTGTCACAAAGTCACGTGAAAAGATCACTCACTCATAGAAAACTATGCATGTGTTGTTCTCTTGTTAAAAATTTTTTTGTCCTCTTGACCCATGCTTAAATGTTACAAGTATTTTTGATTTCTACCATATTCTTTTTAGGCTTGACCTTCGGAAGCCATTTAGGAAGTGGAGAGTGGCCTTTGCCATACCCGCGCAGTGGTAGTTTCTTGCCACCAGTTGGTAAGAACGGAGCCCCCTGTATATTTACGTCCTGATGAATGCCTTGGACCCATCTGGGCCGACACAGCAGAAACATGTTGACCACTCACGAGACGGCTAGGGGACACTAACTACCCCATTCACCGTCCAATGCTTTTAATATCATATAGTTATCAGTCACATTAAAACAGAATTCCTGATAACTATAATGATTTTTAACCTCACTCACATTAGCAAGGGCCCCCACTTAGTAATTTAGAAGTGCATCCCTGTCGTCAGGTGTATGCCCGCCCTCTATCAAAGGAAGGTTTTAGAGGGCGAGGACTGGCCGATGATGAAGCATGACACCAGGTGGTGTGTGAGACCAGTCCGTCACTTTTCGTGAGATGCCTATACTCACAATGTTCTTGTAACCACATTTGGGTCATCACACTAGGAGCAGCTCTTTGTGGTAAACATTTAATAGTGGAGGCTGCTAGCTCCTAGAACCCCACGCCTCTTGTTCCCTTCTCCACACACTGTGGAGTCCCTTTGTGATTAGATCCATATCTTTGTTACAGTGCATATGCAACGTTACACTCCCCAGCACATATTTTATATTACAACTTGAGAGACTAGTTAGGTTACACAACACTGCCCTGTGCATATTACACTCCAAGGCGCATATCGCATAGCACGCGCTAGTGCCTGTGCTATCTCGCGCTCTCCAATTAATCTGTCATTGCACACAATGTATTGCATATTATATTTCACGCCCCGGTTCATCTTATATCACACTTTTTGGTGAATAGTTTATACCATATACTATCTAGTTTTCATTTTCAATCGTGCTCTCAGGACTATGTTCTATATAACACTGCGTCCACCTACCCTTTTTACAGGCATTGCATTTTGCGATGGGGGGTGGAGGGTCAGGAGGTGTTTCTGCCAAGTGAGCCCGGAGTCACAGTCACAAATGTCCTCTTCTTCCTGAATAAAAGTGAGATTATGCTGCATACTTGTTCATATTTTAAGTAGTTCGCACAGACACACATTTTAAAAACATAAAGTTCCTAATACCCACCCTCTCTGAACAGTTAGCTTGCTGCCCCATCCACCTCCTCCCTATCCTCTGTTGTCTGAATCCATGGACTAGCCTCCTCCCTCCTGCCATGCATGGTCTAATGTGCTGCCACTGCCCTCCATTTAGCATAATGTACCAGTCCACTCCTCCTGCCCTCCTTTGCCCAATTCTATGGCCCATCATTGACCTCCTGCTTAGCCTCTGTGCTTAGCTTGCTGCCCCTATTCTCCTTCCCCCTGCCCTCCGATGTCTTTGTGCATGCCCCTGCTCCATCCTTTTTGCCCACCATGTTCCATGGGCCTACCACTTCTATCTACTCTGAGTGTTCTGTTGAGCTGCCACTCCCCTCCCACCTGCCTAGCATTGTTAGATGACTGTAACCTGTCCCTGCCACCTCCACCCTGCTTGTCCACATGCCATGCCCCTATTCTCTGTCCTCCATGGTCCATTTTACTGCCACACCCTTCTGCCCTCCCTGGTCTGTTGTGCTGCAACTGCTCCTCCTGCCTGCCCTGCGCGGTCTGTTGTGAGGCCCCTTCCCCTGAACTCTCTTGTCTGTGCCCAGGTCCTGACCCTCCCTTCTATCCTCCATGGTCCTTTGTGCATGCCCCTTCACCCTCCTTCTAGCCCATCATAGCCATTGGGCTGCTACTAATCCACCCGCTTGCCATGCATGGTCTTCTGTGCTGCCATGGCCCCTCCCACCTTCCCTGTGTGGTCAGCTAGCTGCCCCTGACCCCCTCCCACCTTCCCTCCATGGTCTGTGCGTAGGCCATCATAGTCTCACTGTTGCTCTCCATGGTGTGTCTTGTTTCTAGTGCCCATCCTGCCTGACCTCCATGGTCATCTTACTGCTCCTGCCCTGCCCCCTTGCCCCCAGCCCTCTGTTTCCATGTGCAGATCCCTATTCCCTCCCTCCTGGCTTTTCTGTTCCATTGTAATGCCCCTGATCCGTCTCTCCTGCCCTTTATGGTCTGTTATGCTCCAGCTTTCTCTCCTGTCTGTCCATTACGGTCAGCTAGCTACCATTGCCTCTTTCCCCTCTGTTCTCTGTTGTCCATGTGCATGGTCCTGTCCCCTCCCTATAGCTTTCTTTGGATTGTTGTGCTGCACTCCCGTCCCGCATGGCCTGTGTGGTGTATTGTGCTGCTGCAAACCCTGATGCCTGCCCTGTAGGGTCAGTTTGGGTGTACCTCTCCATGTCCCTACTGTCCTCTGTTATCCGAGTCCATGTCCCTACCCCAATTCCTCCTGCCTACCATGATCCAATGTACCATACTTGTGAACATTTTGAACTTGGTAAGAGGGAGATTTTGAAAAAAAACTGGGGTATTGATTTTCCCCTTTGAGTTACATTGAAAAAGAGGAGACTGTAGACAGGAGACAGATCAAATAAAGCCCATTTGAGCTTAAAAACATTGGACATTTCCTGGCTGAAACGGGTCTGTTGGCATGTATGGTTGTACTACCACTGCCTCTTCCTTCTGCCCACAATGGTCTATTATATTGCCACAGCCTCTCTTGCCAGTCCTGTATTGTTGGTTTGTTTCCCCTGCCCCCCTTTCCACTGCCCTCCATAGTCTGTTGTGCTGCCACTGCCCTTCCTGCCTGCCCAGTGTGGTCAAATTGTTGCCTCTGCACTCTCCTACCTGCCTTCAATTTTCAGAGTCCGTGCCCCTGGCCTCTGCCTCTCAACAGTATCCCAATGAACAACTAGATTGCTAACATTCTATATTTGTTACAAAAGTGTGGAACGCTTGACGTCATCTTGATGTAATCAAAACTGTAATACCTAGAGCATTTCCTTTAGAAATTACATATCTGAGAGGGTCTTATTTGCATCAAAATTATGGTTAGTGCTCTAAAAAACTAAACTGAGGACATATTTTCTCAGTTTTCAAATAGCGACAAAGTACTTTTAAATTATTTGTAATCTTTATGTTTTTTTATCCAGTTGACCACTTGATTAAATGTTGCACTTAGGGTAGAGGATGTGGTGTTACTTCCAGAGCTGCAGACTTTGCAACTGGGGAACCAGGTTGGAGTTTCTGCTTCAGCTCAACATTCTGTGATTCTGGTCAAATCACTTAATCTACCCATGTCTACAACCAAAATGAATTTGATCTTGTGTGATGTAACCAATGCTCATGTAAAGCACTCCAATGCCTGACAAGTCTGCACTATATAAAACTGCAAATACACAAAAAATAAGTGTTTTGCACACCTCTGTCATTGGGCTACATGTGGGCTACATCTGGGTTATATTTGTGCTGCATTTGGGCTCTTTTGTCTCTGGTGGCCATCTTGGGAGATTTATTTGTTATGAAGTTTCCTAATTTCCTCATTTACTGCAGTCTCCTCAGCAGGAAATGCTTTCAGTTTTTTACTTTGATTCCATCAAGAAGGTATTCAGATATGTCACAATCAAGCGAAGGAAATAAAACCGGGTGGGCTATGTTTAACGAGGTCCAGCATACAAGCCCTGAGGTAATTATGAGAGAAGGGTATACCGTTCCTCCTAGTCAGGGGAGTTAGCGTGAAGTGTACACTTGCCCCCGAGGTTGAGACAAAGTGGGGGATAATGTCTAGACAGCCTGGGAACTAATAGCATGTGATGGGTGGGGGAACCCACACTGGTGGAACTAAAACCCTCACACACCCAGCAAGCTAGGTGTCATGCTTCATCATCTGGGTTTTGCTCCTCATCGGGTCGGCGCTGCAATTCCCAACGGGCACCCAAAGATGGGGCTCTTTAACGGAGATCTTTTGTTCCTTGCCGAAGGTTGAGTGCAAGTGAGGGCCAGGTAAGTGTAGACGTTGGTGAGTGTATTCTAAAACAGGGTTGGTTTGTCTGAATAATGAGTTTATTGGGTCAGTAAACCACCCTATTAAAAACAAGATGAGTGGCGGTAGTCTGGACACAATGAGTCAAGGACTAACTCCGCTCTACTCAGATGGTCAACATGTTTCTTGCCTCATGGTCAGGGGGATCCAGCGGCAATTCATCAGGACCAGTGAAAGGTGAACTATCTACAAAATGTGAGGGTGTAAAACAGGATATTAAAATATTGTGATAGTGCCTGGATAAAACTACCCTAGGGAAGTGTCTGGAAAACTTAACACTTCCGCATTGGAATGGCCTAAGGTTTGAACTAGTGCCGCTCCAATCAGTGCGTGGCGAGCCTCTTGGGATGGCGTGATAGCCTAGGTTCTGTTGCCCAAGGGTGGTTTGCAAAGCTACCCCGCTCCGCCGAAACCGGGAAGTGTATGTCAGATATGTCACACATTTGCCATAAATTCTGAATGTTAGCACTCTAGTTGCTAATTAGATCACTGTAGTAAAGCTACTGTTCACCACGGAAGTCTGCTGCTGGTATTAAAAGTGCATGTTTCAGTCTGCATGTCAGAATGTTTTTTATGAAATAGAAGAGGATTTGACAAGTCAAAATGTGTCCTAATTTTTCTTTCTACAGCACTAATCACAATTTCTATGGCAAAATGAACCCCCTCATTTTGTTCCTTTGTAAATTAAATGTTTTAAGTGTTACCACTTTATTCCAATCAAGATGGCTTCAGGTGTGCCATACTTTTGTCATAAGTTAGACTGTTAGCGCTCTAGTTGTTCCTTAGAACACTCTGGGACATTCTGTCATTGGGCTATACTTGGGCTACATCTGGGTGATATTTGTGCTACATTTGGGCTCTCTTGTCTCTGGTGGCCATTTTGGGAGACTTATTTGTTATGAAGTTTCCTAATTTCCTCATTTACTACAGTCTCCTCAGTAGGACATACTTTCAGTTTTTTACTTTGATTCCATCAAGAAGGCATTCAGATGTATCACACATTTGCCATAAATTCAGAATGTTAGCACTCTAGTTGCTCATTAGATCACTGTAATAAAGCTACTGCTCACCAGGGAAGTCTGCTGCTGGTATTGAAAGTGCATGTTTCAGTCTGCATGTCAGAATTGTTTAATGAAATAGAAGAGGATTTGAGACGTCACTCAAAATGTGCCCTCATTTTTCTTTCTTCAGCACTAATCATAATTTCTATAGCAAAATGAACCCCCTCATTGTGTTCCTTTTTAAATTAAATGTTTTAAGTGTTACCAGTTTATTCCAATCAAGATGGCTTCAGGTGTGCCTAACTTTTGTCATAAGTAAGACTGTTAGCGCTCTAGTTGTTCGTTAGAACACTCTGGGACATTCTGTCATTGGGCTATACTTGGGCTACATCTGGGTGATATTTGTGCTACATTTGGGCTCTCTTGTCTCTGGTGGCCATTTTGGGAGACTTATTTGTTATGAAGTTTCCTAATTTCCTCATTTACTACAGTCTCCTCAGTAGGAAATACTTTCAGTTTTTTACTTTGATTCCATCAAGAAGGCATTCAGATGTGTCACACATTTGCCATAAATTCAGAATGTTAGCACTCTAGTTGCTCATTAGATCACTGTAGTAAAGCTACTGCTCACCAGGGAAGTCTGCTACTTGTATTGAAAGTGCATGTTTCAGTCTGCATGTCAGAATTGTTTAATGAAATAGAAGAGGATTTGAGAAGTCACTCAAAATGTGCCCTAATTTTTCTTTCTGCAGCACTAATCATACTTTCTATGGCAAAATGAACCCCCTCATTTTGTTTCTTTTTAAATTAAATGTTTTAAGAGTTACCACTTTATTCCAATCAAGATGGCTTCAGGTGTGCAATACGTTTGTCATAAGTAGGACTGTCAGCGCTCTAGTTGTTCTTTAGAACACTCTGGGAAGCTGTAGTAGAACACAAAGGAATCAACTGACAGTCTCTGCCCTTGTTGGATGTACATGTTTTACTGAGAATGTCAGACTTCATTCTCACATGACTGAGAAAGATAATGTGAATTTACAGAAAATATGCTCTCAGTTTAGCTTATAGATCACCTTCCAAACCTCTGTGGGAAAAGCATGAGAAAATAGTTTTCTCTCAAACATGATTCATGATATCTCAGCAGAAGGCTTTTTCACATGGTAAAATCACCTTTGAACACACCACAATTCCTAAAATGAGTATGGTACCATCATCAAATGATTTATAATGTAACTAAAGTCTTAAAACCTTCTATTAACTGCAATGCTTTTTAATGAGGTGCTATCATGTATATTGGTTCCAAGATGGCTGCCAACACTTCTTGGATGAAGTACTGACAGCCAATCAGATCTCACGATGAGATGTGTGATTAGGCTCCGCCCAGATATATCTATCTTTTTAACTCTAATTTTCTGAGGAACTACTGAATGGATTTACACCATTTAAGCAAACGGCATGAGTCTGAACTGAGGACTACCTCTTTGCCAAATTTGGTGTAATTCCGTTCAGCAGTTCAAGCTGTAGCTGCGTCAACAGGTCCTATGGGAAAATGCATGGGAAAAACGCGTTTTGGGACCCCCCTTTTTTCTCGTCCCCCGCTTGACGAATCACCGTGAAATTTTCAGGATAGGAGCGGACCAGAGCTGGCCAAAAGTTTGGAAAATTTCGCGAAGATACGTCAATCGGCGCCAACGTTATTCCAAATAGAATGTTGCGGATTTCCTACGGAAAATAGGTCCTAACTATAACTCCCTACTGGCGACTGCCAGTAGGTAATATATATATATATATATATCGCCAAACAAGAGATAGTTCCTCCTGGGATCGAGCCCGTAGTCAGGTGATGCGCAAAGCCGGTGGAACCACAGCCGGGCAAGTTAATCGACAGAGAAATCCAGTAATGCGCACACTCGGAATGATGTTTTGTTCATGCAAATAACATTACCGCTCAGTTGCTATGCATTTTGACAATGTGATCAAGACAGTGTTACTATCAAAACGCGTAGCAACTGAGCAATAACATTTTTTGCACGAGCAAAACATCATTCCAAGTGTGTGCATTGGTGGAGAGGTGTGGCTCACTGGTTAGAGGCGGCAGACCCGTAAGCAGAGAATCGGCCAGGGACCAGGGTTCAATTCCCAACGCGGCAGGGTCGTGGACCAGGGTCAAAACGGACTTGATAATTCTCGCCTCGGTACCTACTCTAACCAGGAACACACTCGGCAACTCTGGGCATTAAGCTTGCCTCATCTCTACAACGGCCCCACACAGACGCCGGGGATGCCTGGTTTCACCTTGGAGATACCCAGAAAGGGACCATCTCACAGGGATAGCCAGGACGGGTTCCCCAGCGGTCTACAGCGCCGGGACGCCCCGTTGCTGGGGCAGCTGTGCGCTTTACAAGTCTACAACATTTACATTTACATTTACATTACTGGATTTCTCTGTGGATATATATATGCTGGTCACAGGTAAGAAAACAGGCGCTGACTCCGTGGGTAAATTGATCAAAGAGAAATATTTATTCCGTTACGATGGCCTAGACGCGTTCCGGCAGTCTTGCCGCCTTGCTCACTACATCAGGCATCTCTACGTCTGACAAGTTATATCTACTTCAAAAGAGCACTGATTGGGCTAGTTGTCACAGCAACTGGCTACTGGTCATAGACATAGAAAAAATTCCAGGTATATCAACCATGCTGCTATATAACGGTAAAGCGAAAAGAAATACATATACATACACAAACATTATTGTGTTGTTGTCGCTAATCCTGCTTAGTTACAACAATAAGGTGCCGATCACGATCCTGTAAAAACCGGGTACGAACCGTCGGACGGAGCATATTCTCCATCCGACGCGTACCCGGTCGTCAAAACTTACAAACATGGAATTACGAATCGCACGGAAACTCCATTTCCGTACGATTCGTACAAAACCCCGACCGACGAAAATAAACATACAAATGCGATCCGGGAAAGCACCGACGTGACGTCGGGACGCACGCAGCCTGCCATTCACGAACCAGGAATTACGATTCGCACCGACGTCATCACGCACGGTGAATATTTTCCGGCTGCCAAAAACTGCCGGGAAATCAGGACGACGCGAACAAGGAGTACCTGTACGCGACGGACAGACATGGACCCGAACCTACGTGTCATCCCGGCCCTCATAGCAGTCGACCTCCTCTACAGGTTCGGACGCAGACGCCGCAGAAGGTCAGAACAACAAAGGGAAGGCGGAGGAGGGAGCAGGACCAGGGGCAGGCCACAAAACCCCCACCAAAGTCACACAGCACACATGCCCTGGACATACCTGACCCCCAGGCCCTGGTCACTACGAGGGGGTGGGGGCGTGTCCAGCAAAGCCAGCGTCCGCCACAACGGAAGTGCTTGACGACGCGAACCGGCAACACAACAATACAGGTACGTCCCGTACCCACGCCTTAAGAGCGTGGGTACGAGTCGTACCCCGCCCACACCTACGTCATCCCAACAATGGCGGGAAGGCTGTACCCACGTGGCAAAGGCCTGGGTATGGCCCGCACAAGCATCACATAGCGTGGGGACGGATATGTACGGACCGTACCCCCACCCCCGTATGCATGGACCGTACCCCCACCCCAACAGTGTAAGTACGACCCGTACCCTCACCCGCGGACGTATGGAGCGTACCCCCCACCCCAACAGTGTAAGTACGACCCGTACCCTCACCTGCGGACGTATGGAGCATACCCCCCACCCCAACAGTGTAAGTACGACCCGTACCCTCACCCGCGTACGTATGGAGCGTACCCCCACCCCAACAGTGTAAGTACGACCCGTACCCTCACCCGCGTACGTATGGTGCGTACCCCCACCGCAACAGTGTATGTACGACCCGTACCCTCACCCCCATACGTATGGAGCGTACCCCCCACCCCAACAGTGTAAGTACGACCCGTACCCTCACCCGCGTACGTATGGAGCATACCCCCACCCCAACCGTGTATGTACGGACCGTACCCCCACCCCAACAGTGTAAGTACGACCCGTACCCTCACCTGCAGATGTATGGAGCGTACCCCCGACCCCAACAGTGAGAGTACGACCCGTACCATCACCCGCGTACATATGGAGCGTACCCCCCACCCCAACAGTGTAAGTACGACCCGTACCCTCACCCGCGTATGTATGGAGCGTACCCCCCACCCCAACAGTGTAAGTACAACCCGTACCCTCACCCACGTACGTATTGTGCGTACCCCCACCGCAACAGTGTATGTACGACCCGTACCCTCACCCCCGTACGTATGGAGCGTACCCCCCACCCCAACAGTGTAAGTACGACCCGTACCCTCACCCGCGTACGTATGGAGCGTACCCCCACCCCAACCGTGTATGTACGGACCGTACCCCCACCCCAACAGTGTAAGTACGACCCGTACCCTCATCCGCGTACGTATGGACCGTACCCCCACCCCAACAGTGTAAGTACGACCCCTACACTCACCCGCGTATGCATGGAGCGTACCCCCCACCCCAACCGTGTATGTACGGACCGTACCCTCACCCGCATACATATGGAGCGTACCCCCACCCCAACAGTGTAAGTACGACCCGTACCCTCACCCGCGTACGTATGGTGCGTACCCCCACCATAACAGTGTAAGTACGACCCGTACCCTCACCCGTGTACGTATGGAGCGTACCCCCACCCCAACCGTGTATGTACGGACCGTACCCCCACCCCAACAGTGTAAGTACGACACATACCCTCACCCGCGTACGTATGGACCGTACCCCCACCCCAACAGTGTAAGTACGACCCGTACCCTCACCCGCGTACGTATGGAGCGTACCCCCACCCCAACAGTGTATGTACGACCCGTACCCTCACCCGCGTACGTATGGAGCGTACCCCCACCCCAACAGTGTAAGTACGACCCGTACCCTCACCCGCATACGTATGGTGCGTACCCCCACCCCAACCGTGTATGTACGGACCGTACCCTCACCCACGTACGTATGGAGCGTACCCCCACCCCAACAGTGTAAGTACGACCCGTACCCTCACCCGCATACGTATGGAGTGTACCCCCACCCCAACCGTGTATGTATGGACCGTACCCCCACCCCAACAGTGTAAGTACAACACGTACCCTCACCCGCGTACGTATGGTGCGTACCCCCACCGCAACAGTGTATGTACGACCCGTACCCTCACCCCCATACGTATGGAGCGTACCCCCCACCCCAACAGTGTAAGTACGACCCGTACCCTCACCCGCGTACGTATGGAGCATACCCCCACCCCAACCGTGTATGTACGGACCGTACCCCCACCCCAACAGTGTAAGTACGACCCGTACCCTCACCTGCAGATGTATGGAGCGTACCCCCGACCCCAACAGTGTAAGTACGACCCGTACCCTCACCCGCGTACATATGGAGCGTACCCCCCACCCCAACAGTGTAAGTACGACCCGTACCCTCACCCGCGTATGTATGGAGCGTACCCCCCACCCCAACAGTGTAAGTACAACCCGTACCCTCACCCACGTACGTATTGTGCGTACCCCCACCGCAACAGTGTATGTACGACCCGTACCCTCACCCCCGTACGTATGGAGCGTACCCCCCACCCCAACAGTGTAAGTACGACCCGTACCCTCACCCGCGTACGTATGGAGCGTACCCCCACCCCAACCGTGTATGTACGGACCGTACCCCCACCCCAACAGTGTAAGTACGACCCGTACCCTCATCCGCGTACGTATGGACCGTACCCCCACCCCAACAGTGTAAGTACGACCCCTACACTCACCCGCGTATGCATGGAGCGTACCCCCCACCCCAACCGTGTATGTACGGACCGTACCCTCACCCGCATACATATGGAGCGTACCCCCACCCCAACAGTGTAAGTACGACCCGTACCCTCACCCGCGTACGTATGGTGCGTACCCCCACCATAACAGTGTAAGTACGACCCGTACCCTCACCCGTGTACGTATGGAGCGTACCCCCACCCCAACCGTGTATGTACGGACCGTACCCCCACCCCAACAGTGTAAGTACGACACATACCCTCACCCGCGTACGTATGGACCGTACCCCCACCCCAACAGTGTAAGTACGACCCGTACCCTCACCCGCGTACGTATGGAGCGTACCCCCACCCCAACAGTGTATGTACGACCCGTACCCTCACCCGCGTACGTATGGAGCGTACCCCCACCCCAACAGTGTAAGTACGACCCGTACCCTCACCCGCATACGTATGGTGCGTACCCCCACCCCAACCGTGTATGTACGGACCGTACCCTCACCCACGTACGTATGGAGCGTACCCCCACCCCAACAGTGTAAGTACGACCCGTACCCTCACCCGCATACGTATGGAGTGTACCCCCACCCCAACCGTGTATGTATGGACCGTAACCCCACCCCAACAGTGTAAGTACAACACGTACCCTCACCCGCGTACGTATGGACCGTACCCCCACCCCAACAGTGTAAGTACGACCCGTACCCTCACCCGCATACGTATGGAGCGTACCCCCACCCCAACAGTGTATGTACGACCCGTACCCTCACCCGCGTACGTATGGAGCGTACCCCCACCCCAACCGTGTATGTACGGACCGTACCCCCACCCCAACAGTGTAAGTACGACACGTACCCCCACCTCGTATGCATGGAGCTAACCCACACCTGTGTATGTCCTAAGCGTACATATCGTGAAATAGGAGGGGTGGGTGCAGAGTCCACTCAGCAGTGCCCAGACATAGGAGGGGTGGGTGCCCATCACTCCCAGCAGTGCCCAGACATAGGAGGGGTGGGTGCCCATCACTCCCAGCAGTGCCCAGACACAGGAGGGGTGGGTGCCCATCACTCCCAGCAGTGCCCAGACACAGGAGGGGTGGGTGCAGAGTCCTCCCAGCAGTGCCCAGACACAGGAGGGGTGGGTGCAGAGTCCTCCCAGCAGTGCCCAGACACAGGAGGGGTGGGTGCAGAGTCCTCCCAGCAGTGCCCAGACATAGGAGGGGTGGGTGCAGAGTCCACCCAGCAGTGCCCAGACATAGGAGGGGTGGGTGCAGAGTCCTCCCAGCAGTGCCCAGTCACAAGAGTGGTGGGTGCCTAACACTCACAGCAGTGCCCCTGCAAAGAAAAGGGTGGAGCACTCACAGATCCAATGCGCACAAATGTCAGTCAGGTGCACAAAGATCCTGCAGTACATGTACCACATGTGTGCGAGGCTGGGAGTATACACATGCATACAGCCTAAAAGGGAACATGTCCACATGAAGTCATGTCAACAGTCTACATACACAAGTACAGTGACCACCAAGGATGCCACGAATGATGCAGGTGGAGACATCGCTCTGCATGCCTGTGCAAAGTTGAAGGAGTCCGTCACACCCCCAGCTGATGTAGACACAGCTCTGCACCACATAGTGGAAACACCCTGCAGGGAAGATATCAGGGTACACAGAGGAAGGAACACACCTTGGGACAATTTCACCATGCAGTAACTGCTTACATGAGCAAAGAGACTTAGCTAACACCTTGTGATGGCACACAGATACCAGGGTCCCCACTATGACCAGCACACTACTAAATTTCCCACACACCCAACACATGTTCACCACCAAAAATCATGTAGCAGCCCCACCAACAGCAATACCACAAAAGCTGTAGTGATCTAAGGAAAAAAAAATTGGCTTTATTCAGCATTACGAAAAAATTTGTGAGTGGATAAAGTTCAATATTTACAAAGCCCATAGGGCAGTCCATGAGTCACAGCTGGATGGGGGACACAGTGGGACGCGTGTCCCCTAGCTTGCCTGCACAGTCAGACTCCTTCGTCTTCCACAGCGGGGAGGGCATCATGTGGGGGGGAAGTACCAGGCACCGCAGGGACATGAGGGCGAAGGGTAGGCGTCGTGGGTGCAGGGATGGAGGACTCCACCACAGGGGGTGGGACAGGGCCAAAGGCGGAGGCCAGGATCTCGCTGCACACCTTAGCAAGGTCCTCCAGCGTCTCCCCTGCACCCGAAGGAACCACAGGCCCCAAGGAGGGGGGGGGCGGAGGGATGGGTCACAGCACCACTGGGGGAGGGTGTGGACAGGGGGGGACACAACCACCCTGACCGGGGACTCCCTTGACCGCTTGCGGGGTGGTGTCACAGTGGGGCTCAGGGACAGAGCGGCCATGAAGGAGTCCTTGCCGGATATGTGGCCAGGAGAGCTGAGGGGAGGGGATTTGGAGGGAGTGGATATGGTGGAATGCGGACTCCCACTCTGGCTGCATGACTTGCGTTTGCCCCCCGACCCAGTGGGTGTGCCTACTTCACCCTGTGTGTGCGTGCCAGGAGGTGTGCGTATGACCTTCCCTGCTGGTGTGGTGCCTGTGTCTGTTGTGGTGTGTGCATGCGTACGTCTGGGTGTACGTGGGACAGGCATGGGAGTGGGAAGTGTGGATGGGGCAGGGGTAGGGGGAGGGACGTAGCGCTGCAGGAGACCCACTGCTGCAGTCAGTGTTGAGTCTATGGACCTCAGCAACTGGCGTTGGTCAGCCTGCGATGAAAAAATGCCCTCCAAGTATGCCTACATGTTGTGCAGCACTTGGCTGTGGCCATGGAGGACATTAAGGATCGCAGCCTGACCAACCTGCAACTGGCGCTGGATGTCCACAGACTCAGCATTGGCGGCAGCAGTGGAGACAGGGGCAGGGGGTGCGGTGCCTGGCAGGAAGGAGACATGTGGTGACCGGGCATGCTGGGAAGGGACACGAGCAAGTGGGAGGCGGCTGATGGCAATGGAGGGGGCGGGGTGCGATGTTGTGCCGCTGTCAGCTGCTGGTGCAGCCTCCGCCCACTCGGAGAGATCATCCTCGGACCCGTCAGCTTCATATTCAGTCGTGCCAGTGGACAGGTCCTCGGCCTCACTCTCCTCCGCCTCAGAACCACTCAATGTGCCAGCCACGATGTCAACGCTGGCACTGGTGCTCGGTCCCTCCGCTCCGTCTGTGCTCATGTCTCCCTCCGTGTCCCCCGACGATGCTGTGGGCAAGGTGAAGAGACAGCAATTAATCACACACCTGTATACATATGTCACATGAGTCCAATCTACATAGGTTACAGTGCATAGCCTGAAAAGAAAGATCAGTAACATCTACAAAACAAGGTACAGATGTAGGGCATGCAACACACAGTTGGTAGACCCACCATGCCACTGAAAATCCATGGAGAGCCGGACACAATTGCAAATGACATGAAATGGAGTCTGACATAGGAGCCAGGGCCTGGGGACAATCCAGCACTGCATCTGCACCACACAGCGTTGCCGAAAATAGGGATGAGCAGGGACCATATCCATGAACTTGAGGCGCATGCTGCATAGGTAATACTGAAAACATGGCCAACATGACTGGCTCACTGCACCTTGAGTGTATGTCCAGACAAACATCACACACTGGCCAGACCTAGCAAGGATATTTCAGGTTTTGACATGTAGGCGTTGCCCGCACCAACCACCCCCTACATGAGACAATTTGTTGAGACACAGGAAGCACTTACATCTCTTAGTCTGGGTGAAATACACAGGGGCTGCATAAATGCAAGATTGGACGCCAAATTCCCAAGGTGCGCCTGTCCAAAGAATCATGTACTAATGGCCATCATCAGATGATTGTAACAAGACACACAGGCACTGGCCACTGTGACTATGAACAAGGGAAATCAGGTCAGGCTGTCCAGTGGACACTTGTACTACATTTCACGTCAATATACATGGTGCCAGGGGACAATGGCACAGAGCAAAACCTATGCTGTAGACACTGAGAGTGTCCACGTTTTGTGATGACACACATGACACCTAGGAAAATATGCCCCAGGGGACAGTAGTGGCCACACAACTCCATGGTCCTGAATGGGAATGACTGCAACACACGCCACCATCCCTGCACTATGCGTATCGCACACTCATGCACATCATGTCACAGGCCACAACATAGGACATGCGCGCTGTAAGGCATGACACTTGAGAGACTAACTCCCATGTCTGGACTCAGCATCAGTGCCAACTGACATGGAACCCACATGTACTGAACTGGACAGGGCACAGGCAATGTCCCAAAACCTGTTACACACCACCCCCACACATGATGCTACAGGCATAGTTCACGTGGAGAAAGTGCCAGCCTAGATAACCTTGTGAAGGAGTGACTACACACAGACCAGGGAACACATTGCAAGGAGGGGAAGGGAGGCAGGAGAGCACAGCTATACTGTGGGTAACTGGATCTGCACAGCACCTTTAAAACCTGGCAGTGAATCCATGCAACTGTGCACTTACAAATGCTGGTGACACACAACAAACACACATGTACCTACCCCCTTCCTGCTGCTGCTTCTCCTGTAAGCGCCTCTCCAAGTCTGGAAATACCACCGCCAGCACACGCTTGTGGATGTGGGTCAGACGGCGGCGCCCCCGGTTCTTATGGGTCTCAGGTGAGTCCCCAAGCAGGACCCGTGCGATCCTCCGCGTCCAGCACCGGATATCCTGCCAGCGTTTCCTCAACCTGGGACAGGCGCCGCTTGCGACCATCCGCACTCCTCACGGCACTGACGGCGGTCAGCCATATCTGCTCCTTGGTAGAGGCGCCCACCTGTGAGGATGAACAAGTGACACTACATCAATACACCAGGCACATGTCACAGAGAGACATATTAGAACAAATGTGCTGTGTACAACAAGGCATAGTATGCATCCAACACATTGCACCTTTGTCATAGGGACATCATCCTCTGGGGAAGGGCAAAAGCAGTACGTGCCATTGAAAGTACACAGGTGGAATGAGGGCAACTACACAATCAATAATCCAGGCTCACACTGTGCATCACAAGGTACACCAGGATAATGTGCAGCACCTCTAAGCAGTCACATGCCACAGGCCACTGACGCTACCGCAGCAGAGTACACAGACACACACAGGCACTGGACATTCACCTTCCATTGCCAAATGCTGCGACAAAACTCACTCTGCACATGTGCCACTAGATGGGGGGGGGGCTCACAGGTGTGGGGCTGGCTCTGCACGTCAGACATACAGCACTGCTCCCTGCTCACATCACATGGGCAGGGTATATCCATCCCTCATGCAGCCCGGGTGCCACACCCCACATATGCACCCACCCACATGACAGGGGACTTACACACACACCGATGTCCAGGGTACGAACACATCATGTGGACACTCTCAGCACAGGTACACAGAACTAACACACATCTGTGGGTACAGTCACCTGTCACACTGGGCTGACCACATAATCACATGAGGACTGTAGAGGCTACATTCCCAGGAGGGTAAGACAGGCAGAATGTGGCATGCACCATGCAGTGATTGTCACAGTAAACACAATGCAAGTGAGGACGGCAGACATGCACAACAGCATGCTCTGGCTGGGAGACATCAGGCATTCCCCCCCCCGGGACCCCCCCTACAGTACATAGCATGTGTGCCACACCTGGACACAATGCCAGAAGTCACAGTCACAAAAAAGGGACACAGTCTGTGCCAGTGGACTCTGCACTCACCTGATACCCTGGTCGCCCATACAGCATGGGGTACTGTGGGAGGATCACATCCAGCAAAGCCAGGTTCTCCTCCAGGGTGAAGGGCTGTGACCTCTCCACAGACCTTGACATGGTTCCAGGGAATCAGTAGCAGCAGCTGGGTCGTGGAATACAAAGATGTGCAGGCAAGTGCTCCCTCATGGGACCTGGCTGCCTTATATCTGCCTTGCTGGCCTGTTTCATGCACAGGAGTACAGAGTGATTGGTCACTCACATTTGCATCCTATGTTTCCTCCAATCCCTTCAAACCTAGCACAGTCAGTGGGTTCTCATTGTGGTTTTTTTCTTCAGCATGATGTCAACTCCTGAAGCACATTGCAACAAAGTAGATTCATTCAAACTGACTACTGCTGTGCACCTGCTTCCAAATATTCAAACTTTAAACTTGGTCTCCATGACAACCAGCATGCATGTAGGCCTTTATACTTGTCCCTCATGTGTCCCCTATGTAATTTTGAGCTTCACACACAGGTACGGTGCGTTCCGGGGCCCTAGGGCACCCCAAATGCATAGCAACGGCCTGTACAGGCGTGTGTACGCTCCGTATCACTATGGGTGTTCTTGCGTATGCGTACTCATAGTGGTACGGCCCGTACACACGCCTGTACGCTCACTATCACTATGGGTGTTCTCGCGTATGCGTACTCATAGTGGTACGGCCCGTACACACGCCTGTACGCTCACTATCACTATCACTATGGGTGTTCTCGCGTATGCGTACTCATAGTGATAGTGAGCGTACAGGCGTGTGTACGGTCCGTACCACTACGAGTACGCATACGCAAGAACACCCATAGTGGTACGGCCCATACACACGCCTGTACGCTCACTATCACTATGGGTGTTCTCGCGTATGCGTACTCATAGTGGTACGGACCGGACACACGCCTGTACGCTCACTATCACTATGAGTACGCATACGCGAGAACACCCATAGTGGTACGGCCCGTACACGCCTGCGTACGCTCACTATCACTATGGGTACACATACGGCAGCACTCCCATAGTGATAGGGAATGTACACAGGCCCTCTTTGCGAAAGTACGGTGCCTTTCACACATCACAGTGGTGACAGGCAGCACACAGGAAGGAATAGTGCTGACATACTTGTCAATGGATGGACATCAAGCCATTGTCTGGGCAGTACTACATGTGTGGGGCACAGGTGTGAAAGGCTGTGATGTGGCAACTCACTCCTGAGTCGAGAAGGCACCAGATGTATGATGAGATGTGTACAGATGTTATGTGTGACGGTGCAATGTGTGCCGGGCATGCCCTTGACTCCTTTGACATGTGTGCATGTCGTACTGCACACTTGGGATGAGCGTCACTGGCATGGCACGGTCAACAACACACGCAAGTGTCCCCTGATGCCCGCTACAGGGGTTACCACACCAGACAGGTCACTACCCACGGTGCACCTTGTGACTATGTCATGTATGTGTGGGGGGTTCACATTGGGTTGATGTTGGTGCTCCCTCAAAAGCATCAGCTGTTGCAGCAACCAACATGTGTCTGTGTGTAGATTGACAAGGCACACTGTTCCGCACACCAGGCCACATGTGGTACCTGATGTGAGGTGCATATGTATGCATGGGACACAGAGTAGCGTAACAAAGACATGTCTCCATCCTCTGTATGAATGTGTGGTGAGTCATCACATGTACACCTTCATGGCAAGGTGTGTGGCCTGTCCTAGTGTAATGTCATGTGACCTGTGGCTCTAGTGTTCCGCTACCAGTCTCTGCAATCGACATCCTACTTCTGCTGATGTGTGGATGTATGTCACTCCTGTGTTGCGTCTGGCTGTTCACTTACACTGGGACACAGCTAGTCCCATGCCATGGCATGTGGAGGTTCACAATCTCCGTGTGTAGCTGGGTCTTGGTAGGAGTGTCACCTGGCAGCCATACGTGTCCAGGGCATGTAGCATATACCTGACTCCGTATGTAGCATATGTGTATTGACAGATTAACATGTGCTCAGTACATATAAATAGTTGTTGTAGTGCACTCACTCTTCCTTGTCACTTCCAAATTACTGCAGAGCGCCGCCTCTTCCCCGACCAATTCCGGACTTGGCTGCCATGCGGGAGAATGACTGTATCCGGTGCTACCGCTTCCCCCAAAGGTTGATTCTGGAGTTGACGGCGAGACTGGCACCACACCTGCAACCGCTGCACAGGTATCCTACGGCACTGACACCCAAGCTGAAGGTAATGGCAGCCCTACATTTTCTGGCCACGGGTACCTTCCAAAATACCATAGCTCATGTTGGTGGCATGTCCCAGAGCATGTTCTGCCGTGTGCTGCATGATTTCTTAGAGGCCATGTTGCTTCACCTGGATGACTTCATCCATTTCCCAACCCCTGAAATGTTGACTGGGGTCAAGCGTGGATTCTATGCCCTGGGAGGGATGCCCCATGTCATTGGGTCCATAGATGGGACACATGTGGCTTTGGTACCACCACAGGCACAGGAGGTAGTGTACAGGAATCGCAAGCACTACCACTCCATCAATGCCCTTGTGGTGTGTCTATCCAACATGGTGATTTCACATGTCTGTGCTCGTTTTCCAGGATCAGCACATGATGCCTACATCATGAGGCGTAGCAGGGTGCCTGAAATGATGACGCAGCTGCGCAACGAACGAGCATGTGTTGTTGGTGGGTACACTCTGTCTGTCCTGTATTTTGCATAGACTTCCAGCACGACCGCTTCTCCTGTCCTACTTATGTCCATGTGCTTTCCATGTAGGGGACGCTGGCTATCCAAACATGCCATGGCTGATCACACCTCTCCGCAACCCCATCACGCCAGCCCAGCTCCGCTACAACACCGCCCATGGCCGGACAAGGCGAGTGATAGAGAGGACATTTGGCCTCCTGAAGAGCCGATTCCGATGCCTCCACAAGACCGGCGGCGCCCTCCCATATGCCCCGGCGAAGGTCTGCAAAATCTTCATGGTCTGCTGCATGCTGCACAACATGGCAGTTGAGAAAGCTGTGCCACTCATCCTGGATCAAGATGATCAGGACCATCCACCCGTGGAGTACGAAGGGCTTGGCAATGGGGCTAGTGATGTGGAGGATGTGGAGCCGCAAGAGGACATCCGGACTCGGCTCATACGCGACTTCTTTGCTTAGTGGTGAGTACCAGTGTCTGAGTGTGCACGCATTGGTCCCCGTGTGGCATGTGTTGCGATGTGTGTGTCCATCTGCATGTATGCCACGTGAGTCAGAGGTGTGTGTGGATGTGTCACTGGAGTGATGGTGCCAGTGATGAGTGTATTTCCCCAGTCATAATTGTGACCTAGCATGTTGTCATCCATACATGTGTCGAGTACATGCACATGCAAGTGGCTGTGCTTTTTGTGGCTGACTTCTTGTGTGTCTCTCTTCCCCAGGTACTTGCGCATGCCGTCTGCTGCTTGCATTTTTGTGGCACTGCTATTCCTCATGGACACGTCATCGTGTGCTGACTCAGCGTTACACGCACGGACAAGTTTGGAAGTCTCCTTAGGGTAAGGGATGCATCAGGGGTGTGTTGGTTGTGGCAGTTGTTCACGATGTATGCACACTGCCCCTGTCGATGTTTGGTTCCTCTGCAGACATGTCGCATCACCATGGTACACATGACATGCAGATGGGTACACCTGAATAGATGGTCAGACTTGTTGTCAGTCATCAGTGATGGGATTGTGGAATGTGATGATGGCATCAATGTGTGTTACACGGCCCTCGGACACATACGGTTTGCATTGGCTTGACATGGTGTGGGACTTCCACATCAGCGGTTCAATGGTGTATGGCAGGCTCTCCGTGAGCAGCAGGGGGTGTTTAGCTGTTAGCCGACACTTTTGTGCCAGTTCCATGGATATCACGCATTTGTGGTGCAGAAGGGGGGTTCCAGTGTTGGACCCACATGTTACTCCACATGACCTGTTCATGTGTACTCCGAGTTGCCTCTGCAATCCCAAATACATGACTAATAAAGGTGTCCCTATGCCTCCAAGGTGCCTCTTCTCAGTCAATGCTGGTGTGTTGCCATGGGGCATACGGCATGTCTGGCATGGTTTACCGTGATAGTGGCTATGTGTCTATGTGTAGAGTAGCAAGATGCAAGCTGTTTGTGTGGGATTAGACTGTGTATTGTGCATGATGTCCATGACTGTGTGGGTATTGTGACATGTGCCATCCCCATGCATCCAACGTTGGCCAGGCCACCATTCTCTGCATCCACCTGACTCAAGCTTGCAGGACATGGTTCTGCCACCTGTCCACACATACCTGGGTGCCCCCCAGGACACTCCACATGATCCCTGACCTCTGCGCATGACTGTCGCTGTACTCAATATGTCTGTCGGCACGGTTGTGCGCCCCCCCCCCTCAGCTGGTTGGGCCCATCACGGGTGTGTATGGTTCTCCATGTCTGTCTTGCCTAATACACTGTGACCCGTGTGTCCTGTGCCAGACTCAGGCCCCAGGGTGTGGATGGTTGAAGTCAAATGAGAACTCAGGCATGGTTAGACTTTACAAGACACATGTAAGGTAATAATGCAACCAGTAGGCATCTTCTCTTCATGGTGTGACTTTTTATTTTAGTGGGGGGGGGGGTTGACATGAGGGGCTTTCCGGGTGTGTGGAATCCAAAGTTCACTAGGGGAGTTGGTGTCCTTGCCATTTGAAATCCTCAGAGTCCATGCCACAGTCTTTGTCAACATTGGTCAGACAGTGACCAGCAAGGCCATGTGGCAGAGAATGTCTTTTGATGCTGTGCTGCTGTTGCTCCAGTGGGCCAGGTGCCAGGCCAGGTGTCCTGGGAGATGGTGCTGTAGCGCCGACCCTCACGGTCTTTTACGTGGATGACCCGCCCTCCTGCGGGGACCCTCAGAAGCAGGCCGTGACGATGTTTGGGATGCTCCATCGGATGTTTCCTCCTCCTCCTCCTGATCCCTCCCTGTGGGTGGTGATGTTCTACGCCTGATGGCACAGGGAGGGTTGCCCATGTTGTCGGCCATCCGACTGAGTGTACTGTGAATTCCCGTGAACACCGTCACGAGCTCAGCCTGTCTGTCCTCCATCCGCCGTTGGTGTTGCTGCAGACAGGCATGTTGCTCCGCATGTTGCTGGGCCTGCTGGGTCTTGATCTCCTCGAGGATGGACACAACCTGGGCCATGCCCGTGGTGTCCTGCCGGTATGTGTCCAGGATGTTTCGGACATGGGAATATACCGGTTCCCCAGCCAACTGGTCAGGCTGGCGCCTCCGCCGTCCTCCACTCCCACCACCCCTGCCCACTTGCACCTGGCATGCCCTTGTGGGCACATCGGGTCTCCGGGACCCCTGAGGGGTGGCATTGGCGTTGTCGCCTGCCTCCTCCTGGGTGCCCGGGACACTGTGTCCCTCCTGGCCAGCCTGGCTGCTTTGTGGTGGTGGGGCAGGGCTCCTGGGTGTCTCCTGGGATGTGGCAGGAGTGGGGGTGGTGGTTGGCCCGGTTGTACCTGACGCAGGTGCTGCAGGTCGTTGGACACCAGAGGGGCCAGGTTGGTCGGGGTCGGGTTCGTCCACAGAGTGGTGAGAGTCGTCGTTGCCGGTGGCTCCTTCATCCCGCCGAGCCGGGTCCTGTGAGTCTTCCCCCCCAGTGTTGGGGGGTGATCCACGACGTTGACCTGTGTGTGAGAGAGACAATGTTAATTTTGTTCCATGCAACATCCATGTTTCATTCGTTTCAAAGTTGGAACATTTCCTCTGAGAATTTGGTTATGTCTTGCATTCCACTCACAGTGCACTTGTGCATGGGTATGTCCCTTGGGCACAGCTTTGGCGACTTTACCTGTGTGTGGCACAGTCTTACTTGCTGCGTCAAGTGTGACTGCAGTCAGCAGTGGAGTGGGCAGGTGTGGCGAGCCGTGCATTGGCGCCTTCCGTGTAGCACTGTACGTGGGCACATGGAGTTGTTCTACACACTTATATGATGCAGGTAGCTGTTGTTGTGCTCGTGCACAGGTTGTGACATGGCCCTGTGTTTTGCCATGGAGGAGAGGGGGGGGTTCTGGCACTGGCCACCCTTGTCTACATGCACGCAGTCCACCTGCTGACGAGCAGACATTCCCACACACCACAAGGCTGATTTGCTCTCCCTGTGTCTCCCTCCCTCTCTGTCCCCCTCTCCCTCCCTCTGTGTGTCAGCCTCCTCCCTCTGCTCGTCTCCCTGTGTCTCCCTCCCTCTCTGTCCCCCTCTCCCTCCCTCTGTGTGTCAGCCTCCTCCCTCTGTCCGTCTCCCTGTGTCTCCCTCCCTCTCTGTCCCTCTCTCCCTCCCTCTGTGTGTCACCCTCTGTCACCTCAGCCCAGCTTACTGTGCACACACTGTTAGCAGATCTTTGAATGGCCCTTGGATTGTTGATGTGAGTTTGTTTCTGATCTCCAGGCACCCATTGGGTGTAGTGTGTGTGTCTGCACTGCTGCTGTGGTGGTGTGTGCTGCCACTCTTTCACAGTGTTGGCTGTTCATTAGCTGCTGTCATGTGCAAGAACGTGCCGTCACCCCCATGTGTTGATGCAAGGCGTCCGCCATTTGCTGGCAAGTCATTCCTGTGTTGGGACACACTGTTTGTCTGGCTGTGACCTAGGCCATATGGGCAGGGGGCATTGTTGTCTGCTTCTGAGTTGCACTATGTGATTTTTTGGGCCCACCCTCCCGCCATCCGGCTTACCGTGTCATGTGTTGGTGTCTTCTGTGGCCTGTGACTTGACATTGTCCAGCTGGGTGCATGGGGCATGGTGGCGCCAGTGGCATGTGCGTGTTCATGGAGTGTGGTTGAGTCATGCGATAGCTTGGGGTGGTTGCGTGCCTGTTTGTGAGTTTGGTTGTGGATGACGTTCCCCCCATGTGAGGTGAGTTGTTTGTGTACTCACCCGGCTCTCGGAGTCCATCTACTCCGTCCACTGCCACCACCGGCAGTATGGCCATCACCCTCTCCTCCCAGGGATGGTAGTGTACGGGTCTGCGGGCCGGCCCTCCTCCAGTGACGTTGGCCTGGTTGTGTTCATCGGATCATCTTGGCTCGGACCCTCCTCCGCAGATCGTACCACCTGGCTTGGCATTCCTGCTTGTTCCTTCTGGTGTCCGCAACAGCATTCACAGCATCGACGATTGTCTGCCACATGGCTGTTTTTGCTGAAGTGCTGGTCTGTCTGACCAATGTTCCAAAGAGGTGTGGCTCGACTCTGAGGATTTCATCGACAAGGACCTCCAACTCTCGGCTAGTGAACTTTGGATTCTTGTTAGTGGGCATGGTGAGGGGTGTGGGTGTGGATGGTGGGGGGGGGTGTGGATGGTTGTGGGTGTAGTTGTGCAGGTGTGTGTGTGAATGTGATGAGGGGGTGTTTGTGAAGGTGTGTGTGTGAAGGTGTGCAAGTGTAAGGTGTGGTAAAGCTTCTAGTATGGTGCTGTAGGTTGTCTGTGGGGTCTGGCAGCAGTGAGTCAATTGCAAAGGCTCATGGTTTGTGTGTGTGGGCCCTTTTTATTGGTCCATTTGTGGGTGTGGCTGTGTTTGAAGTTTGGGTGGGTGTGTTATAAGGAGTGGTTGTGTTTTGGGCCTCTGTTTTTGTTTTTGGCAGTTGCAGGTCAGTGAATGTGTTGTTTTAGTGGTTGTTGGACATGTTTTGTGGCTTTGTGCCATTCGAATGGTGTATTCTTGTGTCGTTTTGGTTTGTCCTGGTTGTGTACGTGCGTTTTTAGCGTGTGTACGGTGTGTACATGGGCCATTTTGTTGTACAGTGCTGTCCTTGTGTGTGGCTTGGTACGACTCGTACATGCGCGATGTTGTGTGAAGGTGGTGATGTTGGGGCCTGGGGTGCGCTCCGTACTTAGAATGTTGGGGTGGGGGTACGCTCCATGCATACGCGGGTGGGGGTACGATTCTAACGTAAATGGGTGTACATGCACGGGGGGTACGACACATACACGGGTGAACATACACGGGGGGTACGACACGAACGTACTCGGGTGTAAATACCGGGGGGGTACGACACGAACGTACACGGGGGGTACGACACGTACACGGGTGTACATACCCGGGGGGGTACGACTCTAACGTACACGGGTGTACATACACGGGGGGTACGACACGTACACGGGTGTACATACACGGGGGTACGACACGTACACGGGTGTACATACACAGGGGGTACGACACGAACGTACACGGGGGGTACGACACGTACAAGGGTGTACATACACGGGGGGTACGACACGTACACGGGTGTACATACACGGAGGTACGACACGTACACGGGTGTACATACATGGGGTGTACGACACGTACACGGGTGTACATACACGGGGGGTACGACACGTACACGGGTGTACATACATGGGGGTACGACACGTACACGGGTGTACATACATGGGGTGTACGACACGTACACGGGTGTACATACACGGGGGGTACGACACGTACACGGGTGTACATACACAGGGGGTATGACACGTACACGGGTGTACATACACAGGGGGTATGACACGTACACGGGTGTACATACACGGGGGGTACGACACGTACACGGGTGTACATACACGGGGGGTACGACACGTACACGGGTGTACATACACGGGTGGGGGTGTACATACACGGGGGGGTACGACTCGAACGTACGGGGGCTGGGGGGGTGTTGGGCGCGTATGCGGGCACAATTCTCCATGGTTGCTATGGGAGTTCGGTGCGGACGGTGTTTTTTCCATACGGTTGTAACATCGGACGCACGGGATGGATCGTGATTCCGCGGTCGGACTTCACTTTTCACATTTGTACGGTAAATCGTCCGAGGACGTGACGGACACATTTTCCGACACGAGGACGTGTGGGGAATAATTCCCAATGCGATTCGTATGGTCTTTTTCCCATGCGAATCGTAATTGGCAGTTTGTACGGCACTTGTACGATTCGTACGGTAAAAAGACCGGATACGAGTCGTACGGGGAATTTTTTTACCGGATCGTAATTGGCACCTTAGTGTGTACATATCAGCGAAAATTTGTTTATAATCGTTACTGTGAAAACAATATATATATGTAAGAAAATAATTTTTTTAGTGTATCAAACAGGGGTGACAAACGGATACCGGCATTCATTAATGTATGTTTATTGCTTATAGTCAGATTCGATTGGTATGAGAGACATTAAGTCAGAAACAGTATATATATACAGCTGTATTGTTCGACATTTATAATAGTGTTTTGTGCACAGATTTGAGTATGTATACAATGTATCAATACTTAACACAATCCAGAGGGCATATTACAGTGCAATAATTGGTATCCCTAATGCTAGTGCAATTACTAACTGCGGGAGCACTGTTCGCGCCAAGTCTGGTGACTGTCTCTGTGTGTGGCGTATTTACCTCAGAACAGCAGCTGAATGATGAATATCGCCCATGTGGGCCCTGATTGATGTCTTTGTGTAATTAATATGGTAAAATATAATATTCGCTGTATGCATATGCCGGTGATACAGTGGAAAAATCATCATCAAAAGAATCTTATTTAACTAAAGATAAATAAAATGTTAAAGTGTCCTATATAAAACATTAAAAGAAATTTAACATGTGAGAGCCTAACGCTACGGACAGGGTTAAGGTGCAGGACAAGCGGCTTGGTAACTAAAGGTGTACATTTAGTGCCTCATCCGCGTTCATCCCATTTGGGATTTTGCTGTCTAGTAAGATAATATAGCGAGATTCTAATTTTCTGAGACAGTTGTCTATTTCCACCTCTGAAGTTTTTGGGGACACTGTCAATTACGAAAAAAGAAAGTTCTTCTGTTTTACCGATGGAAAGTGTTTATGTGTCTTGCGACTGGGTATGCTGGATCATCATGGTTAATGGCTCTCAGATGTTGCAAAATCCGCACATGTACGGGGTGTATTGTACTCCCCATGTACATTTTATTGCAAGTGCAGTGCAGGACATATACAGCTAAATCCTTCTTACTGGAGTAGCTACCACAGATTTCAAAAGGGCTATTTCTGAGTGGTAAAGGAATGTTTCGGGTGTTAACGCCATGTCTGCATGCTTTACATTTAAAGCATTTGAAAAAAAACCTTTGCGGTTTGAGCCAGCCGGCTCCTTTGTCAAGCACTGGTGCGTTTCAGACTAGCTCTTGGCGCATAGACTTTTCTCGTCTGAAAGTTATTTGAGGGGGTTTGGTGCAAGTGCCACCTATAACGGGGTCACTGCGAACCAATGGTCAATGCTTTGTCATTATCTTACGTATGTTGTTGTGGTAGGTGTTATACCCTGTAATGAGTCTAGGTGATGTGTTTGTATCTTTTTTCTCATTTTGTTTGCTTTTTTGAGATACAGAGTGCAAAAGATCCTCCCTCTTGATGTTGACACACTTATTCTCTGCCTTATACAGAGTCTGTTTGTCATAACATCTGCTACTCAGTCTCTGAAAGAGACCTTTCGTCGATTCACTGAAGCCTGCTGATGTGCTGCAGTTGCGTTTCATCATAAGACATTCTGCACAGGGTATGCACTCTTTCAACTTGTTAGGATGAAAGCTACTGGCATGCAAAATTGCATTGCCAGATGTTGGTTTTCTAAAAGTCCTAGACTGTATTCTGTCATGTTCTATGTACAATTCCAGGTCTAGGAATTTGATTGACTCCTTACTGGTTGTACATGTGAATGTGAGGTTCAAACAATTGTCATTGATTTCATTAGCAAAATTCCTAGCACTTATTTCAGTACCTTGCCATAGAATGAATATATCATCTATGTACCTGACGCAGAGCATCACATTTTCAAACATAGGCTTATGGTGTCTTGTCATGAGTACTTGCTCCTCCCACCAGCCCATATGCAAATTAGCATAGCTGGGGGTGAAGCAAGTACCCATGGCTGTGCCTTGAATTTGTTTATAGAATAATCTATCAAAGAGGAAAATGTTGTTGTCTAGCCACCATTCTGGCATTTGTAATATCATTTTAGTATGTTGGTGTAACTCTATGGCTCTTTTACCTAGATAGATCTTCATAGCGCTCAGGCCATCCCTGTGTGTAATGCTGGTATATAGACTTTGTACATAGGGCTAGTATTAGCATGGGAAACACTTGATGCTGTTTTTAGTGATCATTATCCAATTTCTTTTAACCTAAAAATTAAAGGGTGCCAACAGACCTCAGTGGATAAATTTATATACCAACTCACTATTAACCTAGCTACTAAAAATGGCTATTCTATAAAATGGGACAGGGTAGACCCTGTAAGATTCCTATATAACTTTACAGTAACAACTCAAGAAGACATGCTTATCTGTCTGCCAGAAACCGAGGAGTCACCAATAATTATCGGCTCGTTTTTAAAAATACAATCAGAACTGAAAAAGTTGCTAACAAGGGAGCACCGACCAAATTCCAATAACACACATGGATGGTTTGACAACAGCTGTACAAAAGCACTTACAGCTCTAAAAAGGGCATTGCATGCATCAACTAAATGCCCTGTGGAGATTCGCCAAGCTAGAAAACTGTATCAGTCGGCTCTTAAAATGAGAAAACTATCCCTGAGGAAAGAGGCTTGGTCGGCTCTGCATGAAGCCTCTAAATCTAAGGATAATACTGCTTTTTGGAAAGCAGTTAATGCTCCCTACTTACAGAATAAACAGACAGACATCATAGACATAGCCATCAATGGGGAAATCTGGGTCAACCATTTTAAACATCTGTATGATAAAGTTAATCAGTCTGACCCGGTTAATCTCACGATTGATGAGACGGGCACCCAACATATTACAAACCCATTGAACATATTCCCGCTAGGTATTGTTTTTACTTGTAAGGAGGTCATTAAGGCAATTAAAGAAAGCCCTTCAGGTAAAGCACCGGGCCCGGACGGAGTCCCAATAGACGTCTACAAAGCTGAGTTAGATCTTTGGGCTCCCATGTTAACAAATGTTTTAAACCACTCAAACCAACATGGGTTTTTATCGTCCTGGTCTGAAGCTATAGTTGTTCCAATTTTTAAAAGAGGAGACAGAAACGACCCCACCTGTTACCGGCCAATTTCATTATTAGATGCATTAATGAAGGTAGCCGGCCGGATAATTTTAAACAGAATATTACTCTGGGCAGAAGAGAACAACGTAGTCTCAAACTTACAGTATGGATTTAGATCAGGCAAAGGCACCATAGAGCAGGGACTAAACTTGGCTTTAGTTTTATCTAAGTATACTCAGGCCAAAAAGGGAAACCTCTTTGTTACCTTTGTGGACCTGAGTTCTGCTTTCGATTGTGTGGACCACGAGAAACTCTGGTCCACATTATCTGAAATGGGTATAGATTTTAATATCCTCCAGTTTATAAGAGCATTGTACAGGGATGCAGGTGCCAGGGTACGTTATGGCAATAAGGGCGAGTGCTCTGACAAGTTTCCCATTAAGAGAGGGGTGCGACAGGGGTGCATTTTAGCACCCCTTCTTTTCACCCTATATATAAATCCCATCGGTCAACATCTAAGGGAGTCACAGTGCGATTACCCAATGATATTGGGAACACCAGCGCCACTATTCCTTTATGCTGATGATGCCGCTATTATGTCCCGAACCAGGATTGGCTTACAGAGGGCCGTCCTGAAATTCGCTAATTACATGAGAGACAGAGGGCTAAAAGTCAATACTACAAATACATACACTATGGCATGTGGCCCCGGGACAAAGAAAGCACCCTGCCCAATCTTCCTTGATGGCAAGAGGATCGAGACCACGGATCGATTTTCTTACCTCGGAATAAATTTTGATAGGAAGGGTAATTGGCATGCAGCATTAAATGCCAGACATCTAGCTTTCACCCGGGCAATAGGCGCCCTGAAAAACTTTGCGGCCAAATTAGGTGGTAGACCTGTGAAGGAACTGATTTTAATTTATAAAGCAAAATGTATCTCTACTGCTACTTATGGGTCTGGCCTTTGGGGCATTGAAAACCCACAATTGATACAAAAAACTGAAAATCAGTTCCTTTGCTACTTATTAGGGGTCCCCAAATCATCAGCTACCTACATTGTACATATTGAGCTGGGCCTATTATATATTTCAGATGTTATAAAAATCGCGCCTATCCTTTTGCGGCACAAAATATGGGTTACCCCTGAGACCTCATTAAACAGAGACTTAATCATTGACTGCCTTAAACTTGATGGTATAAGTAATATCAAATGACTCACTTATGTAAAGAACATGCTAACTGAGCTCGGACATCCAAAGTTTTTTGTGAGGCCATCAAGCATGCAAACGGTGTCCAGAAAATCGTTAAGAGAACTGGCCATTAAACATCTAATTAATATTAGGTGGAATCTGGAAAAAACTAAAATCGCAGTCATTGGATACCAGCAAATCACTGCTCATGAAGGGCTCCAAGGGTACCTTTCGATTCAGTCAAGCTGCTATGCCCGAATGTTGTTGACCCGTTTTAGACTAGGCACCTTTTTTCGCTTGACCACCTTCCCAGACTGTAATAACTGGTCAAACGACATTTTAGTATGCCCATGTGATGACATTTCTGCTCAATCTAATATCCATTGTGTTTTATTTTGTAAATTTTATCAGATTCCAAGGGGGGCTTTCCTGAAACCAATTTTAAAGGCCTGGGGTATTCGTACGTGTAGACCGGCTTTAACTAGGTTATTACAGTTAGAAAATGAATCTGTTATCTTTGCTGTATCTAGTTTCCTAAAACTGGTTATCAAATTTCGGAACTCAATGTAATCATTACGAGTATTAAACCTATATTTTAGATCTTGTTGTTTCTCGAGGAATACTAGTTTCTTTTTAAATGGACTTTTACGATTTGTATAGGACAGATATATTAATACTACTTTCAATTCAGGTGACTGTTTTAATTGTTCTTAATGTTTATTGTACTTTTTAATGATTTTGTTCTGAAAATCGAATAAAGCTTTCTTGACTTGACTTGACTTTGTACATCTAATGTCATAAATACATAATTTTCATTCCATGCATAGTCGTAGATCTTTGTCAAAAAATCACCTGTATCTTTGATATAGGCAGGCAGTTTGTGGACATATGGCTGGAGAAAGAAATCAATGAATCTGCTAGTATTCTCAAACAATCCCCTAATGGCAGAAATGATCGGTCTTCGGGGGGGGCAGAGAGGATCCTTATGGATTTTAGGAATAAGGTATAGCTGAGGTGTTACAGGGTAATCGTTCTTAAGAAAGTCCATTTCGTGTTTGGTGATCAATCCTATACCTTTCCACTCATATAGTGCCGCATGGAATTTTTCTTTTACTCCATTAGTGTATGTGGCACTGATCCGGCAATAACAATTTTTATCCTGCAACTGTGTCATGGCTTTTTTGTTATACATCTCTAATGGCCATAGGACTATGTTACCCACTTTGTCTGACCGAAGCACCACAACGTCAGTTCTTGTTTGATTTTCTGCACTAGATTGGTATATTCTGTCCTTTGATTGTGTTTAGTCTTGATGAACTCTCTGCTTCTCATTAGAGCCAGTTCTTTGAGGTCTTTGGTTACCTTTTCAGAAAACATGTCAATTCCATCTTTGGGCATCATGGGAGAAAAGATGGATCTCGGTTTGAAAGGAGTGCGCATGGTGCCATATATGTCTATATCTGATCTGATTGCCACTTCCAAAGGTGATATTTGGCTTGGTGTTTCTTCATAGTCCAATTCTACCAGCCCTTGCAAGAGGCTCATATCTGCCACAGAAAGGGTACCTGTAGCGGCAGTGGTCGTAATTTGTGTCTCATTTTCTGTATCATTCCTCATTGTGTTAAAGAAATATTTGCGCTGTTTGAGCTTGCGTGTGAATTGGTGTACATCTATCCTCGTTTGGGTATAATCAAAGTTCGTGTTTGTACAATATGATAACTCTAAAGATAAAATCTTTTTCTCATCTGGTGTTAAATCCATGGTTGATAAGTTGATTGCTGTGTTATCGGTTTCAGTCTGTGCTATCATCTCCGTCTGTTCCTTCTATGTGCCGGTTTTGCAACTATTTGTGCTGTGTTTTCCCCATCTCTGGTCTTTACTTCTCCTACTTTTTGATTTGCAGTCTTTGTCTTGGTTTGTTCTTGTCTGGTTGGTCTTGGTCTCAGGCTCATAATACGTTCTAGACGTAAAAAAACAAACTCCTGAACTGGTGTAGGTGCTCTGCGGTTCATATTGCCTCTTGCCGCTCCTTCTGGGTCTGATTCTATTTCAGAACTCAAATCCGATTCACTTGGATCACTTATGCGTAAAGGATTCTCTGCTGAGGAAGATAATTGCTGACGCCGAATGTTATCGAATTTTTTTGAGAAGGTATAGATTCTTCCGTTAAGATAGTCATTCCTATCACGCTGGAATTTCATGGCTTTCCTGTCTTTAATTATCTGCTCATGTTTCAGTATTCTTGTGTTTATTTCTGCCAGATTTTTCTTTACATCCTCTTGATTATCTAATTTCTCCAGTTCTTTGTAGATTTGATTTATCCTGACTAGAAGTTTTTCACGGTCACTTGTGGTGAATTTAATCAGTATTTGTAGCATGTTTCTGGATGACTGTGCGCTGTTATCTGCCCTCATCTGTAATATTGCAGGGTCTGGGTTCTCGTATGTGGGCGCTACAAGGATCCTCAGGCCTCTAGGAATACGGCCCACATCTAGGTATCTTTGCAATGATTTACATTCCCACCACTTTGAGACCTCATTTCTACGTAATTTTTCTAGCTCATTTGTAAGTCTATTGAGTTCACAGACTGGCGGTACCTCTTGCGATACATTACTGGTAGATGGTGCGGCATTACTTATGTCAGTGTCACAAAATATATCCAGGGCCGCCTCTTCCCGCTCCTTGACCCAGTCCCGGCCATCTCTGAGAATTGTAATTCTTCTTTGACACCCACAGCCCGCACTCGCAAATTACGGGACAACCTCTCCCATAAGCCACCTGTAGGGATTGTCGACTGCACACACGCCTCACTCACAGGCTTACATGAAGCTCGGATTGCCCTTCAGTGACCTTGAGGATCAGGGTGCCCGCTTCCGTGAAGTATGTTCAGCAATCTCGTCCCTGGATTATGGCTTCGGGGGGCTCTTTGTTTTCCTTTTTCGTAAAGAGACTTCCACACGGTTTCTGGTGACGAAGAGCTCAAGAACGAAGAGGGTCAGCGTAAAAGATTCCGGAGAGTCTTTATATATCCTGCTAGTCCTGGTCACAGGTAAGAAAACAGGCGCTGACTCCGTGGGTAAATTGATTAAAGAGAAATATTTATTCCATTACCATGGCCTAGACGCGTTTAACGGTCTTGCCGCCTTGCTCACTACATCAGGCATCTCTACGTCTGACAGGTTATATCTACTTCAAAAGAGCACTGATTGGGCTAGTTGTCACAGCAACTGGCTACTGGCCATAGACATAGAAAGAATTCCAGGTATGCACGAGCAAAACATCATTCCAAGTGTGTGCATTACTGGATTTCTCTGTGGATATATATATATATATATATAAACCTACTAGCGGTCGCCAGTAGGTAGTTATAGTTGGAACCTAGTTTCCATAGGAAAAGTGTTTTTTGATTTGCCAATATCTTTGGCGCTGTTTGACGAATCTTCGCGAAATTGAAGTGTGCTGGTGTAAACCGGGCGTGGACACAGTTCCCGCCACACAGGATGTGCCAGAACCTAAACAAGGGAAATAATACGCTCTGTAAAATGGACTACATGTCCCATCATGCTTCAAGAACTCTCGTACAATACGTGGACCCACTATGGGCTGTGCATGGATATAAAAAGAGTAATGGGAGCCGTCTGTGCACATCCTAAGCTGCCTATAAAAAAGAAGCTTGTTGCCTCGAAACGAGTCGGCAAAATTAATAAATACCTAAACTGGAATTCAATTGCTGGCTGCCTGTGTATACTTACATCACCTGTCGAGTGCGTTTTCGAAAAGCTTTTGGCCAATTTGTTGTGTATATATATATATATATATTACCCCAAAACCGGTCCCAGGATGCTTGTTTCCGGTCCGGGGAAGACATGGCTTGGCAGTTCAGGCTGGACTGTTCCCATGAGGCACAGGGTCAAGACAGATTTGCATATATCTGTGTCTGAATTGGGATGGCGCAGTGAAATAAAGAATGATGATGGATTTAACCCATATCTGTGACTGGGGGCGAGTGTCTGAAAGGTGTCAGCGCTCCATCCATCATCTCCTTGTGATTGCCACAGTGTAAAAAAAGCCAGTGCATTTTGACCTGATGTGACCTTGTTCACAATCTACGCCAAACCAAAACATGTTTTTTTAACACTGTTTCTCTGCAGTAAAAATTATTGAATGATCTCTAAGGAGTGTGGGTTTGTGTTGCTGTATGACAATATACGCAATCTGGAGATATATGTATATAAATACATATGTCCTCCCTCTGTGCCACTATGGAACTTCTGTACTCGCCCGCGGGTGTTACGATCACGTGAGGGTGGACTCACGCTATATGTCACAGCTTCTCTCTTCAAAGGAAGAATAATTAGCACTTACGAGGAAAGGCAAAATTCTTGTTTAATCAACATGAGTAGATGAACAGATGCATTTCGGCAAGCGCCTTGAAGCTCAACATAACCATATTTTATTGGTTGATTGCCACAGTTCAAAATAAAGAAATTACATAATTCTAATGCAGGTATCCACAATGTTCATACAGCCCAGCAATGACACATGCCTCCAGATAAAGAGGGTACCCCCACTTGTGTGGTTGCGCCTAGTGCCCACAACAAAATATGCCCCAAAATGCAATGTGCAGACACAAATAATATTGATAACTGTAGTAACTGGGCCGTGCCTTCTGTGAATACCAAAATGAGTAAATGGTAGTAAGTTTAGGTTTTTGTCTTACGTTAGTTCTGTGAATCGAGCCCTGTGTACATGAAGGCCTAGTCCAAACAGCTAAGGGGACCGGGAACAAACCTGGCCCTTTTCCCAAATAATGAGTTTTTTACATATTTAGACAGAGAAATCATAGTCATTGTGACGCGAAGCAAAGGATACAATATTTTATCCAACAGTAAAACAGAAAACACATCACATGGTAAAGATGACGTTTGCTCTACATCTATTGAATAATCCAGTATTCTGTTCTACAACAGAAACCAATACATAACACCTCCATTCGGCCAAAGTAAATGGCCTTCAAACGAACGCAGCTTTACTTTAATTCCTCCAGGAACACTACGCACTCATACAAGAAACATTTAGCTGGTACAGTGCAAACAGTCCTGTAAAGCTAACTTTATTTTGTACAGTTAATGACATGCTGAAGGTTACATTTAAGGCTCCTTGGGGTATAGGAAGAGAAAGAAAAATCATGATAGAGCGCTTTGCCCATCACCGGCATTTGAAAGTGCATTTGAAGCTCAGCTAGCTCAAATCATGTCAACTTTAATCACGTTGTTATGTTAAACACAGTACAAACATTACATTTGTGTATCTTCTGCATTAAATGCATATAATGATAATTTGTGAAATCTGCTTCCACAATATTTTACAAAATTCTACCCACTGTATCATAATTTGTCAAAATATTGCTTGCACCAAATCCAAAAAGTACTTTTTTACAGGACAAGTAGATTTCAGGAGCATTTTGTCCCCTGGACAAGTAGACCCCAGATCGGCTATATTATAAATATTAACACTTAGCTGGATATTCATGCCTAAAATGCCCAGAACTAATAAAAAAATAACTCAGATTTAAATTGGAACAGTTGCTACTATTCCAAATTACTAGTACTTGGGCCAATTGAAGGGGCTGTAGAAAAATATTGTGGTAGCGATTTAGAATCCTTCCTACATTTTTTTTATTTAGGTGTGCTCTTTTAAATTCAGACAGAATGAAATACCCTAATTTGCATATGGCTACTGGCAATACTGAAAATCTTGGAGCGTTCCCTCCACAACATCATACTTTTTCATGAGCGGATGAAGAAAAATAATTTGGTCAGTTTTTTGACAAGTTCGCAATGTCTGTTAATACTTTGGGGACTAATATGAATGCTTTATCCCATTTCGAAATTATTTCCAACATAAATTAATGCGTTTATCAACTTAAAAAAGACAAAAAACTAAAGACATAAGGGTGCCGATTACGATCCTGTAAAAACCGGGTACGAACCGTCGGACGGAGCATATTCTCCGTCCGACGCGTACCCGGTCGGAACAATATACAAACATGGAAGTACGATTCGCACGGAAATACTATTTCCGTACGATTCGTACAAAACACCGACCGACGAAAATATACATACAAATGTGATCCGGGACAGCGCCGACGTGATGTCGGGACGCACGCAGCCTGCCATTCACGAACCAGGAAGTACGATTCGCACCAACGTCATCCGGCACGGAGAATATTTTCCGGCAGCCAAAAACTGCCGGGAAATCAGGACGACGCGAACAAGGAGTACCTGCACGTGACGGACAGACATGGACCCGAACCTACGTGTCATCCCGGCCCTCATAGCAGTCGACCTCCACTACAGGTTCCGACGCAGACGCCGCAGAAGGTCAGAACAACAAAGGGAGGGGGGAAAGGGGGGGCAGGAGCAGGGGCAGGCCACAAAACCCCCACCCAAGTCACACAGCACACATGCCCTGGACATACCTGACCCCCAGGCCCTGGTCACTACGAGGGGGTGGGGGCGTGTCCAGCAAAGCCAGCGTCCGCCACAACGGAAGTGGTTAACGACGCGAACCGGTAACACAACAATACAGGTACATCCCGTACCCACGCCTTAAGAGCGTGGGTACGAGTCGTACCATGCCCACACCTACGTCACCCCAACAATGGCGGGACGGCTCGTACCCACGTGGCAAAGGCCTGGGTACGGCCCACACAAGCATTCCACAGCGTGGGTACGGATATGTACGGACCGTACCCCCACCCCCGTATGCATGGAGCGCCCCCCCCATCCCAACAGTGTACATTCGGACTGTACCCCCACCCCCGTATGCATGGAGCGTACCCCCATCCCAACAGTGTACGTACGGACCGTACCCCCACCCCCGTATGCATGGAGCGTACCCCCCATGCCAACAGTGTACGTACAAACCGTACCCCCACCCCATATGCATGGAGCGTACCCCCACCCCAACTGTGTATGTACGACCCGTACCCTCACCCACGTATGTATGGAGCGTACCCCCACCCCAACCGTGTATGTACGACCCGTACCCTCACCCGCGTATGTATGGAGCGTACCCCCACCCCAACTGTGTATGTACGACCCGTACCCTCACCCACGTACGTATGGAGCGTACCCCCACCCCAACAGTGTATGTATGACCCGTACCCCCACCCCAACCGTGTATGTATGACCCGTACCCTCGCCCGCGTATGTGTGGAGCGTACCCCCACCCCAACCGTGTATGTACGACCCATACCCTCACCCGCATATGTATGGAGCGTACCCCCACCCCAACCGTGTATGTACGACCCGTACCCTCACCCGCGTATGTATGGAGCGTACCCCCACCCCAACTGTGTATGTACGACCCGTACCCTCACCCGCGTATGTATGGAGCGTACCCCCACCCCAACCGTGTATGTACGGCCCGTACCCCCACCCCAACCGTGCATGTCCGGCCCGTACCCTCACCCGCGTATGTATGGAGCGTACCCCCACCCCAACCGTGTATGTACGGCCCGTACCCTCACCCGCGTATGTATGGAGCGTACCCCCACCCCAACCGTGTATGTACGGCCCGTACCCCCACCCCAACCGTGCATGTCCGGCCCGTACCCTCACCCGCGTATGTATGGAGTGTACCCCCACCCCAACAGTGTACATACGGACCGTACCCCCACCCGCGTATGCATGGAGCGAACCCACACCCGTGTATGTTCTAAGCGTACATATCCTGAAATAGGAGGGTTGGGTGCAGAGTCCTCCCAGCAGTGCCCGGACATAAGAGGGGTGTGTGCAGAGTCCTCCCAGCAGTGCCCAGACACAGGAGGGGTGGGTGCCTAACACTCACAGCAGTGCCCAGACACAGGAGGGGTGGGTGCCTAACACTCACAGCAGTGCCCAGACATAAGAGGGGTGTGTGCAGAGTCCTCCCAGCAGTGCCCAGACACAGGAGGGGTGGGTGCCTAACACTCACAGCAGTGCCCAGACACAGGAGGGGTGGGTGCCTAACACTCACAGCAGTGCCCAGACACAGGAGGGGTGTGTGCAGAGTCCTCCCAGCAGTGCCCAGTCATGAGAGGGGTGTGTGCAGAGTCCTCCCAGCAGTGCCCAGACACAGGAGGGGTATGTGCAGAGTCCTCCCAGCAGTGCCCAGTCATAAGAGGGGTGTGTGCAGAGTCCTCCCAGCAGTGCCCAGACACAGGAGGGGTGGGTGCCTAACACTCACAGCAGTGCCCAGACACAGGAGGGGTGGGTGCCTAACACTCCCAGCCGTGCCCAGACATAAGAGGGGTGTGTGCAGAGTCCTCCCAGCAGTGCCCAGACACAGGAGGGGTGGGTGCCTAACACTCACAGCAGTGCCCAGACACAGGAGGGGTGGGTGCCTAACACTCACAGCAGTGCCCAGACACAGGAGGGGTGTGTGCAGAGTCCTCCCAGCAGTGCCCAGTCATAAAAGGGGTGTGTGCAGAGTCCTCCCAGCAGTGCCCAGACACAGGAGGGGTGGGTGCCTAACACTCACAGCAGTGCCCAGACACAGGAGGGGTGTGTGCAGAGTCCTCCCAGCAGTGCCCAGTCATAAGAGGGGTGTGTGCAGAGTCCTCCCAGCAGTGCCCAGACACAGGAGGGGTGTGTGCAGAGTCCTCCCAGCAGTGCCCAGTCATAAGAGGGGTGTGTGCAGAGTCCTCCCAGCAGTGCCCAGACACAGGAGGGGTGGGTGCCTAACACTCACAGCAGTGCCCAGACACAGGAGGGGTGTGTGCAGAGTCCTCCCAGCAGTGCCCAGTCATAAGAGGGGTGTGTGCAGAGTCCTCCCAGCAGTGCCCAGACACAGGAGGGGTGGGTGCCTAACACTCACAGCAGTGCCCAGACACAGGAGGGGTGGGTGCCTAACACTCACAGCAGTGCCCCTGCAAAGAAAAGGGTGGAGTACCCACAGATCCAATGCCCACAAATGTCAGTCAGGTGCACAAAGATCCTGCAGTACATGTACCACGTGTGCGAGGCTGGGAGTATACACATGCATAGCGCCGAAAAGAAAACATGTCCACATGAAGTCATGACAACAGTCTACATACACAAGTACAGTGACCATCAAGGACGCCACGAATGATGCAGGTGGAGACATCGCTCAGCATGCATGGCCAAAGTCTAACGAGTCCGTCACACACCCAGCCAATGTAGACACAGCTCAGCACCACATATTGGAATGACCCTGCAGGGTAGATGTCAGGTTACACAGAGGAAGGAACACACCTTGGGATGATGTCACCATGCAGCAACTGCTTACATGAACAAAGTTATGTAGCCAACAGCTTGTGATGGCACACAGATACCAGGGTCCACCCTATGACCAGCACAAGACTACAATTCCCACACACCCAACACATTATCACCACCCAAAATAATGGAGCAGGTCCACCAACAGCAATACCAGATAGACAGTAGTGTACTAAGGAAAAAGAAATTGCTTTATTCAGCATCCAAAAATCTGTCCCTTGAAAGTTCAAAATGTACAATGCCCATAGGGCAATCCAAAGTTCAAATCCAGGTGGGGGACACAGTGGGACGTGTGTCCCCTAGCTTGCCTGCACAGTCAGACTCCTTTGTCTTCCAGAGGGGGGGGCATCATGTGGGGGGGGAGGACCAGGCACCGCAGGGACATGAGGGCGAAGGGTAGGCGTCGTGGGTGCAGGGACGGAGGACTCCACCACAGGGGGTGGAGCAGCACCAAAGGCGGAGGTCAGAATGGCGCTGCACACCTTAGCAAGGTCCTCCAGCGACTCCCCTGCACCCGAAGGAACCACAGGCCCCAAGGAGGGGGGGGGGTCGGAGGGATGGGTCGCAGCGCCACTGGGGGAGGGTGTGGACAGGGGGGGGGACTCAACCACCCTGACCAGGGACTCCTTTGACCGCTTACGGGGTGGTGTCACTGTGGGGCTCAGGGACAGAGCGGCCATGAAGGAGTCTTTGCTGGATTTGTGGCTAGGAGAGCTGAGGGGAGGGGATTTGGAGGGAGGGGATTTTGTAGAATGCGGACTCCCACTCTGGCTGCGTGTCTTACGTTTGCCCCCCGACCCAGTGGGTGTGCCTACTTCACCCTGTGTGTGCGTGCCAGGAGGTGTGCGTTTGACCTTCCCTGCTGGTGTGGTGCCTGTGTCTGTTGTGGTGGGTGCATGCTGACGTCTGGGTGTACGTGGGACAGGCATGGGAGTGGGAAGTGTGGATGGGTCAGGGGTAGGGGGTTGGACGAAGCGCTGCAGGAGACCCACTGCTGCAGTCAGTGTCGAGTCAATGGACCTCAGCAAGTTGCGTTGGTCAGCCTGCGATGAGAAAATGCCCTCCAAGTATGCCTACATGTTGTTCAGCACTTGGCTGAGGCCATTGAGGACATTAAGCATCGCAGCCTGACCAACCGGCAACTGCCGCTGGATGTCCACAGACTCGGCATTGGCGGCAGCAGTGGAGACAGGGGCAGGGGGTGCGGTGCCTGGCAGGAAGGAGACATGTGGTGACTGGGCACGCTGGGAAGGGACACGAGCAAGTGGGAGGCGGCTGATGGCAATGGAGGGGGCGGGGAGAGATGTTGTGCCGCTGTCAGCTGGTGGTGCAGCCTCCGCCCACTCGGAGAGCTCAGCCTCAGACCCGTCAGCTTCATATTCTGTGGTGGCAGTGGACAGGTCCTCCGCCTCACTCCCCTCCGCCTCAGTTCCACTCGATGTGCCAGCCAAGATGTCACCGCTGGCACTGGTGCTCGGTCCCTCCGCTCGGTCTGTGCTGATGTCTCCATCCGTGTCCCCCGACGATGCTGTGGGCAAGGTGAAGAGACAGGAATTAATCATACACCTGTATACATATGTCACATGAGTCCAATCTACATAGGTTACAGTGCATAGCCTGAAAAGAAAGATGAGTAATATCTACAAAACAAGGTACATATGTAGGCCCTGCAACACACAGTTGGTTGACCCACCATGCCACTGAAAAACTATGGAGAGCATGACACAATAGCAAATGACATGAAATGGATTTTGACAGAGGAGCCAGGCTCTGGGGACAATCCAGCACTGCATCTGCACCACACAGCGTTGCCGAAAATAGGGATGAGTAGGGACCATATCCATGAACTTTAGGCACATGCTGCATAGGTAATACTGAAAACATGCCCACCATGACTGGCTCACTGCACCTTGAGTGTATGTCCAGACAGACATCACACACTGGCCAGACCTAGCAAGGAGATTTCAGGTTTTGACATGTAGGCTTTGCCCGCACCAACCACCCCCTACATGAGACAATTTGTTGAGACACAGGAAGCACTTACATCTGTTAGTCTGAGTGAAATACACATGGGCTGGAAAAATGCTAGATTGGACACAAAATACCCAAGGTGCGCCTGTCCAAATAATCATGTACAAATGGGCATCATCAGATTATTGTAACAAGACACACAGGCACTGGCCACCGTGAGTATGAACAAGGAAAATCAGGTCAGGCTGTACAGTGGACACTTGTACTACACATTACGTCAATATACATGGTGCCAGAGGACAATGGCACAGAGCACAACCTATGCTGTAGACACTGAGAGTGTCCACATTTTGTGATGACACACATGACACCTAGGAAAATATGCCCCAGGGGACAGTAGTGGCCACACAACTCCATGGTCCTGAATGGGAATGACTGCAACACACGCCACCATCCCTGCACTATGCGTAAGGCATGACACTTGAGAGACTAACTCCCATGTCTGGACTCAGCATCAGTGCCAACTGACATGGAACCCACAAGTACTGAACTGGACAGGGCACAGGCAAGGTCCCAAAACCTGTTACACACCACCCCCACACATGATGCTACAGGCATTGATCACGTGGATAAACTGCCAGCCTAGATAACCTTGTGAAGGAGTGACTACACACAGACCAGGGAACACATTGCAAGGAGGGGAAGGGAGGCAGGAGAGCACCGCTATACTGTGGGTAACAGGATCTGCACAGCACCTTTAGACCCTGGCAGTGTATCCATGCAACTGCGCACTTACAAATGCTGGTGACACACAACAAACACACATGTACCTACCCCCTTCCTGCTGCTGCTTCTCCTGTAAGCGCCTGTCCAAGTCTGGAAAGACCACCGCCAGCACACGCTTGTGGATGTGGGTCAGACGGCGGCGCCCACGGTTCTTATGGGTCTCAGCTGAGTCCCCCAGCAGGACCCGTGCGATCCTCCGCGTCCAGCACCGGATATCCTGCCAGCGTTTTCTCACCTGGGCCAGGCGCCGCTTGCGACCATCCGTCCTCCACACGGCACTGACGGCGTTCATCCAGATCTGCTTCTTGGCAGAGGCGCCTACCTGTGAGGATGAACAAGTGACACTACATCAATACACCTGGCACATGTCACAGAGACACATATTAGAACAAATTTGCTGGTTACAACAAGGTATAGAATGCATCCAACGCATTGCACCTTTGTCATAGGGACATTATCCTCTGGGGAAGGGCAAAAGCAGTACGTGCCATTGAAAGTACACGGGTGGAATGAGGGCAACGACACAATCAATGATCCAGGCTCACACTGTGCATCACAAGCTACACCAGGATTATGTGCAGCACCTCAAAGCAGTCACATGCCACAGGCCACTGACGCTACCTCAGCAAAGTACACAGACACACACAGGCACAGGACATTCACCTGCCATTGCCAAATGCAGCTACAAACCTCACTCTGCACATGTGCCACTAGACGGGGGGGGCTCACAGATGTGGGGCTGTCTCTGCACGTCAGACACACAGCACTGCTCCCTGCTCACATCAGATGGGCAGGGTATATCCATCCCTCATGCAGCTTGGGTGCTACACTCCACATATGCACCCACCCACATGACAGGGGACTTACACACACACCGATGTCCAGGGTACGAACACATCCTGTGGACACTCTCAGCACAGGTACACAGAACTAACACACATCTGTGGGTACAGTCACCTGTCACACTGGGCTGACCACATAATCACATGAGGACTGTAGAGGCAACATTCCCAGGAGGATAAGACAGGCAGAATGTGGCATGCACCATGCAGTGATAGTCACAGTAAACACAATGCAAGTGAGGACGGCAGACATGCACCACAGCATGCTCTGGCTGGGAGACATCAGGCATTCCCCCCCCTGGGACCCCCCCTACAGTACATTGCATGTGTGTCACACCTGGACACAATGCCAGAAGTCACAGTCACAAAAAGGGACACAGTCTGTGCTAGTTGACTCTGCACTCACCTGATACCCTGGTCGCCCATACAGCAGGGGGTACTGTGGGAGGATCACATCCAGCAATGCCAGGTTCTCCTCCAGGGTGAAAGGCTGGGCCCTCTCCACAGACCTTGACATGGTTCCAGGGAATCACGAGCAGCAGCTGGGACGTAGAATCCAAAGATGTGCAGGCAAGTGCTCTCTCATGGGACCTGGCTGCCTTATATCTGCCTTGCTGGCCTGTTTCATGCACAGGAGTACAGAGTGATTGGTCACTCACATTTGCATCCTATGTTTCCTCCAATCCCTTTAAACCTAGCACAGTCAGTGGGTTTTCATTGTTTTTTTTCGTGAGCATGATGTCAACTCCACAACCACTTTGCAACAAAGTTGATTCATTCAAACTGACTTTTGCTGTGCACCTGCAGAAACCAAATCATACTTTAAACTCGGTCTCCATGACAACCAGCGTGCATGTAGGCCTTTATACTTGTCCCTCATGTGTTCCCTATGTAATTTGGAGATTCACACACAGGTACGGTGCGTTCCGGGGCCCTAGGGCACCCCAAATGCATAGCAACGGCCCGTACAGGCGTGTGTACGGTCCGTATCACTATGGGTACGCATACGCGAGCACACCCATAGTGATAGTGAGCGTACGCGCGTGTGTACGGTCTGTATCACTATGGGTACGCATACGTGAGCACACCCATAGTGATAGTGAGCGTACGCGCGTGTGTACGGTTCGTATCACTATGGGTACGCATACGCGAGCACACCCATAGTGATAGTGAGCGTACAGGCGTGTGTACGGTCCGTATCACTATGGGTGTGCTCGCATATGCGTACCCATAGAGATACGGACCTTACACACGCGTGTACGCTCACTATCACATGGGTTGTGCTCGCGTATGCGTACCCATAGTGATACGGACCGTACACACGCGCGTACGCTCACTATCACTATGGGTGTGCTCGCGTATACGTACCCATAGTGATACGGACCGTACACACGCGTGTACGCTCACTATCACTATGGGTGTGCTCGCGTATGCGTACCCATAGTGATACGGACCGTACACACGCGCGTACGCTCACTATCACTATGGGTGTGCTCGCGTATGCGTACCCATAGTGATACGGACCGGACACACACGCGCGTACGCTCACTATCACTATGGGTGTGCTCGCGTTTGCGTACCCATAGTGATACGGACCGTACACATGCGCGTACGCTCACTATCACTATGGGTAGGCCTACGGCAGCACTCCCATAGTGATAGGTAACGTACACAGGCCCGCAGAGCGAATGTACGGTGCCTTTCACACATCACAATGGTGACAGGCAGCACACAGGAAGGAATAGAGCTGACATACTTGTCCATGGATGGACATCAAGGCATTGTCTGGGCAGTACTACATGTGTGGGGCACAGGTGTGAAAGGCTGTGATGTGGCACATTACTCCTGAGTTGAGAAGGCAATTGATGTATGATGAGATGTGTACAGATGTTATGTGTGACGGTGCAATATGTGCAGACATGCCCTGAACTCCTTTGACATGTGTGCATGTCGTACTGCACACTTGGGATGAGCGTCACTGGCATGGCACAGTCAACAACACACGCAAGTGTCCCCTGATGCCCGCTACAGGTGTTACCACACCAGACATGTGTCTACCCACGGTGCACGATGTGTCTATGTCATGTATGTGTGGTGTGTTCCCATTAACTTGATGTTATTGTTCCCTCAAAAGCATCTGCTGTTGCAGCAACCAACATGTGTCTGTGTGTAGATGGCCATGGCACACTGTTACGCACACCAGGCCACATGTGGTATCGGATGTAAGGTGTGTATGTATGCATGGGACACGGAGTAGCGTAACAAGGACCTGTCTGCATCCTCTCAATGTATGTGTGGTGAGTCATGACATGTACACCTTAATGGCAAGGTGTGTGGGCTGCCCTAGTGTAATGTCATGTGACCTGTGGCTCTAGTGTTCCGCTACCTGTCTCTGCAATCGACATCCTACTTCTGCTGATGTGTTGATGTATGTCACTCCTGTGTTGCGTCTGGCTGTTCACTTACACTGGGACACAGCTAGTCCCATGCCATGGGATGTGGAGGTTCACAATCTCCGTGTGTAGCTGGGTCTTGGTAGGAGTGTCACCTGGCAGCCATACGTGTCCAGGGCATGTAGCACATACCTGACTCCCTATGTAGCATACGTGTATTGACAGATTAACATGTGCTCAGTACATATAAATTGTTGTTGTAGTGCACTCACTCTTCCTTGTCACTTCCAAATTACTGCAGAGCGCCGCCTCTTCCCCGACCAATTCCGGACTTGGCTGACATGCGGGAGAATGACTGTATACGCTGCTACCGCTTCCCACAACCGTTGATTGAGGAGTTGACGGCAAGGCTGGCACCACACCTGCAACCACTGCACAGGTATCCTACGGCACTGACACCCAAGCTGAAGGTAATGGCAGCCCTACATTTTCTTGCCACGGGTACCTTTCAATATACCATAGCTCATGTTGGTGGCATGTCCCAGAGCATGTTCAGCCGTGTGCTGCATGATTTCTTAGAGGCCATGTTGCTTCACCTGGATGAGTTCTTCCATTTCCCAACTCCTGAACAGTTGACTGTGGTCAAGCGTGGATTCTATGCCCTGGGAGGGATGCCCCATGTCATTGGGTCCATAGATGGGACACATGTGGCTTTGGTACCACCACAGGCACAGGAGGTAGCGTACAGGAATCGCAAACACTACCACTCCATCAATGCCCTTGTGGTGTGTCTGTCCAACATGGTGATTTCACATGTCTGTGCTCGTTTTCCAGGATCAGCACACGATGCCTACATCATGAGGCGTAGCAGGGTGCCTGAAATGATGACGCAGCTGCGCAACGAACGAGCATGTGTTGTTGGTGGGTACACTCTGTCTGTCCTGTATTTTGTGTAGACTTCCAGCACGACCGCTTCTCCGGACCTACTTATGTCCATGTGGTTTCCATGTAGGTGACGCTGGCTATCCCAACATGCCATGGCTGATCACACCTCTCCGCAACCCCAGCACGCCGGCCCAGCTCCGCTACAACACCGCCCATGGCCGGACAAGGCGAGTGATAGAGAGGACATGTGGCCTCCTGAAGAGCCGATTCAGGTGCCTCCACAAGACCGGCGGCGCCCTCCCATATGCCCCTGCGAAGGTCTGCAAAATCTTCATGGTCTGCTGCATGCTGCACAACATGGCAGTTGAGAAAGCTGTGCCACTCATCCTGGATCAAGATGATCAGGACCATCCCCCCGTGGAGGACGAAGGGCTTGGCAATGGGGCTAGTGATGTGGAGGATGTGGTTCCACAAGAGGACATTCGGAGTCGGCTCATACGCGACTTCTTTGCTTAGTGGTGAGTACCAGTGTCTGAGTGTGCACGCATTGGTCCCCGTGTGGCATGTGTTGCGATGTGTGTGTCCATCTGCATGTATGCCACGTGAGTCAGAGGTGTGTGTGGATGTGTCACTGGAGTGATGGTGCCAGTGATGAGTGTATTTCCCCAGTCATAATTGTGACCTAGCATGTTGTCATCCTTACATGTGTCGAGTACATGCACATGCAAGTGGCTGTGCTTTTTATGACTGACTTCTTGTGTGTCTCTCATCCCCAGGTACTTGCGCATGCCGTCTGCTGGTTGCATTGTTGTGGCACTGCTATTCCTCATGGACACGTCATCGTGTGCTGACTCAGCGTTACATGCACGGACAAGTTTGGAAGTCTCCTTAGGGTAAGGGATGCATCAGGGGTGTATTGGGTGTGGCAGTTGTTTACGATGTGTGCACACTGCCCCTGTCGATGTTTGGTTCCTCTGCAGACCTGTCGCATCACCATGGGACACATTACATGTAGCTGGATACACCTGAATAGATGGTCAGCTTGTTGACAGTCATCTGTGATGGGATAGTGGATTGTGATGATGGCATCAATGTGTGTAACACTGCCCTCAGACACATATGGTTTGCATTGGCTTGACATGGTGTGGGACTTCCACATCAGAGGATCAATGGTGTATGGCAGCCTCTCCGTGAGCAGCAGGGGGAGTTTAGCTGTTACCCGACACTTAAGTGCCAGTTCCATGGCTATCACGCATTTGTGCTGCAGAAGGGGGGTTCCAATGTTCGACCAACTTGTTACTCCACCTGACCTGTGTATGTGTACTCTGAGTTGCCTCTGCATTCCCGAATACATGACTAATAAAGGTGTCCCTATGCCTCCAAGGTGCCTCTTCTCAGTCAATGCTGGTGTGTTGCCACGGTGCATACGGCATGTCTGGCATGGTTTTCCGTTCTAGTGGCTATGTGTCTATGTGTAGAGTAGCAAAATGCAAGCTGTTTCTGTGGGATTAGACTCTGTATTGTGCATGATGTCCATGACTGTGTGGGTATTGTGACATGTGCCATCCCCATGCATCCAACGTAGGCCAGGCCACCATTCTCTGCATCCACCTGACTCAAGCTTGCAGGACATGGTTCTGCCACCTGTCTACACATACCTGGGTGCCCCCAGGACACTCCACATGATCCCTGACCTCTGCGCATGACTGTCGCTGTACTCAATATGTCTGTCGGCACGGTTGTGCGGCCACCCCCTCAGCTGGTTGGGCCCATCACGGGTGTGTATGGTGCTCCATGTCTGTCTTGCCTAATACATTGTGACCCATGTGTGTCCTGTGCCAGACTCAGGTCCCAGGGCATGGATGGTTGAAGTCATATGACAACTCAGGCATGGTTAGACTTTACAAGGCACATGTAAGGTAATAATGCAAAATGTAGGCATCATCTCTTTATCGTGTAACTTTTTATTTGTGTTGGGGTACGTGTTGGGGGGGGGGTATGACAAGAGGGGCTTTCCGGGTGTGTGGAATCCAAAGTTCACTGGGGGAGTTGGTGTCCTTGCCATTGGAAATCATCAGAGTCCATGCCACAGTCTTTGTCAACATTGGTCAGACAGTGACCAGCAAGTCCATGTGGCAGAGAATGTCTTTTGCTGATGTGCTGCTGTTGGTCCAGTGGGCCAGGTGCCAGGCCAGGTGTCCTGGGAGATGGTGCTGTTGCACCGACCCTCACGGTCTTTTCTGTGGACGACCCGCCCTCCTGCGGGAACCCTCAGAAGCAGGCAGTGACGATGTTTGGGATGCTCCGTCGGATGTCTCCTCCTCCTCCTGATCGCTCCCTGTGGGTGGTGATGTTCTTGGCCTGGTGGCACAGGGAGGGTTGCCCATGTTGTCGGCTATCCAACGGAGTGTACGGTGAATTCCCGTGAACACCGTCACGAGCTCAGCCTGTCTGTCCTCCATCCGCCCTTGGTGTCGCAGTAGACAGGCATGTTGCTCCGCATGTTGCTGGGCCTGCTGGGTCTTGATCTCCTCGAGGGTCCCCTTCATCTCGTTGAGGGTGGACACAACCTGGCTCATGCCCGTGGTGTCCTGCCGGTATGTGTCCAGGATGTTTCTGACATGGGAATATACCGGTTCCGCAGCCAACTGGTCAGGCTCGCGCCTCCGCCGTCCTCCACTCCCACCACCCCTGCCCACATGCACCTGGCCTGCCCTTGTGGACACATCGGGTCTCCGGGACCCCTGTGGGGTGGCATTAGCGTTGTCGCCTGCCTCCTCCTGGGTGCCCGGTACACCGTGTCCCTCCTGGTCAGCCTGGCTGCGTTGTGGTGGTGGGGCATGGATCCTGGGTGTCTCCTGGGATGTGGCAGGAGTGGGGGTGGTGGTTGGCCCAGTTGTACCTGACGCAGGTGCTGCAGGTGGTTGGACACCAGAGGGGCCAGGTCGGTCGGGGTCGTCCACAGAGTGGTGAGAGTCGTCGCTGCCGGTGGGATCGTCATCCCGCAGAGCCGGGTCCTGTGAGTCTTCCCCCCCAGTGTTGGGGGGTGATCCACGACGTTGACCTGTGTGTGAGAGAGACAATGTTATTTTTGTTCCATGCAACATCCATGTTTCATTTGTTTCACAGTTGGCACATTTCCTCTGGGTATTTGGATATGTCTTGCATTCCACTCACAGTGCACTTGTGCATGGGTATGTCCCTTGGCCACAGCTTTTGAGACTTTACCTATGTGTGACACAGTCTTACTTGCTGCGTCAATTGTGACTGCAGTCAGCAGTGGTGTGAGCAGGTGTGGCGAGCCATGCATTGGCGCCTTCCGTGTTGCACTGTACGTGGGCACATGGAGTTGTTCCGCACACTTATATGATGCAGGTAGCTGTCGTTGTGCTCGTGCACAGGTTGAGATATGGCCCAGTGTTTTGCCATGGAGAAGAGAGGGGGATTCAGGCACTGGCCACCCTTGTCTACATGCACGCAGTCCACCTGCTGACGAGCAGACATTCCCACACCACCCAAGGCTGAATTGGTCTCCCTGTGTCTCCCTTTCTCACTCCCTCTCTGTCCCCCTCTCCCTCCCTCCCTGTGTCAGCCTCCTCCCTCTGTCCGTCTCCCTGTGTCTCCTTTCCTCTCTCTCCCCCTCTCCCTCCCTCTGTGTGTCACCCTCTGTCACCTCAGCCCAGCTTCCTAGGCACACACTTTTTGCAGATCTTTGAATGGCCCTTGGCTTGTTCATGTGAGTTTGTTTCTGATCTCCAGGCACCCATTGGGTGTAGTGTCTGTGTCTGCGCTGCTGCTGTGGTGGTGTGTGCTGCCACTCTTTCACAGTGTTGGCTGTTCAATAGCTGCTGTCATGTGCAAAAAGTGCCTTCACCCCCATGTCTTAATGCAAGGCGTCCGCCATTTGCTGGCAAATCTTTCCTGTGTGGGGACACACTGTTTGTCTGGCTGTGACCTAGGCCATATGGGCAGAGGGCATTGTTGTCTGCTTCTGAGTTGCACTATGTGATTTTTGAGGCCCACACTCCCGCCATCCGGGTTACCGTGTCTTGAGTTGGTGTTTTCTGTGGCCTGTGACTTGGGATTGTCCAGCTGGGTGCATGGGGCATGGTGGCGCTAGTGGCATGTGCGTGTTTATGGAGTGTGGTTGAGTCATGCGATAGCTTGGGGTGGGTGCGTGCATGATTGTGAGTTTGGTTGTGGATGACGTTCCCCCCATGTGAGGTGAGTTGTTTGTGTACTCACCAGGCTCTCGGAGTCCCTCTACTCCGTCCACTGACACCACCGGCAGTATGGCCATCACCCTCTCCTCCCAGGGATGGTATTGTACGCGTCTGCGGGGCGGCCGTCCTCCAGTGATGTTGGCCTGGTTGTGGTCGTCGGTCATTTTGGCTCGGACCCTCCTCCGCAGATCGTACCACCTGGCTTGGCATTCATGCCTGGTCCTTCTGGTGGACGCAACAGCATTCACAGCATCGACAATCGTCTGCCACATGGCTATTTTTCGGAAATGCTGGTCTGTCTGACCAATGTTCCAAAGAGGTGTGGCTCGACTCTGAGGATTTCGTCGACAAGGACCTCCAACTCTTGGCTAGTGAACTTTGGATTCTTGTTAGTGGGCATGGTGAGGGGTGTGGGTGTGGATGGTTGTGGGGGGTGTGGGTGTGGATGGTTGTGGGTGTGGTTGTGCAGGTGTGTGTGTGAATGTGATGAGGGGGTGTTTGTGAAGGTGGGTATGTGAAGGTGTGCAAGTGTAAGGTGTAGTAAAGTTTCAAGTATGGTGCTGTGGGTTGTCTGTGGGGTCTGGCAGCAGTGAGTCTGTTGCAAAGGCTCATGGTTTGTGTCTGTGGGCCCTTTTTATTGGTCCATTGGTGGGTGTGGCTGTGTTTGAACTTTGGGTGGGTGTGTTATAAATAGTGGTTGTGTTTTGGGCCTCTGTTTGGGAGTTTAGCAGTTGCAGGTCAGTGAATGTGTTGTATTTGTGCTTGTTGGACATGTTTTGTTGCTTTGTGCGATTTGAATAGAGTATTCTTGTGTTGTTTTGCTTTGTCCTGGTTGTGTACGTGTGTTTTTAGCGTGTGTACGGTGTGTACATGGGCCATTTTGTTGTACAGTGCTGTCCTTGTCTCTGGCTTGGTACGACTCGTACATGCGCGATGTTGGGTGAAGGTGCTGGTGTTGGGGCCTGGGGTGCGCTCCGTACTTAGACTGTTGGGGTCGGGGTACGCTCAATACAGATGCGGGTGGGGGTACGGGCCGTACATACACGGTTGGGGTGGGGGTACGCTTCATACATACGCGGGTGAGGGTACGGGTCGTACATACACGGTTGGGGTGGGGGTACGCTCCATACATACGCAGGTGAGGGTACGGGTCGTACATATACGGTTGGGGTGGGGGTATGCTCCATACATACGCGGGTGAGGGTACGGGTCGTACATACACGGTTGGGGTGGGGGTACGCTCCATACATACGCGGGTGAGGGTACGGGTCGTACATACATGGTTGGGGTGGGGGTACGCTCCATACATACGCGGGTGAGGGTACGGGTCGTACATACACTGTTGGAGTGGGGGTACGCTCCATACATACGCGGGTGAGGGTACGGGCTGTACATACACGGTTGGGGTGGGGGTACGCTCCATACATACGCGGGTGAGGGTACGGGTCGTACATACACGGTTGGGGTGGGGGTACGCTCCATACATACGCAGGTGAGGGTACGGGCCGTACATACAATGTTGGGGTGGGGGTACGCTCCATACATACGCGGGTGAGGGTACGGGCCGTACATACACTGTTGGGGTGGGGGTACGCTCCATACATACGCGGGTGAGGGTACGGGCCGTACATACACGGTTGGGGTGGGGGTACGCTCCATACATACGCGGGTGAGGGTACGGGCCGGACATGCACGGTTGGGGTGGGGGTACGGGCCGTACATACACAGTTGGGGTGGGGGTACGCTCCATACATACGCGGGTGAGGGTACGGGCTGTACATACACTGTTGGGGTAGGGGTACGCTCCATACGTACGCGGGTGAGGGTACGGGCCGTACATACACGGTTGAGGTGGGGGTACGCTCCATACATACGCGGGTGAGGGTACGGGTCATACATACACGGTTGGGGTGGGGGTACGCTCCATACATACGCGGGTGAGGGTACGGGCCGTACATACACTGTTGGGGTGGTGGTACGCTCCATACATACGCGGGTGAGGGTACGGGCTGTACATACACTGTTGGGGTGGGGGTACGCTCCATACATACGCGGGTGAGGGTACGGGCCGTACATACACGGTTGGGGTGGGGCTACGCTCCATACATATGCAGGTGGGGGTACGGGCTGTACGTACGGGGGTGTACATACACGGGTGGGGTACGTCTCGTACATACACGGGTGTACATACACGGGTGTACATACACGGGTGTACATTCATGGGTGGGGGTACGTCTCGTATATACACGGGTGTACATACACGGGTGGGGGTTCGACTCGTACGTACACGGGTGGGGATTTGACTCGTACATAGGAGGGTTGGGGGGGTGGTTGGGCGCGTACATACGGGGGCTGGGGGGAGTGTTGGGCGCGTATGTGGGCACATGTCTCCATGGTTGCTATGGGAGTTCGGTGCGGAAGGTGTTTTTTCCATCCGGTTGTAACATCGGACGCACGGGATGGATCGTACTTGCGCGGTCGGACTTCACTTTTCACATTTGTACGGTAAATCGTCCGAGGATGTGTCGGACACATTTTCCGACCCGAGGACGTGTGGGGAATTATTCCCAATGCGATTCGTATGGACTTTTTCCCATGCGAATCGTACTTGGCAGTTTGTACGGCACTTGTACGATTCGTACGGTAAAAAGACCGGATACGAGTCGTACGGGGAATTTTTTTCCAGGATCGTAATCGGCACCAAGGTATAGAGAGCACTGCATATGAAATGCAGCATCATACCGTCAACACAATGATCAGAAAGATTTCTAGGTACTACAAGGGTGAAGACAATAATGCTTAAGTCAAAAAGGTTTTACTACTTATCTTCCTAAGGCCCAAAAATGAGTCTTCCAAGACGTCCATGAGCGGGAACCTGCTTGGCACCAAAGGGCAGGGGACTGATTGTATAGCGCTTCATGAACTTTAGTCAAGCCTTTGCTTGAGGGCTTATGATTTACCCCGGATATGCTGGTACCAGCCTTAAAGAAAGACCAAATAAAATACATAACTAGAAGCACTGATGGCTCTCTTGTTACTGCCACAGCAGTAATGGTAATTCTATGTCAGGAACGGAGGCGAGGATTATGGTTTCTTTCTCCACTTTATTTGAACAGCAGGAACAGCAGCCATTTCAAAACATAAACCCAACATCTAAAATCTAACCACAACTTTCCCCATAGAAGCTAACGGGAGCTCGCGGCTGTGTTCCCACACTGCACACGGCCCCCATGGGTCCCCTGTGTCACTACCTTGGGTGGTTCCTTGGGGTCCCAGCGATTCTATAGGCTCTAGGCCTTGTGTCTAGTTAAGTCGTGGTTCTTATACCACTATTTTAGTATATGGTTTGTCTAGCCCCTAGGGCCTGACTTGTATTTGTGCAATTTTACTGTAATATTTGAAGTGTAACTTATGTGTTTGGATCTCTAGCGTCATAAAGAGACTAGTAGGTGTGTCTAGAAATAAATACAGTGATTGCTCACTCAATTTCCAGGAAAATGTATGCTTTTTCATTTTTTTCTAGAGAAGCACATCACTTTTGTTTTTTGGTGGTTAATCATTAGTTGGTTCAGGGTGGTGGAAGCTCCTAATTCCGTAATCAGTCTCTGCAGCCCTAGGGGAGTTTGTGCTAGCAAAATGATGTGGCCGCATATTGGAGACACGATGTCGGTATTTTGCCCAATTTTGGGGGATCGGATTAACCGAAGGCGCTTATCAAGATCAGAGGTGTAGATGTTGAATAGAAAGGGCGCTAACACGCAACCCTGTTTTAACCCATTAAATGTTGGAATCTTGTCGGTTAAGCTGGGCCAATCTCCTTTCTTGATTTGGACCCACGTGTGTGAGTAGAGATTAATTATGGCCTCCAGAAGTTTAGTCGGTACCCCCCAGCCTTGCATTTTTGCCCATAACTTAGCTCTCGAAACTTTATCGAAAGCCACTTTAAGGTCGATAAAGCAGGCATACAAGGTCATAGATTTTGCAAAAGCATGATTGGCTAGGAGAGTAACCGCAGAGATGTTAGTAAGGGTGCCATCCCTGCCCGAAATCCGGTTTGCGTGTAAGGTATTAGGTTTGTTCGACTAACCCAAGCCTCTAAATCCATCAAGAGATTCGATGCGTATATTTTCTTCTCCACATCAATTAGTGCAATCAACCTATAATTGGATGGATCCGAGCGGGAACCCGACTTGTGAATTGGATTTAGAATACTTCCTCTCCAAGACTCAGGGTTCAGACTGGAGGCAATAGCTTGGTAAAAAGAGGAGTCAGGAGACCAGACCAAAATGAAGGGTCATGCCGAAACAGGGCATTTAGTAAACCCTTGGGACTTGGAGCACCCTCTGATTTTAAATTGTTTACAATTTTTAAGTACTTGTTCTTGTGAAAACGACACTGAAACTTCGGGTGATTCATGAGTCAAGATGTCATTGACTGGTCTTGCACCAGTGGCCCCCTTCCCCGTTGGTGTTCCGCTATTTAGGGTTTAATAGCTGATTGATGTGTTCCCAAAAGAGCTTGGAGTCCCTTAGTTTACAGGCATGGAGAAGTTTCGCCCAAATGTGTTTGTGGAACTCTTTCTTGGCCATTTTTGTATCCCTTTTTAAATCTTTTCTTGTTTTTGATAATAAGAGCAGGAGTTCCTGGGGGTGTTCTGGTCCCCGGGTCTATAGTTGTCTTAAGTACTTATTTAATTGCTGTTTTTGTTTCCTCAGGCTTTTGGTGAACCAAACTGCCCCTTTTGATCTTCCTGCTTTATGGACGTTGGCATGATTTGAAATTTTTGTATTTACTTCATGAATGAAAGACTCCCATGCCTTTATACTAAATGGTTCAAGGTTGAATCTTCCCAAAAGTCTGGTATATGATACGATACGGACCAACAGGGGAATGCACAACGCACTTTAAAGTTACTCGAGGGATTAGACAAGGTTGCGTTCTCGCACCACTTTTATTTTCATTATATATTAATGGAGTTGATTTTTTGCTGCAGAATCTTAAAGCTGATGCCCCTATTGTAGGTAAACACGTAACGCCTATTTTATTATATGCAGATGATGCAGTCCTGATTTCCAGGACTGCAAATGGTCTTCAGCTTTTGATTGATAACTTTACCGAGTTTATGACTGATAAAGACCTAGCAATTAATCTAAAACCCTTGTCATGACCTGCGGGAAATGTAAAACTAAAAGTAGTACCCACTTCATAAAAGGTGCACCCATTGAGAGGACTTCAACCTTGTCTTATTTAGGATTACTTTTTAATTGTAAAGGTACTTGGAATGCACATATTAATCTAAGCAAATTGAAATTTTTAAGGACAAGTGAGGCTATTTTTATATTCTCACAAAAAATAGGTAATAAGCCTGTGAGAGAGATTTTAAAACTTTATGGGAGTAAATGTGTATCTGGGGTATGCTATGGTGGTGCCCTCTGGGGAATGGCAGATACCTCTATATTGCAAATAATGGAAAATAATTTTTTGCGTAGGGTGTTATCAGTCCCTATTTCCACTGCTACTTATATTGTCCATAGAGAAACAGATGTTCCCTTTTTAAGTGATTTGATTAGCGTATCCACCATTAATTTATGGCATCGGTTTTGGACTAAGGAAGAAACCCATTTTACCAAGGAAATAATATATGATTGTCTTAGTCTTGATTATTCGTAGAAGATACCATGGTTAAAATACGTCCATGATCTCCTGATTGAGTGTGACGTGAATCCTGTTTTTAAAGACCCATTGATTATTGAGAACTTTAGTAAGGGGGAGCTTAAAAAGAGACTCCTCGGGTCTAGGAAGATAAAAAGGGAAGCAGGGCTATGTACTAAATCTAATGTCAGATTATACTGTGAAGGGCCCTTTTCATTAGGCACCCAACCCTATCTTATATTTATTAGGAATACCCAACACAGATTTTATCTGACTAGAATAAGGCCACGAACATTGCATTTTCAGAAAGCATTTCCTAAGATGGGCAACTGGAGTGCAAACCTTCCAATGTGCCCTTGCGATGGTAAATCTGCCCAAAGCACATTGCACTTTATACTGTTTTGCAACTCTTACAGGGATCTTAGGAAATCAATTCTGTGCCCACTTTTTATTTCCAATAAGTTGTACTCCTTTAAAACCGCTTTTTATTTTATATGTAAATTAGATCATGTTACGATGTGTTATGCAGTAATTTCCTTCACTCAATTAGCAATTAAGCGAAGGAAAATGCTCTCATATTTGGAATCACTTGTCTATGAGACTGATTAGTTGATCAAATGTTTGGGTTTTATTTCAAGTACCTTTTTAAGATCATCGTAATTCTATGTACCCCACGAAATGTTACTGACTAATATGGTGTTTATACATCAAAAATTAAATATGTATCCTTTTTAATACATCTTTTTATGAGGGGGGAAAAGGAGATCGTAATATGAAGAAATGTTTTTTTATGTAGAATGCTTTTATGGATATTTTTTATATACCGAATAAAGCTTGTTTTGACTTTGACTGGTATATGTCCTCGTGATATCCTCAATGCTATCCTTTTTCCAGCAAAGACTTTTTAGGTTATAACATTGTGTTTGAAGAGACATCGCATTTGCTTTCGCTGGAATTGCGAAGGTTCTTAATAGAGTAAAAGTTTGCGGTTGATGATCACTTTCGGCCCTATCTTTTATTTGAAAATTCACAATGTACGGGAGAAGATCATAATCCGTAAAGGTGTAGTCAATGTTTGAGCGTCTTTTTTGGGTAACCCTTGTGTATGCTGCGGGAAAATCTGTTGTGCTTCGACCGTTGAGTACACACATTGAGAGGTCGTCCAGGGAGGCCGCACACCTCTTACCGAGTGTATCGCATCGATTAGAGGCTGATATGGCCCCTATTGTACCCTTTTTCCTGCCATATTGTACGTTCATGTTAAAGTCGCCCGACAATATGAAGTTAGCATCTGGATAGGCACGTTTTAATGTTACTAATGATGTAATTAGTTGTTCAATTCTTGGCCTCTTTTGTTTAGACACAGGGTCAATATAAATTTTGAGTATAAGTAGACTGTAGAATGACGAGGCGTCACATTTGACGCATAGCAACCAGGAACAATCTAAGTCTATAATAGAAGCATGCCAAGGGATATCTGTCGAGATGAAGGTATAGAGACCCCCTTTTGCTCTTCCATATTTAGTAACTCTCTTGGCTGGGTTCAGGAATTCCTTAAAGCCAGTTATTGGTGAGAGGATTTTCTGCCATGTTTCTTGGAAAAGAAGAATGTTGTACTGTGTGATAAATTCCATGAAGTCGGGATCTTCTAATTTTGTATTCAGACCGTACACGTTCCAGGAACAGATGTTGTGAACCTGATATAAGTGTGGGGCTATTGAAGAGTTTGTTCATGCTATTCCAAAGGATGTGCCTACCGTATTCAAGTGCCGGGGACCCGAAGGCTTAGTAGCTTCTGGATGGTCAAAGGTGATGGTAATTTTCCTGGCCGTGTAGTCTTTACCCTTTAGCTTCTGGATGGTCAAAGGTGATGGTAATTTTCCTGGCCGTGTACTCTTTACCCTTTAATGGGCTATGATGATCCGGGTCTTTTGCCCCCTTTAACAGACCCCCTGTGTGAATTGGTGGTTGTAACGGGCTGGGGAAACAGGGAAGAACTATGTTTTTTAACTCGATACCCCATTTGGCGAAAAAGTCCTTCTACTGCCAAATCTTCTCGGTGAGAGTATTATTGGCGAATGTGGCTTTAGTAATTTCTTGACCGATGGGACTCGAGTTGTGTTTGAAATCAATACTTTCGATGTTATTCGTATTAATATGACTCAGAGGGGGAAGGTTTTAAATAATTTAAGCAATACACTTCTATTAAGAATATCATACGTTGCCCTTGATACATATAGAGGATTAAAGACCAATTTGTTGTTATGTGCAAGGTCTCACTGCAACACGTTAGCTGAGCTCCTTTCCGTTTCTTTCTTAACCACCATAAACTCCGAGAGAATCGGGGATGAATTCTAAAAGGCCTGTATGTTTTTTTTGTGAATGAGTTTCACTTTCCCTAACATGGGTACCTTCGTAGCCTCCCTGGCTTCGGTTGTGAATTGTTACCGGAGTACGTCTTTCTTCTATACCATTTTCCTCGGCCAAGTTGGCCTCGTCCAGGCAAGTTTTCCTGATTACAGTCGTGGTGCTCCCTGCTATTAATTGTTTGGCCTGAGTTTTTGAATTGTGTTTCTCCTTCCTTGCTGGGGGTTTGAATAAGCTATATATTTTTTCTGGTGGGGATTGCTCCCTTGTGTTATAATTTGGACTTCTAAGGATAGCTGACGAATAAGGTGATGAAATTGGTTGCTCCTTGAGGCTTGCTGCTTCCATGATGTTTTGAATTACTTTGTCTTCACGTTGGTTCCCGGTTTGAATGGACGTTGCCAAGATTAAATTAGATGCCTGGCTAGTTTGTTTCCTCTTTCTAGACTTTTTCAGTCGTTTTCTCTCCCGTTTGGTTAATGGCTTAGTTACTTTTGATTGCCTTGCTGGAGACTGCTTACGTTGGTCAAAGAGTGAAAGATCCAAGACACCTGAGTTGTCAAGTACTCGTGATGGTTTAGGTATAGGTGTATTTGCCTTGATTGGTGCTGGGGTTGGTCCTATTTCGCTGCTTTTTTGCCCTACGATAAAACTGGGACATTCCAAGTCCGTTTCCCCTTAATATTTCTTTTTCTTTCTCTGCTTATGTTGCTGGCTTAGTTAAACGTCCCTTGTTGTACCCAGTAATTCTGTCAATAGGGTTTGAACTGAAGCTAATTTATCAATTATTTGAGTGCGATAGCAGTGACACATTCGATAAGTTGTTTCCCGGTCTCGCTGCACCTTCAGGATCATCTCATTGAAGCTGTGCAACTTTTGTTCAACCCCCTGAACATGAATTTCTAGAATATTTAGGAGGTCTACTTGGGTGTCCAACTTGTCTGCATGGTAGATCATTGCTTTGCCGATTGTATCCATGGTGTTTAACAGGTGCGGCCAGACTAGAGATGTTGATGGACAGCATTGTTCTGCTGATAATGAGCGAGCACGATGTTTCCGGTGAGGCGAGCACTCTGAGAGTGGCTCGCTCAGAGAGCCCGGAAGCCTACTAGGTGATTCCTTGTTTTGGGTAGGTGACATCAAAGTGATGGATCCCCAAAAATTGGGTTGAAATGACGTCACATCATTTGATTTAACCTGGCAGAGATCCTGGCTGAAGTGCTCTTCTACTTCCAATGAATGGAAAAGTGGATCAGGTTTATCTTGGTTATTGATGTTTAAGTTAACAGTCCCCTGACAATCGTGGGGGATGGACTCCCAACGACCAAAATACCTTACCCGAAGGACTCAAGATGTTTATATTCGTCTGATGTATTAAGTCACTTTCATTATATCTGTCTTGTCCGCTGTATCCGCTGTATCCAGTTGAAAGTTGTTGGAAATGACAAGAGGTATCTAGATGAGGCGAGTGGTAATGGATTAGTGCCTCGATTACATGTCAATTATTGCTTTGACAGGTTTACAGAGGGCGGAGAGCTTTAGATGTTAAAAATTGGGGGCTTTGAACTTCTTTATTTTTGTCGCACATAAGGCCATATGTAGGTAATTTCTATTTACCGATTCCTAAATACCGAATTTTACCGATTCGGTATTTAAGAATCGGTAAATAGAATGTAGGTAAACAATCGGTAAATTTTATCGATTCGGTAATATTCGTTATTACCGATTCAGTATTTACCGAATCGGTAATAAGGAATACCTTCCCATTCATTCCTATGGGCCTGGAGGCCCATAGGTATGAATGGGAAGCCATTCACTATTACCGATTCGGTAAATACTGAATCGGTAATAGGGGGAGCATATTCAAGGGTGGCAAGGTGTCACATTGGCACCCTGTTGCACCCCTGAATCGTGCATGTGTGCACATGTGGCGCACATACATGCCCTAAGGGCATGTATGTCTGCCACATGGCACTTTTAACAAAGCACAAAATTGCTTTTGGAGAGGTATTCGGTATTTACCACCAACTTGTAGTTGGTGGTAATTAACGAATCCTTAAACCAAAAATGCACTCACTTGAGTGCTCCCTACATAGGATTTAAGGATTCAGTAAATTACCGAATCCTTAAATCCAGCCTCCTACATCGCAAAGGGCTAAATACTGGTCGGTAATGGGAAATTTACCGATTGTCGGCCGTTACAGACCGGTATTAGCCCACCTACATATCTCCCATAGTTTCTTATCCCGTATGCTAGAGTTCTTTCCTTTGACCCTCACTACTATTGGTACTTCTGTCACCTAGGGGATTTGTGTCGGCATCATTTTGAGAATCTTTGGCGTTGTTAGTTAGGTTAGTAACTTTGGAGGGTTTAAGATCGTGATGACACCGGTTTTCCTCAATGGTTTTAATTGCAACTTTTAGAAAATCTGTAATTGATGCCCATTTGCTGCTGTTAGAGCAGGAATAGTGCCTAGTTAAAGCCGTAAGAGGTGCTTTCTTACTTACATCACACTTGGCTGGATTTTCTCTCCTTGAGGGGTGACTTTCACGATCCAGAGACGGACCAAGTGTGGGACAAAGTTCGTTTCGTATCTGTTTTTTTCCAATTCACCAAAATTGTGTGTAGTGTCTTGTCACAAGGCCTATGAGGAATTGCCGGAGGAATTTCACCAACCTGGCAAGCGCCAACTCATAATTGCTCTGCGCAAGCCTCACAGAGTAGTATCTTCTCCCACAATAGCCTGGTGGGTTTGTTGGGTGATGCACAAAGCTGGTATTGGCCTGGGCCTGGGCCGATGACTTCGAAAGCTTTCTCTTTGGGAGCTCGCTTGGAGGATATACTTAACGCCACAGATTGGTCTACGTACTCAACATTTAAACTGTTTTACTTCAAACTGGTCATCCAGATGGCCCACTTGGTGGTAAGTAAGCTTTAAACTAGCATAATCCTCGCCTCCGGTCCTGACATCGAATTAAAAATTTCCTAGCTATCGTAATGAAACATTTCAATTCTATTAAGGACTCGGAGGGGAATATTATCCCACCCTGAGCTCACTTATGGTTGGAAATCTCCCCACTCCCCGGTTTCCTTTCTGGAGTAAGTAACTAACTTTGAGTTCTCGTTCTGTATAATGTTGCTTGAGTAAATGTACCATTCACCGGTGAACCTGTGACTGTTGCCTTACAGGTTTATACCTTAGCCATGACTGGGTCCTAAATGTGTCTTCTGTTTGCAGGAATGGATGCAAATAAACAAGATTCGTGAGTTGATGGCAATGGCTGATCTCGCACGACGAAAGAGGAGGAATGGCCACTGAGGATGGACTATGACCTGGATTGCCGACGCCTGATTAGTCGAGTTTGAGAGACTGTCGTTCCCATGAACTCTATTGTTCGTTTCTATTCCCAAGGCATCATGGGCATTGTAGTTAATGAGTTTAAGTTTTGAAATGGCTGCTGTTCAAATAAAGTGGAGAAAGAAAGCTTAATCCTTGCCTCTGAGTCCTTAATAGAATTGAAACTTTCCATTACGATAGCTAGGACGTTTTTCATTCACTGGTATAGATAGGGCTGCAGGCAGGTAGAAATTCTCTGCCCCGTCTACCTTGTCTACCAACAAAAGGTTGATAACGATGCCCAGTGGGTGAGGGGTAGCTAGGCAAATAGCTTCTTTTCGAGCAGTGAGGAGATCTCTGAAGCCACCAAATCTGCCTCTTGGTTCGAGAACTGCAGAGGCCTGGGTCGTATACCCTATTGAGGGGAACCGCAAAACTCTATGTGAACCCCCTTACTTGTTTGCAAGACCCATGCATCGCTTGTAATGGACAGCCAATTGTGTCAAAAACATGCTAGGGCAACCCCCGACTTGCACCAGAAAAGAAGTCTGAATACTCGCCGGCAGTGGAGGCAGCGTTGAAACCTTTGCATCCTCAGCATCTAAAACGTCGACCGCGAGTCTGGTAAAAGTTGCCAATGCTGGCTTGGTCTTTATACTGCCCGTACCTGGAGCCTTGCTCTTTACATGGATTTTGGGAGTAGGAGTTGCCGGTCGAGTGACCCCTGTCTTGGCCAGCCCCAGAGAAAACCCTTGAGGGAAAGACCCTTTCAATGGAAGCTAGGGCTTTGTCAAAGGAAGTAAAGGTACTGACAAATTTCCCTAGCTCCTTAATAAATGACTCACCATAATGGCCTCCCTATGCCACTGCTCCTGCTTCTGCAGGGTCTCCCAATTTTTGATCCACTTTAATATAGAAAGAGCGCCTCAGCTCTTTGGCTAGAGTGCAATTGGCATTCCCATGAAGGTCAACTCCTGTTGCTCCCACCTGGAGAGGGCCTGTGGGGATATGAGAGCTACTGAAAACATGGCATCTTCTGCCATGTCCAGGATCCTGGTTGGAGGGCCTAGGCCATCCAGGAGTTTATCCTGGCATGCCCGCCAGGACCTAACAGTGCCCTTCTTAGGGTCTTTAATAAACTTTGCCAAAAATGTGGCCATTCTGGGATCTATAACTGTAAAGATAAGGGGCACCCTGCCACTAATGAGAGGTTCCTCTAGGCAGGAAAATACATACTGTGAAATTCCTAGGGCAACTTCAAAATATATTTAACTTAAACATAAATGATAAAAATTGTGAAGAGAGAAAAGCTGACACTCTAAATTAGAAATATTCAAAAATATTCTTTTATTTTCTTATTAGTTAATTCAATATATACAATTCATAACGGAGAAGTAAATAGTTAAATCACATACATGCTACATTCATCCATCTATCCATGCATACTTATCATTCAGATATATAAGTTGTTCACACTGACAAGTTGTTGGACCGGCAATTTTTAAACTTCATGATACACAATGATTTGACCAAAAAGACGTTTTTCTAGGTTATAATAACACAACTGAATGTTCTGATGGAGTTTCAAACGAAAGACATACCAACAAACTCAGAAAGTAATATCAGTGTCATGTGGTAATTATAGTTTACGGGTGGTTTTCATATCATCTCAATTTTTAAACTTCATGATCCACAATGATTTAACCAAAAAGACGTTTGTCTAGGTTATAATAACACAACTGAATGTTCTGATGGAGTTTCAAACGAAAGACATAACAACAAACTCAGAATGTAATATCAGTGTCATGTGGTAATTATAGTTGACGGGTGGTTTTCATATCAACTCTACACGCGTTTCGGCAAAGACCTGCCTTCTTCAGGAATGCCACCTCCATATAACTTCTCTGTGGATATAAATATTACAAAAATGTAAAGTGTCGCTACTCTGAGAAAGGGCTTATGGCCTCAACACTGCAATTTAATAAAAGGTTCTCAAAAGACGAGAAACTCCAAATTTTAATTGCCTTTCAAGTCTATTTACACAAAGAAGTGGATAGGAACCAACACCCAGACAAATGATTGATGAAGAATAATGAGACGATATGTGACTCTAGAACCCTTAGGGTGCAATATGTCAGTGCAAGTGCTCACTCACTTGCAGTGGTTAGATTTGCAACCTACTAGATGATACTGGTGAAAAACCCTGAGAGATGAAAAAAGAAAAAAATGAAAAAGAGACAAATTTCAAGAAGCCTCTTGTGTGTTATCCTTGTGTGTGATCCAAGGGTAATAGGAACCATAAACCCGTCATACACCAAATGTGTATGATGACAGTAAAATGGCTGAAAGATGCTTACCCAAAGGATGAATGGGTCACTGTTAACATTACGTGTTCGCAGTACGAGAGTGATAGTGGGACTTGGCAATATTCTCACTTGTTTAGAAGTCTATGTCCTGCAGGACACGCAGATGATAAATAACATAACAGAAATATAAATAGAGGAGACTTAGTCCAGAGGCAAATCATGACTAGTAAATGAATAAAAGTCATTACCATATTATAACTTGCAGCAGCGCTCATGGTGGGCTGCACCTCAAAATGACATGATTGGAAATCTCAATCACCAGATGAATAGACGAGTATGATGTGTCACCTGTAAAGACAACACTGTATATTAAATTGGTGTCTATGCCAGTGAGATTACACGCAGTTGTGTATATAGAAAGCAGAAACGATATGTGCTATCAGTCAATGGTAACTAAATGTGGCAGAATCCCCGAAAAAGATTTTTGGAGGTTTGGGGAGCAAACACCCGAGAGACAAACGTAATTAAAACGGGATGGACTATGTCTGGGAAGGTACGGCTACCCGTTTAAAAAAACACTCCCTTTGTGAGGCTTTCATAGTTTGTTTTAAAACGCTCTAAGAGGGGACGTCCTTGGCAGAAACGTATTTGAACAGGGTGGACTATGTCGGGGAAAAATACGAGCTCCTCGTTTCGAAATCTACCTACATAGGCTTTTATGTATCGTTTTTTTAAAAACTCAAAGCGGACGCTTACCTCCGTGATGGTGCTCCGCGCCGACGGCACATCCAAATCACTGCGGCATAGGTTTCATGTGTAATCTCCCCAGCGTGGAGTCTCCGATGGCGGCGAAAGATGGAAACAGGCCGAGGAGATACTGCACTTTTAGGGAGCGGATTGCCGATCACGTGAGAGATCATGTGATCGCGATCAAACTTAAGGATTCATCTGGATATTCAATGGCACTATGGCGGCCATCTTAAAAAGTGTAGAGGACAGAATAAAACTGAAATTAAACTTTATTTAAAAAAGTGAAGAAGAGGGGGGGATTGAAAAAAACCACAGGAGTTTAAATCCTCACAAATATAGTTACGGGAAACGACACATGTGAAATAATCCTCATCCTGAAGAAGCAAATACGAAAAAAAATGATCAGCTTCTGTGTCGTAACCATGCAAAATATATAATGTAAATAATGCAATGGCTCAATGAAGAAAATGTATAAAGACACAGACTGCAGATACTTTACTTCATTGATATGGTCGCAAGGGTACAAAGCGCCCAAAAATAAAGGTTTTTGGGGGACGGTGGATGCCAAGGAGGAAAATGGCAGCCATCTTGAACAGATATCAGCGAGAAACATCCTACATGTCAAATTCTATCGGATACGACGCAAAATATACTCAATTTGAAAAAATTATTTGTCTATGGGGTATCTGAACATATATCAAACATATTATATGAGGCACTAAAAGTGGCACACTATTAAAGATGGTAGCATGAGTAGGTAGTATGGATCCACATAAAGATAAATATCACGTTGACTACAACAAGACATGGTATTATAATAGAATGCAAGAAAAGGGTCATGAGGAGATTGATATCCACGAACTCTATGTGCTAAGATCCCAGAAAATGCAGGATGGGAATATTATCATGAAATAAAGTAGATAAAAGAGTGGGTTTAGCCACTGTTGTAACGTATGGCTTGGTCCCACGGGATTTCCAAATTTAGTCCATGAGTGTTTGTGTCAAGCTTAAAGATCCAGAAAACTTCCCTGCGTTTCCTGATCTCCTCTGAGTATGAACCTGTTCTGTTCTTTATTTTTTCTAAAATAAACCATCTGATGTCTTCAAGTGTGAGGTTATTCTCTTTGTAATGTTTAACTAACGGTGCTACCATTTTGTTGGTTCTAATAGCAGAGCGATGTTCTGTCAATCGTATGGAGAATTGTCATGACGTTTCACCGACATAGCCTTTTTCGCAGGGGCAGAGAAGCAGATAAACCACATTATCGGTCTTGCAGTTGGTGAAAGTTTTGAGTTTTATTTCTTTCATTTGACCAATGTTTTATTGACTCAAAAACGGGACCATCTCATTGTATATAAAGAGATGTTCAAAATATGTCATATAAATTTTAGCAAACGTAGGGGCACAGTAAGCCCCCATGCTTATCCCGTTGACCTGTTTATACAGGTCCCCGTTAAATTCAAAAGTATTTTCCTCTAGGACAATCTGTAGGATATCAATCATGAATGACACATCGCAGTCAATTTGATAGGTATGGATAAACCATTCTACCGCTGTTAAAGCTTCTTGTTGTGGAATATTGCTGGAAAGGGACTCAATGTCTAAAGAGACCAAAGTGTTTCCATTGATGTTAAAAGATAGTCCCTCTACTTTGTTAATCATTTCTTTTGTATCTTTCACATGTGACAGAGTTTTAGGTATGCGAGGGCGCAAGGTACTGTCAACGCCTGGCCAAAGTCTTGGAGAAGTTGACCAACAAGCACCTAGCCAACCACCTCAATGAAAACAAACTTCTAGACGCAACTTAATCCAGATTCAGACCAAACCACAGTACAGAAACAGCCCTTATCGTTGCAAAAGACAACATCTGGATGATCATGGACTAAGAAGAAACAGCAGCTTTCATCCTACTGGATCTCCCCACGGCTTTCAGCACTGTACCTCATCACATCAACATCAAACAACTACATGGAACCAGCATCCAAAGACCTGTGTTGCACGGCGTACATGTAGTCTCCATTTTGGATTCACTCCTAAGGTTGACATCTCTTTCTCATGGCGTCATTTGCATACATTTTTGCCAATGCGTGAATGTGCTGAATGTGCATCTTTGATAGGCACTGACGCCCTGTAGACTGTACAGCTAGTTCCAGTATCATACATGAAGAACATAATGCCATTTCTTTACTTTCTTTCTGTGCTCATTAGGAGATGCTTCATTTTATCTAGACATAACCAAATGAGCGTCTCTGCCACAGTTGGTGAGAACAGTATATTATTATATAAACAGTTTCTGTGCTAACGCTCTTTGAGAGGAGGATTTCCATGGTGGGATTATCACAGAATTGCCGCGACATGTGACTGAGATGCATTCTTGCTGACTCCGACATATATCCTGCTAAGGAAGATAACCTGTGCACTGTGACCGGCTTCCTGGCACCTAAGACCAAGGTATGGGGGTTAGACTATCCCAACTGATCTGGCAGAGGGTACTCTCACTATGCTCTCTTTAGTATAGTATTAGTAGTACTGGTTACAGATATGAGTGAACGAACATTAGAAACAAGTAACATGGTTGAATTGTTTATATTGTATACCATTCTAAAAATGCTGATTATAGGAACATGTCTCATCTTTCTAATAATCACAGCTCATGCTTTCTTTGCAAGAATACAATCATTTCAATACATGTTTGAAAATACGTTGTCTTATCTTTCTTGTGTTTACCTTGGACATGCAAGAGTGACCAAAGGAAAGGGTTAGAGCTGTTTTCACAGATTCCTTGGGAATCAGTGTCATGTTCGAGGTTGCCAATAGCATCTGTTAACCTGGTCAGTTTAGGAGTTAGATGTAGTACTGTGAGCTTGCTGAAACCACTAACACTTACTGATGGTATATGTGGATTAGGACCCTAGATGGTAGTCATGTTATATTTGCGGGAACTGTATAACAAGTGCACTTCACTAATATGCTTATTCCTGACTGATCATACCCAGTCAGTCAGCCTCAGCTCATTCCTGCTCGAATGCTTGCAACGTCATCTGTGGAGTACCGCACAGTTCATCTGTCAGGCCGACCCTCTTCAACACAACCAAGGAACCTGCGTCCTATCCTATGCAAACAATGCACGGACAAAACAACTTATGACTCAATTGAAATTTGCAATCTGCATGAGCGAAGCAGCTGACTGGATAAAAACCAACTGTCTAAAACTGATCACTGACAAAACAGAAGTCAACGTTTTCAGCAGAAAATCTTCTCCCTGGGACTCTACCTGGTGGGCAACAGAACTCAGTCCCAACCCCACCAAGAAGATTGGCATTGTCATCAACAATCACCTCACCATGACCACCAAAATTGATGTGATGCAGTTGCAGGCACCTGCCTCCACACCCTGAAGATGCTGAATTAAATCTTCATATGGCTCCCCATTATCACCTACAGGACTGTCACCCAAGCCCTCATCAAAAGCAAATTGAACTGCTGGAACACTCTATGACAGAATCAGCAGTCATCTGACCAGACATCTTGAAACCATACAGAACTCAGCAGCCAGGATCACACTCAACCTATCAAGCAACATGCACATCATCCCGCAGCTCAGAGAGCTCCAATGGCTTACCATACACAAACAAGCTCTTTTCAAACTACTCATACAGATCTTCAGAGCCCTAGACAACACAGGCCCAGCCTACTTCAACAGACTCATCACATTCCATAAAGCCACCAGACACCTCCACTCTGCCAAATGCAGAACCAGATACAGCAGTCAGGCTTTTCCTACATCATTCCTAAAGTCGTAACAACCTGCCTCAAGAAGCTAAAGACATGACTTTTCGAATAGGCCTCACCATCTTAGTCCTAGACCAGACCAGGCTTGCTCCTGCTTAAAGTGCCAGGATACACTCCCAGTTGATAAAGCGCTCTAGAAGTGCATATAACATAACAGAAAGTAGTGGCAGGTATTTGGCAAGGAGGAGCACAGGAAGAAGAGAACAAGAAAACAAATGAAGTCTCAGGGAGAGCAAAATGAAAATGAAACAAGCAATTCCCTAGAAGTGAGCAGTGGAATAATACAGGTCAGCCAATAAAAAGGATGGCTATGCTTCAAAGGACGGACAAGAAAAGATCTAGAAAGGGAGGTTTTTTCTCTAAGATTTGACTCTTCCCACTGACTACCTTAACTAACAATACTCTACCCTTTTCTATGAACTGCCTCTTCACCACTCTAACAGCTATGCATCTTTCATAACCGAATGCTCCACACTAGTGTGCCTCACTCTGGTCTTCCTTTCTTCCAACCCTTCTCTTCCCTTTACTACCTCACCTGCTACTAACAAATTAGCTCTAACCTCTCAACCCTGTCTTTCTGACTCGAATATCAATCTCCTAATCTTCGCCTCAACATCTTTATCTATCAACTCACCCACCCTCTCACCCCTTTGTTTCATAACCTACTTTACGCTTTACTTTTACTGCTTCTTTTCAGGCACTTAAGTAAACATTAACCTCAACTGCCCACTCTCCCACTGATCCAACATACTTTCCAAAACCAATCACAAGACCTAACAAAAGATAGATAAAACTCCCCTATCCCTCAAAGTTCCCTACTGCCTCTGTCTAAACCTGTCTGCGCACCCTTTACTCTACAACCTTCTTCTGCCAAGCTCTGGATACCCTACCACATCCACACCTACTATTAACATTATGACTTCCATCAATTAGTATTCTGTCTACTTCTCCCCATATCTCCTCTAACCCTCTGAAAAAACTGCAAATTTTTCTAAAGCATAAAGACATGCCGTTTACTTGCACTTCAACCCATCTCTCCCTTTTCTCATACATTCCAATGCTCTCTTTTAACTAATCAATCTTACCTATGCAATTAGCAGCTACTGAAACATCCACTATTCAATGCTCCATCTAAGAACAAGAATCATCTGTATATTTGCAGACTGACCTCTGACTCATCTCTCAACCTCCTCCTGTTTATCACAGAAACTTATATAGCTGATGATGCCCCAGCAATCTGCTTGGGACTATATTGCTGCGATACATAATCCTGACCATGAACAACCCAAGAAGATGTAAGGTGGCCTTGGAGTTTTTTTCAAGACCATAAACTTTTTCAGACTGTGTCATGCCCAAACGTAAATATATGCTAGTAGGCTGCTCCCTCTCCTCTACATTTGCCTGATCTTTTTAACTGATCAATAGACCATCACAGAACTATGGAGCATTCACTGACAGCTTCAATGATGCTATGTCAGAGTGACCTAAAAATCTGGTTAAACCAAACTAACCTTGCCCAGACAAGATATGTCTAGAGGACTTCAATTTCTCCCGACTTAAGACAAATCTAACACATGCAGCTGGACACGCCATTGATAAAAATCTTAGTGATACTTTACATTATTCCCCAATCATATGGAGTGATCACCGTCATGTATTTTACTTCAGTGTCAACCTCTAAATATGAGCAAATTCAAGAACAGAGAAAAACAAACAACTTAAGGGCAATAGAAGAAGCTCGACTTGCCAGCACTTGAGTCCAACATATCAAAACCTTTCCACACAAATCATACAACTACGGTTGTGCAGGGGGGGCACCTGGTTTTTTGGCCCCGGGCTTGCGGCCATCTAGGGAAACCTAGCAAACCCACAAATTTCTGAAAACTAGACACCCTGGGGAGTCCAGTGATGTATGGCTTGCGTGGATCCCCCAAGCTTTTCTTAACCAGAATCCTCTGTGAACCTTAAATTTAGCTATAAAAATCACTTTTACCACACATTTTTATATGGGATCACTGTGCTGGCACAAATGTCCTACCACCTAGCGTTCCCCTTGGTCTCCTGAGTGAAATGATACCTCACTTGTGTGGCTGTCCAATAAAGAATCCGCCCCCAATTATTATTTTTTTAAATGTAGTGCTTAGAATTTGCGGTGCTATACCTTTAATCCCTATGTCACAGGCCTTTGTCCCACCCACACAAGTGAGGTATCATTTTACTTAGGAGAACAAGGGGAATGCTGGGTGGTAGGACATTTGTGATCCCATACAAATATGTATGTGAAAAGTGAATTTTTTCAGCTAAATCTGAGGTTTGCAGGGGATTCCGGGTAGGGAAACGATGGGGGATCCATGCAAGCCATACCTCACTGGACTCCCCAGGGTGTCTAGTCTTCAGAAATGTGTGTGTTCGGTAGGTTTCCCTAGATGGCCACGAGCCCAGGGTCAAAAAACCAGGTGCCCCCCCCTGCAAAACCAGGTAGTTTTATGATAGGGAATTTCAAAGTCTCCACAGTACAAGTGAGGTATCATTTTTATTGGAAGACTTTGGGGAATGCGGGGTGGGTGGAAGTTTGTGGATCCACACAGATTCCAGAACTTTCCATCACAGAAATGTGAGGAAAATGTGTTCTTTTTACAAAGTTTGAGGTTTGCAAGGGATTCTGGGTAAGAGAACCTGGTGAGAGCCACACACGTCACCCCATCCTGGATTCATCTGGGTGTCTAGTTTACAAAATTGTATAGGTTTGCTAGGTTTCCCTAGGTGCTGGCAGAGCTAGGGTTCAAAATCTACAGCTAGGCACTCTGCCAAGAAAGGGTCAGATTTCACTGTAAAAATGTGGTGTGTTCACGTTGCATTTTGGGCCGTTTCCTGTTGTGGGTACAAGGCCTACCCACACAAGTGAGGTACCATTTTTCTTGTAAGATTTTGGGAAATGCAAGGTGGGTGGAATTTTGTGGATCCATGCAAATTCAGAACTTTCCACTACAGAAGTGTGAGGAAAATGCGTTTTTTTTATTTACAAAGTTTGAGGTTTGAAAGGGATTCTATGTAACAGAACCTAGTGAGAGCCACACAAGTCATCACATTCTGGATTCCCCTGGGTGTCTGTTTTTCAAAAATGTATAGGTTTGCTAGATTTCCTTGGGTACCAGCTGCGCTAGGACCCAAAATCCACAGGTAGGCACATTCTGAAAAAAAGTCAGTGCCTTGTGGGCTTTCTGCCACCCAGGGGAGGGGGGAAAATGGAGGCTATTGCCCCGATATGCCCCCAAGAGAGGCAGAAAGACTGTGGATATTTTTCTGGGTGGTTGGGGACATTGGGATGCCCTTTTTGGTCAGCCCCCACTCCTATGCATAATTGCTGCCACCTAGTAGGCTCTCTGCTCCCCGGGGGGCAGATCAGGGGCTACTGCCCTCATCTGCCTCCTGGGAGGGGGGCAGAAAGACTGTGGATCTTTTTTGGGGGTGTGGGGACAGTGGCATACCCAATCTGGGCAGCCCCCAAACCTGAATTTTGAAAAGAATTTACCTCTGGTGCCTAGTGGTCTTTCTTCCCCCCTGAGGGGAGAATTAGAGGCTATTGCCCCATCTGCCTCCGGGAGGGGGGGGGGGGGGACAGAAATACTGTGGTAATTGTTTAGGGGTGGGGCATTCCCCACCGCTATGTATAAAAAAAACAAATCCCTGGTGCCTAGTGGGCTTTCTGCCCCACCACGGGGGCAGATCAGGGACTGAGGCCCCCATCTGCCTCCTGGAGGGGGCACAAAGACTATGGCGTTTTTAAGGGGGGGCGGGGCATTGGCATGCCCATTCTGGGAAGCACCCACAGCTGAGTATATAAAAAAAAATCCCTGGTGGCTTGTGGGTTCTATGCCCCCCGGGGGCAGATTAGGGGCTACTGCCGCATCTGCATCCTAGGGGGGGCAGAAAGACTGTGGCATTTTTTGGGGGGAGTGGCAGGGGCATTGGCATGCACGTTCTGGGTAGCCCCCGCACAAACTTTGTAAAAACTAAATCCCTGGGCCCCCCCCCCCATCCCCCCCGGGAGGCAGATATGGGGTTATTGCCCCATCTGCCTCCCGGGGGCAGAGAGACTGTAGCATTTTTTTGCCTGGGGGTATTGGCCTGCCCATTCTGGGCAGCCCCACCCCTACGTATTTATAAAAAGAAAATCCTTGGGGCCAAGTGGGCTTTCTGTCCCCGGGGGGCAGAGCAGGGGCTACTGTCCCCATCTGCCTCCTGGGGTGGCAGAAAGTGTTATACCACCTTTTGGGGGGGGTAGGGTGGGGTCATTACCATGCCCATTCTGGGCAGCCCCACCCCTGGCCTATAAAAAAAATCCCTGGCGTCTAGGGTGCTTTCTGCCCCCTGGGGGGCAGAATGGGGGCTACCGCCCCCATCTCCCCTCCTGGGGGGCAGAAAGGCTGTCTGGCAAAATGTAATGGGGGGAGCAAAGGCCCTTGCCCAAGGGGCCGCTCCCCTCTCCCTGGTGGCAAGTGGGTGGATCCTTGCTTGGGGATCGCCCTCCTGGGGCTATCCCCAAGGAGGGATCCACTAGGGAAGGGTACTGTTGGAAAGGGGAGATTCTCCCCTTTCCAACAATACCTCTCCCAAGTGTGTCGGTGCTCGGGGGGCTGAGATAGCCTCACAAGCACCAAAACATTGAAACTGAACCTAAGTTTCAGTTTCGTTTTCAATGTAATGACGACAGCGCGCCATGCGCGTGATCGTCATCACATTGAAAATCACTTAAGGGCCTTAGGGAGGTTGGGAAGCTCTTCCCTACCTCTCGAGGCCCAAAAACAAAACAAATGAAATCTCTCTGCTGTCTGCAGCAGAGGGATTTAGTCCCTCTGTCCTTATGACAGAATGCTTCCATCATGAGCACAGGAGCACTGGTGCTCATGATGGAACCATTCCGTCATGAACACGAAAGGGTTAAAAAGCCCAACACAATTAACACATACAATAATGAATAACAATTACAAAAAAATAATAACCTGTTTTTAAAATTAGTTATTACTGAATTAGCTTTCTATCCTACATACCAACTAAGTACAAAGCACATATCTAAAAATCTTTAATAAAATAATATCATTTCCACATGTTACATAATCAAATATTAGTTAAAAGAATCATAATTATTTATTCCTTAAAAATTATAGTTAATTTCCACTCCACAATCTATCCATCGAAATAAAACAACCCACACCAATTATATAAATTAACAAATTATTATTTCCAATATTTTCTTAATTAAATCTCAAGTAAACAATTAGTATTAATAATGAATTATTAATACAAAATAACTTTCCACCATCTACTCCCACAAATTCAACAACTCATACCTAATATATAATTTCAATATTAGCTTATTTCATATTTACCAAAATAAATTATTTGTATAAATACAATAAATTAACTTTATTTATTCATTAGTATAATTAATTTCCTACACACCCTTTAGTCATACAGAAACAACACAGAAAAACAATAAAAACATTTAATATATTTTACAATTTACATAATTATCATTAAAATAAATTAGTATAATTTAAAATTCAATTATTAACAAAAATACAATTATTAAATAAATATAATGTAACTACATCCCACCCTATATCCCTACATAGCACACCAGTCACACCTAAAATTTAATTAAAAAAAGACCATCATACAATTACCATAGTTATCTATTAATTAAAAATAAATAATTAAATTATTACAAAGAATTTACTCCCTGCTCCATACCCATGCAAAATGAACAAACCCAAACTAAAAACTACATTTCAAAAAAGAATTATACAATTAACATATTTATTTATCAAGTAAAAAATAATGATTAATTCACAAGTCATTATTAATTAATTATAATTAATTTATTTCCCACCCAAGTCCCCTCCCCTACAAAACACACAGCCTGCACCTTAAACTTAATTAAAATAAGCAAATAATTTTAAAAATAACATTTAATTATCATTTAAATAATTAAATCGTATGACATTTTAATTATTACATATTTATAATTAATTTACCTCCCACCCTATACTTCTAGAAAACACATTACCTGCACCTGAAACTTTATTTAATTAGAAAAAATAATAATACAATTAAAACAAATAATTATCAATTAAATAATACTAATTAAAACATAATTCTTAATTAATTTTAATTAACCAACTTCCCACTCTATTCCCCCCCAAAAAAACACACAACCCGCACCAAAACGTAATTAAAATAAACAAATAATTTCAAAATGAACATTGAATTACCATTTAAATAATTACATCTTACTACAGTTTAATTAATAATTATTTATAACTAATTTACTTTCCATCCTATACCTCTAGAAAACACATTTCCCGCAACTGAAGCTTGATTTAATTAGAAAAAAATAATAATACAATTAAAATAAAATATCAATTAAATAATTAATACTAATTGAAAAGTAATTCTTAATTCATTTTAATTAACTATACCCCTAACAAAACACATAACCCATATTTAAAACATAATCAAAAAAAGTTAATTATACAATTAACATAACTTATAATCAATTAACTACAAACTTTTATTTACAGATAAAATAATGATTAATTATATTTAAATTAGTTCCCACCCTGTAAACCTATTAAACCCACAACCCACTATGGTACTAAAAATTAAAAATAAATTGTAACATTCAATTTTTCAAACTACTAATAATAAATAACAATATTTCAAACATTAACAATATTTATACATACACTTTAAAACAGACAATTCAAACACATACTAAAATACATTAAAATAATCAAAAAGCAATATTATTAAAAACTATATTATAGTAAACTATATTAATGCTTCCGAATATGTCTCTAAACTATATTAATGACTTCCATATTTTTAACATTCTTGCACATGATATTACTATATCACGATATTTAAGACTCAATATTATTTTTGTAGGACAATATTGTTTTCTCGATATTCGGCCTCAATACCGGATACAGCACAGTGCACTCCGGGCAGTGATCGCTACACATACTGGTGGAAGAAACCTGCTAGTGGCCCCACTGTAAAAGTTGTTTCTTTCCTTGGAGGCCCTGTCTCTGCCTCAAGGACTGTGGCCTACTGTTTCTTTGGCCCACTTCTTCACCCGCCTCCTGCTCAGGTTGGCAAATACTGTATCCTCGGGCTTCAGCGTCGATCAGCTGGGAACTGGACCGTAGGACTGTTGTTCCCACAGTCGCACCACCTCCACTGGATCAAGGTCTGCATGCATATCTGCATTTTGTGACTACAGGAATGTCTACCACCACCACTGGTCCCTTCACTAACTTGTGGCCCTTGCTCAGCCCTCCCTGACAACAACACGGGTGCTTTGTTACTAGAGCGACAGGCGATACTGATGAAACTGCATGCCAATCAGTGTCCTTATGAAGTCCTTTGAGACGGTCTGCTTCTTCTCACAGCTTGGAGTACTTGATAGCCTAAACCTGGTGTATTCGCGCCACATGGTGGGTGATTCCCTCAACCCAGCACACCGGCCATCCTGCTACTCCTACATACAACTGCAATCTAAATCTAGGACCCCTTCTCTCTCCTTAGTCTTAGGTGTGTTGCCTCCCTCTCCATTGTTTAAAAGAAAATCAGCCTGCCATCTCCTCTTCATGAACGTGGTACCTAGCAAGTGAAACAGACTTGGCGGACATCACTTTGGAGACCATGAGGGAACTTTGAGATAATAAATCACCCATTGACTCTACAGCTCTTGAGCTTAAATCCCTGTGCTCTGAGCTTGATATTTTTAGTACACAGTTTGACTCCACAGCCAATAAAGTGGAAAGTAACAGAAGACTATCTGACTGTCCTAGAAACCAACCCTAATGCCGGCAGCGAAGTATGGCATTTACGCAGAAGGCTGATGGAGATCAAAATCTGAAGTTGTGGAAACCGCGTCTGGTTCCTTTGGTATTCCGGAAGAGAGTGAGAGGTCGGATTTAGATGGATTCCTAATTACATTTTTTACAGAAATAACTCGCTTCACTTTCCTACATCTCCTCTGGAGATTCAAAGGCTGCACTGGGGGGGTATCAAAGGGAACACACGACGTACCACTCCCAGGCCGAATATTGCTTGTTTCTTTCGTCATCAACAGGCCTATCAACTGCTCTCTTCGGTTAAGCATCATAATGGGACTTTCTTAAATAAAGCTGCTAAAATCCACATCGCAGCAGATTTTTCTCCTGACATGGTGGTGACACAGAAGAAGGTCTTGGCACTATGACCAACCCTTGGGCAACTTAACATTCGCTATGGGCTGCTGAAACCCACCAAAATGCTACTCACACAGAGAGTTTTACAACCCGGACGATCTAAAAAAATACTTATTCTCTTGCCAAAGGCAAGCCTGTCTGCGCCTGTCCGTGCCTTGACCGCCCCCAGTGCCAGGAAAAATGGGCCTCCTGCCACCTACAGATACTCTGTGGAACAGCTCTGAGCCCTGGACCCCAGAAGCCACAACAACAACTGCTGCCTCGCATTGCAGCAATCGACGCAAGGAGCTTTTACCTGCCATCACTGTCTCTTCACCTGTAACTCAGCACCACCTGCACAGAAAGCCTGATCACACCCACCTCACTGACTACAACCACCACAAAATCACTCCACTGTCTGCTGTTCAACACCCGATCACTCTGCAAACACGCCAATGAAATCTGGGACACCATCACCACCCTCATCCTCAATGTTGTCTTCATAACAAAAACCTGGTTTAAACCCTCTGACACCCCCGACATCACCACAGAAATGTCCAACGGATACAAGATGATTCACCAGGACAGCACCAACAAACAAGGATCACCATCATCCACAAAGAAGCCATTCACTGCACCACCACCGAAGATGACAGTACACCAATCATGGAGCACTTTAACTTCCAACTCAATGCTAACGGCAGAACGGCCATCAGAGGCACCCTCGCATACTGACCCCCAGGGCCTACGCCCTAGCTTCTGCAACGCAATTGGCAAAATAAATCGCCTGCACTCGCCATCGACTCCAATCACCACATCTTCCTCAGTGACCTCAATTTCTACCTCGACGTCCTTAAAGACACTAGCACCTCCAAACTCCTGGAAAGCCTGAGCAACATTGACTCCTAACTAGACCCCACACACAGCGCACAACACATGCTTGACCAAATCTTCACAGAAAACAAATGAATCAAATACAGCAACAAACTCAACTGGATCGACCACGACATCGCTCACTGTACCATCGCAGGAGCACCATCAACCACCACCAAGACCCTCAGCTTCTCCCATCACATCTGGAACAAAGTGACAGAGACCCAATGGACGGATGCCTTCAACACCAATCCTCCCAACCCTACAACCACCATCAAGCAGGCCATCAAGAACCTCTCAGTCTGGAACACCAAATGCACCAACAGGATCGCCCCCATCAAGCCCTCCAAGACAAGCCAACTGGCCTCAGGATCATGAAACGTAAGTGCAAATGACAAGAGAGATGATGGCGCACCAGCAAAGATTCCACAGACCGAGCCACCTTCAAATCAGTCCTCAATAATTACTATCAACACCTTAAAGACACAAAATAACGCACCATGGCAAACTGCATCTAAGCATTCTCCAATCACTGCAAGGAACTTTTCAACATTGTCAGAGAGTTCTCATCCCGACAGCCACTTAGAACACAATCTCTTGTAGGAGGCTGGCTTGGTATATGGTGCACACTCTAAGGAGTGAGGCACCTTGCACTAAGCCATTCAACCCTTAGGGTGATTTTAGTGGTCTTTGAGCACAATAGAAAACTCTCCAAGTAGTAGCCAAGTAGTAGCTGTGGAGAGCAGCCTTCAGACTGATATTGAAGGAGTGTAAAGCAGCTTGTTTTACGACATTTGATCGACAGAATAAGGCCAAAAAGAGCCATACAGTGTTTTATAAAAAATAAGTCTACTTATTATACAACACAATCACTAACACATTGATATACCTCCTACCTGGAGATATCAACAATTCATACAAGAATACTACACTGGTCTCTATATACTAAGAAAGTAGAATGTGAACTGCAAAGGACAACGGGACTTGGACCAGAAGACTCTGAGGAGCTGGGGAAACAAGGAACCACCTGAGGTAAGTACTCAAGAACCCCACGGAGGCTGTGCATGGAATGGAAACACAGCCACGTGCCCAATGAAAATCAATGGAGAAGTCGCAGTTGCAGTTTTAAAGAAGAACCCTTCACAGAGGACCCCAAAGAAACCCTTTGGAAGATGGAAGGTTGGAAAGCCACCCAACATGTGGATGCCCCAGGAACCAGGTTACCAGAACCATAGGGGTCAAGTGACGTTGGAACCTGCAATAGACAACAATGGACGACTTCGAACAAGATGCCTCTGGAGAAGCCTGTGAAGGAGTCCGGTGGAATCCAAGGGTGGGTTCTTGAAGAAGAGAACATGCAAGCAGAGGGGAAAGAGTCTATGCCACTCGGAGGTGACCAGGAGGTACAGAAGCACAATGCCCAACAATGTTAGGAGGTTCAGGAGTGAATAAGTTGACCTTGTCGCTGCAGGTGTGAGGAGTAGGCCTTGCTGAGGAAGACCAGGAGCTGTGCATGTGTCTGTCTCACATCGGATCTCAGTGTCTAGGTGGTCGTGTCAAGCAGGAGCACCAACAAGCTTTGGTAGCAGCAAATGGCACGGAAAGCGAAAAGATGCAAATGTTGGGGCCAGCAAGATCCAAGAGACTCTCCAAGTGCAGCAGAGTCAGAGTAGGCACAGAGCAAACGAGGGAGCCCATGGAAGCAAAGGAAGACCCTTGAGAGGGCCCACAGGCTTAAGGCACTGGCATTACAAGAGGAACTCAGGCAGCTCACCAAAGATGGAGGCCTAGGGTGCAGAAGATGCAGTGAGGATGCCGATCTTCGAGGGCCGAGGTTTTGGAGGCTGGAGCTTCTTGTAGCAGAAGATCTCTGGAGTGCAGAGCCAACAAGCCTTGGCAACGGCAAGTCTATGCGGTGCACAGGGGTTTGGTTCCAGTGTCAGGAAGGACAGCGCCTTCTGCATTCCTGAATTCAAGGCAAACAACTACAAATCCCATGAGCCCTAGACATAGAGACTCATGGGATAAAAGAGCACAGGCCGGGGCTGCATGCGTAATTCCAGTTTGTTTCCCGATTTACGAGTGATCCGTGTTTTTCTGTGTCACTGTGTCGAGGCATTCTCCAGGGGGCTCTATCATGGTGAGGCATATTGGAGTCTCGTAAACTTCAAAAAGTCATTTCTTTTTTTTGCTCTCCCCCTCTTCTGGATGGAAGGAGGGGTTTATGGTCCCGGTGTGAGAAAGTTGCTCACATCAAAGGTCGGAGGTCAGAGGACCCTGACGATACATTTAAACACCAGCTAAAATCGTGAAGGAAAAACTAGCGTTTGTGTGGCTTCAGCGCAAGGAGCACATTACAAAGCAATTGGATTAAAAATTTTGAGGAAAATCTTAAGTACCCTATGTTACAGTAAAAGGACTACAACGGCTTCCAGGTAGGACGTATTGTGCCAGTCGTTTTCAGAACTTTGTTTCTTTATTATTGTAAAGCGTTTTGGATTAGCATTCAATTGTGAGAGCAAAGATTTTGGTTATCTGACAGAGGAAAGTACAAGTGTGTAAAGACTTTATATTTACAAGAAGTTTCCTTTTTTGGGTGAGCTGGTTTCACTGAGAAACCATGTTATGTGACTAAAACATGCAACTTCAAAGACTTTTCTATTCTATTGTTTATTTTTACCTTTTATTTTATGAGGTATGTGGAATGTCTACTGCACAATTGGTGAATGATCCTGTGTGGGAATGAATGGGCTTTCAGAGAAAACAAAGGAGTTGACTTGTTTGGTTTGTCTCTACAGGCTTCGGCAGGGAAAAAGTTCTGGAAGGTATTCATCTATGTATGAAACTTATGGAAGATTGACCGTCTTTATTTATAAGGTATGCCTTTGTGGTTAGCGAGAAATAATTGAGAGTAGACATAAATGAGCAACATTAATGGGTTTTCCGTTGGCTCCTATTGATTCTAAATCCCTGCTGTTTCCTCTCCCAATACCCTTTCCCTCACCTGCTCACCCTTCTGCTCTGTGTGTTATTAATATGAGAGCTGGTGATAACAGGAGGTGGACCCCTTGTGCATCATTCCGATCCCAAGGAGTCTCCATCGGACACCCAGTGGCTCTGACGAGGGAAACTGTCCTCAAAATTGCTGAGAAGTCAGGTCAGACCTCTAGGGAGCTGTGGAACCACCACCTGTGTTTCAGAATGTCTGTAGGACGACAGGAGCAGCTTTGCTGTGGTGCCTGCAGATGCAGGGATGCAACTCCTTCACTCAAAGGGAGATTACTTCAGATGCCCTTGATGCCCTCAGGACTTCTGGAGAACCTGGCTGAAGCACAGACACAGACGATGCAGAAGACTTAAAGAACAGCAAGACCAGGAGCAGCAGGAGTCTTCCTTGATGCAGTCTCAGTTTCAGTTGAAATCCAACTAAGTTCAAGTGTCCAGACAGTCAAAGAGTGTCTTGTTTTCAGAGGTGACGAATCTGAGGACCCACCCACAGGGGAGCCCTTAAGTACACTAGGGAGAGGGTTGCAACCACTCTGGGGTCCCTCTCAGAGGAGGGGCTATAAAGTGGACTGGATACTCCCCTGCCCTTTGTTCAGTTTCGTGCAAGAGCGGGAACCATGGGTTCCTGAACTGCTTCAAACCAGATTATGCAAGAAGGGCACCAAATGTGCCCTTCAATGATGTCTGGTGGTGCTGAAAAGCACCACCACCCCAGCCCAATACTCTAAGTCTTGTCTGGGAGGTGGTCAAACGTCCCTGCGACAGGAACCTATTGTTCTACCTTCCCCTACTCAAGTTCAGCTTTGCAGCAGGAAGACAGAATCGTGTTTGTGGTAGGCAGCAGCACTAGCTTGCTGACAGACCCTGAAAAACTGTTACCAGGAGTACAGGGGGTTCCCTAAGGAGCCCTCAGTGCATGGGATCATACTTCCAGCACCGGAATCGGTGTTGGTGTATGATGTCAACATGTTTGATAACAAACATGACCAGGTGCAGCAGAAGCCATTATATAGTTAGACATTTCGTAATGACTGATATCCATTATATACTTTAAAATGGCTGACTGCACTTACAAAGCCTGGAGAATCGACTCCGGGGTTTGTAGAGGGGTCTTGCTCCTGCAGGGGCACCCTCATGCTTGTAACTAAGCACCCTGCTGTCAGGACTGAACAGCCTACCATAAGGGTGACTTATAGGTTTTAAGTGTAGTGACCTCAGATAAGAGGAAAACAATATCTGTAGTGAGGGGTGCAAGCACCCTCTCATACAGGCTGCAATGGACCGCCTGTAATCAGAGTGACAGAATGAATGCTGCAGCCCATGGGAGATACCTGGTGTACCTACGCCTTGGGTACCTCAGCACCATATACTAGGGGCTTATACGGGTACACCAGGAGCCGATTGTGGATGTCCTAAAGTACTTACCAGAGCCCATTTAGGGGAGAGAGCACAGTTGCTGGGGCCTGATCAGCAGGATCCCAGCAGACTGCAGTGAAAAACACACTGCCACCAGGCAAAAAATGGGGGTAACCATGAAAGGAGATTTTACTTTTCTACACTCCCCATCCCAGGACCTCTGCAACACCCTGGTGTACTATTTCAAAAATAAGATAGCCACCATCTACATTAACTTCGGATGCAAACCTACTGACCTTTACAGCCTCCTCACACTGACTGATGCCACCCACACTCCTCCGCTCACTGCATTTGAACAGCTCACCACACAGATCACCACAGCCATCATATACTCCATCCACTCCAGAGCACACACCTGCCCCCACCACTTCTTCAACCTTGAGAAAAAGAAAATCAGTGGTGAACTCACCTCCATCCTCAAAGCATTCATCACCACGGCCACCTCCAAGGAGCAATGGAAACCCGCAGAGGTCATGCACCTCCTCAAGAAACCCTCTACTTATCCCAGCAAACTCAAGAACCTCTGCCCCATCTCTCTGCTCCCCTTTCCCGCCAAAGTCTTTGAGAAGGCCTACAACCGACAACTCACCAAACACCTAAACAACAACAACCTGCTGGATACCTCCCAGACCGGCTTCTGCGACAACCACAGCACCGAGGCAGCCTCGATTGCTGACACCGACGACCTCAGAACCCTTCTCGACCAGGGACACACATCGGCCCTGATCCTTCTCGACCTCTCAGCAGCGTTTGATACCTTAATATACCACACCCTCATCAAGAGCCTCCACCACATCGGGATCCAAGGAGACACCCTCAAATGGATCACATGCTTTCTCACAGGACAAACCCAGCGAATTTGCCTACCCCCCTTCACGTTGGAACCCAGGAGCTTCATCTGACTCATCTTGCAAGGTTCATCTCTCCACCCCCCCCGATCAACACCTACATGACACCCCCAACATCGTTGGAGCCCATGACCTCAACATCATCTCCTACGCAGATGACACCCAGCTCATCCTATTGCTCTCAGAAGACCCCCCCAACACAAGGATCAACTTCCACAACTGCATGATCTGACTGAATGAAGACCAACTGCCTGAAGCATAACACGGACAAGACGGAAGTGCTGATCTTTGGAAACAACAAGTCTCAGTGGAACGACACCTGGTGGCCCGCTGAACTCGGACACACAGCGACGGACCACGCCCACAACCTTGGCATCATCCTGGACAGCAAAAAATCAACATGAGATGCCAGATCAAAGCAGTCACCTCTTCCTCCTGCTTCCTCACCCTGTGCAAACGCTGAAAGATCTTCAGATGTCTCACCATCAACACCAGGAAAACTGCCACCCAAGCAGTTGAAACCAGCCGACTCGACAACAGCAACAGGCTCTATGCAGTCATCACCACCCAGCTCCTAGAGACTGCAGACGATTCAGAACACGGCTGCCAGACTCATCCTCAACCTCCCTAAACAGACCCACATCATCCCCCACCTCAAGAACCTCCAGTGATTCCCTGCCCAGAAAAGATGCCAATTCAGGATCTTCATCCACTCCTACATGACCCTCCAAGACGAAGGACCAGCATACATCAACCATTGCCTGAAGTGCTACCAACCCTCCACACACCTGTGCTCCACCTCACTTGTTCACACTCCCTGCATTCGCCGAAGCTACAGCAGAGGGCACTCCTTCTCCTACCTCGCCGCCTAGGCCTGAAATGTCCTCCACCTCTCTCACGGCTTTTCGGTTGGTTGCAGCAGGATCCTAGTGCCTGGATACATTCACGGGTGATTAGCCACACTCTGGAAATTCTGATTCACTGATTGATTGATTCTCCATGACCGGGACTGACATGGACCCCACAACATTGTTGACTGAAGACTACACTACGGAGGGGGGGACTGTACGTCTACTTCTCAACAGTTCAGACCCCACTTTGGATGCAACCTTCTCTGAACATCATAGACTGGACACTGTGCTTCAACAAAGGGAGGGAAGGGCACAGAAGGATGGAAGGGATCCTGCTGCCAGAGGCTGTGACAAATCCTGCTCAACCCTGAACGTGCTGGCCTCTTTGGTACTATTTTAGAGAATTTGGTCAGTTAGATCTGTCAACTTTAGGGTTGTCTTCCCCCCAACTTTTTCCATTCTTCTCCACTTTTTCTGACCTCCGTTTTGCTCGTATTGGGATTATGAGCATTTTTCCACTGCTAACCAGTGCTTACATGCATGTGCTATCTCCTCTAAACATGATAATATTGGCTTATCTCCAATTGCCCTATTTAATTTCTTACACTGTCTTGTAATTCCCTAATACCCAACTGGTGCTCCACTTTGAAAGACACTCCAAAACTAGCTCCATACATTTCTGAGACTCTGCCAAACTGGGTTTTTTGCATGACTTTACAGACGCCAACAACTCAACTTTACACTGGCTAGATTGAGATCAATGGCCCTTATGGTGGACAAAATATGTATCCTGCATCACTGGCACTCATCACACATACCCACACATCAAGAGTGGTTTTTTTAACTATACCTCCTGACCACCTTTGAAAGATGCATTTACAAGCTCCAAGATCAATTGCACCTATTTTAGGATACCTGGGTGGCTTCTTACACCTTAAAGAACTGTAGCTTATTCCAATGCCAATGGCCATTACCTACTCCCCACATCTAGACAGTGGGTTAAAACAGTGGAACTGACCTCATATTGTAGTAGGAGATCTAGAAGGAAAAGATACATGTCAGCATGTCCTAAGTAATACACTCTACTGTTCCTGAAGGATTCCATGGGCACTCCCCATCGTCTGGTAGACACTGAACAATCGAGGAGGTGAGACTATCTTTTATGTACACAAGAAGAAATTATTCTGTTAATAGAATTGATGGCTAATAGCATACTGAAGCTTATGCTTTACTTTACTACTTTATATGCCACTGTGATACCTACTGGTGATATTTGGACAACACGGAAGTGCTGGATACTTGTTATGTTATTTTATTTTCTATATATCTGACTTGCAATGGGACTGTTCGTGACTGATGTTGAAAAATCAATAAATAAATATTCCAAAAGAATGGAGTAGAAGGAATCACTACTGCAGGATTTATTGGTGACCCTGTACACTTTCCACCACCAGTGTCTACTATTGAGACTTCTAAAACTGCACAAAACTTGGCAAGCCTCAATTATCTCTCCACTTCTGTTGAATCTCTACCGTAAACCCATACCACAGCTGATCACTTCCCCAAACCTAACCTGATACATCTATAGCAACACCACCCATACATCCTAAAACTGGAAAAGCCTGGGAAGCTAGAATCACCAAGACCTGACCACTATTTTTCACTATCCTTGCTTTGGATAACTGGATGCTGATCAAACATTTTAAAGTCAACTATTTGTTCCAAGACAGAACTCTTGACCTGTAAACAAAGAAGAAACTACCGACCTACTGCCATTTGGTTAAAGGAACTTGAGTCCCCACAATTGAAATCAAAGTAAGATATATCAGTGTGGCATGCACTCCAAACGTTTTGTTATCCCTTAAGTGAATCTTGTAAGAAGTGTCTTCTGCACAATGAGGACACTAACAAACCTTTCCACACGTAGGACAGCTGCTGAAATTACAGGACCCAATCACTCTTGTCATGTTGAATAAAGTATGCAAATGATCTTTAAAATGTGTGGTGCCGCTTTTCTTCCAGCGTAAACAACAAACGACCTGAAATGTTGCAGCAAGTCAGCTACTACATTTTCAACCACTGGAAAGCAACTAGTCAGTACTGTAGTTTATTCATGGCTACCTAGAGCAAGACAATCTGTTTTCAAAGCACTCTGTATCCCCAGGGCCATCCGAGGCAAATACCCATTGCTCATCCAAGCTAAAATCAAATGAGTAGTCACAGAAAAAAGACTCCATCCTGAAGTAGCACCTCAGTTGTCCACTCAATATTCACCCCCACATGTAGAAGGTATTGGTGAATTCTCGTCCACGCAGGATGAAGCATAGCTATGGAACTCCCTCCCAGAAAAGACAAGATATGTACCAGACCATCTATATTTCACGAAGAAAAGAAAGACCTGGATTCTTCATAAAAAAGATAGAACAACAATTTTCACTTTGCCCAAAATCTAAACTGTTATAGAATGCCATTGCTAAAAAGAGAGTAAGCAAAAAGCATCATGCCTGTCTGAAATCTGTGCACATGAGAGGCTATTTTTTGGTAATTCCTGAAGGGCCTAGATAACTCAATCTGGCTGCCTGTAGCCAGTGCATCATAGAAGTTACTTTTTCTCCACGCCTGGGCTTTTATGTCGGTGGCTCCTATCCAGTACATGCCATATACTGCTTCTCTGTTACTCCTGGGTAGACTATAGAGACTCATCATTATGTCAGACCAGTCACTCCGGAGTGGATTATAGAAATTAATAGAGGATGCTCAATTTCTACCTCTCAGTCCTCTTCACATCAATACAAGTAAAGGCAATGCGAGGTGAGATACGATAAGAGATCCTCTCTGGTGACCAACTGATGACATCGAACTCTTCCAAGGTAGGCCACACTGCAATTTAACACTCTTAAAACCAAGCTCGCCCCAACAGTGCAATGTGCCAACTGTCAGATAATGCACTTAGACATCTTATCAATATGAAAGCTATATGAATGCAATTACAATACATTACAATACTGCAACATGAGGTTTTAGTGAACAAAACATTTTTAGTAAGAACACAAAATTATTTGGATAGTGCAGAACATGAAAGCAGACAGAAGGGCCATTACAAACTGGTGTCCTCCAAAATAAGGACATTGGTTCTTTCAGACTAATGTAATGTAAACCACTTAACTGTGCTTCTTAATTTCGCATCAGCAAAGAAACTCCATGGGCTGTGGTTCATATGTCTTGCATGAAAGGCATAACATAAAAACAGAGTAAAACCAGCATCTAGAGAAACTAATATGTTACCTGGAAGGGATTTAGACCATTTAACTACACAAAGCAGCTGCCTCTCGCATAGTCGGTTCAAACTGGTAAGCAAAGAACTTGGAGTTTCGGGTTGTGTGTTATCATAACCCGCATACACAACCTCAGGCTCAATGCTCTGTAGAATGTTCAGCAATTGGGGAATAATGTGCAATTCTTGGGTTGAGTTAGATATCCTGGTTACTAAGCTTTGTTGGTTTTCAAACGGAATCACTAAGGGCTGTCCATATGTAGCGGCATCCATCCTTCTCACAGTTTTCACTTTGCCGAATTTTTTGAACTTTCGACCTATTAGAAAAAATAATGTAATTATGTGAGCATGCGAAAAGTTAAACAGTTTAAAATACTAGAAAACTTGAATTATATTTTAATTTTATTTAACTTCACTTTTCAGTTTGATCGGCACACTATTCAGTGCAATATTACATCATTTCCCAGTCCCCTTTACTCTTCATAGCTGCACTTTCATGTTATTTTTCTTATCTTTGGTTTAGAAGACATCAAATTAGAAGATTAGACTGCTATTTACCCTAAATGTTAACAAAGATAAAACTAAACCAATTGTCATACGTTTCACTCTTAACAAATGGTGACTACTTAAATAAATGGAACTATGATGTGTTTTTCGTCTGTAATGCTAAATATTTATTTTCAAATGATTTTATTACATTTATGGGCAAAAAACAATTTCACAATCAGAACAATCTTCACCATATTTCCAATCCAAGACCCCTACTAAGTTATACATCTAATCACATTCCTTCTCCTATCAAACATCTGATTTCACCAGTTTTTTCACTATAATGTCATATGTAACATTTCATTCCTACCTGTCATTTTAATGGCTTTTCAAAGAGCAGCGAAAGTTCCTTGACTCATCAGCGATCTTGATATAGTGAGAAACTGTTGGAGTGAAAGTCTACAGTGATTTACTGCTTCAGTTTTTACTCTTGCTATTATAAAACAATTACTCCCCCATTTTCAATGTTGAGGAAAAATCACCTTCACCATTTGTTTACATGAGTTAAGACACCCTGAGCGTCAAAGAAGTTGAGAAAAAAAACAGTATGTTTTTTAGGTGGAGCATTCGAGACCTCTTGTATAGAATTTAGTATATACTTATATACTTTAGCATATACTTATATGTACATGTACTTTGTGGGCTCTGGAGGTCAGCCCTAGGACTTGTCTGCTTCCGCTTAGGGGCTTTTTTTTCTGTTCAACTGCCTTTATTTAACTGTCTTGATAGAAAACGACCAGGTGTGGTCAGTAAAATACCAGAATTGCTTTCTGCTCGTTTAACTGCCTTTATTTAACTGTCATGATAGAAAACGACCAGTAGAGGCCAGTAGAATACCAGAATTGCTTTCTGCTAAGGGACTTTCCTTTTTTTATTTTTCTGGCAACTGCCTCTATTTAACTTTCTTGATAGAAAATGACCAGCAGAGGTCAGTAAAATACCAGAATCACTTTAGCATTCTCTAGAATCCAGTCCATAGAATGTGTCTTCCACAAGCACCCATAGAAAATAATATTTTTTTCAATTCTTGTATTTTTAGTGATATGACCACCGAAGGCTCTGATGTTATACTTAAAACAGAGCTTTGGACTATACCATTTCCCGCTGAAAAGCAATATTTCTGTCCATGTGTTCCCATACCTGACGTGTCACGCAGTTTGGTGCTTACTTCCCCTCCATGGTAAAGAACAGTAGATGTTTCAGCACCCAGGCTAATGTGCTGCATAGCTAAATACATATAAGGTCTTAAAGGAGAGACCGATTGCATTGCAAATGCTTGTTTATTTTGTTGCAGCTCATTTTGGCACTAGGGCATGCTTTGATCATGTAAATGGTCACATCTTTCAGCTGGGGGACGGTGAAACAAACAAAGTGCATGCCTTAGGTAATGTGATTTCTGGTGAATACTCTGCAACCGCATATTCCTCACCATTAGAATATTTCCTCAGCAACAGACTAGATCTGTAGGTTTTTGTAGCAGTTCTTGGTGACACACAGCTCAGTGTTGTCTTTATTCCTCTACGGAAGCGATGGAGTGAGTACGCATAGCTATATATGCGCCACCCCTCTGCGTATAAGTCAGTTTCCTGTATGACTACTTCAGTGTCCTTGAATGCAGAACACTGTGGACTCAGGGGTAACAGTGTGTAGAACTCTAAAATATGACCTTTTTAGATGCTAAAAAACGAGGGCACTTCACAGAATTGGGAGGTGGGATAGCAGTGAGGATTCTGCGGTTAGAGAGATTATCCAGCAGAAGAACAAGTTATTTACCTCCTGTAGCGCTCTTAGGGTAGAGACTCTATCTAACCACAGATTTTTCACCCTAGAATATCAGGCATCAGATTGGAACCAGGAAATCTTAAGCGAGACCTCTGCACACCGGAAGGTGGTGTTGGTGTCTCTGTGTCGCCATCATCAGCGTCGGAAGTGAAGTGTGCGATGCTATATAGGTGCAACCCCGGCTCGCTGACATCAGTTTTTTGTGTGATTATTTCTGCATCACAAACGCGGAACAATGTCAGATTGATTTTTGAATAGTGTGAAGATCTTTTAGGTGGAGAGTCCAGTTCTCAGAATCGGCAGGATAGGAGGGTAGGTGAGGAATCTGCAGTTATATAGATTCTCTACCAGAAAAAGAAAAGGAAAATCTGCAACCTCTGTGGTTTGTCCCCTGAAGAATACAGGCAGACCAAAGAGACGTTCCTTTGGAATAAAGAAAGAATGGGTGCAAAAAGAATAATCAAATTAAGAAACGGGCAGAGACCCCAAGAGATAGACATGGTAGAATTGGTTGGCAGCGCTACCAACCAAAAAGAAGCACAACATGAGTTAAAACATACACAAATACATGAGTGAACACCAACATTAACCAGCCTCAAGACAGAAGGAATTCTGTGAAGAGGTCCTCCAAGAAGAAACAGACTGCAGCTGCTTTATAAGGAAGTAACGTAGAATCCAGTCAAGAGACGGACATGGAGGGGGAAGTGATTTCCCCCTTCTATGGTACCTACACAAGAAAAAAGCACAGAACCACAGACCTTAACTAACCAAATATACTTTACAAGGGCTCTTATGTACCTTGTAGCAACAGTTGAGGATGAGGGGCAAAGAATGAACCAAAGACAAATGTAAAGCATTGAATGGCATTGTATGGCATTGTTTCAGGACTACTTATTTATTTTTTGAGACACTGGTGAGAGACAACCGGGGTTGCTGGACCCAGGTTTTGCACATTTAAGTTTGCCTTACCTATTCTCCTTTGCGCTCTGCAAACTCTGGCTTTCTAGGCCCGCTAACTAATCCTCGAGGGGATTTTAGCTATGAATAAACTGTGTATACGTTATTTACATTGACTCCGTGGGTTCCATCTTAGAGCGGTGGCCATCTTATGGTTGCCCTCACATAGGCTACATATCATGAAGCAAATACGGGCCTTTAGAACACATGTGCATTCCTTTGACTTCTCTGTGACCTGGGCAGCTTGGCTCCGCTGCCCCAGGTCAGTCCGGTCCCACGAGCTCCCCGTCCTCTGGCCACCTGTGATTAGCATCAGGGCTTGACACACCATAAAGCCTTTTCATCCCACACGAGCCTCCAGCTAATCTCTTTCACACCTGACTGTTCCTGCTTTATGGCTTGTTTTCCAAACAGGAGATGCTCGTGTTTATTGGGGCCTGTTGATATCTGATGTTGGATCTGAGCCTTGCTGGGTAAATAATTGTGGGCAGGCTTAACTGGAATGTGGGATGGTCATCATGACTCTGCCTTTTCGTTTTGTAATGTATACATGTATATGGCCATATCATAAAACAAGGAATGTGTGCCTGAAGCAGGATATTTTGTATTTAAGGAGAAGCCCGTTTCTGTAATTTTAAGCAGTCTCCTAAGAACATACACGCTGTTGTACTTCTTGGATACCTGTAATTGGTCTGCAGCCAATAAACTGATCTCTGACTTCACCCAGAAGACTCTGTGTTTCTGTAGGTCTGAAACAGGAAGAACCCGAAGTCATAGGGTGTGTTCCCCTACACCGCTGGGCTTAAAATTCCCAGTACTTCAGTTGGCGCCCAACTCGGGACGATTTCAGCGGTACCGGTCCAAGCCCGAGGTTCGTGAGGAGCTTCGTGTGGAAATTCTGGAGGAAGGCCGCCACTTCATCGACCCCTGCATGTCGACGTGGTCCGAAAGTCTTTTCTGCGAGGTTCTCCGCGTCCCGACGGCTACGAAGGACTGCTGCCCTGATTAATCGCCCTGTTTTGGACCCTTGGCGATTTTGGTAGAGCGAAACAGTCGAGAGAGTCTTCTGGTGACGCCATTGATCATCGATATTCAGTTAAGTATAAGTGGAGCGTCTCCCAGTTTGAATTTGGTATCCTTCGGGATCATTTTGATTTGGAGTTTGCAAACACCAAAGCCAGAGGACTTGTGTATTCACGAGACTATCGTAATCGATAATCCTTTGAAGTTTGGAACTAGACTAGTGAGCGAAGATGCCTGGTGCTAGTGTATTTGGAAGATTGTTTTGTTTGGGTTGTGGAAGGGATTTCCAGTTAGAGGATTCATGTCCGGTTCCTCCAATTGGAACTCCAACTTATGAGCTTTATGTAAAACATGGCGTGGGCCCCATTGCATGTAATGAAGTATGGATCCGATATACCAGAAAGGACGGTGTTTTAAAATGGCCCCAAAATGGTAGTTTCGATACAGATATCTTAGATAATTTGGAAGTGAAATTGTTTAAAAAGAAAGCCCGGCCGGCGATGTTTGATTCTTTCTGCCTATGGCGAAAGGAAGCCAAACAGAAGGAAATTAAGCTAGCGAAAAGAAATAAGAGAGCAAGAGGTATGTCAGTGATGCAAGCAGCTGTGCAATTTAAAGATAATGAGGAGGAACAAATGAATGAGCTATTGCACAGACAGCGCAAACTAGGGATTGATAAATGTTACCCTGTTTCGTCACCCCTTGTGCAAGATGAGACAAAAGAGAAAGAGAAAGATTCCCTAATGTCCCATTTGCTAAGTTCGCCACCCCCATATGCGCAAAATGCCACAGCACCTCCACAGCTTGTAAATGTGCAGCCTCCAGTAAATATGCCGCAAGCATTCCCACAGCCGCCAGCTCCTCCTCAGCTGGCTCCTATCCCTGTAGTGCAGCCCTCTCAAGGGCCGCCAGTTTGGTTACCTGTTACCCCCGCGCTTCCTGCGACTTTGTCTAGCACGCCAGCGGCTTCCCCTGGCGCTCCTTCTTACACTACCCAGGTACCTGTATCTGAATCCGTTTTTCTTCCCTCTGTCTATCCCCCTGTTTTTGCCTCAACTTCTCCTTCAGCACGACAACGACTAGCTAATGTAGTTACTAGTTTAATGTCGCCTCTCTTTGGGTCATCCAGTGCGACTCCTGGCTTACAGCGTAAGCAATTGCGCAGTCAGCTGCCTGGTCCCGACGAGAAAGAGGTGTTAGATCATGTGGCGCGTAGGTGGATTGGTTTCCCTTCACTCTATGATGTGGAATCAGTTGTTAACGTTTTTCACCAATGGGATGCCCCAAAACAGAGGTATGTCTTTGATAAGATGTGTGAATTCCTCTGTGAGGAATTGGAGGATAATGGTGCAAACCCAAACCCACAGGAATTGTGTCGAGTGTGATTTGATTTCGAAACAGGTATAATTGTGGGCCCCACTGTAGATAAAGCAGTTGCGACTTTACTGTCCCTCAGAAATGGGGATTGTCAGCAGTCATTGTTCGAACAGGAACTCCCTGTGGGGAAAAAGGTAAAAGCACGCCAATATCCGATGCGGGAGGTTCCCCCAGTTTGGAGACCTGCTGATGCAAATGCTAATCCACCTGTCCTAGCACATTTTCAGCGTGTTTGGGTGCATGTCCCATGGAAGCGATCTGAGGTGTTAGCACTTAAGCAGACATTGCCTGACCCCCGTAAAAATCCTACAGGATATTACAAGGAGTTATCACAAACTGCAGAATCATGTGTCATTAATCTGGCTGACATAGATATGTTATTTGGGAATGTTGTTCCACAGCCTTTATGGGGATCCATCCGTAATACGGATCATGCTGCAGAGCTAGGGGGTACATGGGCTAATATCGTTGCTGCAGACGCTAGACAAGTTGGTGGCGCGAAGCCTGATCCTTTGGTAGCAGAACTCCCTGGTAGAATTATTACCTACATGAAAACTATAATGCCTGCGATGCGCGTAAATTGGGATAAACTATCCGCATGTAAGCAGAAGAAAGATGAGACAGTGTCCGATTTCTTTACCAGGTTTGAAGAAACGTTTATCGTGGTCAAGACATGAGCACTGAAGGTGGCCAACGGTTATTTGTTGATAAATTTGTGCAGAATCTACTTCCCGAGTTGTGTAAAAAATTAAAAGACTCAGAAAGTTCCTGGGCTGTTTCCTCTTCAGCGCAAATACTGGCTACTGCACAGTATTATGAAAATAGAGATAAAGACGAGAAAGATAGAACAGATAAGAAAACGAAAGAACTGAAAACAAAGGTCCTCTTGCAGCAGGCTTATCCACCACGTGGAGGACAGAATAATTATAGGCAAACTCAAGGTATCTATCAGCAACCCCAACAGTTTCAGAATAACCAGCAAATGAATGGGTATTATCAACCACGAATCCCTGTAGGTCCCAACCAATGTTCATATTGCAAAGAGGAAGGTAATTTTAAATATAGTTGCCCTAAATTAATGCAGCGTAACAGTAATGCGTATGGCGCAAGAGGTAGAGGTGATCAGCAAGCTCCTAGAGGTAGAGGGCGTGGAAATGTTCCCCAGAACGCGCGTCCTCTTCCACCTCAAAATACCATAAACAGCTTTGATCAGCAAGCCAACGCGACTGGTAAAACAGCTCAGTACTACAATAATGATTATTATGCAGAAGATGACAATGTAGAAGATAATGATTACTAGGACAGCCGTAGACAGAGAGAGGGAGTTGTTTCAGTGCCAGTGGATCAGAGCGGACCTTATGTTAAAGTAACTACAGCAAATGTAACGGAGCCTTTTCTGCTGGATACTGGTGCTGCAAAGAGTTCAATTATGCATTCAAAACTCCCTGGCGCGCCTTTGTCTGGCGAAATGAATGTTTCAGTAGGTTTTTCTGGCGCCCCAGTTAGGAACCCGATTTCTAGTCCTATGTCACTTTCCGTTGGACCTTGTGAGCTAAAAGCACCCCTCATCCTAACGACAGGTTGTGGTGAAAATTTGCTAGGATTAGATTTGCTAAAAAGATTGCATGCAACACTATATTGTTCTCCCTCAGGGGTACAACTTACATTAGGTAAGAAAGTGATTTCCCCAATGTACTTGTCTAAAAATGCAATGCCACCTGAATTGTCATCCCTTCCTGATGTCCTTTGGGCTACTGGTCCCAATGATGTGGGTCTCCTGGAAATACCGCCATATGTGGTCACTTTAAAAGCCAATGTCAGATTGCCACGCATTCCCCAGTACAAGATCTCCAATGAAGGTCAGAAAGCATTGTTAGCAATTGTCAGTGATTTGATTAAAAAGGGTGTGATTGAAGAGACAAGAGGCAACGTTTGCAATAGTCCTGTTTTACCTGTCTTAAAACGAACGGACCCTTCACAGCCACCTGTTTACAGATTTGTGATTGATCTTAGAGAGGTTAATAAGATTGTTGTGCCACAGTTTCCAGTTGTCCCTGATATAACTGCCTTGTTAACCATGATTCCAGCCTCCGCTGCATGGTTCTCAGTGATCGATCTGAAGAATGCCTTCTTTAGCATCCCAATTGCAGAGGAGAGCAGAGACATTTTTGGCTTTAGTTTAGGAGGTCGAAGCTTTCGCTTTAATTGCGCTCCCCAGGGCTACTGTGAAAGCCCATCAATATACAGTCAGGCTTTAAAAGCGCAGCTTGATGCACTGGTTTTACCCAGTGGCGCTATCCTTATTCAGTATGTTGACGATTTGCTAATCGCCGCGGATACTGAAAAGATTTGCAAAGAAGCTACATTGTCATTGTTGCATCATTTGTCTGCCTTCCATCACAAAGTGTCTCTCTCAAAGCTGCAATATTGTCGACAAGAAGTGATCTACTTAGGTCATCTCTTATCGAAGGAGGGAAGGAAACTGACCCCAGAAAGAATTCAGGCCATTGCACAGTTGAGTGTGCCTAGAACACAGAGAGAAGTACGTGCTTTCTTGGGCATTACTTCATACTGTAGGCATTGGATTCCCAATTTTTCCTTGCTGGCAAAACCTTTGTTAGCATTAACATGCAAAGACACACCGAATCCTATTCCATGGTCTGAAGAGTGTCAGAAAAGTTTTTTGGAATTGCGCAATGCATTGTGTTCAGCTCCTGTGTTGGGTACCCCTGACTACAGCAAGCCTTTTACATTGTATGTTCATGAGAAAGATGGTTGCGCATTATCAGTGTTAACACAGCCTTTTGGCGACAGACCGCGCCCATGCGCATATTTTTCGTCAACCTTGGACCCGGTAGCGAGGGCATTGCCAAGTTGTCTGAGAGCTACAGCCGCCGCAGCTATGTCTATTCGACAGTCTGCTGGCCTAGTAATGGATAATACATTGATTGTTATGATTCCACATGCTGTGGACACATTGTTAAACAGGACCAAGACACAGCACTTAACTAGTGCGCGATTATCCGGATATGAGCTGACACTGTTAGCAAATCATATACATATAAAGAGATGCAACACGTTGAATCCAGCTACATTATTACCAATCCCAGCAGACTTAGATGAGATTGAGCAACATGATTGTCTGTTCAGAACAGAAGAAGAGACGAAAGGGAGAGTAGATCTTAAAGATACTCCCCTGACTGAGTGTGATGGTACCTTATGGGTGGATGGTTCGTGTTTCAAGCTTCCGAATGGTGATACGACTGCTGCATATGCTATCACTACTTTGCACACGATTGTGGAAACTGCACGTGTGCCACAAAATTCGGCTCAAGCAGCAGAATTGATTGCCCTTACAAGAGCATGCGTGTTGTCTGAAGGAATGAAAGTGAACATATATACGGATAGCCAGTACGCCTTTGGCGTGGCTCATAGTTTTGGGCGATTGTGGAATGAACGTGGGTTCCTGACTTTGCATGGAGCTAAGATTCAGAATGGAAAGTTGGTGAATGATCTTCTTGAGTCACTGACCCTACCGTTGCAAGTTGCGATTATGAAATGCAGTGCACACAAGAAAATCACTGATGATGTTGGTCGTGGTAATGCGTTTGCTGATGAAGTCGCGAAAGAAACAGCAAAAGATGTGAAGACTCGAATGTATGTTGCAGGCCCTGCAAGATGGGTTGGTGATGTTGGAATGTGTGAAAACACGATAGAGAGTGTAAAGTCCCTTCAAGCTGAAGCCACAGAGAAAGAGTTGAGCAAGTGGAGAGAAAGTACGGGTAAGTTGGATGAGAATGGTTGTTGGGTCGATTTGTCAGAACATCGGCGATGGTTGTTACCTGATGCATATGTGCTTCCAGTGGTTACTATGGCACATGGGATGGCACATATCAGTATGAAAGGAATCTGTAAGTTGTTGGCTCCAGTATGGCAGAATGCTGGAATTCCCAAGTGTGCAGAGAATGTGGTCAAGAATTGTATGGTATGCTTGAAATACAACCCTGGTAGGGGAACCCCAACTCCAGCTGGTCATTTTGCGCCTCCATCATATCCATTTGAAGTTTTGCAGCTAGATTTTATCCACATGGAAAGGTGCAAAAACCTGAAATATGTGTTGGTGGTTGTCTGCGCTTTTTCAAAATGGATAGAGGCGTATCCCCTAAAGGACAACACTGCTCTATCCACAGCCAAAGCCCTCGTGAAGGAATTTTTCCCTAGGTTTGGAATGCCAAGAATGGTGTGGAGTGATAATGGGAGTGAATTTGTGGGTCAAGTGATGAAGAATGTGTGTGAGGGATTAGGGATCAAGCAGAAGTTCCACGCTGCAAATCACCCCCAATCAGCTGGATTAGTAGAGCGCTACAATGGCGCTCTAAAACTTAAGCTGGCCAAAATCCAGGCGAGCTCCGGTCTTAAATGGCCTGACGCTCTGCCTCTAGCACTCCTGTCCACCAGAATGACTGTACACTCGCGAGTGGGACTTAGCCCATATGAAACAATTTTTGGCCGCCCGGCCAATGTATGGGGTGTGCCAAGACCGACGAAATTCATCGAAATCGAACATCCAGTACTGCTTGATTATTTATATGAATCGACGGCTAAATTGCGTGTTTTACACCAACAGGTGCATGATACTCTCCCCCAGGCCTCTGAGGCTCCAGGACACCCTATCGACCCTGGCACGTGGGTTCTGGTGAAGAATTTCCAGCGCAAAAGCAACGATGAGCCCCGTTGGATTGGCCCTCACCTCGTACTTCTGTCTACAAGATCAGCTGTTCGAGTAAAGGGGAAGAAGAACTGGATCCACGGCGCCCATGTCAAAAGGATCCCTTTGCCTCTGCCGTATGACCAGTGGGTCCAGGAGGGTATCGCTGACTCTGAAACAGACACTGTACCTCGTTTTGTGCCGTTCAGTGATGCACGCATAAAAGGCACAACTTCAGCACAACAGAGTGACGATATTTTGCAAGAAGCTGTGCCACCGTCAATTCGATTGGACACCACAGAGCCTGAACTCTTGTTTCAAGATCAGACAGTACCTGGTCGTTTCCACTACAATCTAAGACCAAGGCCTATGGACAAATAAATATTCTTTTTCCTTACCTTTTTATGATACCATAGCTCTCCCATCTGAAGGACTTTCTTGATTTTTGTTTTTCGAACCACCATCCGGGTTCAGCCGCAGGGTCGCGGTGCAAAGACTTTGGGGTACAGGCCAAAGACGTTAGGTCAATGGTTCTGGTTGGTCTAGGGCGTTCCCTGGACTGACAGGCATACTCCTTAGCAGAAGATACTCGACCGCCGCGAGCGGCACGGTTAGAGGATGGAGTTTTTTAAGATGGAGAGACCCGCTGAGGAAATGGACTTTAAAGCAAAAATATGTAAAATAATGAAGAGCAAACGTTTTGTATTTTTATGTCTGTTTGTATTATGTAGTATGGTAGTGTTTACTGTAGGATTTGTATTCTTCTCCTCTCAAGAGCCCATTGCACCCACTGTACAGCCTATACCTCCTCCTACTGTCTCCTCACACTCTTTCCACCCTCTGCCTGAACACGAACAAGCTAGACGATCAGAGTTTGTAAACAACTCGTTTATTCAGCTCCTGCACCAGCACCAACTAGTTATGAATACAACCAATTGTTGGGTGTGTGGTTTAATGCCACATACCATTAATAAGGGTATTCCCTATCCAGTGCTGCCGTTTAGTTACAATGGGTCGTCATGAGCATTCCAGACCATGTTTCTCTTTGCTCTAGATGCGTACTCCCCGCGACAACCGCGTTCCATCAGACCTAGCACCAATAATAAAGCTTTAATGAAAGGAGTTGCCGATATGAGCAGAGATATCGATGCATACTCATCTATTCCCAAAGAAGAGTTGAGAGCTTATGTAGGGGGAACGCGACGGGGTATAGTATTAGTCTGGGTGAAAGACAGCGAAAAATCTCATCCCCAATTTGGGTCGTACCCCACATAGGTCGGTTCTGTTTACAAGGTAATGGTCAGAATCCAAGAGCTCAACTGGGGAGAAGTGACTGTACTGAAACGTACACCTTTCCGTCACAGTTTCCCCCAGCGTTTTTGGCTGCCAAGGGTACATATTTTGTCTGCAATGAACGAGCATATACATGGTTGCCCCCTGATTTCTCGGGCACCTGTTATATTGCAAATCTGCTACCGCCAACATTTACTGCTGCCTCTGACTATCACAAGACCAGAGTTGTGAGAGGTGTGATTAGTAAGGAGGATACTGCCGGTCAGGAAGCGGGAGACTTCTTTTTGGGTTTCCTGCCGTTTTGGGGACCTATGGTCAATAGTAGGAACCTGAGACAACTGACTCGTGTGGTTGAATCTACTGTTAATGTTACGGCTGGTGCCCTTGGTAATTTAACAGCTGAGCTCCAAGCGGATCGCCTCATGACTTTGCAGAACCGCATGGTTCTAGACGTTATACTTGCAGACCGCGGTGGGGTATGTAAGGTTATCCAATCTAGTTGTTGCATTTTCATACCAGACAACGCTCCAACAGTTTATCAAGCCATCTCCAAACTACATAAAATATCTGAGTCCATACACGTGGATAAAGGAGATTGGTCACTGGTGGGGTGGTTCTGGGAACTGATCTCTGCCTGGGCTTGGAAAGTTCTGATGGTCATTGGAATGATCTTAGCCATCCTTTTCCTGTTCTGTCTGTGCATACAGTGTGCTCCTGCGATATGTGGCCTCTGTGCTACCTTATGTGTAAGGAAACCTGTATCGAGGGACGAGCTAAGTAATAGGATGATGCTACAGCAACATCTCCGTGACTTCGTGAATATTGACCTGGACTCGAATTGATGTGAGCATAGTTATTGCCTATGTAAGGGCAAAAGGAGGGTCTGTCGTACTTTGAAATTTGGGACCGCGTAGGAGGCAGGGCCCTACCCCTGTCTATCCCGGTATTAGCGAACCGCGAATGGTCAATGCGGTATGTACAAGTTCTTTGTGTAATGTTTTAGCTATGATTTCACTGTGTATACGTTATTATACATTGACTCCGTGGGTTCCATCTTAGAGCGGTGGCCATCTTATGGTTGCCCTCACATAGGCTACATATCATGAAGCAAATACGGGCCTTTAGAACACATGTGCCTTCCTTTGACTTCTCTGTGACCTGGGCAGCTTGGCTCTGCTGCCCAAGGTCAGTCCGGTCCCACGAGCTCCCCGTCCTCTGGCCACCTGTGATTAGCATCAGGGCTTGACACACCATAAAGCCTTTTCATCCCACACGAGCCTCCAGCTAATCTCTTTCACACCTGACTGTTCCTGCTTTATGGCTTGTTTTCCAAACAGGAGATGCTCGTGTTTATTGGGGCCTGTTGATATCTGATGTGGGATCTGAGCCTTGCTGGGTAAATAATTGTGGGCTGGCTTAACTGGAATGTGGGATGGTCATCATGACTCTCCCTTTTAATTTTGTAATGTATACATGTATATGGCCTTATCATAAAACAAGGAATGTGTGCCTGAAGCAGGATATTTTGTATTTAAGGAGAAGCCCGTTTCTGTAATTTTAAGCAGTCTCCTAAGAACATACACGCTGTTGTACTTCTTGGATACCTGTAATTGGTCTGCAGCCAATAAACTGATCTCTGACTTCACCCAGAAGACTCTGTGTTTCTGTAGGTCTGAAACAGGAAGAACCCGAAGTCATAGGGTGTGTTCCCCTGCACCGCTGGGCTTAAAATTCCCAGTACTTCACCGCGCAGATCGTTGGGAGAGCATTGATACAAGCCCATTTTATTTCCTTGTATTTTTGCACTCTGCCACACTTTAATGGTAGGTGTCTAGCTCCTTTGAAATTGGGCGCCATCTCGAACAGATGAAGTACCCATTTTAATGATTTTATGTTTTATTGTTATCCCTATTATTTTGACTTCTGCTTAATTTACCAGTAGTTGTCCCTCCCAGGAGGGCCTGGTGAGAGACAACTGGGGGCTGCTGGACCCTGGTTCTGCACATTTATGTACTCCTTACCAATTTTCCTTGGCGCTCTGCAAACTCTGGCTTTCTAGGCCACACCCAGTGATCCTTGAGGGGATTTAATGCAGCTCATAGCGCGTCCCCACAGCCAGTGTGCCACTGACGCCGCAAAGGCAAGCCCATCTGTGCACAACGCCAGCCCCCTTGCTCGCTTTAACCCCATTCCCCCACCGCTACTACTCTATTCTAGAAAGGCACTTTTGGGACTGAATAACAAAAGTAAGTATAGTTTGATCTCAAACCCCAACAAGACACCCAAGATAGAATAATTATTTGCCCAGATTGTGGGATATCTATCCCTTGGATAAACTCCAAATGTAGCATATCAATAAGGAATAGTACTACACCCCCTCCTACCTAACTTAGTTAAATGTGCTTTTATAAAAGCTAGATCCCTCGATAAACCCCATTTTGAATTTAGGGAATGTATGAAAAATCATCAGCTTGGTATAGCCTGGATTACCGAAACGTGGGTCGGTCAGTCGTTGTGTCCTGACCTAATAGCAGCCACTTCCCCAACTTCAAACTTTATCATGTATACAGACCTCTAAAGCGAGGAGGGGGGCTTGCCCTATTACTAAGAGACAATATGCCTGCTATGGGTAAAAAGGTACCCACATTAGAATGTGAAGCCTTTCAGTTCCCAATTATTTAATCAATCCTTCCGGGCATATTAATCTATTGCATTCCAGGCCCTAGGACCATTCAACAATTTGGCACCCTTCTAGAGGATGGTTTGACCAACAATGACTTCACCATGTTGGGAGATTTTAAATTCCATCTGGAAAATCACACAGATAGTGATACACGCAATATAAATGAAACATTCAAAGGGCTAGAACTGCCCCATCTAGTGAAAAATCCAATACATGTAGCTGGTCACACGCTAGATGGAGTCTTCACAAACACTTCTTCTGTGATTATGACAACTCTATCCCGCTAACCTGGTCGGATCACCATGCAATCTTATTTGACATGAAGGTTAAGCAAAAATGTAATCTTGGTCCATCTCACCTTCGAAAGACTAATACATATGCCTGGAATAAAAACTGAAGGCAAAATCTTTACCAAAATCCTGTTAGACACTATACCCCTTCCCTCCAACAATTTAGAACACTCCACCTCTAACCACACTAAATGGATTAAATCAGCCGCATAGGTTACCACACCTCTGAAATCTCATGTTAGGAGAATTTCTCCTTCTGCACCTTGGTTCATGAACAACCTCAGGCTCCAAAAACAAACTTTTAGAAAACAGGAGATACTATGGGGCAAGAGGGACGACTCTAAAGAAAAAGAAAAATATAAATTCTGCCTTAATCATTACAAAAGCCTCCTATTTAAAGAAAAAGCATCCTACTTTACATAAAAACTAATGGCCACAGACAGCTTATCTGAAGAACTGTTCATGGTGACATTTAAGAAGGACTGATGGGCTGCTGAAGGACTATCACTCTGCTAAACTGCACTCTGCAGGCCTCCTGCTTTGCTGTGCTAATGTGCTGCCTGCTGCCCTCTTGCATGGGTGAGAAGGACTGGACTTGCATCACTTGACCCCTCTTAGACCTGCCATCCTTAGGGTGGCCTTTCCCTAGACTGTTTGCCTTTTACCTCCTGTTTTTGCTGATTCGTTTTTGTTGGCCTTTGGACTCCAAGCACTTTACCAGTGCTAAAGTGCATGTGCTTCTCCCCTAAACACGATGACATTGGTGTATACCCAATTGGCTTATATTTGTTGTACTGGTAAGTCCCTTGTAAAGTGATATACCATAGACCCCGGGCCTGTCCTTCAAATGGTACTAGTGGGTCTGCAGCCCTAATTGTGCCAATAACCTAAGTAGCCTTTGAAACCTGTCTGACTGCAGTGCCCGTGTGTGCAGTTTGTTGCTTCTTCAATGTGGCATTTAACATTACTTGCCAAGCCTTAAACTCCCCTTTTATTAAATATAAGTCACCCCTAAGGTAGCTCTTAAATAACCCTAAGGGCAGGGTGCCATGTAAGTAAAAGTTAGATAAGATAATCTTTAGATACGCCTGACTTCTCTGTGCCAAGCTATCAGAGGGTAAGCATATGTTATATTTTAGTGTGTAGTTAGCATACCCTGACTAGAGTGGTGGTTCCTGCCTGGCTTGAGGGCACACCTTAGCCAAACAGGAATCCCAGTTCTAACACTAATGATCAGAGGTGTGGATACGGCTTGTGTTTGTGCAATACCATATAGTAACTTTTTGTTCAACTCTATACATAGACCAATTCAAGTCTTTTTCAATTCTCCCTGTTCTAGGGGGCGTGGCTTGACGCCCAAGGAGTATGGACGCGTCTCCGTGAGGCTCCCGGTCCCGGAGCGGAGAAGTGCAACTTTGCGATGATTTTTATGGAAGCAGCTGGTAGCAGTTAGCATGGGAAGTGTTCCTGCATCGCACACCATGCTTTTTGAATAGCTTTGAGACGATTACTTTGCCTTTGTCAGGTAATTAATGTTGGCTCGTCTCAGAGACAGCGCGACCGCCATTTTGTTTTTTGGCGGAATGACTTCTCCTTCTGCGAGCTTTTACCACAAGGTGACCTAAGGACATAATTTTAGTGGCAATCGGAATCTCCTTCACTCACGATGTCCGACTGGCATTCTCCTGGTTTCTTTTTTTTCTGTTGCTATTTTTGTTTTTACCTCAGTCTGCATGGATGCTAGCAGCGGCCGCCATCTTGGGTAATGATTCGTCTCATTGCTGGCTGGGTCTGCGCAGTTTTGCTCGGAGCCTACGAAGTTTTCCTGCTATTATTTTTCATGACCTCTTTTTTGGCGCATTGAGGTTTCTGCTAACCGTATGGGCAAAGGATTTCTGTTCATCACTTGCACCCTGATCGCTGGCTCGCGATTAGCTAGTGTATATTACAGTTGGTAGCTTCTTCTGTTTCTTTTTACGTGGCGTGCCCCGCTACTGGCCCTGCTAGTTGATGGGTAGGACACGGGGCGCTCATACCAGCCCGCCCCTGCCGCCACGTTCTTTTATCAAAAACTCTACTTTATTCTCACAACTCTCCAAGTTGGAAGATTCGCTGATACCTGAGGAAGAAGACAAGCACTCAAAGATGGATTCTGCACCCGCCACAGCTACCAAGTCGAACGTGAAGAGGCTAAAAAAAGACCCTCCCTCGCCTCCCAAAGCCTCCTCGGACATTTCCATGGAACTTTTGCTACACGAGATAAGGGCTCTTAGACCCTTTATGGAGGAAACAAATTCCACACTACAAGCCCTCTCTGACAAATGGGGGCAACTCGATACGAGGCTTACAGCGGTTGAACATGATGTTGCCACTTTTACCGACACTGCTAAAACAATTCCTGTCATGCACTCGCAAATCACCACCCTCCAGAAACAGGTTGAAGACCTTGAGAACCGCAGCCGGAGGAACAACCTCCGTATTTTTGGCCTGGGGGAGGGTCTCGAAGGGAGTGACCCCATTGCTTTCTTTAAATCTTTCCTCCCTAAAGTCCTTCACTTGTCGGACGGAACTATGCTCAACATCCAACGAGCCCATAGGCTGGGGCGCGTTCCTTCAGCTGGCTCCTCTCCCCAGCGACCGAGGGGAGTCATTATTTACTTCCTAGAGTACACGGATTTGCTAAAGGTGTTAGCGGCAGCTAAAGCTCTTCAGCGTGTCACATGGTCAGGCTCCACGCTATTTTTCGCGCAGGATTACTCCAAGGCAACTGCTGATAGACGCAAGGCGTTCCTGAATCTTCGACCTGATCTTCGTTCTATGGGGGCCAGATTTGGCCTCTTTCACCCTTGTCTTTTCAAGGTCACGTACAATAACAGAACCACGACCTACGAGGATCCAGAACGCCTGCAGAGCTTTATCGATTCACACAGGATGGATGCCACCACCTCTGCCGGACCATCCTCCTCACATGTTGCTTGATTGCTACTCAATATTTGTGCCTTTCCATTATTCTCCCTGCTCTACAGTCCATTTGCTCGCTAGGCGAAGCTGTTTTCATTCTATTTCATACAATAGTGCCAGTTTTCTGTGTTGGTTGCTACTGCATTATTGATTTTGCATTGTACCAGTAATGTTCCTCAATATTTTTCCTTTTTTAGGCTTGTACTTGCTTGGTTCATGCTTTTTTCTCTCACAGTTGCTTCCTGAGATTAATTCTTGTCACATGTTTTTTTGTTTCACAGTTATGATGTCACCTCATATGGTCTTCCCCGTTCCTTACCGGATCCTCACTGGACGTGTGTCTGCTCCATGTGGTTTCACCCACCCTCCCACCCATTCCTTCCTTCTGTAGGTATGTTTTACATTTTGTTTTGTGTCCTCGTTATTGTACTGTTTCTGTTTTGGCATTGTGCTCTTTCATTCGTATCTCATTGCCTTTATGGTATCCTTACTGCTCCAATTCCCTCTTTTCTACTTATCTTTATTCTCTCCTCAGTTCTTGCTCTGTCTCTTTCCTCTGTCCCTCTCATTAAACAGAAGATCTCTTTTGTGCCATACATTTTTTCTATTCTCTACGGATTTTGTACTGCATTGACTTTTTGCTTTCTAATTGCATTTTGTTTTACTTGTGATTGCTCATGTCTTTGAAACTGGTTACTTGGAACGTTAGGGGTTTACACTCTCCTATTAAGCGACAAAGGATCTTAACCCATCTGGCCAAATTAAACGCGGACATTGTCTTTTTGCAAGAGACTCATCTTTCCGCTGATGAATCGTTAAAACTGAAAAGGGGCTGGGTGGGAGAAGTCTTTTTCTCTCCTGGGGATGGCAAACGGAATGGTGTGATGATTCTTTGCCGTAAATCTCTTATGTTTACATTATTGTCTCAGAATTCAGATGTTAATGGGCGGTGGTTAAATGTCAAATTGTCCTTTAAAGGAGTTCCTATATCCTTGTTTAATGTATACGCCCCTACGTGCGGAGAACCATCCTTTTGGTCCACCTTAGCAGCTCAGCTTGCCCTTGGTTTGGAAGATAATTTTATTTTTGCTGGGGATTGCAATCAGGTTTTTGACCCCTTTATAGACAGGAACTCTAAAGTCCCTTATATCCCCAATAAACCACAGAAATCATTTGTACGAGCTATCTCCCAACACCAACTCTTTGACGCCTGGCGTCTCTGCAACCCAACCACCAGGGAGTACACCTTTTATTCCCCCTCTCATCATACCCAGTCAAGAATCGACTACATTTTTGTTTCTCATTCTATCTCCCAAACCCTTACGCAAGCAGAAATTGGCCCTATACTGCTCTCAGATCATGCCCCTGTGTCAATTGTATTTGAAATTCTTCCTCGAGCCACAGGTCCTAAGAGGTGGCGCTTCAACAACACCCTCCTTCTGGACCCGAAATTCACCGCTGCTTTTACCACTTTTTTTGAAGAGTTTTTTGCGTTTAATACGGACCAATCCATGCCCTTCTCCACCATTTGGGATGCTTTCAAGGCCTCAGCGAGAGATTTCGTGATTGGCTTTGTTGCAAAGAGGCGGAAACTTTCCCGCAAATTCACTGCTGACCTTTTGCGGGACATCAAGACACTGGAACACTCCTTTTACACCTCGCACTCGAGCCAATCCCTCACAGCCCTCATCAACGCCAAATTAGCATTCAATAAAAAATCTACGGAGGATGCTTCTTTGTACTTATTAAAATCCAGTGCTAAATTTTATGGGGGCAAAAACAAGGCAGGAAAGATTCTGGCTAACTACCTGAAAGTTAAACAGAATAGACTCAATATTGAGTCTATCTATGATGGGCGCCTGGGTCTAAAATTTAAAGACTCAGATATTCTGTACGAATTCTCCCTATTTTATAAATCCCTATATGCCTCGGAATCGCAGCCCTCTGAGGACTCTCTTTCCCAGTTTTTTTCAACACTTCAGACCCCTCCCTGCCATCAGTCGGATCTCACTCTCCTGGAATCCGATCTAACGCGCCAAGAATTATCAGCAGCACTCCAGCTGCTCAAAAAAGACAAAGCGCCGGGGCCTGATGGCTTCACAGTAGAGTTCTTTCAACACTTTTCTAAGCTGTTATTACCCAAGCTGCACTCCCTTATAGCCTCCTTTAACACACTGGGGTGCTCTTCGGGCACCTTTTCGGAAGCACATATATGTTTGATACCGAAGGAAGGGAAAGACCATAAACACTGCAAAAACTATAGGCCTATTTCTTTGGTCAATATAGATTATAAGATCTTCTCAAAAGCCCTAGCCATACGTCTCGACTCCTACTTGCCTGATTTACTAGAAGCGGAACAATCGGGCTTTGTTAAAGGCAGATTTATCACAGATAATACGAGACTTCTCTTTGACGTCTTGACCAAATCCTCGTCCATGAAGCATCCCCTAGCGGCAATAGCGCTCGACGCCGAGAAGGCGTTCGATAGAGTCGAATGGAAGTACTTATTCCACACTCTCCGTTGGTTTGGCTTCGGTCCCAAGTTCGTATCCCTGATCTCTCTCCTTTATTCCAACCCGCGTGCGGCTATCTGCGCCAATGGCCTGATATCCTCATATTTTGATTTGGGCAGAGGAGTCCGCCAGGGTTGCCCTCTTTCCCCTTTTCTTTTTAATCTAGCTTTGGAGCCCTTTCTCTCTAAGCTTCGCCAAAACCCAAATTTATTCGGCTTTCAATCAGCGAACATTCACCTTAAATTAGCTGCCTACGCAGACGACATTTTGCTTTTCATGTCCAACCCCAATGTTTCTGTTCCTGCCTTTTTGACAGATGTACAGGCATACTCTAACATCTCTGGCTACAAACTGAACAGTGATAAGTGTGAGATACTCCCCCTGACCAAGTACACTTTTAAAGCAGATTTCAGCGCCTCAAATTTCACGTGGAGCCCCTCCCATATTAAATATTTAGGCATGCATATTACTCCCTCAATATCTGACACAGTGGCGCTATGTCTAAACAAATGCCTACAAAAAATCACTGATTTAACGGCCAGGTGGCATCCACTGTACCTATCGTGGTGGGGTCGGCTAGACACCATAAAGATGATGCTTGCACCCATTGTACTATACACCATATCCAACATTCCAGTCCCTATTCCGGCCAAATTCTTCAAAAAAATCAATTCCGCCCTCTCTTCCTTCTTGTGGAATTCAAAACGCCCTCGTATGTCATTAGCCAAGCTGATTCGCCCAAAAGCTGAGGGAGGAGTTAATTTCCCTGATTTTCAGGTTTATCAAAAAGCTTTCCTTCTACGGCAAGCCTCACTTTGGTTGCTTGACTCCTCGGAGAATTGCCCTCTATGGCTTAGGACGGAGCGTCTTTACCTCTCTCCTTTCTCCTTCCCTGAATATCTTTCATTCTCACGTAAACCGCAGGCGGTGTCCTCTCCTATAATTAAATTAACTTCCAAACTCCTGTTGTCCTCTCCTCCTTCTTCTCCAGATTCGATTGACCACTTCCTAAGTTCAACAATCTGGCACAATAAAGATTTGACTATTCGCGGCAAACCATTCTTTTGGAAAACCTGGCGTCGAAAGGGCCTAGCATGGGTACACCAGCTTTTTTCAGACTCAAAGTTTATGTCTTTTCACCTGCTTAAACAACGTTTTGACTTGCCTGCCTCATTTGCGCATAAATATCCTTTGCTCAAATCGGCTGTGATGGATAGGTTTGATCACTTATCTGCTCTGCCTCAGGCCCCCGCTTCTCAGACCTCTTCCTCACAACTCTCCTCCCTACTTAAGTCTAAACCCTCGGCTTCTAGCATATACAAACACTTGCAAGGAGCAGGTACCCCTAGACAGAAATCTAAGGTGGAGGAAGCTTGGGAGCGCGATTTCCAACTTTCATGGCCACTTTCTCTTTGGAACAATATCTGGCTCAAGTTGCGTAAATCCTCCAGGGCAGCAAACCTCACACAAACGCTATTTTTCGTGTATAATCGTATTCTTCTTACACCGAGTGCTTTGAGCAAAAGATTTGCATCTACTCCAGACACGTGCTGGTCATGTTCGTCCCCAAACGCTGACATATTTCATGCGCTGTTTTTATGCCCACTTGTACAGAGCTTTTGGGAGCGAGTTTGGTCCCAAATAAATTTGATTTTTGACACTGCATTTCCTTTTTCTACCTCTCATATTTTCTTGGGGAGTCTCGCACCCTGCTGGGAGAATGTCCTAGGTAAAACCAAAATTGTTGATCTGTTATTAGCGGCTGCGTTTCAGCAGATCACGGTCAACTGGAAGGATACCACTAAAATCTCCTATAAGGCGTGGTGGTATGTAATCTGCCATAATCACAGGCTGGACACCTCTTTTGTATATCCCGCGAAGTTGGTAACGAAGCGTCTAGAACTGTGGTCCCCTGTCACACTGTTCCTCGACTTGTGTGCCAAAAAATCCTCTCAGATAAAGCCGTCCCACCCTGAGGTCCTGAAGCCCCCATGAATCCCCTACACGTTCCCAGATCTATTTCCAAATTTGTAATACTGTTTTGATTCATATTTTATGCATTACTAGCATATCTCTTACTCATGGGTTTTGTCTTTTATTTTTATGCAGTATAAGTCGATTATAATGTGTTGGCATGAAATTGTCGTTTTCTTTTTGTTCTTTGTCAATGGATTACCCTGATATGTATTTACTGTTATTCCTTGTAATACGGATACCTTTATTTGTCTCAATAAAATTTTTCTTTTAAACTTAAAAAAATTCTCCCTGTTCTAAAATGTTTTGATTCTTCCAAAGTCTGTTTGCCCAAGTCCAATTTTCGCTATAATGTCTATGGTCCTACCTGGCATGATGGAACTCGAGCTGGCCAAACTGTAGGCATCCACAGGGGGCCAGCTCATGGGGCCTGCCAGGAGAGAGGGGTGATCCATAAAGGAAGTGTCAAGAAGCCAGAGCTTCAAAAAAGCCTTAATAACATGGGCCGATGTCCACCCAGAAGGAGAATTGGATGAGAAGGAGGGATCTGTGTCTGAGGAAGTATCAGAGCGGAACCTGACAGAGGGTCTTGTCATGCAGCCTGTGGGGGGGGACAATTTTCTCCTAGGACTAGAAGTCCACTCTAGACCAGGCAGAAGTGTGCCCTCAAAGAGCCTCTTCCGAGAGGTGCTGGAGGATAGAAGGGAGGAGAGGAAATTCAAACTAGAGTGGTCCAAGATTGGCAGGACGCAGCCTAGCTAAATAGGACAAAGAACAAGCTCGATGGCCATGAAGAAAGGAAGATGGCCTATGATTTGAGCCTCAGAGAGCTGGATATAGGATACCTTCAAGTGCGGTGCAGCAACAACAATATTAATGGCAGCATACCTGCAGTGTCTTCACATGAGTCCAGATTTCATACCCCAAAAGATATAGAACCCAGTTATAATGTGGGGGATGACATTGATAAATGGTTGGCAGCCTAAGAAAGTGTACAGGGTCCAGGAGGTGCTCTGAGGGGTAGCTTATGGAGGTACATCCCGACTTTGTGGAAGGACACATTAGAGGTGGGGGACCAGAACTACTATACTGCCATGAAGACCATTTTAGTCAGTAAGTTTGGATTGAAATCTGAGAAGGACAGTCAATGTTTGAGGGCCAGTGAAAATGTCTCTACACAAACATCGGTGACTTTTTTGGACTATGCTGGTAAGGCTGTTTTAAAGGAGCATATTCTTGACACCTATTTTCCAGAGCTGCACCAATACCTGGTTGATAGCAAGCTTACTGATGCTAGGAGGCCTGCGGAGGAGGCGGACCTCTGGGTCAGCACCGCAGTGTCCAAAAAGGTATCTAGGGGGGACTCCCGAAAGGGTGGTCAGGGTTCCCACTAGAAGAAGGGGGAGGGGAGTAGGAGTACTCCTCAGGACCCCAAAACAACTCACGGGAGAAAGGGTCAGATTCACATTTCCAACCTGGCCACCAGAGGAAAACTTACCCTGAAAGAGCCAGCAGCCCAGAACTCCCAAGTGCTAAGCATGCAGTGAGTATGGACACCACAAGGGGGTTCCCAAGTATCCAAAAAGACACAACCTCCCACTGAAGGAAAGATTACAGGAGTGGCTAGTATAGAGCTGGGGGATGAGCCTGTCTCAGTTGATGGGGGAGATTAGTGGGGTTACCCTAGTGTTCCTGGGTGACAGTGAGAGGGTTCCTAAGATCCATGTACCCTCAAATACTACAAAGTATAGGCAATGAATCACCATCAAAGGGTGTGGGTTTGAGGCTCTGAGGGATATAGGAGCCAGTATGACTAAGGTAATGAGTAAGATGGTTTTCCCAGAGTAGGTAATTCCCCAAGCATTCCACCCGCATGTGGTGGCTGACAACAGAGCGAGTCACTATCCTGTGGCTCCTGTTCCATTTGAGTGAGGCGGTTTCAGGTCTTCTGAGAGTTGCAGTGAGCCCTGCCATGCCTGTGAACTTTTTGTTATGCAATGACCTGGAGCACACCACCTAGAAGGAAGTGGATCTCAAGGCTCATATGGATATGTTAGGGTTACCTGGCTAGATATATGCTACCACACGGTCTATGGCTGCCCAGGATGGGAGTCAAAAAGAGCAGGAGCCTGGATCAATGACCCAGCCATCTGCTAAGAAGATTTGAGACAGAGTGCATGGGAAACCAGCCCCTGAATGTACTTCCAGTGAGATGGATGGGATACCTGTGGTGGCCGACCTAGAGTCCACTAAGGAGGTGATTGCTTCACCTGGTGACCTGCCTGAGCTTGCTGGATGACACGTGGGAGGACCAACCAGGGAACAGTTCTGTAGAGCACAAAGGGAGCGCTCAACCCTTGTGAGCATGAGGCAAGAGGCTGACGCCCAAGCAGCAGGTGGTGCTTCTGGAAGTCCCCACATTTACTGTGAGGACAACCTCCTCTACAGTGAGCCTAAGGTTCCTGGGCATGGTACATCAAGGGCCCTGGTGGCCCCCCAATGCTACAGGAAGCTGGCTCACAAAAGTCCCCTGGTAGGACACCTAGGCCAAGACAAGACCTTTATAGGGCTTGTCCCCCATTTTATTGGCTTAGGATCAAGAATTCCTCAGATGAATTCTGTAGGACTTGTGTGACCTGCCATGCCAGAGGGAATATGGGGCAGAGGCATAAAGCTACCACTTGATCCCTTGCCTGTCGTTAGCACCCCCTTTGAGAGGGTAGGCATCTAGATTGTAGGGTCTATTGATCCCCAGACTGAATCAGGCAACAGGTTTATCCTGGATTTGGTGGATCATGCCAATAGGTACCCAGAGGCAATCCCCCTGAGGAGTACTTCTGCACCTGCAGTGGCAAAGGCCCTGAGGGGGATTTTTACCCAAGTGGGTTTCCCCAAGGAAGTTGTGTCTCACTGGGGCACAAAATTCATGTCCGCTTATATGTAGTCAATGTGGAAGGAGCATGGGGTACAATATAAATTCTCCACCCCTTCCTATCCGCAAACTAATGGCCTTGTTGAAAGGCATGATCACAGGCCTGCCGGAGGACTTGAGGAAAAAGTGGGATTTCCTCTTATCACGCCTGTTCTTTGCTTACAGAGAGGAGTGGGTTACAGCCTTCGAACTGTTGTTTGGGCACCCCATCAGAGGACCTCTGAGCCAGTTTAAAGGAGGGTGGGAGAAAGCTCCCAGGAAAGTACCCCAGGATGTAGTGAGCTACATGCTGGCCTTCAGAAGCCAGATGGCTAAGTTATGGAAGCTACCTCCAGTAAGCTTGAAGCCAGCCAGGAAGTAATGAAGGAATGGTATGACAAACATTCTGCCACTGTGGAATTTGAACCTGATCACAAAGTGCGGGTAATGGAGCTGGTAGAGCCCAAGGCCCTCTAGGACAACTGGAATGAACCATATGAGGTAACTGAAAGAAAGGGTAGACCTCAAGACCCCTAGCAAACCCTACCAGGTGCTGCATGTAAATCACCTCAAACTACACCTTGAGAGGTCTGAGCTCACCATGATGTTGGAGACAGATGGAGAAGAGGAAGAGGTGAGTGAACCTCTCCCTGACCTCTTGGACTCCAAGGAGAAGGATGGGTCTTTGGGAGGAGTAATCCTTTCTCCCACTTTATCTCCTGAATGACAGACTGCCACCAAGTGCTGGGGCAATATTCTTCACTGTTCTCCATTATCCCTGGGACTTACCACCTGTGTAACCATTATGTGGACACGGGTGACAAAGTCCCTGTTTAGAATACATCTTACAGGTTGTCAAATATAGTGAGGTCCAGCATTAAGGATGAAGTGTCCATAATGCTGGAGTTGAGAGTGATCCAACCCTCCAGTAGCTCCTGGCCCAGTCCAGTGCTTCTGATACCAAAAGCTGCCTCACCGGGCACCACACCTTAACTGAGGTTCTGTGTGGTATGCTGACTCCGTAGCTCAGGGCTCACGGTTTGATTCCCGGCGCTAGTGGCAGCTCAGGTCAGCACAATGTGACTCTAGGCAATAGTACATTTGATCCCCCCAACAGCCCCAAGTGCCGTGAGACCATTCGGGGTGAGTATTTCGGGCTTTACAATTACCTGATTTTTTGTGTGGTTTACAGAGGGCTAAATTATGTGCCTAATACTGATGCTCGCCCCTTACCCTGGGGTGGATGAGATGATTGATTGGTTAGGGGCTACCCAGTATCTCAGTACCTCTGATCTTACATCAAGGTACTGGAAGATTGCCCTAACAGAGGGAGCAAAGGAGAATTCAGCCTTCTCCACTCCAGAGAGCCACTACCAGTTTAGGGTGACTCCCTTTAGATTAAAGTACGCCCATACCAACTTTCAGAAACTGGTGAACCAGGTCCTCGATGTTATGGAAGCCTTCTCTGCTGCTATCTGGATGACATCTCTGTCTTCAGTAGCAGCTGGAAGGACCACCTCTTTCACCTCCAGGAAGTTCTTCAGGCCCTGCAACAGGTAGGCCTGACTATCAAGGTAATTTAGTGCCAGATAGGGCAAACTACCTCTTCACATTTGTCTCTGCACTAACTATTATCAATTTAGGAAAATGTAGGAAACTGTTGAAAGCTTCCTTATTTTAAGTTATTTCTCTCTAGTGGATGCTTGCTTGCAGCTGTAGGTAGCACTGAGATGCCCTAGAGTTGTGCGATACATACAATTTAAGTAACATAACATACCAGGGGTATGTGGTGTACTTGGGACACCTGGTGGGCAGGGGGAAGGTGCAACTCCTTTTGGCCAAGAAAGAAACCGTAATGGCCTGGCTGCCCCCCAAAACCCACACTGAGTTCAGAGCATTTTTGGGCCTCACTGGGTAATATAGGGTATTTTCAAGGGATATGGCTCTATTGTTGCCCTGTTGACTGAGCTGACTTTCAAGAAGCAGCCCAGAAATGTGATTTGGACAGAGGCATGCCAAACTGCATTGACTCCCTTAAGCAGACCATGTGCACAGCTTCTTTGCTCAAGGCCCCTGACTTTTCCAAGGAGCTTATCGTTCAGATAGATGCCTAAGAGAATGGCATAGGGGTAGTCCTATCCTTACTTTTTTTTTCTTTTTCTTAACGTTCTTTATTAAGTTTAATAACCAAGCAAGTACAGCATATACAGAAATACACATGCATAACGACAAGTTTCCCACCCGCTCCCGCCGCCTAGATTCTCCCACCCACCCCACCCTGGCTGGTCCGTGAAAGAAAGAAAGAAAGAAGAGAAAAAGAGATGCATTCTGCCACTGGCATGAAAAAGACACTAAAGAAATAAAAGAAGAAAGGGAAAAGAGAAGAAGAAAACAAAAACAAAAAAACACAAAAAAACAAAACAATGTCCTAAAAGTAACAGCAAACAAAAGCTTGCAAGTATCATAAACATAAAACATTAGGGCCATTTGGGCCATAAACATTGAAGAACAAATGCGTATACTTTAGCGCCTATTCCCGACATCTTGACTGTCTTCAGACCATCTAATCAGAGGGGCCCAAATTTCCATCCCCTTGGCTCTTGCTCTCTTCCCCCTTCTAGCATATACTGCAGTCTCAAGCGTAAACACTGCCAAAAATTTCCCCAGCCATTTTTGACCCGTAGGGGGAACAGGATCAAGCCAATGAGTGGCTAAACAGAGTCTGAATACTATCATAGCTACAAAAAGAAAGGTCTGGACCCGAGCTGGTAGGTGAGAGCTACTCACTCCTAGTACAATCAGCTGTGGTGTCATCTCTATTCGCTCGACCAGATGGGATTCTAAAATAGTTCCAACTTCCCTTTTAATTATACCCAAGGAAGCAAACATGTGTAAGATATCTTCTGCTGGATAACTGCAGTGTGGACATAATATTCCCGCACCGCCCCCCTATTTAGAAATCTTCTCCGGTGTTATATAAAGATTAAACCAGGTCTTAAAACATTGCAGTTGGAGGTTGGCAGCTATACATGAGGTTTGGGCCATATTAAGTGAATCTTCTACTTCCCCCAGTTCAACCTGTAAGTGCTCCTGCCAACGGTCACAGTGTTTGGGTAAATCATCGGTCATCGTCTCATTTAGATTTTTATAGATCCCACCTAGTGTACCTACCCCTTTAAGCAACATCTCAACCAATGTCACCCTGGTGATGCCGCTGCTGCCTCCCGATTTCCTTGCTAAGAAATCTCTAATCTGGAGATAGTTAAAAAATTGTCTGTTATCGACCCCAAAAGTTTCTTTAATCCTGTCAAAGGTAATCACCCCTGCCTCGTCCATAATATCACCAACCATACTAACGCCTTTGTCATGCCATATTTTCATATGCCCATCATTAAAAATACTAGGGAGCAACTTATTACCATACAATGGGGTGTAAGCATGAATGCGGCCCAAACCAAGTTTTTTTTTAACTGAGGTCCAAGTTTTAAAAGCACACATCAGCGTCTTGAACTTTACCCTTTTGTAGTAATTAAAATCAGTGGGGCCGATTCACAGAACTAACTTAAGACAAAATCCTAAACTTACTACTTTTGGTATTCACAGAAGTTAGGATTTTGTCTTAAGTTTGTCTTAAGACAAACTTAAGACAGACTTAAGACAGTCTTAAGACAGACTTAAGACAGTCTTAAGACAAACTTAAGACAAACTTAAGACAGACTTAAGACAGACGTAAGACAGACTTAAGACAAACTTAAGACAAAATCCTAACTTAAGTCTGTCTTAAGACTGTTTTAAATTTGTCTTAAGTCTGTCTTAAGACTGTCTTAAGTCTGTCTTAAGACTCTCTTAAGTCTGTCTTAAGACTGTCTTAAGTCTGTCTTAAGTTTGTCTTAAGACAAACTTAAGACAAAATCTTAACTTCTGTGAATACCAAAAGTAGTAAGTGTAGGATTTTGTCTTAAGTTAGTTCTGTGAATCGGGCCCAGTATATTGTAAGAGACAGCCCCTAGCCCCTGACCCCAATAATAAATCATGAATTGATACGGGAGCCGCCTCCTGTACCTGATCAAGTTCAGCCCTAATTAGACTTTCTATTTTAAAGAATATAGCAACCTAGTGATATAACTGCAAATTAGGGCCCACCCATCCGCCTCTGTCCCTAGGTAGTGTCAGAAATGTTAGCGCACTCTGGGGGCGACAATTGGCCCAAAGAAATTTAGTGAACAACTGGTTCATAGTTTTAAACCATGTATCGTTATTAGCCAATGGGATTGCCCTAAAAAAATATAATTTTTTGGGCAAAAACACCATCTTAGTGACATTACACCTCCCCACCAGGCTTAGCCTGAGATTGTCTATGCGATTAAGATCTGCTTTAAATTTTGGAAGCAATGGATCCAAGTTAGTTTCAACAATCTTAGACACATCTGCCATTATTTCGACCCCAAGATATGTTGCCTTCCGAACGAACCTTTGGATCTGGAGTCCTTTACCGACAACAACAAGGGTTTTGTTAGAGTTGAGTCGATATCCCGAGATATGTCCAAAAATCTCTGCCTCTTTTTTAATTTCAACTAGTGCACAAAGTGGATTAGGGGTCATAATAGCTAGATCGTCAGCATACGCCAAGATCTTAGTCCTCCCCCCTTACTGTGTATAGCTAAAATCTGGTTGTAATCTGTTATTTTCCTGACAAAGGGGTCAATGTATAAAGCAAACAATAGGGGGGAACAAGGGCACCCCTGACGCGTCCCCTTACTAATTAACACAGGACCTGACAGTTCCCCCATAATAGCAATTCTTGCCACTGGATTGTTATACATTATTAAAATAGCCTTAAGAAAGCCTGTACCAAATCCTCTACTCTCGAGTGTTGCCCACAAGAACGGGCAGGAGACCCTATCAAAGGCTTTCTCCACATCTAGCAAGATTAGCCCGATAGGGTTTCCCGTAATCCCTGCCGCATCGAAGAGAGCAATCACCCTCCGAATATGATCAATTGTACTCCTACCGGGAACAAACCCATGTTGGGTGGATGAAACCAATTTCTTAATCACGGCGGCTAGCCGATTTGCCAGAATCTTGGCATAAACCTTTACATCACTATTAATTAACGTTATAGGCCGATAAGACCCCAGCTTCTTAACCGGTTTCCCTTTTTTGGGAAAGACCATAATGTTGGCCGAACCCCATGAGTCGGGTGCCCTCTGTCCAGACTGGCAAAACAGAACAAATAGTTCAAGCTAAGACTGACTAAACCTTATGCTTTTACAACTCCTAAAATGAAATGAAACATGAGAGGAGGGTTTTATGAATTTCCTTTTTAGTCGATGGAAATGTTTTTAATTAATTTCACATTTCAAAACAATTTTGCGCTATAACATTACTTCTTTGCGCATTTATCTTTTGTACAAATCCATATCTGACATTACATATAATGCATCAACATAATACTCATGATCCCCTAAATGAGTAAAACAGACATACATACACTCTTCAAACAATCATGGCCAATATACTCATGCATACACCAAACTACACACACACTAAAAAACTCGGTCCTTGTAGCAACCTTTCTTCTCTGGTAGAGTGACTACAAATCAATTTGAACAACAAAAACGTTCTGTCTTTTTTGTTGAAACAATAAAGTTCCAGTATTATTTTTGAAACAAACAAAAAAAAATTTTTTATGGACGGTGCAACACAAGGACCGAACTGGTCGACGCGTTTCGAACCACTATATTTTGGGTTCTCCTCAGGACCAACCAATTTCTTTAAAATGGAGATCTATCTGCCTGAAATATATCCGACTCGTCCCAAATGATGAGGAACCGGATTAGGGGATGATGCCCTCTTTTCCGGCTGACAAAACTTGTTTAATTGTTGCTTTGCTAGGTGAGTTCGCTTGTTCGTCTCACGTAGGGTGCCCGCGCCGGATTCGGGATTCTCCTCTCGTGGCTCGATGTCCGTATCAATCCATTGGTAAAGCTCGTATTGGCCATGATTGTTTGAAGAGTGTATGTATGTCTGTTTTACTCATTTAGGGGATCATGAGTATTATGTTGATGCATTATATGTAATGTCAGATATGGATTTGTACAAAAGATAAATGCGCAAAGAAGTAATGTTATAGCGCAAAATTGTTTTGAAATGTGAAATTAATTAAAAACATTTCCATCGACTAAAAAGGAAATTCATAAAACCCTCCTCTCATGTTTCATTTCATTTTAGGAGTTGTAAAAGCATAAGGTTTAGTCAGTCTTAGCTTGAACTATTTGTTCTGTTTTGCTAGTTAATTGGGCTCAGTTCAGCTGAGTGTTTTGAGCCAAAACCCGGTGTTGATTTTTTGCTCTGTCCAGACTGGGCTTTGCGAAAGACCTCAACCATTAGTTCCAATAAGCAGGGAGACAGATTTTTTTATAGAATTCCCCTCGAATAGAGTCGGTGCCAGCCGTCTTCCTGTTAACCAAGGAACTTATAACATCCACAACTTCTTCTGCCGTAATGGGTACCTCCAGCGCTTCTCTTTCCTCCCTAGTTAGTTTTCCCCCTGGAAGCTCTTCTAGATAGTCCTAAATTTCCTACTCACTTCCAGTGATTTCTTTAGTATAAAGCAGTTGATAGAAACGCTGGAAGGCAGCCCTAATATCTGAGGCCTCTGAAACTAACCCAACTTGAGGATCGTCACTTGCAAGAATTGCTCCCTGTTTCACCCTTTGTCTAGTGCGTACCACAAGCAAATGTCCCACTCTCTTACTGCATTTGTACATTTTGGATATGCACGCTGCATATTTCCCTGCCGCTTTATTTGTTGAAACTTCTAAGATCTGAGATTTAACTAATGCTACCCGAATTTGTACCTGGCCCACATCTCCCCCATTCATTTTAAACTTCTACTAATTGTGCCTCTGCCTCAGCTAGCTTGTCATAAAGTTTCTGCATATAGAGTTTACCCGCTTTCTGAGAACGCCAGCTGTACCTTGAGGTTTCCCCTCTCATCCCAGCTTTCAGAGCATCCCATACAATATCCACCCGAGTGCTACCCCTATTCTCAGATATAAATCTAGGGATCCATACTCTCATATGTGCGATGTGCTCCTGATCATAAAGGAGTGCTCTATCAAAGGTCCACCATGGTATCTCCCTTTTTGAGGCTTGAAGTGGAATCTCGAGGATTAACGGATTATGATCAAACATGACCCGTGGAAATTTAGAGATCCGGCAGTTAATCGCAAGACTCTGGGACACAAAGAAATATTCAAGCCTGGCATGTGTCTGATGTGGGGCTGAAAAAAGGTAAAGCCAGAGTCATGGGGTTCTTGCGAGGCCCAAGCATCAATAAGACCATGAGTCATACATAAATTCTGCAAAGAATTAAAGACTTTGGGTTTATGGCCTGTGTATAGACTAGGCCCAAGCTTCATTGTGTTAACTCCCACATTTAATCTAAAGGCACCGCAAATGATCAAAGGCAATGGCCAGCCAACAAGTTCCATATTTATACAATTAAAAAGGGCGGGATCATCAAACACTGAGCCATAGGCCGAGCAAAGCGTGAAGGAATAGTTATCCACATTGCATAAAGTGATAGCCCATCTGCCCAGATGATCCGCTTTAGAGAGTGGGAAACTAAAAATCTTTCTGCGAGCCATAATGGCTACCTCTTTTGTGCAAGTGCTTTGGGTTGTGAAGGAAACTAGCTGATAGCCTGCTAGTTCTGCAACCTTTTGTGTCCCAGCTTCAATATGTGTCTCTTGTAGACATATTATATCCGCATTAAGGTGCTGGATGTCTTCGTTGACCCTGCGCTTTTTAAGCGGACAGTTCAAACCACATATATTAACAGATGCAATCCTTAGCTTACCCCTTGCCGTTTGTTAAATTTCCAATTGTCGTAAACGAAAGATCACTTAATATTCCACATAATTTCCATGCCATTACATATATTTCTGCCCAATGGAACAGCCACCGCCCCCTCCCTCCCCCTTGAACCTGGCAAAATAGGTCCGAAGACCCTTGTGATGCCTCCTGCATCCTGCTGTCGCCCCATGTCGCTGCCACCTCTAAAAAGAAAAAATTACATAATATGCCACATACTATCCAAACCATTAGGAACCATTAGGAATCGGACTGGCGTTCTGTAATTCTTTCCCCCCGAGATTTCCTGCAAGTACTCCTGCACCTGAATTTCTGGGCTAATCATTCTAATCACCTCCTTATGTATAACCTTCAGTCGTGCAGGACTCATTAAATAAACTTCACAGCCGGCCTTCTGAAAAGGAGCAATTAACTGTCTGAGCCGCCACCTTCTCTCCACTGTTGTGTGGCAGAAGTCTGGCCTGACAAAAAAAGTGTGCCCCTCTGCTGATCATCTAGCTTCGGGTCGGGCCTTTTAAAAAACAAGCTGTCTTAACCAAAATTCCCCCAAAAAATCAAAATAGCTCTGCGTTTATCATCGTGGTCACCCTGACCCATTGTTTTCTTGAGCATGAGAGGGAATCTGTGCACTCTCTGCACCTCTACATCCCAGTTCCAATGTTTCAATTACCGGGAAAGCTCCCTTCAGTAGCCAAAGAACAAATCCTCGTATGTCCTCTCCTTTTGCATTTTCTGCTATGCCAAGTAGCCTCAGATTATTTCGCCTCTGGCGAGTCTCGAAATCCTCGAGCTTCCACATGACATCGGTCATTCTTGCCTCGTTTGCCATTGCTTTTTGCCATCTGACCTCGGACCCTGCCTCCAACACCACTACCCGTTCTTATAGTGCCGCAGTTCGCTCCGTAATCTCTGAACAGGATTTATTGACTTTCCTTATGGCCCCTTGTAATTTTTTGGTAGCCATATGTGCTCTTTTATGCTCTTGTTGAGCTTCAATTTACATATGTTTAAGTGTGGAGTATATCAATCCCATTGAAGGAAAGGAGCCAGAGATAGCATTTGATCCAGGTAGTTGCTTACCAGCCTCTAACTGAGTACTATCATCTCCTGTCTCTTTGGTCCCCGAGTAATCCCATTTCATTTGATCAGGTTGGCCAAAGTCGGATTCAAATCCCGCAGCTAGAGAGACTTTTCCGCCCACACTTTTCCATCTTTTCCGTGCAATAGCCTGTTTCTGAGTGACGGGTTCTGCCTCTGTGCTATCTGATTGTTCTCTAGAGTTATCGAGGTCCGAAACACCCAGCTCGCTATCATTAAATATTTCAGAGTCATCCGTAAGGGAGTAGAATTTCTCTCCTTCAGGGGTTCTCACACCTTTCAATTTAGTCATAGCAGTGTCAGATTTCGTAATTAAGTTGGATGCCCCCGAATCAGAGTGCCCTTAGTGTCTCTCAGAGGAACCCAATTGCACATCTAACAGATTTCCTCCCCCGGCCGCACACTCCCCCAGTAGTGTACTAGAAGCATTTATCAAGTTCATCGAGCTTATCTCATTTGTATTATGTTCAGCAGCCAGGGGAGTAGCATCTTTGCCCTTGTGGCCAGCCAGCGTCTTCCGGGGTGGAGGGAAACCTTGTTGCAAGGCCTGCACACCGCCCGCACCGCTCGTCATTCGATCCTTGATGACTTTAGCGGCTTTTGGAGGCTTCTTGAAACACCACGGGTGAACGCCCGCACCGGCGATAAGCCTGCCGAAGGCATCCGTCAACCAGGACACCAGTTGCCGCGTGAGTTGTCCGATTCTGCTTCCAAAGGTAAGATTTATGGCAATAATCCCTCACATCTTTATCCCGTGAGGTAGGAGCGGCACCCACAGCAGTCACACAGCCGCCATCCTGCCCTTACATCCACAAGCTGCCCTATCCTAACGAAATGAGAACCTAGGCCAACCTGTAGCCAATCTGTAGCCTTCATGTCCAGGAGGTTGCTCCCCAGTAAACAGAGATGGAGTGCTATTGAGAGAGAAGCTTTTGCTGCGGTCTGGGCACTTGAGGCCATACGTGTTTGGCATTCACTTCCTGATTTAGACTGACCACAGTCCCCTCAGGACGCTCATGCAAATCAGGGGTGAGAACACAAAACTGCTGAGGTGGTCCATTTCATTTCACTACAGGGTATGGACTTCTCGGTGGAACATAGACCTGGAGTAGACAACGCCAATGCCGATTGTCTAGCTAGGTTTTTCCGCCTTAGTGATGAGAACTCCCTAGAGATTGGGTAGATCGCCCCACTTTCAGCTGGAGCGTACATGTGTTAGACATGTCATCCTTCAGGTGGTCTTTCCCCAGACTTTTTCCCTTTTACCTCTGGTTTTTGCTGATTGTTTTTGATGGCCTTAGGACTTTGAGCACTTTACCACTGCTAACCTGTACTAAAGTGCATGTGCCTCTCCCCTTAACATGATGAAATTGGTGCATACCTGATTGGCATATTTGTTGTACTGGTAAGTCCCTTCCAAAGTGGTATAACAAATACTGAAGGTCTGTACTTTAAATGCTAATAGTAGGCCTGCAGCACTAATTGCAGCACCCACTTAAGTAGCCTTTCAAACCTGTCTCTAGCCTGCCATGGCAGTGCCTGTGTGCGCGGTTTGGTGCCAGTTTGATTTGACATTTAAACCTACATGCCAAACCTTTAAATCTATTTTTATTACATATAAGTCACCACTAAAGTAGGCTCTAAGTAACCCTAATGTCAGGGTGCCGTGTAAGTAAAAGGTAGACATGTTCTTTCAAGATTTGCATGTCCTGGTAGTGACAAACACCCAAATTTATTTTTCACTACTGTGAGGCCTACCCCTCTCATAGATTAGCATTGGGGATTCTGATGGCGGTGGATGAACTAATTCTGATGACCCTGGAGTCTATTTTCTCTAACTTCATTCGGCAATAAGGGAAGGTGGGAAGATCACTTAAATACTTGACTCTTCCACAAAGAAGAGGGTAGCTTTCAATACCGAAAATTACATTCTTTTATTGGGAGGCTCTCCTACATTAGATACCTATCTTCTTTACAGTAGATATGTTTAAGGATGTTGAAATACCAACGATATAGGAGCTCCCTATAGGGAAGGAGGCCACCGGGCTGCTGCTGCAGCAGGTGGAACAGAGTTGTTATAAGAAGGTTCGCTTCAAGATGGTGTACAGTGCTTGGAAGATCTGGAACAGAGTACGAAAAGCTATTGCGATACCAAAGCTCTGCCGATATACCCCCATGTGGCGATCCTCGCTTTTTCCGCCCCCTTTTTATGACGCTATGGGAAAGCAGTGGGAACAGCTAAGTTTGGTCACTGTCGGGGACTTTCACAAGGGAGATCAAGTTCCCCCCTTTTCCACACTGCAGTAGGGATTCGAAATTCCCAATGAGCATTATTTTAAATATTTACAAATTTGGGACTTCCTTACCACACACAGACCAGCTATTACTTTGGAAAAAATACCAATGTTAGAAGCAATCGCTAGGAAGGCCAGCAGATTAAAGAATATTTATAGTTTGCGGCTAGATAAACTGCCGGATGATTTAGAGAAAAATGAAACAAGCTAGGCTAGGAAGCTGAATAACCCTGATGTTGCTCTTTATATGACATTGTCACTAAGTGCTAAGGTACTCTTATCAACAAGCTTGAAGGCACAACTCTGCAAAACTGTATTTAATTTATATTTTACTCCCGCTAAGTTATTTGACTGGGGCAAAAGAACCGATAATAGCTGCCTAAAGGGTGTGGGGTCGGTCCAGACACATTAATCCACATGTTTTATGATTGTGAGAAATTACTTCCCTTGAAGAATGGGGTGGCCAGCTTCTGAGAAGGATTGTTTGGCTTTAGGGTTAATTTGACCCCTACCTTGATGCTTATGGGATATGATAGCGCCCTAGGTCTAGTCACTGCACAGAAGTATTGTTTATTTGAAGGCACAACAGTATTCAGGATAATATTAGCAGCCAGATGGAAGGATCCAGAGCCACCTACTTTCCAGATATGGATAGCACGTCTCCTAGGGATGTACAACCAAGAGACTGCACTGTATGCATCCAGGGGCAGGCAGGCCAGGATTCCTGGGGGCAACATTTGGTTGCTTATTTCAAAGTGTAGCAAAGAAGCCAGAGGCTCTAACAGTTGGAGTAGTGGAGACTGCTAGTTAACATTTTAACAGAATAAACCTAAAGGGGCTGTGCAATGAGGCCTTTAATCTCTCTCTTGTTTTAAGCCATGATTATATGTATAGGCATTGGCCATATGTAAATAATTATGAATTGAAATCTTCTTTCTGATTGCCTCGTATGTATGATATTTATGGTATTATTGATGGTTTTCTAACCAGCTTTTTAAGTGACTTATAAGTACTTGTGCTAGCTCATTTTGATTTCACTATTGGTACGACTCATTGATATGTTTGTATCAGATTTTTTCTGGGTACCTATAAAACAATAATCATTCCTGAATACTATTTTATTCTGTAATTCCTGATTAAAAAGGGGTAGCTTTTTCATGCTTAATATGTTTGAAATGGTAATGAGAAATTCTCCTTATTGGTGAAGTTTGATTTAATATTACTGTTTTAGAAATGCCACTGTTAGAAAGTGGACGTTTATCTGCACTTACTGCTCAGTGTGCCCGACAGCCTGCCTCCAATACACATCTGGGGTGGGTGAGAGCTACAATTTCTGCATTCCCTCTAGACAGCCAAATAACTAAAAGGATAGGTGTGTCTGAATACCCATCTAAATATAACTGCATTTGGATAGTCTTGCCTGGGCCGGATAAAAGGAAGGGGTTACCACATCACTTGAATAGGCTGTCCTGTCCCCATATAAAGGACTGATAGCCTCACCGACAGGACTCGGTTGAAATGGATCATGTGCACTTCAGGGATCTGCTTACATCAAAGTCACTTTTGGGTATAAGTACTGGGTCTCCAAACCTCTAAAATGAGACACTTCTGGATCTTGAAATGAACCTGTCCGAAGGACTGCTGTGCTTCATAAAGGACTCACCTTTGGACTGCAGACTTGAAAGGCCTGCTTTTCTCTTGTGTTGACCTGCTGCCTGCTGCTCCCTGACTCTGCTGAAGGAGAGATGAACTCTGCCTTCCATCAAAGAGATCTCCAAGGACTTGCTGGCTTGCCTCTTGTTTTCTGAAGTCTTGGACACCAAATACTTCTTGCAATTCTGCTGGTGTTTCTGGACTCTGCCATCTGTGAGTCCCATCCTTGCCTGAGGTGCCCTCTACAGTTCTGGGCCTCAGAAGTGGTTTCTACAGCTGGTTTGCTATGAAGCCCACACATCACTACCACTGCACCGATCAGAACCGCCACAGAGCCCTTCGACGTGACACAGTGCTGATCCGGAGACATCCCTGCGCAGCTCGACAACGAGACAGGACCTGACAGCGAGGTTCAATGATGATGCAGCACCGATCAGAAGGAATGAGGCAGTGCTCTTCGACTCTGACGCAGTGCCAATCGGATACATCCCCGCGTGGCTCTCACGAGGATGAGGGACCGACTTTGAGTTGCAACAATGATGCAGTGTCGTTCCGAGCTCCCTACCGCGAGGCTCGACTTTGATGCATCGACCCAACAGCGTGAAATGAAACCGCCGCATTGCTCATTGCCTCTCAACTCTGACACCAGTCTTCGGAACTTACGCATTGCCTTCACTGCGTGGAGAAGATCCACACATCTGATTACTTGCAAGTAGGAAAGGTACTTTGTTCAGAGGGCTCATGTAGCCTCCCTGCACCCCATTGGAGTCGGCCTGAACTTTGCCTTTGCACTGGCCCAGCGGGACCTAAAGTAACCTTTTGAGCGCTACTTGCTTCTAAGCGCTTTACTGCATTTATTCCTTTAATGTTCAATCTTGTTTTGTTAAAAATATATAATTTATTTTTTTATTTTTGTGGTTTATTCATTGTGTTACTGTGTGTGTGTGTGTGTTGCACAAATACTGCCTCTTTAGATAAGCCTGACTGCTCTGTGCCAAGCTACCAGGGGGTGACCATAGGTTATTTTTTAGTGCGTACTTGGTTTACCCTGACGAGAGTGGTGGTTCCTGCCTGGCCAAGACGCATACCTCAGTCAAACAGGAATTATAGTTCTAACATCCCCAGAACCCAGAGTGAATCCAAGGGATAGTTGGCTGGCCTTCTGGTCTTAAGCCTCAGGGACATAACAGCCTTACAACCCCTGCACCTGGACTCTGCCATCTGTTAATCTACCTTTTCAAATGATGCACCCCAGTCCTGGTCCTTTGGAAGTGGGCCTAATGTGCTTGCTAGCAGAACCAACACATCTTCTCTGCTGAGTGACGCATCCCTGAGCAGAACCGACACATCTCCTCGACTGAGCGGTGCATTTCAGAGCAGAACCTATGCATTGCTGCTGCTGCATGAATTGGACCAGTTGCAAAAGACTTGCATTGCAGCTGCCTCCGATATCTTGGGACTGACGCATCACCTTCGGATTTGCCATTGTAAGACTCTTTACCCGGCACAAGTTACTCGCATCCCTCGTCAATGGCAGCTTCGACTAGGATGCAGAAACTCACTGGAATAAACACACCGACTTTGCTGCGCCTCACATCCTCGACACCGGACTTTGCATCACAAGCCCTGTTGACAGGATCCTTGACGTAAAAGGACCTCGCACCACAGCCTTGTTGCATCTCGGAAGCAACGCATTGCCTCAGCTGCAAGAGGCATCTTCGACGTGGATCCATGCAACACTGAGCAGCCTGGATTTAAGGTACTTTGTTCAGTGGGCCTATCTGGGCCCCTGTAGCCAGCCCGTGCTCCAGTGCAGTTGGCCTGAACTTCTGACTTTGTCCCAGTCTGGCGCAACCACTTTATTTTTGCTTCTTGACGCTTTTTTACTTGAAAACCATTCACTGGATGTTTGTTGTTTTGGTCTTCTTTTATTTATTTAAATCAGAGTTATTTTTCTAACTTGGTGTGGAATCTTTGAGTGGTGTTGTCACTGATGTACTGTTTGAAGTGTTGCACAAATTCTTTACATGCAGCCTCCAAAGTTAAGCCTGACTGCTCAGCGCAAAGCTACCAGTGGGCGAGCACAGGTTAATTTAGGGTGTGCCTTCCTTTTACTTTGACTAGGATTGTGGTTGCTGCTGACTAGGGCTTATACCCCAGCTAACCAACAACCCTATTTCTAACAGTGGCAAAATACTGGCAGATGTTGAACACTTTGGAAGCTGGTGTGTCAGACCATTGTCTAATATGCCTGACACTCGACTTAAAACTAGCAACTTCCCCTCTTCCAAGATAGTTAATGAAGGCTTTGCTTATAATACGCCACTGAACAAAAACAAAAACAAATTGAATGAATACATCCACTTCTTTTTGGAGGATAATAAAGGATCAGTTTCCTCCACCAGAAGGTTGTGGGCAGCAAGTAAAGTAGCAGAATACTGATGAGTGACACGACTATCCTTAAGAAAAAATTCAAATTCGACTTGACATAGAAAAACTAGACATATTCAAGTCATATTCAAGTCCCCCACTCTACAGATCAAAAAAGAGCTAACAGAGACAAAGACCCACCTTAACACCTTTTTCACTAACACTGCAGTGAAGGGTTTGCTGAAATTAGAATTGAGGGGTATGACAAGGGAGAAAAATCGGGTAGACTTTTGGCAGCTCAACTCCGGCAAAGAGAGTCACAATTGATAACCCCTGCAATTAAAGGGGTCAAAGGAGAGCTACATACACACCCAACAGATATAGTAAATTGCTTTGTGGAATATTATAAAACTCTTTACACATCAGAAGCACTATGCAATGAGAAGTGCATCAAGACTTTCCTGAATCTAGTACACCTCCACTCCTCTCAGAGGAAGGAGGGGCTATATTATCTGCCGAATTCCCAGAGTACGATGTTTGAGAGGTTTTAAACATCTCCTGGCCTGTAGGTCCCCCTGGGACAATGGACTCCCAGGAGAGTTCTAGAAAATAGGAGAGCCACTATTGACACACTGTATCACCTAAGCACTCCAAGAGGCAACCACTTCTAAAGAACTGGGCCCAATATCAAATAAAGTTATAATTTCTGTAATATTGAAGAAAGGTAAGGACCCGCCAAATGTGCCAGATATAGACCAACCTCCACCCTCAACAGTGACCTCAAAATCATGGCAAAAATCCCAGCGAACTGCCTAGGAAGGGTGATCCCCCACCTGATACATGAGACACAAGTAGGATTTGTCCCTGGAAGATATTCTTGCAATAACTCATGCCTCCTTTCCCACTTTCTCAGGCAGTCCAGGGACAGTCAAGAAGAGGTATTATTGATTTCCCTTGATGCAGAGAAGGCATTCAATTGGATAGAATGGGACTATTTATTTCATGTGACAAAACATCAATAAAGTAAAACTACTATATAATTATCTACTGTTGGAGGTATCATGCAGAGGTTTTCTCTCTGCCCCCTTTAATATTGGTAGAGGTACCAGGCAGGGGTGTCCACTTTCTCCCCTTCTGTTTCTGTTAGCCGTAGAGCTACTCGCTCAGGCCATCATACTGTCTGCAAATGCGAACGGTATAAAGTCGACATTAAAGAAATACAATCCCCACTGTACGCAGATGGCATATTGCTTCTTCTCACACAACTTCAGTACTCCATCCAAACAGTAACCACCTTGATCCAGGAATTTACACAGTTCTCTGGATGCAAGGTAAATTGGTACAAGAGCAAGGCGCTCCCCGTGTTCAGCTCAACCACTCCCCCTAGCATACAGGGTTTTCAAATGAAGTGCTTTCCAAAAGGCCTTGGATACTTGGACATTAAGATCAACAGAGGATTGTCTCAAATAATAGCGAACAATGTAATCCACTTAATTAAAAAATGGAAACTAGATTTTATTACATGGAGCAAACTAGACGTATCAATTTGGGGTAAAAGTTCAAACAGTTAAAATGATGACAGCCCCCATGTACAACTATGGGATCGATTACGATGTCCTTAGGAAAGGCTCCAGAAGGAATTCGCAATCTGAGATTCCAATTCGGAGCCGACTGAATCGGATAGCTTACCGAACGACCGATTACAATGCAAGGAAACTGTTTGGGCTTGTAGATTCAGTTCCAAGCGGCATTTGGACAGCCTGAGTTGTTCAGAGCCTAATTGTACAGCTCTATGGACACGGTTTCCGACCGAGCAATTACGATGACCGATTCTGACAGTCGTTCAGAATCGGTCTGGCCGACACAAAACGTCTGTCGGAATCTGACTTTGGGGCCCAGTACCAGGCCCCCCTTCACCCTGAGGCCTCCGGTTGGGGCCCGTGATGGGGTGCCATTGGCACCCCTCTTTACCACCAGGCACATTGTGGCAGGCACCATGGGTTGCCCGTCACAGGGTGCATGGTTTTCCCCAACCACCCCTTTTTCCAATAGAAGCCCGTGTTTGTGTTCGGAGCACACGCTCCCATTGAAGTCAATGTGATTCTGACCGAACGATGTTGGGAAGCATAGTAATGGGTCGGTCAGACTCGCAGAACCCGATTCGGTCGTAGACGATTCCGAAACCGATTCGGGCGAAAGAGTTTCTGAACAACATCGTAACCTACGTCTTAGGCATGCTCCCAATTAAGTTGCCAAACATCTTTGAAATAAAATCCAATCTGACATCAACTCCTACATACAGATTGTTCACCAAAGAATCTCCAAATTATGGATAGATACTGTGTCGGAAGGCCTTAGACTACCCAACATCTCTCTATATAATCTAGCCTTTCACCTTTACCAAGTGGCACTGGATTTGCTTCCATAAACAGCATCCCGCTCTGGGTAAAGTTAGAAAGACTATAAATAAAAACGAATGCAGGAACAATTACAATTTATAACAAGCCTTAAAGAAAAAACACCAGCAGGATTATATATTGGAAAATATGCTATTCCAATAGGAAACTAGCCCATTCAGTGGGTCACATGGCGCACACAAGGTCGAAAGAGGATAGACCAGTGAATAGACAAGGGAGACCGTAGTCCTCCACAACAGCTAAGAGAATAATTCATACTACAGAAGAAAGAGTGGAGGAGCTATCAGTTATATCACTACATAAGAACTGTCCTGGGACCAGCGCCTTTACTTTTGGTGGAATCTCTCACAACCATGATTAGAATTACGATACACCTGAGGAAAGTGGGAAACAATCCTTTTAGACCATGAGAGCATGTTAAGAGAGTTGAATCTAAACTTTCTTTACTTTCTTCATAATTTGTGCTGGTCCCCATGGGAACTTAAAAAGTCAAATTTGCTCCAGCACAACAATTGTTGGAGGTGCATGGCCACGGGATGTAATTTGCTCCATATTCCCTGGATATGCTCTAACATCAACAGATACGGGTCCGACGTATTGCCCCAATTAAGGAGACAGTTCCTTTGACTTCTCCCCTTCGCCCCACCTTACAATTTTACATGATGTATAATCACCACCAAACCTAACACCCTATAAGCCGAGGTGGATGGTCAAGGCACTAGCTGGCGCTAAACTATGAATAATGAGACACTGGTGCCACTTCCTCTGACTCGAGAACAGAATTGCAACACACAAAAAGATTACATATACAATTAACAATAATTTAGTAATGTGTATGGGGTCGCTTCTTAGACTATATAGAAACTAAAACATGAATAGAAGACAACACTCCTCAAGACCCTTAAAGACCACCTTAAAACTAGGAATCAAGCCCTTCATGTGTAATATACAATGTATTAATATGTCAGTGAGTAATCGCAAATCTAATCATACTCTGATCTACACTATACTAGATTGTGGACAATCCCCAAATAAAGAAAATAGAGATGTTTATAATACTGATACCTTGTATCTCCTAAGGATATATGCCATTGAAATAGGGCTGCAAACGATTCTATAATGTATGATGATTAATATTATTATCATTATTATTGTTATTGATATTTGATGTGAAGGTTCTCCCCATTAATTGAAGTGACCTTGTGCCACCTCCAGATGCAGACAACAATCGTGATCTGCACGGTATCAACAGCTGTCCGTTTAGAGAACTCGCCATGTGTTGCATGACCAGGAAGATGTTCTGACTTTCCAGCCATGTCCAGAGGCAAAGGGCTTCTTTGCACAGGGTCCACGGCTCCACTCTGTTTTGCTTGTTGCAGCATTACATGATGATGTTGTTGTCCTTGAACACCTGGACCAGCTTCTCCTTGATGGACAGGAGAACACTTTTAATGCCAAGCGGAGGGCTCTCAACTCCAGAAGATTGATATGGAGTCAAGTCTCTACTGGAAAGCAAAGTCCTCGGATCTCCACTACTCCCAGGTGGCCACCCCAGAAGTGCTGCATCAGTCACCACCATCAATTCTGGGTGGGGAAGGGAGAGAGTTCTGCCGATGACCCAATCACAATTTGTCAACCACCGCTGCAGGCCTTTTCAAGTCTCCTCCAAATTCTGGAATAGGTCCGAGAGATTCCTCTGGTTCTGGGCCCACTATGACTTCAGATCCCACTATAGAGCCTGCATGTGCCACGTGAAGTGTTTCACCAGCAGGATGCAGTAGGATGTCAGAAAAATAGTCTCAAAGTAATTCTCAATGAGATCGAAAACTGAGGCTGAAACTTAAGGATCATAGCCTGAATGTCCTGGGGGCGTGGCTATGATTGCCACCAAGAAGCCGTAATCTTGTGAGGCTCTGGTGGCGTTGGCCCTTTTTCACCTTTAATCACTGCCTTCATCACCTCATGCAGTGAATACTGCACTTTGTGGCGACACTGGAGGACAGGTACCGCTGCAGGGCTGTGACTATTGGCCCAGATTGCTGTTTCTGACTGCAGGGGGCCAGCGCTGCCCAGCACTGCCTCAAAGGCCCGCGTGATATGGGCCACAGGTGAGCCTAAGGTCGAGTCCACCTGTATTCACTGGGACTGCACCTTCTTCCCTGGACCACTTGGATTATTGCTGGCCAATTGGGGAGGTCAGGGACCACTGCGGGTGCTGGCCCCAACACGCCTTCTGGCCTCTGGGCTGTGAATCTGCCCATGGCAACCCGCCTCTGCGTTGGGCAGTCTCTCTCCCCCCCTGGGCCGGAGGGACTGCGGACACACTCCTGCGGATCACTACAGATCAAGATTTGCCACTTTGCAGACTGCATAAATAGCCGGGGCTGTGGGGACCGTGTCTGTGGCCCCCCTCCGTGCCCTACTGGCATAGTGCTCGATGACTGCAGTTGCGGCCCCTGCCCCCGATTATGCTTTTGTATACTAACCCTGTGGATCGCCTCCAAGTCAGTGGTTCGCTCTCTGAGACGTTCCCCATCATGAGGGGGACCAGGTAGGGATGCCCCTTTGCCCCCTCCTTTTCATCATCGCGATGGATCCACTGGTCTGCTACATGCAGGACTGCCATTTGTATCGCGGTCTCCAACTTACTCATGAGCCGCTTACTTATGGGCCGCTCTTACTCTCCCTTTACGCGGACGACATCTTGCTTTTCATTCGACATCCATCTGAAAAATTGGTACAGGAGGTCGTCCGATTTGTTGACTTGTCTTGGCTCCAAATTAACTAGGCCAAATCAGCAATCAGCAATATTCCTGTTGACTGAGGCGGCACAGCTGACGCCAGCTGACTACTCATTTACCTGGGCAGCGGACGGTACTAAATACTTGGGTATATGGCTCCAGAGGTACAAGTACTAAGTTCTACAACTAAACTATGGACCGGCAATGGCCAAACTTGCCTCCCAGGTTGACCGCTGAATCAACCCGCCTCTATCCAAGGCTGGTCATGCATCCATCATAAAAATGTTAATACTCCCTTGCATTTTATACTTATTTTTTAATATTCCTATCCCACTACTCCAGACTTTTTTCTCCTCCCTGCTTGGTCTGCTTCTGTGTCTCATGTGGACTGGTGGTCGCCTCCACGTCCGTGGGACACGCTCACTCTCCCCAATGAGCATGGAGGACTTTGGGTCCCCGACCTCTACTTGTACTATCTGGTTGCCCAATGCCAGTACTCCTACTGCTAGTACCATCCAGATCGTCGCATCCTCTATGTGAGACCAGAGCGGTCCCAGCAGGGTGATCCCCCGCATGCTTTGATCTTGCCAAAGGGCTTCTTGCTAATCACCAAGGTCATCCAGATGGTCTCCATGACTTGTTGGGTGTGGCGTAGATTGAGGCAGCTGCTGGGAGGGGGCCCTCTTTATTCCCCTGCTCTCCCCCTTTCAGATAATCCCTGGCTCCAGCTGGACAGAGAAAAGCTTGTTCAATGAGTATTCCGCTATCATTACCTCTCCACCCTAGTGGATTTGTTCCCAGGAGGCAAGGTTTTACAGCTGACTGCGGAACCTCGCCTACATGACTCACCCTTACTGGATCATTTGATTATCCAGAGACATCATAATACATTGCGTTTTCTGCTCCCTACTTTCCTGCTACCCTCTCACGGAGAAAATATAGACATAAAACTAGTTACTTACCTGTACACTGTGTTTCTCCAGTATAGATATCTTTCATAGATTCACATGCTTGTATCTTCCCCATCGTCATGGTGGGAGTCTCACGGTAAAAGAATAACAATAGCAGTAAAAGAAAAAACTGCATAGAAAAACCATAGGGAAGTATACAGTTTGGTAGTCTATCCACCTCATTATGTGGTCCACACGTCAGCCAATCAGCTGCCAGCCCTGATATCATACTCCCCAGCAGAGCCACCATTCCTCAGATTTCCAGCCCCAAGTGTGAGCCAAGGATGTATCTAGAGTAAAAAGGTGGTCTACCTGAGACAACGGGGAGGAGGGCGGGCCGCATATGAATCTATAAAAGATATCTATACTGGAGAACGATAGTGTACAGGTAAGTAACTAGTTTTTTCTCCAGTATGGAATCTTTCATAGATTCACATGCTTGTATCAGAATAGACAACAAACCAAAACTGGGCTTTGGCTCAAAAAACCAGCAGAACTGAGCCGGAAATACTAAAGAACAAAACACCTAGTCCTCCCTGGATTTAGTTTAAATGACACAATTTTTTATATACCCTTTCATGAATTGAAACACAAAAGATGGGGCTTTATAAATTGCCTATTATTCAAAAAGTTTTTTATTTATTACACATTCTTTTATTGTGTGATGGAGACAAACGTAACAAATACAAACATCTATATACAATATAAATGACAATACAATACAATGAACAGCACCCTAGGCAATTTAAACATCCAATCATCTACCATACTTGGCCAAACCATTCATACCAATAGGCTGACTCATACTCTACTAAACTAGAAGGCCCTTCAACAACTACTCCCTTTTGGGACACAGATAATTTATCCGTGTCAAACTTTTTAAGACAATTATTTTCTTATTAAACACTTAGAACCCGAAGAAAACATCAAGGGCAGGACTTTTTGTGTGGAGTGTGTAAAGGACCAACTGGTCGACTGGTCTACGCGTTTCAAACCTCTAACATTATGAGGTTCTCATCAGGACCCATAAATTCTGAAAAGAAAATCAAAAAAAAGAATAAAAAATGATAACTCTCAATTTTTATTTGGCATTTACAGAACTTGAGCCAGCCCCCATTCTCAGCCTGGCATACCCACCTTATGAATATTTATGCACGTGTGGTCTTAGCCTGCTTAATATCCAAAAGATTATTCAATCAGCTAGTGCCTGGAGCTGAAAACAACGAAATATGACAATAAACCTACTCGTCAAATACTTCACACACACAATGGACAGACGCACAAGGACAAGACAGTAAGTAGGAGAGTTGCTCACCCTACGATTTCAAATGCTTCCCAAATAGTCGGTTGGTCTAGCGTTCATGTGTCCCCTTTGTTGGGCGTAATCGGGCTTTTAATAATCCGCTGCCATCAAAGACTGTGAATAGAAAGAGCGAAGCGGTGAAGCTTGCGTGTGTAATAACGCTGTTGAACTAATGTGCCGATTTGAGCTTCCACATAACGTGGACTCAATAGATCATCGCCTACCTGGTGATTGCTTCTTCTCGCCATTCTACGGAGCCGTATACCTCAACCGGGGATTGCTTGAGTGACCAGGAAGTGAATTAGATCCTTAACGATAGGTGATGCGCATAGCATCATGGGAATTGTAGTTCTTTTCTTGGGAGCAATGGGAAATGTAGTTCCCATCTAGTCCATGATGTTGAAAACTTTATTAAACAGGGATTAATATCAATGCAAACGATTAGATCGTAATTATGCGATGAACTGTTGATGTGAAAAAGTATAGTTTCCATTGGACCAATGTTACAAACGCTTAGTCAAAAAATATTTTATGTTTTGTTGAACGAATATATTGTTGGAAAAATCCCCCAAAAGGCAGATACCTTTGGTGAGATACAGAAATGTGAATTTATACACAGGGAGAAGTCCACTGATCCTATTCAAGTCGTGAGCGGTCTATATATTTCAGCTATTTCATTAAGACCGTTGGTCGTTGTGTTAAATTTCATAATTAGAAATGACTCTCTTTGACTCAAGCGACCTTCCAAGTCACCACCACGTGGATCTTGCTCAATTTTGGACAAAACTGTCCACTTCAGATCTTCCTCACGGTGTTTCAATAGGCTCCAATGACTCACTAGTGGAGCATTTTCAACTTTCCGTCGGATCCTCGACTTATGTTGAATGATGCGTTGTCGCACTTCCTGGGTAGTCTTGCCTATATACAATTTAGGGCATGGGCATGTGACTGCGTAAATCACATTTTTCGTCCTACAATTAGTAAAGGCATCATGTTTCCAATAGATGTTATTAAAGGTGAATGTATCGCCTTCTATAGTTTGTTCGCAGCAAATGCAGGATCCGCATCTGTGATGCCCGACGATTGGAGGCAAAGCTAATAGTCCTCTCAACGTGGGGGGCTGTGGTTTAGGCAGAGCTGCTCTTACGATGAAGTTAGCTATGCTTTTTTCTTTTTTGAACGCGAATAGGGGTGGTGTGGAAAAGTCATTATGGAGATCTTTGATCAGGTGCCAATTTGACAAGACTAGTTTGCGAATTTGATGTGAATTGGGACTGAATGTTGTCACACAAACCGGTCTATTCGCTGTCTTCTTCTTTTTGCTTGTCAATAGGGTTTCCCTTGGTGTCCACCAGGCTCTTTTTAGGGAATGTTTGAGTAGTTTTCGTGGGTATCCTCTCTCAAGCAGTCGGTCTTTAAGTTTGTTGGCATGAAAAAAGTATTCTTCTTTTTGAGAACAATTCCTACGGATCCGTAGGAACTGTCCGTACGGTAAATTCTGCTTTAGGCTCCGAGGGTGATTGCTGGTGTAATGCAATGCATTACACCAGAGAGAGGATACCCACGAAAACTACTCAAACATTCCCTAAAAAGAGCCTGGTGGACACCAAAGGAAACCCTATTGACAAGCAAAAAGAAGAAGACAGCGAATAGACCGGTTTGTGTGACAACATTCAGTCCCAATTCACATCAAATTCGCAAACTAGTCTTGTCAAATTGGCACCTGATCAAAGATCTCCATAATGACTTTTCCACACCACCCCTATTCGCGTTCAAAAAAGAAAAAAGCATAGCTAACTTCATCGTAAGAGCAGCTCTGCCTAAACCACAGCCCCCCACGTTGAGAGGACTATTAGCTTTGCCTCCAATCGTCGGGCATCACAGATGCGGATCCTGCATTTGCTGCGAACAAACTATAGAAGGCGATACATTCACCTTTAATAACATCTATTGGAAACATGATGCCTTTACTAATTGTAGGACGAAAAATGTGATTTACGCAGTCACATGCCCATGCCCTAAATTGTATATAGGCAAGACTACCCAGGAAGTGCGACAACGCATCATTCAACATAAGTCGAGGATCCGACGTAAAGTTGAAAATGCTCCACTAGTGAGTCATTGGAGCCTATTGAAACACCGTGAGGAAGATCTGAAGTGGACAGTTTTGTCCAAAATTGAGCAAGATCCACGTGGTGGTGACTTGGAAGGTCGCTTGAGTCAAAGAGAGTCATTTCTAATTATGAAATTTAACACAACGACCAACGGTCTTAATGAAATAGCTGAAATATATAGACCGCTCACGACTTGAATAGGATCAGTGGACTTCTCCCTGTGTATAAATTCACATTTCTGTATCTCACCAAAGGTATCTGCCTTTTGGGGGATTTTTCCAACAATATATTCGTTCAACAAAACATAAAATATTTTTTGACTAAGCGTTTGTAACATTGGTCCAATGGAAACTATACTTTTTCACATCAACAGTTCATCGCATAATTACGATCTAATCGTTTGCATTGATATTAATCCCTGTTTAATAAAGTTTTCAACATCATGGACTAGATGGGAACTACATTTCCCATTGCTCCCAAGAAAAGAACTACAATTCCCATGATGCTATGCGCATCACCTATCGTTAAGGATCTAATTCACTTCCTGGTCACTCAAGCAATCCCCGGTTGAGGTATACGGCTCCGTAGAATGGCGAGAAGAAGCAATCACCAGGTAGGCGATGATCTATTGAGTCCACGTTATGTGGAAGCTCAAATCGGCACATTAGTTCAACAGCGTTATTACACACGCAAGCTTCACCGCTTCGCTCTTTCTATTCACAGTCTTTGATGGCAGCGGATTATTAAAAGCCCGATTACGCCCAACAAAGGGGACACATGAACGCTAGACCAACCGACTATTTGGGAAGCATTTGAAATCGTAGGGTGAGCAACTCTCCTACTTACTGTCTTGTCCTTGTGCGTCTGTCCATTGTGTGTGTGAAGTATTTGACGAGTAGGTTTATTGTCATATTTCGTTGTTTTCAGCTCCAGGCACTAGCTGATTGAATAATCTTTTGGATATTAAGCAGGCTAAGACCACACGTGCATAAATATTCATAAGGTGGGTATGCCAGGCTGAGAATGGGGGCTGGCTCAAGTTCTGTAAATGCCAAATAAAAATTGAGAGTTATCATTTTTTATTCTTTTTTTTGATTTTCTTTTCAGAATTTATGGGTCCTGATGAGAACCTCATAATGTTAGAGGTTTGAAACGCGTAGACCAGTCGACCAGTTGGTCCTTTACACACTCCACACAAAAAGTCCTGCCCTTGATGTTTTCTTCGGGTTCTAAGTGTTTAATAAGAAAATAATTGTCTTAAAAAGTTTGACACGGATAAATTATCTGTGTCCCAAAAGGGAGTAGTTGTTGAAGGGCCTTCTAGTTTAGTAGAGTATGAGTCAGCCTATTGGTATGAATGGTTTGGCCAAGTATGGTAGATGATTGGATGTTTAAATTGCCTAGGGTGCTGTTCATTGTATTGTATTGTCATTTATATTGTATATAGATGTTTGTATTTGTTACGTTTGTCTCCATCACACAATAAAAGAATGTGTAATAAATAAAAAACTTTTTGAATAATAGGCAATTTATAAAGCCCCATCTTTTGTGTTTCAATTCATGAAAGGGTATATAAAAAATTGTGTCATTTAAACTAAATCCAGGGAGGACTAGGTGTTTTGTTCTTTTGTATCAGAATAGACAGCAGTCCATATACCATATATAGTGTTTCCAGGATAGACCCCTTTCTCTAGGGCTCTGCTTCCTTAGTACTAAAATATCACATTGTTTTATAGAGAGCCAATAACATAGGTAGGTGTCTTAGTGCTTATCGCCCTTAGACATGGTACATGAAACAAAATATCAACAATGCATATAACCGTAAATCTAATGGAAAGAAAACAGAAAGAAAGGTACCTTAATGAAACAGGTGCCGTAGAACTGCTTGCCCCACTGTGGCGTCCGCCTTCCACGCTGTGTCCAGACAGTAATGCCTGGTAAACGTGTGCACATTTGCCCATGTTGCCGCTCTGCAAATGTTCGGGAGCGATACTCCCGCGAACAATGAGGTTGACGTTGCCATTCTTCGTGTCAAATGAGCGCAAACTCTGGCGTGCAAAGGTTTTCCTGCTTTCCCGTGACATAAAGAGATGGCAGAGGCTATCCATCTTGAAATGGTAGATCTTGACACAGCAAAGCCTTTCCTAGGTCCAGCAAAAGCGATTAGCAGCTGGTCTCTTTTCCGAAAGGATTTTGTTTTGTCAATATAAAATTTGAGGCATCTCCTGATGTCCAAAGTGTGTAGAGATTTTTCTTCTGCCGAAGATGGGTTTCTGAAGTATGTAAGCAGTACAATTGGTTCGTTGAGATGAAACGCCGTAGGAACTTTGGGGATAAATTTTGGATTTGTCCTGAGAACAACTTTATCTGATTTGAATTGAAGAAAAGGCTCTGAAGTAGTGTAGTAGTGAAGTTCCTATATCCCTGATAGGCTCTGTGCATTGGAATAACATACACTATAGTTTTGACATAGGACTGCGGTCAGTATGTCTCTATCGAGTACATTAAACTTAATTACTTATGTGTGCCAGCTAACTCAGAGGTCACTAGAAACTTCTCGAATAAACAAGAAAGGATTAGTTTCTGACAACCGCATAAACATGACAACTTTGTTTCCCTTAGAGTCGGAACAATCTCAGAACCGTGGAAACAATAGATAACAGTTTCACTCAGTCAATCGTGCATGCTTCGTTTCTACAGCGTTGCATGGAAATAGAGAGACGGGCGTTTCAATGAAAAGAGTTTATTGAACAGTCTTATGTCTTGTGCAAGAGATATGAACTGCTACAATCGTAAGACAGGCTGCAAAGTACAATACGTACAGAGTTAGCAGTAAGATAAAATAATACTGCAATAGCATGGTTTGTAGCTATGACATATATTAATTAAAATACATACATAAATAACACAGGCTAAAATGTGAATACTCATCTGATGCTTCTTAATTGTTCTACCCTAGTGTACCTAACCTAAGTGTAGTACGAGGTAAGAAGTAGGTGCTGTTTTCTAAAGTATACCGAGTGCCGAGAGATGGTTTTGTTTCCTGTGAATGGGAGGTCGAGCTGGAGGCTTTTGTATAAACTCCAGGGTGTGGCCTTGGTGTATAATATCCAACACCCATCTGTCCGATGTTATTGACAGCCACTGATGATAGTAATGAGAGAGGTAATGGATCTGAATGTGTCATGATGAGGTGGGTGGCGCCTGAATATCGTCACTGTCTCCTATTGGAGTCCTGTGCCTTTCCCCTTGTAGCAGACTTTCTTCTAGACTGCTGTTGGTAAGAGGTGCTAGAAGAGCGAAACTGCTGGGTGTTAGAGGATTGACGGTACCCCTGTCGATGATAAGGCTGGTACCTGTTAGAATGAAATGAGGATCTGTGATGGAACTGACCTCTTGATCTTCCACGAAAAGATCAAAATCTTTCTTGTTGCAAGGACCCTAAGGCTTTTACGGTGTCTGTGTCCACTTTTATTCCTTGCAAGGCATTATCGATATGCCTTCCAAAAAGATTTTCCCCATCAAAGGGCATGTCTAAGATCATCGTTTGGACTTCGGGATGAAAAGACGTAGCCTTCAGCCACCCTTGTCTCCGAAGCGCTACAGCTCCAGCCATCTGTCTGAATCCTATCGATGAGATGTCCATGGCTATATCGATGGACTCAGAAGCTGCTCTAGCTCCGTCTTGCTGGATTGCTGCCGCCTCTTCTTTTTTGTCATCAGGCAGATGAGACAAAAGTGGAGCGATGTCCGACCACATCTGTCGATTATATCGGCTGACAAGTGCCAATACATTCGTGGCTTTGATCGAAGCTGCGGCCAGCACTGCAAAGCGTTTTCCTGCGCCATCCATCTTTTTGCCCACCTTGTCCGGAGGAGCCGACAAAGCAGAGGCCAGGTTCTTGGAGCGTCTCTGTGCCGCCTGCATAACTACTGATTCAGTTCGAGGATGCAGATAGATAGATAGATAGATAGATAGATAGATAGATAGATAGATAGATAGATAGATAGATAGATAGATAGATAGATAGATAGATAGATAGTTAGATAGATAGATAGATAGATAGATAGATAGATAGATAGATAGATAGATAGATAGATAGATAGATAGATAGATAGATAGATAGATAGATAGATAGATAGATAGATAGATAGATAGATAGATAGATAGATAGATAGATAGATAGATAGATAGATAGATAGATAGATAGATAGATAGATAGATAGATACATAGATAGATACATACATAGATAGATACATACATAGATAGATAGATACATAGATAGATATGAAAAAAATATCTAAAGCTGTCTCAAAGGCTGGACCAAAAAATACTCTGGAAATGCAATGTACTGCAATGCATCGTCAGTTTCTCAATTAACTTTCTGCCATGTAGACATTCTAGAGACTTTCGGCTGCCACTGGTCTAAATAGAGCAGGTATATTAAGGACTAATATACTAGTATGAGGCCGAGGAGTAGACCACATTTCCATCTGATTTAAAGAAGGCTTTGATTGCATCCCACTGCTGGCTACAGTATGGCTCTGCTCTCCAACAGAGTAACTCTGGCTATACCTATATTTGCATACAGGATATATGTATATGTATAGCAATACTAGCTGGGAAGCACTGAGGTTCCTCATAGATTAATAAGGGGGCATCAGAACTATGAAAGGGAAGCGAGAAAAAGATTCTGCACAGTACAAGAGAGAACTAGCATTGGCAAAGCCAATAAATTTCGCCTATGCGGTATCTATTGGCTTTGTCAATGCTTGTATTATTATAATTTTGGAGTATTCAGGAAATATTGCCTTTTGGATTGTGTGCTTAAGATACAGTTTGAGGAGTCACAGATGGAGCTGAGGGTAGACTCATCAGTGGTCACCGACTTAGAGTCTATGTAGATCGCTGGAGCCCGAAGTCACGATAGAGGGAGCTGGAAGAGTGACAAAGATGTGTAACATGCAAATATCGTCAAATTTGGGGATTTACCCATTTTGACTGAGGACAATTCAAAAAGTTCAGCCACATGCAAAAGTGAGAACCCATCCTCTTCCAGATAGAGAAATCTTAACCTTACAAATGCCTTATTCACTGTAAACAATAACTCTTAACTTAATAATTCTAAGCACGCACTCACAGTCTGCAAGACTAAAATATCTGCCCAAAGACCAATCTTCCATTATTTCAGGTACCCAACATGTACACAATACCTGCACAATATGGGGAATATTATCAAGAATGTGTGATAACCACCGCAAAAGTAGCTTAACGCCACCCTTCACATCGTAGTCTGTCGTGGGAAAATAACTCCGTGTTAACGTGGTATTCACAAGCCAGCGGTACCATGCGATAGGCTCACGAGAACATGTCAAATGTACGCCATAAAGCCAATGCGACGCCGCAAAAATGCGAATCACGAACGCAAAAAAAGCTGCGATGACACCAATCGCGATACAAAAATCAGCGAAAAGCAGCGACAGGCCTGCAATTCCCACGCGTCATGTGGGAAAATGCACTATAAAAGCAACAAAAAAAACCACACCAAAACCAAAAGAAACAGCGTAGCACCATGGATGCCCCCGGACCGAGTGCAGATGGCAAATTGTAAACCCCTCAAGCCCCACAGACCACCAGCAAGGAACAACGGTGTCGGGGAAGGCCAAGGAGAAGAGGGAGAGGAAGACGGAGTGCAGTCCGCAGGAAAACCAGATCAGCGCCATGGAGGTGACAGAACACTACGATCTACTGAACGTCAACATGACAAACGTGAATGCAGTCGGAGTGTTGAGGAGGTCTATGGAGGAGGTTAAGAGGCGCTGGCATGATGTGAAAAGCCAAACCAAGCACAAACCCGCTGCCAACAAGAAGGCAGCAACGGTGACTGGATGTGGGAGTCGTGCGCCACAGGAGGAAAAGGACACAAGGGCAGTTGTCGGTAGTGTTCGATCACCTCCGTAATGATGGTCCTTTTTTCCTCCTGACTAAACGCGTCATCCTCTTACACCTCTCCTTGCGTGCAATGATATGTACTCTGCCATTGAAAAATAAAGACTCAGTTCACAATGTGTGACCTACTCAAGCGCAGTGTGGCCCGTGGGCAGTAGTCCGCGTGGGCCCACAGACACGTGTGGTTGGAATGCTATACACTGACTTGGTGTCACCATATTGAAGGGAGTATAGTGACATAAAATCAGCCATAATTAATGTTCTCTGACATAGTGTAATCAAGACTCAGTTACAAATGTGTGACCTACTAGTCCGCTGTGTATGCCGGTGGAGTACATCAACGAGAAAGGAGTACTGCGGGCCTGCGTCGCAGAGGCCGTGATGGTAAGAGGAGGCTGCCAGGGTCCCATCACTCAGGCTCGGAGCTTGCACCGGCACGCGGTGGTCCCTCTTCGACACACGCCGGTATTGGCAGGTGTGCATTAAGGCCAGGGTGCGAAGGGCCGGGCAAGACTGGTTCGGGGACCAGCGACCCGGGGTGCAGCAGTCGCACAGGATCGCAGACTACACCGCTCACGGTGAAGGCGTTGGCCTCGTGGTGGGGTGAGGGGCGCCGCCCTGGCAGAGACGTTGGGCATTCCGGAAGAGAACCACGCCCAAAGCTATGTGCTTTTTATTCACACCCCTACGCTGGCCTGGCGTATGCCGGGCCAGCCCACTCCTCTCACTCTTACAGGGGGGGATGTAACAAGCTACATTTCCCGGATCTTCCCCACTGACTAGGGTGACATGGTTGCGTCCACTGTCCACTACACTCCAAACACCAGCGGTGTATGTCAACCTGGATTTGTGTGTGGTCTGCATACTGCAGTCTGGCCATCACATCCACGCCACACTTGGCATTGTGTACATTCTCATTCATCGGTCACTTGCCTCCTTCGCATATGCCTGGTCCCCACCTCTTCCCACAATCTGCTATCGTGTGGCTGAGGTGCCATGCCGTTGATGGCTTATGTGCATGGCTGGCCCAGGTTGCCACAGTAAGTTGTGCTGTCTTGTCTGGTGGATGGGCATGTTGTTTGGCATGTTGTATGTGAGTTTGTGACGTGTGCATTCCCAGAGTTGTGAGTTGCACGATTGTGGAGTTGAGGTCTGTGGTGTGTTCCTTTAGTACTCGCCAACGAGCAGTGTATTTTCATAGGTGCCAGCCTGGAAGAGCTGGTTGATGATGGACTGTTGGTAGAAGTGGAATCATGCACATTGCCTGGATGGTTGGCGTCGACGTTGGTGGAGATTCCCCGGTGGTCCACGGTTGCCTGCACATTGATGGAATGCGTATGCTTTCTGTTGCGGTTCTTGTGTGCAGTGTTGCCAGGGTGCACAAGTAGGGCATGTGTGCAGTCAATTGCCCCCTAAAACGTGTTAATTTCCTGCTGCTAACGCACCTTATCGCCTGTTTTGTGATCTTATCGCCGATCTGGCTGGTCGTTGACAAAGTTGCGGAGTGGTGTTGTAGCGGGTTTTTGCTCGTGAACGCCTACTCTGCATCTCATTAGCGATAGTTGCCGGGGTCATCTGTGGTGATGTTTTTTTAGGATGCTATTGCCGGAAAACTGGTGATATCGGCTGTTTGCACCAGCTTGTGAATGGGGCGATAAGTTTATTGCCAATTTGGCTGCGATAAGGTGCCGATAACTCGGCGATAGATCCTTGAGAATATGCCCCTATGTTTTTCACTACCGCACTGGTGATTATGAGGAGACAAAATTAGCTACTCCCTGTATGTGAATTGGGCAGTAAAGGAGCACTTATCGTTCAAATTGACCCCACCAGATAAAAAAAACATTGGCCCAAGAGTAACTCTTGACAAGGCCGACTCAGATATTCCACCACAAGAGATTGGTACATTGGGTAGCAATGCACTGATTAAAAGTATCCCTTGTTGGGGAGTCGCGCTCACCGCGACCTTAGATGGCCGCCTGAGATCAGAGCTCAGCGTCGCAGCGGACATCGCGGCTGAAATTACTGCCGTAATTTCACCGTTTTCATCATAATGAGGGCATTTTCGTGAATCGGATCGTCTTCTCCACAGGAGGCTACCTTTTTTATTTGCTATGCTTCAGAAATAAGGTTTCTTATCATCAGGTGACTTTTTCTGCTCTTTGGCGGCCGCCATTTTCTATTTTGCTCTTTACTTTTTCCTCACACTTTTTAGGTCTCGCCTACGCAGCGCGCATGTGCTGCATAGGAGAAAGACCTTTAGCCATCGATTCGCCTTTTCAGCCAAAAACGTGAATGCGTTGCATTGCTTTTAATGGCAACGCGTGCACGTCTGGCGACCCCCTTGCGGGACCAAGCTTTGACACCATACGTTTGTACATAACTTGCAAACATATGGTGCCCCTGCTCATTCCCGGAAGGGAAGCAGGCGCAGGCCCCCCTCCTATCTCGCGCGCGCTTGTTTTTAAACATGAGCACGCCTGTAATTTTCATTATACAGCAGCTTCCCTGGCTGATCACTAGATAGTGCCAGATGCCACGTTTTCTCTTTCCCTAAAGTACATATTGTCTAATGTTAGAAACCATCTCCCACGATGCAATTTTCCTCGTACTGCAGTTAAATGTAACTCCTGCTAAATAGCATCAACCACTGCAGTGCTGGTTTCAATATATATTATGCTGTTGTAGAAAAAAAGTAAAGAGCATTTAACCGCAATAGTATTTTCAAATGCAGGGAGTCTGGAACTTGTCAAGACCAGGTAAGTGTCTCTTGCCTCCCTTTCTCACCTCCGAGTACGAGGAAAATGGCAGGACTGTGGACAGTCTGCGGCTGAACACTTTTGTGTCACCGTTGGGGACCACACTTTACATTCTTTGCATTGTGTTAATTGTAGTCCTACATCTAAAATGAGAAAAGAAAAAATTACAAGTGAAGAAAATCACTGCATCCCGTAGGCTTACTGAAACCTTTAATCTACTTGGTCTGGCAGTAATTTCAAAAGATAATTAGCTCTTTACATGTGGCCGGTCTTTGATCGCCGCTCCGATAACATCACTCCCTGCTGTGATGTCCCACGGCCGCTTTTCCAACTTTCGACCCCACTGCCTGCCTGCCCATACCCCCTCAATAAGGATATCACTGATCGGTTTCAGTCTGGAGATTAAAGGAGCCAATGCGGATCATTTGCTTTAAATGAGTATTGCTATGCGAAGGTCATAAACAAAGTTTCTGTTAGCTATCTTGAACAGGAGGTCATAAAATCCAATTACTACATTTTTGGAAGTCATTCTACTGTTTTGCCAATCTCGATATGCCTATGGGTTAAATGTTGGAAGTTCTTGTATTTCCTGACAAAAACACAAGTAGTGGCAAAGCCAATCAGTCTCGCCTTTTTGGCTTTGGCAAAGCAGAACAATTGGCTTTGTCAATTATTTTTGCAGATGCTATTCAACATCAGCAAATGGAGAGAAAAACGAGCATTGGTAAAGTCAAGTGGTGTAGCATTGTGCACTAACTCAAAGTGAAGGGAGCTAATGGGTAAGTTGGCTGACCTACTTCTCCATACTGTATGCTGTGCTGGGTGGAAGTAACATGTGAAGGCCAATCGAACAGTCTCTCCTTTTTGACTTATTGGCTTTGCCAATGCTATTTGCTGATCCTGTTCTTTCTGCCAATACTGTGCATCATCAACAAACACACAACAAAAGAAACAAGCATTAGCATAGCCAAAAGGTCTCACTTTTGGGACCTTATAAGTATTTAGGTATGCAGCACAATATCCTTGGTGCAACAACATCAACTGTTGCATGGCTAAACACTTATAAGGTCCCAAAGGCGAGACCTATTGGCTATGCCAATGTTTGTTACTATAATGCCCCTGGAAATGCCAATTCTCACTCTTTTTTGCCTATTCCATCATATTACCTTTACCTGAGGCTTGTTTCTATGCTGTGGGATCCGGATGCGGACCACAACTATTGCTCTTCTGTGGTATATTTTTATTAAATCATTGCTGCGTCATTGGGAGAGCATGTTTTTCTAAAACTCCTGGAAATTCTACTTATGGGTAGGAGCAAGAAGTTACTGCATTCCTCCAAAAACATGAAATCCAGCAAATTGCGGTCTTGTCCTGCTCACTTTACAACCTCCTCTAATTCCTCTCAGACTTTTGAGGAACTACCCCAAATGGCGTCTTCTCGCCCTACTGTTGTGTCGACCATGGCGTTCAAGTCGCAACCTCCTTCGACCACCATAAAGAGAATCAAATACGATCCTCCTTCTCCTCCAAAATCTCTGTCTCTGGTTTCTCTGGAAAAGGTACTGGAGGAAATTTGTGCTTTAAGACCATTTGTTGAAGAAAAAACTCTCATTTGCACATCTCAAATGACAAATGGTCCGCCATGGACTCCCGCGTTTTTGGTAGTTGAACAACAGATTAGCGATGTACAAAACACTTCCTCCAGAAATTCTTCATTGGAAAAAGAAGTTTCACAACTCAAGAAATCAGCTGAAGATCTTGAAAACCGAAATCGCAGTAACAATCTTCGCCTGTATGGTCTTCCTGAAGGCCTTGAGGGAGATGATCTGGTTACGTTTTTCACCGCATTTCTCCCACAACTCTTCGACCTTCCTACGTCAACCAAATTAAATATTCAAAGAGCACACAGACTGGTTCCACGCTTGTCGTCCTCACCTGCTCCATCTAAACTACGTGGTGTGATCTTCTTGTTTCCAAAATTCACTGATTTACTACTAGTTCTGAATGCAGCTAAATCCAGGAAGCAGCTAACTTGGCAGGGGGCAAAACTATTTATTTCTCAAGACGTCTCTTCAGATACCGCAAAGCGCCAAAAGGAATTTTTGGATCTCCGTCCCGCTCTTCGTTCCTTGGGAGCTCACTATGGCTTATTTCACCCGTGCCTATTTAAAGTCACCTTTTTGAATAAAAACTTCTTCATTCGAGGAGCCTGCAGATCTCAGAAAATTCATTCACTCTCATTCTCCTTCTTCGATGAAGATTGCTGGTTCTTTTTCTCAAACTTGACTTTAACGATTCTTTTGAAATGTTTAAATTGATTTTGCTTTTATTGTAACAAATTTCAGTCGTTACATTCCTTCTTGTTTACAAGGCGCCAAGACGCCTATGGGCAATCGCGCGCTTTACAAATGCAAAAATCAAATCAAATCAAATCAAACCTTCAGATTCTTTTACAGGTTTTCTGAATCCTGTTTATGTACCTACCTCAAGTTCCTGTCCCATTCTCTGTCTTTATTGACATCCCGGTGTGGTTCGCTGCCCAGGTTAGGTGTACCATCCCTGTTGTCCATTCATGCTTCTCACATTTTCTTGTGTTTCCCCGTGAAGGTACGTATCACAGTCGTCACTTGACTTGTACTGTCTCTTCTTACTCATACTTCCATTCTGGCTGGTTTGCCTCCTTCCTTTCAAACAGGATGTCAGAAGTCAGTACCTCTATGCACCCTACTATGAACACCTGTTATTCTAGAAAGAGGTCTCAGCAGAGAGGTTAGTCTCTCCACACAGCCTACAATGCACAACTGTCATCCCAAAGAGAGTTCTATTAGAACCTCTATTTCATTAGGGGCATGTCGCCATGTCCCCAATCCCAACATTTATATCAAATACCTCAGTGGCCTTATCCTTTCTTTTGGCTTTACCAAACCAGCTTATGGACACGATACAGAGTTTCTACTTAAATTCGACAAGACTTAATCCAACACTATTGGTTGACTGCAAGACTGCCTGGCCAAGATCCGAGGATGGATGTCACAAATTTCCTTACATTGAACACTGAAAAGACTAAGATGCTTCTCATCAGTCAGGTGTCTGAGACTTGATCATGCGACTTAGGGCCCAGCAGCTTGGCCCTTCTTTCCCATAGAGAAGATGAGGTATTTGAGAGTGATTTTTGATCTGCAGTTTAATGTCAGGACTGGAGGCGATAATTATGCTTTACCTTCTTCACTTTTATTTCCACAGCAGCAAATCAAACAAAAACTTAATTTCCCATGAACTATTGGGAAGGAAGAAGCTCATTTCAACCAATTAGCTCTTCACATCCCTCTGTTGACTCTCTGCCTTCCTCTTTCTTCGCTTCTCCAGCAGCTGCCAATATAAGTACTGGGCCTACGGTCTGTTATTTTTTTGCTCTGCATGGTATAACTGTATTGCACACTTGGCCTTGAGACCTTACGTGCGTTCCTTGCATTGTGTTATTAGCCTTCGTGAGGCAGGCCCATTCTCAGCCCCTTCCTCCTATTCCCATGCTAACGCCTGAGGGCGGAGTGCCCTCGTCTGTTGGTGGACAGCAAGGTGGCTTTGACATCTGATATCGATCCTAGAATGGCTACATTCCTAGCCAAATACGTCATGGACCCAAAAAAGGGAATCGACCGCTCATGGCGGTCGTGTCAGGACAAACTTCTTGTTGTGACAGGTCCCCTAACTAAGATCCTGGCCCTGTGGGAGGATGCAAAGGCCTCAGGGACACTCAATTCTCCTGAGATTCTATCAGGCTGGACCCAACATGCCATAATTTGTCTGAGCAAGGCGAACTGTGACATCTCTACCTAGAAACACAAGTCCCTCCTGGTCAAAATTGACCCAAAGCTGGGGGACCTGGCGGCCTCTGACACAGGCTAAGTCGCACAGGGCGGGCTCTCCAATGTGCCTTTCAGCAAGGAGCCCGGCAAGTTCATTTCCACTTTTTATTGTCATGACAAGACACAGTCCTCAATCAAGCTTATTTTTACCCCCGGACTACACAGGGGCTGGCTGTGGAAAGGGCACTCTGCTGGTCGATCTTAGTTCCAAGCCTCCGCTAGAATTCAGGCCTCCAAGCGGGGCCACTGGCAGGACACTTCCCATTAGGGGCTTTCTACCCCACCAGAGGCGGTTCCAGAGGAGTAGGCCATTCCACCAATGCTCACAGTGAGTTTTAATCTCATTTCTCACAAACAACAGGGGGGCCGGTTAGCAAATTTTACGCAAAACTCGAAAGCTTTGACTTCAGATTCAAGGGCCCTGCTAACCGTTCACAGATCCCACATAGAGTTCTACAGATCTCCGGTTCACTTCTAGTCCCCTCAACCTCTATTCTTCTTAGAGGCAGAGGGTGCGCTATTCCAATTAGAGGTCAAAGGAATTCTCTCCACAGGGGCCATCACTTCAACCACAACACACCACTCAGAATTTCTCCACACTCTATCCTGGTGGAGAAGTGGGATGGAGGCCAACGCCCGGTGATAAAACTCCAGGAATTCAATGAGCAGCTTTTCTTCCGTCATTTTAAGATGCAGGGAATCCATTTCCTCCAGGATCTCTTAAAACCCTGACTCTCGAAGACACTTAGCTAATGATCCCGATATACCCGATGTATTGTCAGTTCCTCTAGGCCCACGGGAAGGGTCACACCTTCAAATTCACAATCCTCTCATTCAGTCTTTCCTGTGCTCCCAGATGTTTCACCAAGGTTCTCAAAACTGTGGTCGTGGCTGGATTAGCAAATTCCCCAGTACTTCAGCAGGAGACCAGATCACAATGCAGTGGCAACAATTGCTTTTCTACAGGATTGATCGGTAGAGAAGGGATACGCCTTTCCTCCCTTTTCCATAATAATTTGGCTCGGAGCCCAAACTCTCAGACAGCTGGCGGACCTAGTGCTTGTGATCCTGATATGGAGGGGTCATGTGTGGTTTCCGGTTCTGATGGAACCTTCTTTGGATACTCCAATCCGTTTACCCCCACTTCTGGATCTCATCAAGGACCTCTCCGGGAATCTTCACCACCTGGCCAAGGAAGGAACTCTTCAGGTCACGGTGTGGAGGATTACAGGTCTAGATGGCAAGTCCCAGGCCTTTTGCCAAGAGCTGCGGTCCTCCTCTCTAGATCCTGGGCAGACAGCACGATCAAACAATACCAGTCGGCTTGGTCTTGATGGTTGGGTTAGTGTAAGCAGAGAAACCGTGGGGACAGACACTGTCAACATCTTGAATTTCAGAAGGCATGGCCTATGGATTGGTCAATACATTTAGTTCTGCAATATCATTGGGACACTCTCACATTGGTGGTCATCCAGTGGAGGAGCATTCCATGGTTAGGAAATTACTCAGGCGCATTTGACCAACACCCCCCCCCTCTACCCTCCAACGCCCAGAACTGATATTTTAGGTTCTCTGTAATGTTAAGCAGGTACTAAACCTTTTACTATACTGGCCTAGCTATCGAAACCTCTCCAGGAAGGAGCTGTCCGTGAAACTCGCTACCTTACTGTAGGAGTCTGGCTTAGTATATGGTGCACACTTATTGAAGTGAAACACCTTGCACTAATCCAGACAACCCTTATGGTGGTTTTAGTGATATAAGACAACCTTAGAAAGCTCTCTAAGTGGTAGCTGTGGACAGCAGCCTTTAGGCTTAGTCCAGAAGGTGTGTTAAGCAGCTTGGTTAATCAGATCAAATCATGTAGTGCCGGTTAAACAAAAAAGAACCTCACAGTGTAGTTATAAAAATATGTTTTTTTATTTTACAACTCTCACTAACACATTGGTATATCTCCTACCTGGAGATATCAACACAAATACACAAGAATACTTCAATTGCAAGAGTTAAGTAAGAACACTAGTCTCCAGGGAAAAACCAAACCACATACTAAGAAAGTGGAATGCGAACTGCGACCAAAGTTTGTACTTGGACCAGGAGACTCAGAAGAGCTAAGGACACAAGGAACCACACAAGGTAAGTACTTAGGAACCCCACGGAGGATGTATGCAGAGTGGAACACAACCGCATACTTAATAGAAGTCAAAGGGAAAGTCACAGTTGCAGTTTTGAAGAAGAAGGACCCTGAAGAAACCCCATGGAAGACAGAAGGTTAGAAGGTCACCTCACCAGTGGATACCCCAGGAACCAAGATACTTACATCAGGGAAGCCAGGTGCATAGGTGCGAAGTGACGTTGGAAACCACCGTAGACCACAATGGAGAAATTCAGTAAAGATGCCACTGGCGAAGACTAAGCAAGAGTCTGGGGGAATCCAAGCGTGAATTATTGAAGAGAAGAACCTACAAGCAGAGGGAACAGAGTCTATGCCACTCAGAGGTGACGAGCAGGCTCGGAAGAGCAATGCCCACCAATGTGGGATGATGCAGGAGTGATGAGGGTCACCTTGTTGCTGCAGCTGTGAAGATCAAGCGACGCTGAGGATGACCCGGAGCCGTGCAAGAGCTGTCACATGTCAGAAGTCGAGAACCAGAGGGGTAGGTGTCACCACCTACAAGCCTTGGCAGCTGCAACAGGCATCAAAAGCGAAGGAGCAATGTTAGGACCAGAAAGACCCAAGGGACACACCACATGCAGTAAAGTCAGTGTAGGCCCCCAGCAAACAGTGGAGCCGAATGAAGCATGAGAAGACCCTGAGGAGGACCCACAGGCCGAAGGCACAGGAGTCACAAGAGTATTTCAAGCAGCTCAGCAAAGTTAAAGGCCCACAGTGCAGAGGATGTTGTGAGGACGAATATCTTGGCAGGAGGATATGCTGGAGGCTGGAGCTTCTTGGAGCCCGAAGATCTCTGGAGTGCAGATACAACAAGCCTTGGCAATGGCAAGTCGATTCAGTGCACAGGGGTTCGGTCCCAGCGGTTCTGATGAGGGACACTTGACTCAAAATTGAGAGGCAGCAGACCGGTCAGCTTAATTGCGGTGACTGCAGATGCAATGGAGTGACTCCTTTACTCCAAGGGAGATCACTTCAGGTGTTCTTGATGCCCACAGGTCTTTTGAAGATCCTGGAAGAAGCACAAACACAGCCGACAAAGAAGACTTGCAGAACAGCGAGACCAGGAGCAGCAGGAGTCTTCATTGATGCAGTCTCGGTTCCAGGCAAAGTCCAAGTGTCCAGGCAGTCGAAGAGCGACGTGATTTCAGGCTTGAGTCTTGTCCCACGACAAATCTGAAGATCCACCCACAGGTAAGCTCTTTTATGCCCTAAGAAAGGGGTTAGGACGACTATGGGGTCCCTCCAAGAGGGGCTGGACAGGGGGGAGGATAATCCCCTGTCCTTTGTCCAGTTTCGCGCCAGAGAGGGAGCCAAGGGCTGCCAGAACTGGTTCCAACTGGAGAATGCAAGGAGAGCAGCGATATCCTTAATGCAGACTGGTCCTCAGACTCGACATTCAACAGGTTCAATTTCAAATCAGGCAGTCTCCTGACCTGGAATGAAACATTTTCTAGCTATCGTAACAGAAAGTTTCAAACCTATTAAGGACACAGAGGCGAGGATCAGTCCGCCCATTGATAGATTAATATTTGGCCCACCCAGAAAGGAAAGGGTTGTTGAATCCATTCGTGTAGTAGTTGAGGTTTTCTTAGGCAGTGCTTAATACATCATTAATATGAATCTGTGTTTCTTTTGGTGTTCTAATCACATACACTCGGCTGGTCAACTGGTTGTTGGACTTAGTTTCCCAAATATTCAGGATAGTTAAGGTTGATCTGCTTTCTCCTAAGAATAGAGAATTCCAAGCAGGATTGAAACATCCTAGTGCAGGCTTTGGTCACAGGAAGAAAGAGGGAGACAGAGAGTCGATAAAGGGATATGAAGAGTGATACCTGTTGCTGATTGGTTCAAATGAATGTCTTCCTTTCCCAATGGTTTATGGGAAATTAAGTTTTTGTTTGGTGAAGATGACTGCTGTAGAAATAAAAGTGAAGAAAGTAAAGTATAATCCTCACCTCCATGTCCTTAATAGAATTGAAACTTTCCGTTAAGATAGGTAGGAAGATGGGGCGCTAGAGGGCGCCAGACCAACATGGCCGCACATCAGTGAGGCTCTTGCCAGCCGGGCGATTCATTGCTCCTCCATCCCATCCGCATGCATGGAAACCCACACCTGATCGGTACTTACTCCATTGCCTGAGTCAGAGCACACTTGTTGAAATTTCTGGGCCGATCGGTCCGCGGGATCGGGAGATAGAGGCGATATTCCCCCCCCCCCGCGGGCGACGCTACAGACCTTCCTGTGAGACACTGCCAGCGTGCGCGAGCACGCTAAGTTGGGGACTCGCCGCGTTTGGCAGGCCGCGAGAGAAAGGTGGCGGCGGCGCGGACTGTGGGCATGAGATCGTGCATCCTGCCACGAAGAGGACGTTGCGCTGCATCCTTCATGGAGGTGAAGTGGAGGTGGGCGCGAGTGGGTCCGTCCAGCCCCGATCGAGGAAAGCCCACAAGGGTGGAGGCGAGATTCCCGTACTGAAATCGTGAGACGCGGCCTCTGAGGGCTGGAGAGGCGGGGATCCCCCATCGACGCGTGCAGTTGCCGTTGAGTCCTGGCCTCCTTTGGCTCACGGTGACGCGGAGCCCATCCTCGGGGTACGATGCGGATGACCTGCCTCGATTCGAATGGGAGGTGTGGATTCCATTAGGTGGAAGCTTACGACGTGAAGAATCGCACCCCTACCTCACCGGTGGTTGGCCCCTTGCTGATTACGACTGGGGAAGACTGCGCTGTAAGCCCGGAGTGGTGACGAGGTGGAGGTGGACGTAGGAGGACCCTTGCAGGTGCGTGCCTGGGACACCCTCGGAGGCGGCGGGGGGGCTCACGCGATATCGCCACACAGTGAGGCACACGGAGTGGTGAAGGGGTGGTCATCCCCCATCGGCGCTGGCGGGGCCGGGTTCGCTTAGTCCCTTCTAGCCCCTGATCTTGGGGCCACTTGAGTATCTCATAACAATAAGGAGCTCCAGGGGAAAGGAAGATTGGGTCAGCCCCCACTCAAAATAGCTTTATAACACAACAGACCCAATCTAGTGAGTACAGAAATATTTTATGTATTGTGTAACATCAGGATTTGCGAGGTATCAAAACTACCCTCTTTATAATCACCCCCAATTATCTAAATACATGGGGTGGATTACCGATTTACCAATATCTGTACTGTATTTTTTTTAAAAAGGGAGAGATTTATGCAAGAACCCTCAACTTGTAGTCACTATTTTCAAAAAGAGATCTACCATCCTCCACCGTGATAATTAGTGAAAAAATGTGCAGAACAAGGTAGCACCTCACGTGCGCAACACCTTAGCGGGCTGAAACTGGTTCGATCATCACCAGTACTGCCACGTTTCTCATCATAGGTTGCCACCTTGTTCAAAGAAAAAATGGATAACTGTACCAACAAAATCAAAAGGTAAAAGAAAAGTGTGAAAGTTACACACCAAAGTCCTGTTTTAAAATTGATAAAGAACCATGATTCCCATAACTTTATTCTCTACTCATGGGTCAATTCAAAAGTAAAAAGTGCTGTATTTCAACAGACACGAAGCCAATACGCCAACATGTTTCATTGCCTTACTTGTACGGCAAATTCTTCAGGGCAGCAGGACTTCATTCACCATATCAGCATATTTCATGCTGCATTATTTGTGACTACAAGATATAAAAATAGCAGAGGGTTCTTGCAATTACACACTGAGTGCCAGGGCACAGTCACACTTGATTTATAATCTTCTGCTTGTATGTCTAAAAAGTATATATTATTATTACCCGTTGTCAGCCAAGATGTCTTATACCGGCTTGACAGCGTCTCAACAGGTACTGTAAGCGTTGCAGTAATCCTGTGTTTCACACGCCCTATTATACTTTGGGGCATTCTGTAAAACAATTTCAGAGATATCCTGTCTCAAAAACCAGTGCTAGGCCCAATTCAATCCCACAGACATTCCTACTCGTTTGTATATATATTCGAAGAAATCTATGGCATTATCGTTTTTATCCCATATCTTCGTTCGAGCCTACACTATGACTATTTTTGCTCCCTTGTATACCACATTCGCACCCACACTGTAGCGTATATCGGAGTTTTCCATCATGCCAGAGTAGCAAAACTCCCGATTTTATATCCCTTATGATCGGACTCACAAAGTGCACAGGGGAATGTATCTAAATCCAAACCCTTCCCTCACTCATACATCTCACCGCGTAAAAGTGGCATCCCGAGCTTCATCTCAGCCGCTAAGGGCACTTCAAACCGGCCAACTGATAAAGCCGTCACCTGCCATGTGACTCCCATCAGTTACATTCACGAGGACGTATCTAGTCACGTAAATAAATGCGCCATTTTGAAATGGGCAAATCTCTGATAAAGGTATTTATAATGGGTTCCACAGTTCGCGTCTCTCATAACAACGACTCACATCCTATCATGTTAATTGTTGCTCTTTACCACGCTTTGTTTACCTCATAATGCGAATTGTGCGCATGCATCTCACCGCATTGAAGTGGTATACCGAGCTTCGTCTCAGCCACTACGGACACTTCAAATCGGCCATCAGTTTCATTCACGATCACGTGTCTAATCACGTGAATCAATGCGCCATTTTAGAATGGGAAAATCTCTGGTTTCCTCATATTATAAAAATATTCATACAAGGTTCCACAGTTCACGCCTCTCATAAAAGCGCCACACAGCCTACCATGTTAATCGTTGCTCTCTACCACTTTCATGTCTATTACTGTGGACCTTTCCTATTTCAACATGGGTTTTCTTCACAGAAAACAGGGATATTCCCCCTTCTCTCAATATACATATCAAGGGTATTCAATACACCCTGACTCACACAGTATAGACACATTTCGATGATGTTAATTCATTATGGCATTTTCCATGGTTTCCTGAATTAATGGGAACAAAGCCCATATTCATCGCCTTAGCCTCAGCGTCATCAGGCACGAAGCAGCCTAATTATTGCAGTACATCCAGAGGATATGTTGACACAAAGTACACAATGACCAGCCTGATCATCATAAGGAGATTTTATTCCATTCTATCCCGTCATTTAACCCAATTGTATCAGCCTTTTCAGAAAAAATCCAACGTGCCTCCTTACTGATTAGCAGTCTCTCAATGTTAGAGGCATCACCTTTGACCTTCTCTAAGACCGTCCAAGTTAGTGATCTGGGGTCATGCTTCTCAGTGACACAATGTTGTACAAACTTAGTGGTTAATTTACCCATTCTGACAGTACTGAGGTGCTCCTGAATTCTTATTTTAACTTTCCTTGAGGTTAAACCTATATAGTGTAGACCACACCCACATGTGATCCGATAAATCACATTTGTTGTATTGCAGTTTGTAAACTGAGTTAAGTACCATGTTCTACCACCCAATAAGGCCACTCTATCACTCTTGGAAGTCAAGCCACACACGGAACACGAACCACATGGGTAGTGGCCCGCCGGGAGGCTAGATGTACATTTCTCTATTCCCACTCGGGAGTGCACTAGTCTGTCCTTTAGGTTGCCTGCTCTTTTAAACGCAAACCTAGGAGAGGGCATCTTAAACTCTGCTGTAGATAACAGACCCCAATTCTTTCGCATAAGCTGTCTCAGTTTATTTGCTAGGGGATCGAAAGTCATAACAACAGGAAGGCAATCATTTTTTGGTTTTAGAGTCGTCTCCAAAAGGGCACTACGAGGTGTATTGAGTGCTCTTTTCCTCGCATTTTTAACTACCTTCCTCGGGTATTGTCTCTGAACCAATCTGTCACAGAGATCCTCTGACTGTTGCATAAAGTCCGCTGTAGAGGAACAGTTCCTCCTGTAGCGAAGGAACTGTCCCACCGGAAGATTGTCTTTAAGGGCCCGTGGATGAAATGAATTGAACAGTAATAACGAATTTCTATCAGTTGTCTTTTGATGTACCTTCGTTATCAATTGCCCCTGTTCAGCCCGAATGTCAAGGTCCAGGTAAGTTGCAGAGTGTCGATTAAAGGTCCAGGTGAACCTGAGGCTTTGATCTAATGTATTTAGTCTATTCAAAAAGAGCAACAAGTCATCTTCAGTGCCCTCCCAAATACACAGCACGTCATCAATGTATCGCTTCCAGAGGAAGAAATTCCTCTGGAAGGGATTGCCAAGGTGGTAAATATGGTGTTCTTCAAACTGGCCTACATAAATGCAGGCCAGACTCGGCGCAAAAGTTGCGCCCATTGAGGTGCCAGAGACCTGCAGGAACAAGTCATTTTTATAACAAAAATAGTTCCTGGTTAGTGCAATTTCAATGCATTGCAGGACGAAGGACTGAGGTGTATCGTAAAACCACTCCTGCTCCTCCAGGGCGCGGGCCGCTGCCACCAGCGTCGCGTCCTGGGGGATACAGGTGTATAAAGACTCAATGTCGATCTGACTGTAGAAATTGAGATTGTGTGTCAAAATTTACATTTTCCAATACATTTAAAATGTCTCTGGTATCCTGCACAAAGGAGGCTTGTTTGATGACAGATTCTCTTAGAAAAAAATCCGCAAATTGCGAAAGGGGTTCAAGGACAGATTGTATTCCCGATACTATCGGGCGGCCAGGGGTTGGCCTGGCCGCCTTGTGAATCTTTTGATGTATATAAAATGCCGGTGTCCTCGATTTGGTATTGACAAGGAACTCGGCCTCCTTCGCAGTTATCCACTTCTTTTCATTTGCTATAGACACCATTGACCCAATGAGTCCCAGAAGTTCGCTGCGCGGATCGTGCGTGAGAGGATGATAATTCTCACGATTGTTCAAAAGCCTGAGGACCTCGGCCTCACTGGTGTTCATCAGGACTATCGCACCCCCCTTATCCGCAGATTTTATGGTGATAAGGGGGTTATCCTGAAGACTTTTAACCGCTGCCCAATCCCTTTTACTCATGTTATTAAAGGTATACTTCTCATTCTTACTCTCGAGAACATCAATTTCATGGAGGATTTTATTTTCGAAAGCCAACACCGCCACTTGAGGATCGCCATCGAGCACGGCGCAGAATACCTACCTGCCTACTGCCGCGAGGAGTTGTCGCATTTCGGTGAAGGCCATCGTTGCTGCGAATAGTCGGAGGTCGCCCCCCCCTTTGTTCACTTGATCGCCGAGGCCATCCATCTCGGCTGTAGCCTAGGTTGCCTTCCCGAGACGGTGGGGAGAAATACTGGACGAGCCACTTATCGTGCCCCACGTTGGGACTCTTGCTGATCCTGTGGGGCGACTGGGCGGCAAGGTCGCTACGCGCTCGATTTCCTGCGCTGAAGTCTGCCCGCATACAGTACCAACATGGGGAAAACAGACACTAAGCAATCCAGGCTCCCCTTTGAGTCCCACAAGAAAAAGCCCCGCGTCCCGCCGCCGGAGGACTGCGACTCTGATGGGGGTGATGGCGTAGAGGTGGATTGGAAGGCGCTCCTGCTCAACATGCAAACTAGCCTCACTTCCATAGACTCTAAACGCGACAATATGTCTAAACGCCTGGATTCTGTGGTGCATCGCCTTGATCAACAGGAGGAAAGAGTGAAGGAGGCGGAGCGGAGGATCTCTGGGCTGGAGGATGGGGCGACGGCCACTGCCACCAAAGTATCCCAAATGGAGAGACTATTAAAGGTGATCGCCGACAAGAACGAAGACTTAGAAGCGCGGTCACGCCACAACAATGTGCGCCTTATTGGTCTTGCAGAATCCACCAACGTGGGCAGAATGGAACACTTCATTGAGAAACTAATGGCTGACCTTTTTGGCGCGGAGGCCTTCTCCAAACAACTAGTGGTGGAACGAGCCCACCGCTCCCTGGGCCCTCGCCCCATACCTGGAGCCTCCCCTAGACCTGTCATCATCCGCTCCCTGAACTATAGAGACCGGGATACTCTAATGCGCCTTGCCCGGGAGAAACAACCGGTCCAATTCGAGAACACCACGCTCTCCTTCTACCCTGACTTCACGCAGTCGGTGCAGGATGCGCGACGTAAGTTCGTGTCAGTTAAGAAACGACTTCTCCAGCATGGCATCCAATACTCTATGCTGTATCCGGCTAAGCTACGAATAGTCCACCAGGGCAAGCAACACATTTTTCAAGATCCCCTTCAAGTGGAACACTTTCTAAAGGACAAGAAACGTCTTTCGGAGGCTGCTCAGTCCCCCTCCGGGAGGGCCCGATCCCGCTCGCCTACCTCTGCTCTAGACTAATGGGGGGTTTCATTACCATTTTTGTATCCTTCATATATGGCTTTTTCCTTAACCCTACCTTACAATGTGTCGTATCGTCAATACATAGACTGCTCTCCACATTGGCTTAAATTGATTGCTTGACAGGCAATATGCTTTACTGCTTTCAGGTTTTCCGTGATGTTGTTTTAGCACGAGGTCGCCCTGGCACCCCCCTCCCCCTTCCCGTGTATGCCGCTGGTTACTGAACCAAGTGTGCAGCGGGTGTAATATTGGGGGAGTTGGAAGGCAGGTCTGGACCCCTTGTGTCCCCCTATCGGGTGTGCCCCAACAGGGTGCTGTTTTGGTATTCTGGGTTTGCACAGGGTGGGGAAGATGCCCGGCATGATTGGGATGTCGGTGTGGGCGGGTGGGGTTGTCCTCAGGGGATTGTTTATCTTTTGGTTAAATGTGTAATGGGTATTGTTGCAATGCATAGAGCTGAACTATCCCCTGACAATTGTCGGGACAAAGTAGCCTCAGGAAAGCTATTTGACAGGGCCCACTTTGAACTATTATTTTCACATCGGAGATATGAGTCGTGCTAGCACTGTGGATATTAACGCGGGGGGGCTGCTCTCCGCTATCACTTGGACTGGGTGACCCAAGGAAGCGCAGACAGATAGTGGGTTCGTTGGATAGACTGAATGTGCACGTGGTATTTTTACAGGAAACCCACATGGACCCCCAGCGTAGGGGTAGCTTCGCTGCTAAATGGGCGGGTCATTCGGTCTTTGCACCGTTCTCGTCTTATGCGAGAGGCACCGCCATCCTGATAAAATGGAACATTCCATATACCCCTTTGGGAGATGATGCAGACCGGGAGGGACGTTATTGTTTAACTTGGGAACGATTGGGCAATGAAACAATCACTTTGGCCTGTTCTTACGGCCCTAATTTTGACGACCCCAGCAGCTTTATTGCCCTCTGGAACAAGATCCGAGACATAGGATCGACATTTCTGATATGGGGTGGAGATTTTAATGCTGTTCTTAACCCAGTCTTAGATAGATCCAACCCCTCTACACACCATTACACAAACACGCATAGATATCTGCGAGACATATGCGACACTCAGGACGTCACAGACGCTTGGAGGCACTTACATCCGACTCTGGCAGAGGGCACACATTGGAATACGGCACACGCCTCTTGGGCCAGATTAGACTACATCTTAATATCTCGGGGCTGGCCCCGTCCCTGGCTGCTGCTCAGCACGTGGGTTGCATGTTCTCCGATCATTCCCCAGTAAAGGCCGAGTTCCGTTTACAGGACCTAATGGGTAACTCAGCCGCATGGCGCCTACAACCCAACATCTTACTCGACGAACTCTTTCGTACTGAATTGGGACAAGACATTGAGGAATTTCTCTTACATAATAAGGGTTCAGTGGAGTGGGTGGCAACTCTGTGGGAAGCGCTGAAGGTCACCGTATTTGTAAGAGCTCTGGCGTGCTACGGGCATTACGTCACACATTACATACACTGGAGTGCACACTGCACTCACTGGAAACTCGATCGAACTATGCTACCAACGCAGATGCACAACTTCAATACCGTACAGCGTTAACTGACTATAAATCCACTGCCGAAAGGGAGGTTAACTTCCGAAGTAAATACTTCAGAGCCAGGGCCTACGGTGAGGGAGAGCGCCCCGGGAAGTTTCTGGCAGGAGTCAAGAGGCCCCCTAGGCGTTCCAATTTCATCTTGGAGCTAGAGGGTGACGGAGGGGTACCCCTGCGAGACACACAATCGATCATGGATGCCTTCACTACACACTATGCAACACTATATACCACCACCAGGGTGGGTGCACTGGAAATGGATGATTATCTGAGGGAGCTCACTTTGGGATGGCTGCCGGATTATCAAAGGGAATTTTTGGCAGAGCCCATTGGCCTGGATGAAATTAAAGACGCAATAGGGAAAATTGCACCCGGGAAAGCTCCTGGGTTAGATGGTCTGCCCATGGATTTTTATAAGGCTTATGTCGATATACTGGCGCCGGTGCTTCGAGAGGTCTTCCTGGAGGCACATGGGTCCGGGACACTCCCACCGTCAATGCAGGAGGCTTTAATCACCTCTCTGCTAAAACCTGGAAACCGCCTCAATATTGCGATTCCTATCGGCCCCTTTCACTAATCAACTGTGATGCTAAGATACTAACCAAGGTGCTGGCTAATCGTCCACAGTTGATGCTGGAGGGACTAGTGTTATCTGACCAAGCGGGATTTATTCCCGGCAGGGCTACCTCACACAACCTTCGCACCCTGTTCTCGATATTGCAAAATGTCGTCCCTGACTTACCAATGGTGGCGGTCTTTTTAGACGCCACTAAAGCCTTTGACTCATTGGAATGGGATTATCTCCTTTGCATCCTCCAAAACATGGGAATGCCAATAGGCCTTAAGAGGTGGATCGGAATCCTCTATCATAAACCCGTGGCTAGAGTCGGGGTGAATGGCCGGATATCTGGGGCCTTTGGGATATCGCGGGGCACTCGCCAGGGGTGCCCCCTATCTCCCTTGTTATTTGCCCTAGCAATGGAACCGCTGGCAGCCAGGCTTCGACAACACCATCGAGACAAAGCACTGCGTTGCCTTCAGAGGCAAGTTCTCATTTCCCTCTATGCAGATGACATTACTCTTTACATCCGAGATCCCTCCGTTAACCTTAACGCTATTTTGAGGGAATTCATCCGCTTTGCTGGTATGTCAGGTGTCCACATCAACTGGGGAAAATCTACCATCTTCCCACTTACGACGGCAGCACAGCCCTTCCCCCTTGATTACCCTTTGCAATGGTGCGATGGTGAGGTCAGATATCTGGGCATAATGCTCTCTCGTGATCGTGAGGAACTGATGCGGCTGAACTATGGCCGTGCAATTGACCATATTCAAACATGCGTGACCAGATGGATCACGCTACCTCTCTCCCTGGCGGGCCGAGCGTCCCTCATTAAGATGGTCATTCTTCCTAAGCTCCTTTACCTATTTCTAAATATCCCATATCATCCGGGCAAGTCCTTTTTTAAACTCTTACGCTCTGAGCTTATTCGGCTGGTCTGGGGTGGGAAGCAACCTCGCTTGAGCTGGGACATTCTGACTCGTCCATTCGACCAGGGAGGTTTTGGTTTACCGGAGTTTGAACTATACTATTACAGCGCGCAGGCCCATTATGTTCATTATTGGATCCATCCCCTTCCCTTTATGCCCCAGGTAGCGGTAGAACATTGGCTGGCTGATCCCATCCCGCTAGAAGGGGCGTTATTTAGTGAACCTGAGACACAGACTGCATATCAAACCACGATCTTCAGCTCGGTTCTAGCTTGGCGATATATTGCGCAAAGGGCCGGGATGACGCTGGTGTATTCCCCATTGCTCCCACTGGCGTATCACCCTCTATTACCTCTATTGCAGGAACAATTATTTAAAAATGTAATGACCAAACTTAACATTAAGAAGTGGGGGGATCTTTATCAGGGAGGCCGCTTTCGCTCAATGGCACACATGTTTGGTGACCTGACACCTACACCCATGGACACGTTTCTATATATTCAGCTACGTAGCGGGATTCAGGCGGTGACGGAGACGTTCCCTGACGAACCACCCACTTTAGATCCACTACATCAATTGCTCAAAGCTGACACTCCTGCACATGCGGTCTCTAAATTATATCACTCACTTCACACCTCAGTTGAATCAGAGCCTTGCAAAGCACGCACTCGTTGGGAGGAGGAGTTGGGCATACCCTTAGATGACGAGCTTTGGCGCTTTTGTTGCCAACAGACTGAGCAAATCTCCTCTAGTAGCAGATTCAGGGTGATTCATTATAAATTCTTACACAGACTCTACTATACCCCAACCCGTATGTGCGGGATTGGTCTCCGAGAGGACGAACTCTGTTGGCGCTGTCGTGCGCCGGCGGCGGACTTTTTACATCTGGCCTGGGAATGCCAGGAGGTTGCTAATTATTGGCAGCAGGTGTATGCTGGCCTCTCTGAGATGATAGGCAACCCTTTGCCTCCAGCCCCAACACAGGCACTTTTGGGGTATACGAAGACAATCAGGAGACCGTACCGTAGATTTCTAACAGTTGCCTTTCTACTAGCGAAGAGACTAGTGGCATGTAGATGGGGAAGGGGCAGGGTCCCCAAATTCAAAGAATGGATGCGGAACATGGTACACTGTCAAGACTATTTGCTCCAATACGTGGAGCTTCTACCTTCCGCCTCCAGACCGGTGGATATTTGGGGCCCTCTAAAGTCTTACCTGTTATCACACCCCACTGCGCAAAATGACATAACTGTAGATGCTAGTACAGGATCCACAATATAGTCCTAGTTGGGGGCATTATTGGCGATGCAACGTATTTTGATTGATACACGACTCAGGCTGGATGGGAGTGCTGTGCTATCACATCCATTTCAACATGCTCAAGCTGCTGCGAATTTTCCTTGTACATGACTTGTAATGTTGCCATCAATGGGGACTTTTGTTACAGATCGGGAGCGATGGTTCGGGCGAAATGAGTTGCCCTAATATGACCATACCCTCCCCCCCCTTATACTGATAACACAATGTAGAAATGTGACTTTTCTCCTAACTGTTCTTCTGGCTAATATGGGCTAAATATTATGACTTTGAGGCAATGTCAACGTGTTCTATGTTAAGTGATGCTATTTTACCCTGTAATCTCAGCCTATGCAAACTATGTACTTGTTATTCGGAACAAAAAAGAACACATAAATAAAGTTAAAAAAAAAAAACAATAAACAGAAGTTCAAAAAAAAAAAGATAGGTAGGGAGATTTTCAATATCCACTATACCTGAGATCCAAATCTCTGTACTACAAGGTTTGGCCAACTCAATCTTAGGAAAATGTGTCCTGACAGATGTGTATAGTTGGTCTGACTGCGTGTATTGTTCCACCTAGATTATTGCAATTCACTTTATCTTGGCCTCCCTCATCTCTTCCAAGCTACAAAGGCTGCAAAACAAAGCCATCAGACAAACCTTGAGATTTACCTACGCTGACTGGGTCTCTGAGGCCAGGGTTTTCATGTGCTACCTCCCAGTTAAGTACAGGTTCATTTGTCTTCTACAGAGCACCCTCTACTACTCTGGCTCAGTCTTTCTATCTTGCCAGGTGGCCATCTACAAGCCCTTTGATTTACTGCATTCTGGAACCACCTCTCTGCTTGCATGACTCGATTCAAACACAGACATTGTGAATGCATAACTTTCTGCACCACAGGGCACAAACAGAAATGCTTCCCCAGGAAATCAAACGATCGCTAATTTTAAAGTCTTTAAGCATTCTGTTGAAGTTTTTCTTTTTTTTAAACATTTAACTCTGTCTTTGCATTCTAAGTTGCTAATGTTTTCTCCTTATTGTTCGTGTTTCTAGTGCCAAGACTCCCAGTTGAACAATAATAATAATAATAATAGTAACAATAATAATAATAGCGGAGCCTCCCTGCTGACAAATATGGCCACCTGACACTGCGGCTCCATATTGCCATAGATCACTTGAACAAATACTACTCTGTTCTGGCAGCTTGCATTCGCCCTATGGCCCGCATCATTCACCTGACCACCCAGAACACCACTGGACACCTTCTGTGGCCCTTTTTGTGGTCTTGAGGGGTCTTAAGATCTCAGCGGCCCTTCATCGCCCCCACAGGCCTTTGCCAGAAGCGGTTGCTGCTGCACTGCCTCCACGGAGAGGAGTCATGTTGAAGACTCCCTACTGCTCCCGGGACTGGATCTCTTCCTTCCCCTCCTGATTAGCTTCAGTGGCCTATGAAGGCCTCCAACAGGCACCCATTGTGGGCCCCAACATGCACAGCCACAGTCAACATCTCGTGGAGGACCTCCTGTTGGTGCAAGGTATATCAACCCTCTTCACACATGGCCACAGGGATCCATTGCAGCAGCAGCACTTCTTCTCTTTTTCTCATTCTGCACAGCAGCCCAGAGGGTGCCCCGTCATAAATGGACTGCCCGGACGCCTCCTTGACCCATGTGCCACTCTGGATGCAGCCGCAGGCCAGGCACCCTCGGGGGACGTATTTGCCCTTGTGAGGCCTAAGGCCTAGACTTTTCTCTGCAGCGGGACTTCCTTGGCAGCGGACCCTCCCTTCCTCTTTGATAATGAACACTTATGGCTGGCCACCCCAACAACTCACTTAATCAGCTGCACAGGACTTATCATCCTGGCCTGGGGGCCACAGACCAACTCAAGCACATCTGTAAGCGCTGAGATCACCCAGTACCCTGTTGCCTCGCCTGAGTGCTAGAACCCATTCTCTGGTACATCAGCCCCAGGCACCAGGCTGACATTGTTGGACAAATGCTACTACCTGCTGCTTCAGTGCCAGGCCTGTGTACCACCTAAGGGGACAGACCACCCAGTCTAACCAACCTCTTTCATTCTGCGTACACCCGCATCTGCCCTAGTTTGCCATTCTCCGATAAGACAACAGTGGGCAGACCTTCATTGCCTAGACAATTGAGATAGGTGGCTCCCCCATTGACGGCGACCTCCCCACCTATGTTCCCCAATGACCCCCTTTAACGATGGCCGTCCTTGGTCACCACTGAACTGACACTTCCCCCATCCCAACATCAACGTGGACCCCCCTCACGCAGGGGGCCTTCCTACAGGCATCCTTTTACCATTACCGCCCCCTCCTCCTTGTGAGACCACTGTACCTGCCTCAATCTCTCTCCAGATCCAGCCAGGCACTTGGGACACTGGAACACATGTAATGCCTTAGCTCCACCGACTAAAGCAATCCCCCCACCTGTCCTTCCTAGTTGAGGGGCTAATGACCGCTCCACCAGCCCTTTAGCCCATACACACTTCCATCCCTCCCCACCCACTCTGATATGCGTGCTGTCACCCATCCCACAGTTTCTCTCCTTGCTCTTCCATCGCTGTCCCCAGCCCGACCCAATATCTACCCCGTCATGGCATGTCCTTGACAGTCTTATCCTTTAACTTTCACAGCCTCAGCTATTCTACATCAAACAGGAAAAATTCCTTGCTTGCCCGAACTCTAAACAAGCGGACATAGCCTTCCTACAGAAAACCCATCTCACCAGCGCTGAGGTGAATAAACTTAAACGAGACTGAGTTGGAAAAGTTATCCACAGCAGTCGCTCTACCTAGCCATCTTCCAGAGACTTACCAATGGCATGAAAATAAGGAGTGGCCGTTGTGCTGTGCAAATCACTTTTCTGTACTGTTCTCAAGACAACGACTAATTCAAAGGGTCGGCATGCCTTTGCCCATCACAAGATCCTTGGCAAGACCGTATGTGTGGGGTCT